>NC_053517.1:71341192-72541192 GCF_016920715.1 Anopheles arabiensis | reverse complement strand
TATCTGTTCGCGTGTTTGACCGTAATGCGGAAGAACATCAATCTGTTTTTCACTTTTACGATGATACGTTTAGTTTTGTGTTTGTCTGCATACATCTGATCAATGTATATGTATGTTATTTCTCTAAAAATGATAAAATCTTAGCAATATTTTTCCCTACCTTTTCTTGAACCAGGCATGCAAAATGTATGCGAACATGCGATCGAAAACGATACATAAATCTATGTAATTAAATTATTTATACAACATAAATTTGGAAGGTTTATCAAAATAAATAACAAAAATGAAAAAAAAAATGATTTTATGCTAGGGTAAGCTTACCAATTATGGCTATATTATGTCATCAAGATACAGATTTTACTCTTGAAAAAATAAGGTAATATTTTAAAAGTCTGTATGTCTTCTTGCAGCTTGAATTGTGTACAACATGAGGGTATTTTTATTTTGACTAAGTGTTTATCAAAATAGAAAAAAATACAATTGAAAATTGCATTGCAAGGCACCAATTATGGCTATATTGTTCCTAGTAATTCGCCATAGCTATACCAATACTGGCTGTAGGCCAAAACTCGTAGATATTTACACCAAAAAATATTTTGTGACATTTTTTATCTCAAATCAAGTAATAATAAGTTCACTGCATCAATATAAGTATGTAAACACCATTCAATACGTAAAATTAATAGTTTCAAATATCCATTTTCTATCACTGGTTGTATTGATACGCTCTAGCTCGATTAATCGCACAATTGATGGGGCTAATCCTTCTAAAATTTAATTTCTTACACCTTTCTGAAAACACCATGCTTGGACACACTTCATATCACCTGGAAGATATTCCGAAGCCAGCTACCGTTTCAGCGCGATACGCACAGGAGCACAAATCAGGGTGATCTATTTGAATTTGTTTGAATGAAAAATCGTAGCCATTGTCCAATTATCGATCAAAGAAGAACAAGAGCGCATTTGACAATAGGGCGACACAAGCGGGTTCAGATTTAGATTTTTTCATATGAAAGTCATTCAAAATTGCATTATTTTGATGAAATTCATTCGATGTTATAACACTTTATAGATAAATGATGCTTTAAACACATATTAACACATCAGATTTCGAAAATAACAACGAAAAATCCGATTCGTTCACTTGTAATCGACGCACTACGGCCAAAACGACAGATGTAAACAAAGCATCCACGGTATACTTCGATATTTGTTACACCGATGTTCAGTTCTTCCAATTATGGACATACGGAAATAGGTACATTTTCGATGAAATCATGGTAAATTGTCTATTGAATTTGCTTTAACCAGCTTACAAGGTTTTTCAAGTCAGTTTCGAATTGTTTAATTGTTTAATGATTTTCAACACGACTCAAGCTGGTTTGAGTTTGACAGTTCTGTGTTATGTGTTGAAAATCATGCGTTGAAACTGAAATTTCATTTTGAATCAAATAACTGACAACTGTTGAAAACATATTGGATGCGGTGAATAACAATGTTTACATTCGAAACTGACTTGGAAACCCCTGTAAATGTTAAAAGATTTGAAAAACACATTCTGAACTTCGATTTCCTGCCAACTATTAAATATGTGCTTTTTAGTTGGTAAGTTTTTCTATACAAAAACAAATATGAAATTTGTCTCGGCAGGCCATGAGATTTTTGTGAAATTTTCAAAAACCGGTTTTCCCATACAAACGCATACTTTTTAATTGAACTGTCAGCCAACTATCGAGCGTTCAACTAAAAATCATGCCAACTAAAAAGTGTTCAACTATTGAATTCTGACTGTAGTTCAGGCATTTGCTGTGATATGAAATAATTAAAATTGTTAACACAAAAAAAACTTCATAAAAAACAACCAGGTCTCTGTAATTACAAATGGTGTTTATTTCATTAAATTGCAACATTGTTGCTTATTTCTTGAAAAGAACTCTTTATGTGTTCCCGTTATTGCAATTGCTAGTTTATGTAAGAAATCTCACCTTAAATACAAAATGTGTTACTGTAGCCTTTAAACAGCAAAAAAAAAGACTTCAAGCTTCTGTATTTAAGAATAACTAGTGAGAGCAACCTTTTAATGAACAACTATCATTTTGTTTCTGCTCAACACTTGACATTGCACTAAACAATGTACTTCAAAATGCTAGTCAGAAGACTTATCATGAGCGTGTAATCGAGAAAGTTTAACACAATTAAACTTCATTAAATCACGCCTAGCAGCCACTTACCAGCCGGAGTGGCCTTCCTAAGTCAGATCTCTACTTAAACATCGTAATAAATTCTTTCCTCTAACTTACATGCATTTTTACACTTCATTCGAAAGCACACTCCAGCTACCAGCGGGTGGAGGGAACATTCTTTGAACCAAAACAATAGATCACACAGCGGTTGTGTAGCTTGCTGCCGCAGTGCACTACTCAGGTCAGCTGCTCGTGATGGGGCTCGGGGGCATATTCCTACCGAAAGCTTTCGTCTGCTGCAGCTGGCAGGAGATGCGCATAGTTTGTCCTGCTCGTGATTGTCGCATGCTCCGTGCATAATTAACGATAAAGATAATGTTGTTAAAAAGTTATAATTGCACTTCTCACTGTGTTCTTTCCTTTGCTGCTGCACATCAGACGGAGTGCAGAGGCTTTGCTTTCTAGAGCTCATCTGGCTTCTGTGCGAAACCAACACCAACCGGTGCCGCTGGTGAAAGGAATCTTTTGAAATTGTTGCGAGTACAACGCGTGCATGTTGCAGGTGAAGTGCTGTAGAAGATGCCTCACTCCGCTTGTTACGCTCTCGAGAACGAGAAAGCGGATAGAGCAGATAGACAAATCGCAGGAAATTGTACGGAACGTGGAGATGAGTATACAATTGCAGGACTAGGTCTTTTGCTCTCATCTGCAGCGCAGGAAAGCAATGCAGTGGCGATCGAATTTATCTCCACGGAAGCATTCAACATGCATTTTAAAGCTATTTTGTCAGTCTTTGTGTTTCAAGCAACTGTACCACCGGTAATTGAACCTTCGTGTTGGTGTGTGATTTGTTCAAGGCAAAAAGATAAGTCCGTGCAGTGTTGTCTACCTTACAAGCAGATAACTCAGACTAAAATTAATCAATAGTAAAGGAAAATGAAGTAAATCTATTAACAATAAAGTCTTTTTTCTAGATTCTTATAGATTCTAGATGGACGCGTTGCAACAAATGATAGGGCGCAGGCTATCAGCTAACAAAAAAAAGTAAAACAAAATCCGGCCAACCCTTCCAAAACATGACATGTTGTTCAATTTAGTTTTAATGCTGTCTTTTATACTTGCATTTTAACCTTACATCACATGAACTAAAGCAATTAAACAAGATAACAAATAGTTCAAATTGTATGTTTGTAGATTCTTTTCGACTTTTTAAAGAATTAAATTTGTTTAAATTTAAAACAAATACATTCCATTTTAATGAAAAAAACGCTACTTCGTTCATCTATGCAAGCAGTATATCTCAATTGTCTTTATATTAAAACCATTCTATCCTATAAACAAGAATTGATTGACATACTTTCCATCGCACAGATTCGGCTCTTATGATAGGTTCTTATGGCTAAATCTTCCAAAACACAATCAAAGCTTTTTCAATTATAATCGCTATACTTTCGTGTCAATTCATTTATTTCTACCATTGTAGCTAAAGCCTGTCAATTTCATTCCCCTATTGGTAGCCATTCTTTATGGAAGAAGCCACCCTGTTCTAATTTTCTCATTTAACCACACAATGTGGTTACAGAAGCATGAAACGCTTTACACGGGATTAAAAGTGCTTACGAGCTTCTTTTTTGTTTTGTTTTGCTCCATCGTTATATCTGCTACGTATCTGCCGTGTGTAGGGTACTCTCCTCTTGAGATTGAAAAAAGGACCGAAAATCCAGTCTGAGTACAGCAAACGCTGGAAACGTTAATATTGACACAGGATTATCTCGCCATTCAGCATCACCATTATTTGACACTGAATTCCTGCGGTGCGCGGCTCGGGACGAGAGACACATGAAGTGACTATCACTGTGGGCCTGGATCAACTTAATTTCTTAATCATTTGATGGCAGCTGCCTCGGCTCACCACTCCGTGATTAGCTGTGTTTGCATTTTCATACAATTACGCAAACACTGATACACCTGATGCCACACGAAAGGGGTTATCATAAGGGTAAAGGACCGAACAGAGTGAGATAGATGTCGAGAATGGGAGAGAAAGAAAGAAAGAGAAAGAGAGAGACAGAGAGAGGTTGACCAGGAAGTTGGGACACCATGCTATCCACCCACTACTGTCCGCATCCGGTAAAAGATCTCTTTTGATTGCATAATCCTGTCTCTGTGACCAGTGTCCCGGTGTCGGTCCCCCGTTCTATGAAGCTATAGTTATTTGAACAAGCTAACCAAATATGCCACACATACCAAAACCAAAGTGCTCATCCAGAGCATGACTATTTGTGCAGTGGGTGAACATACCCAAAAAAAAACACGCACACACACAGAAATAACGAGAACATTTCTAATCTTTTCTGTAGGCGACGATTATGCAAACAGCAGCTCCGTGGATGAGCCTGGTTATGCGATTATGAATTAGTTAAGGGGTCATAACACGCGGTGACACACGCGTGACCATCGAAACCGAGTCTCGCGTAAAGCTATAATTTTTCGGGAATGTACCCTCGACTCATTAACATATCACCGTACTGCCCACACAATTGGACAACGATTAGTGCAAAATGGGTTCCGGTGTTCCTTCCTGCGCTGCTGTGAAGCGAAAAGTGATCTCATAATGTCTGGGTTCAAATTTAAAACATTTAAGTCAGCAATAGCTATGCAGTAAAGCGATGATTGTGCTTATAATTTTAAGGACTACTACATATGGTTTTTGAGCTATTTTACAGATCAGTATAAATAAAATTAAACAGTAGAACATATTGGAAATAATGAAAAACTACTACTAGACTACTAGAACTACTAGAAATTAAAAATACCAAATAAAGCTCAGTTTTTAACTAAATTATCGTTGGCCTTTAATTAATCTGTAATAGTAATATTGTGTACGTTTAAATTGCTTCAAATTCTTCGAATGAACAGTCCGTTGGAACTTTCAAGCTAACCTGGTCGTTTCACCCGCTATCGGATGTAAAACACCGCACCCTTCGGTAAACTGCCAAACCGTCGGAGTGCGGGGGAGGCTGTAAATTTTAAACAAATTGCTTCAAGACAATTGTAATCTGCTGACCAACACTGGCTGCAATGCCTGTTATGAAGAGCACGTTTTGCTGCTAGCATGGCCACATAAACACACATACACAAACACTCTCTCACACAAAATAAATCATTTGCAACCCAATCAAATTATCCGCGGGTGGTGCACGAGGACGTGTAACCAACCAGAGCCATGGTTTGCTATTTATCTAACACTTGCTGCAACATCGGCTGCCTGTTTGCCTCTTTACACTCTTGCGCAAAGCACACATTGTTAGCTCGTTCAATAATGCTGCATAACAACTCGACCATAATGAACATTAAAAAATAACGTGTTGATTATGACTTGTGAAAGGCCGCAGCTACTACCATGGCCGAAATTAAATTGCCACAATAAACTATACCAATGTGGTACGATGCTTCATGGTAACTAATTCACTACACATGCGTTGGTGCTTGCACGTGCAGAACGATCGATACTGATGCATAAGCAAATAGCTGAAGATTTATCCCGAATAATGCCCCATTTTGTTTACTTTTCTTTCGCAATATGTTTGCTCACTGTAATTATAAATATTTCTGAGCACTATATTATAATTACCAGAGTACAAGATCACTTTTTTGTTGTTTTCTTCTACTCACTTACCTCTATTACAAGCTGCACAACGATTTATGTTACGACAAACCGCGACAAACAGTGTGTATCTTACTGAGGGGTTTCTTTCCTCCTTACTACATATGGTTTTTGAGCTATTTTACAGATCAGTATAAATAAAATTAAACAGTAGAACATATTGGAAATAATGAAAAACTACTACTAGACTACTAGAACTACTAGAAATTAAAAATACCAAATAAAGCTCAGTTTTTAACTAAATTATCGTTGGCCTTTAATTAATCTGTAATAGTAATATTGTGTACGTTTAAATTGCTTCAAATTCTTCGAATGAACAGTCCGTTGGAACTTTCAAGCTGACCTGGTCGTTTCACCCGCTATCGGATGTAAAACACCGCACCCTTCGGTAAACTGCCAAACCGTCGGAGTGCGGGCGAGGCTGTAAATTTTAAACAAATTGCTTCAAGACAATTGTAATCTGCTGACCAACACTGGCTGCAATGCCTGTTATGAAGAGCACGTTTTGCTGCTAGCATGGCCACATAAACACGCATACACAAACACTCTCTCACACAAAATAAATCATTTGCAACCCAATCAAATTATCCGCGGGTGGTGCACGAGGACGTGTAACCAACCAGAGCCATGGTTTGCTATTTATCTAACACTTGCTGCAACATCGGCTGCCTGTTTGCCTCTTTACACTCTTGCGCAAAGCACACATTGTTAGCTCGTTCAATAATGCTGCATAACAACTCGACCATAATGAACATTAAAAAATAACGTGTTGATTATGACTTGTGAAAGGCCGCAGCTACTACCATGGCCGAAATTAAATTGCCACAATAAACTATACCAATGTGGTACGATGCTTCATGGTAACTAATTCACTACACATGCGTTGGTGCTTGCACGTGCAGAACGATCGATACTGATGCATAAGCAAATAGCTGAAGATTTATCCCGAATTATGCCCTATTTTGTTTACTTTTCTTTCGCAATATGTTTGCTCACTGTAATTATAAATATTTCTGAGCACTACATTATAATTACCAGAGTACAAGATCACTTTTTTGTTGTTTTCTTCTACTCACTTACCTCTATTACAAGCTGCACAACGATTTATGTTACGACAAACCGCGACAAACAGTGTGTATCTTACTGAGGGGTTTCTTTCCTCCTATGCACAAAGCGTTCGAGAAACCTCTAGTGTTCGAACTGATTAGAACATTCCGTAGCTCCCATCTTCAAAATCTATCTTGGCGGCAAATCTTATCGTGCAGTAAACGCGGCTTCCTATAGAAAACACTTTACGAATTATTATCCCGAGCTGTGACATTATTCACCTGGGATTACTGTGTACAAGAGTATGCCTGTTTGGTTTTTTGTTTGTCGCCAAAGAGAAACGAATTATTTCCCCTTTTTGCTTCCTTATCTCGTGCTCAGTGCGCACACGTTCTAAGATTAGACCTAGCATCATATTTTAATCTATCATCCAATCCCTCGAGCAATGCAGCGTTGCTTTTAAAAATATGAAACCGTCACGAGATGTAAACACTCTCGGTGTTTCAGAACCACTCAACACAGACGGCGTGTTTTTGTCTGTAATTCGTAGAAGTGATTTTATCACGATCACAATACGGCATTTGAGGTTCTGTTGTGCGTGTCAATGCAATTGATTTTTTTTCTTACTTCGTCTGCGAATCAATTTGGATTTCCACGTATTGCTATCCACGCCTGACTGATTGTGAGTGAATGGCTGGGGTTAACAAGTTGGCTGATGATTCTCAATGTTAAAGAACAGACTTTAAGTTGATAAGTGATACTAATGTTTACTGAAACATTTTTAAACTTAGATATTCAAAACAAGTAATTGCAACCATTCAGGAATGTTACGTCTACACATAAAATTGTAGCCGTTCTATCCGAATGAAAATTGAATATGTTTTTGAAAAAAATAAAAATTTCAATACTATTATTCCCTAGAAACACATACCAAACATTTCATGTTAAAGTACGTGTACTAAACAGCATTCATATCGTGAGTTTGTTCAAGTGTAGTATGTTCGATTTTAGATACGCTCGCCATGTAATGTGATGATCGTACATACGTCACAACTGAACGTCGAGTACCGTCGCGGTAGGTCAGTTTTTACTGATATGAGCGGAGGTGGAACGAACTGTTCGAAGCGGACGGATTGAACCCGGCATTTGATCGTCCAGACGATGATGGAAACCCGGAAGGGGTTTCCATTACTGAAAACGTTGGAGTTTAGAAGCCTTACCTTGGGTATAACTAAACTCTTGAAATAAGTAGGAAGGCAAAGTTTTAGGAAGCGTAATGACTTATATTGGCAGTCCAAATGAATCTGAGTTGTCCTGGTCGGAGTTGATTTTATTTATACTCAAAATAAGTTATGGATTTCTTCGTACATTTGGCTTTGGAATGTGTTTTGTCTTAATTAAGTGTTATTGATATTGGTAACAAATCTGAAATTGAATTGGTGCTCGGTTCACCTCGTTTGCCTGCAGTAGCGCCTGATTTGTTTATTAAAATAAGTGTAATAGTTATTATTAATTATTAATAATTATATAATAAGTATTATAATGCTATAGTGTGCTTTAAAATAAGTTCTGTGTGATAAACTTTTTGAAAGATGGCATTTTGTTTTCGTTAAATCTTGCACAAAACATAGCTCAAGTTATTTCAGACAGAAGATTCTTAGCCTTATCTTTAATAGTTTAACAACATCCTCAAATTTCGCAGATAGAATGAATACCAGAATGCGTTCAAGATATTTCGGAAAATTTCTGAATAATTTTACTTTAAATTCAATTTCATCGACGAGGGTCCAACTACGTTCTTTTTAAATTCAATGTCATTTAAATGCTTATTCACGTTCCCCTAAGTAGCGTAAGATTTCTTTGTGGAATATGCTTTTATAACATGTACTTGTACAGCCCTGCACAGGCCAATGGATTCACTTTGTTTGTGCAGCTCGAAAAGAAACAACAGTTGCCGTAAAATAAAAGCTCAGCAGTCTTACAATGTACAGATTATTCCACTTGCATAGTTTCCACGCGTGGAAGGTATTTTTGGGACAATCTGATTTAATTATCCCACACACCGACGACGGAGCGATCGATCAGAGTGGGTCGTTGTTTAACATCGTTATCCTATCTGCTGCGTGCGCTTCATCCGGAAAATTATACTTCATTTTTCTTCACTTTTCTCAAGGCATGTCAACGCAACGCGAACGATAGGGTACGCTCATGAATAACCCATGCGTGCCGGACTTTCGCACACTTCTGTCGACCACAAAATACCCTTGTCGTCCATCGTCACCGACGAACCGATAAAAGGTCAGCGGTTCCACCGCTCCGTTTCTCCTCCACTTTACTCCAGCGCAAACGCTCGAAGCTGCACGCAGCACACATTGTAGTCCATTTTGCACAACACCACCGCACCATCATTTTTATTGATTCTGCTGCCGTTAATGAACTGAATTTATGTGTCCAAAAACGTTGGTGATTACAACTGTAATATATTTCCGCTCAATTTTATCTCTGTCTCTCTCGTCGTTGTTAAAAAGCACACAACAGATTCGAGGTTGTTTGGTTGGAAATGGCAAACAGGCGGAAGCAAAAAAACACAAAAAAAACAATCACGGACAGTCAACGACGAATAGGGAACGAGGAGTGAGCTGTTGAAAATGTTACAATTCACATGTTCGTTGAGTAATTATTTCGAAGATAACACCGCATGGAGCGTTTCTCGTTAATTAGATTACAATATACGGTTTCAATGCGTAGCACTGAATTTCAGTAGAATTAAAATGTATAAATTACACACATCATGAGAACCGGCGAGCTTGTAACAACATGAAAGCAACTTGATAATACATAATCGATGACGGTTAATGTGCTTTGAAAGGTGAAACATTTCACACACTAACGATACGCCACGATGAAGGTATATCACAGCTAAACCGATGCTTATTTCTTCCCTGAAATGAGAAGCACAAGGGTTTTCAACGTATCAAATGCAATGTTAATTAAATGTGGTTTGAAAATTTAATATTTTGATTGATGATGTAATGATTGCTGCAACAATCAAATAAAAGTAAACATTTTAATTATCAGGAAAATATTTTACGTGCACATAGTCAAGCTGATTATTTTCCATCGATGTTTCTCGATCAAACATGACAAAGATATTTTGAACAACAAATACAATTTAATAAAACAATCTTGTATTATCAAGGCGATTTTAAAAGTTATAGAACCATCCCGAATTTCCGACCTTTGCGCTTACAAATGACGCACGGAGCGATTTTCTTACAATTATTCGGAGCGTACTATGTCACTCAGTAGCCTCCACAATCTGAAGCCGTAATAAACCTGGCCTCAGTTTCTATCTATCTATCAATCTAGTAAGATTTAGAATGCCGAAATAACTAGAATTGCGTTGAACGATTAAAGATGCTAGTATTTTGTAGGAGAGGCGAATGCTAAACGAATCGAATTTTTACTTCTAGTGTTTATCAAGCGCATACCACAACTATGAATGAGTTGCAATGATAAATTGTAAATAATGAATGAATGAGTTGTGCAGAATACTATTTCACATCTTCGTATATTTGCTTCAAAATTTTTATCACATGTTTGCACGACTTCATACGAAAAACCGAATTTATGGTTGTACCATAACTATGAAGACGCATCGAAAAACTGGTTTTTTGTGCTAACTGACGTATTTAAAAATCGTTCAAAAATACAAATTACATAGTCTAGAAAGGGTTTAAAAAATATTTCTAACGATTTTTAAAAAGTGTTTTTACATATTTTTTAAGGTTTTAAGAGTTTAATAAGAATAATTATCAAAAAAAAACATTTACGCATCAAAAGTTATCAAAAATATGTTTTTCTTCGTATGTAATGATTGTTTTAAAAATACAAATCAAAAAATTGTAAAACAATATTTTTTATTATTTTTAAAATGGTCATGAGAACCTTCATTAATTTAGTGTATAACGGTTCAAAACTGATCGGATCAAACAAAAGCGACACAAAAACCTCAACAACGATTTTTTAGCAAATATTTGCTGCTGTTACATGTATAGTTAAGGAATGTAATCTTAGCCTGAAATTTTTTCCTCCCACCAACCACTTCACCATCGATGTTCTCTTAGACCGCTACAAGTCTACTATGTCTTATGAGCCTAAATAAGGACTGGCTGAATTAGTAATGTGGTATTTACATGTATTACTTAAATATCTTTAATGCCGGTAAGAATATGTGGAAAGGGTATTGTGGTAGGCCCATTGCAATGGAATGTGGTATTCGTCTGCGCTATCTCCAAAACATTGACGCAACGACGTTAAAAGCGCGCAAACGACGATGCATTAGGCCAAAACGAGGATATTGAATGACACGTTAACGTGAATGATAGTACTTGCGACAAACAGCGAACAGTGCCTGTAAACCCTATATCACCATTTTCACCCACTCCAATCAGTGTTGAGTTGAATGAATTAATAGTAATTAACAACATGCCCGACGGGGGTCCTCTAGACCGTATAAATTTAAAATATTAACCATTTCATAACTACACCTTTTTAGAAGAACTCACAGATGATTCCTCTTGACTGGGAGTAATTTTCGAAACTAACGATTATGGTCATCCCTTTTCACAATTTAACAACTTACACGGGCAACTATACTCTTGCGGGGTGAATTGTGATTGCATCACAAATTTCATTGTTTAATTTTTAACTCCAAGTTTTATCCACCTATTCACTCGCTATATTCTCACAGCTTAAGTTTCGGCAGTACCTATATACTGTCCAAACCTGTTCCAATCCTTACTAACTGTTAAAGCGCAATCTAGCAAAACTATTACCAGCGTACAGATGAAAACTGGCAAAACTACTCCGAATGAATGAAAACAACTCACACGGAAAGAGCGAATATGTACACACAGAAAATACATTTCACAAACGTTACACTAGCACAAGCGCTTATTCAGCTTCAAAAAAGTAAATTTTAATTCCGTGCCCTCACAACCCACCGTCACCCGCGTGCACGCTCTTCATGACGGTGGTCGGTCTTCGGTTTCACTCTCCCTTTGTTGGGGATAGTTTACCGGTCGAATGGTTTAATCATTGCATATTTAATTCACTTCGTTTGTGTGGAAGGAAGTCATCCCTTCCGGATGGCAAATCCCCGAATCCATCCCTTTCCCCGGTGGCATTTGCAGGCAGGCACAAACTTCTTTGCCCCGGTAATCTGGCGAGCCCCGGAGCGGAGCGATGAGGATGAGGCCAACCAAACAAAAAAAAATGGCCGCAGCTTCAACTCATTGCTTACGGCCACGGCCAAGTGGTCTGTTACTCCAAAACTCTTACAACAAAAACTTTTGCAAACCCATTCGGGCATGATTGGAAACTGCTGAAACCACTGCCAAGATGCAATAAGATGTTAAGTTTCTTTCCAAATAGTTTCGAAATAGATGCGGTACCGTCTTTTGGCTCCGCAGCTCTTTGCTCTAAGAAATCAATTTAAAGTTTCCATCAATGGACAGTGGCGTTCGTTCTCTTTTTCGCAATCTCTCTCTCTCTATCTTTCTATATATCTCTCTACCGGTTGTATCTGTCTCTCTCTCATTTTTTCTGCATATCGTTAAGCTCGTTGCTTTAATTTTGTTAAGACGCATTGTGCAATTAGTCATCGTTCGATGAAAAGTTTGGATACCTTCGTAAGATCAAAGTAAAGATTGCTGGTGAATTATGAAATTTAAACACAATTCAATCAATCATCCTAATTAAGCTTAGTTTACCAAATGATGACGAAGGCACCAACAAACCTGAACCCATTATCATACAAATGTACACGGTACTTCAAATCGTTCGCCCTTCCACTTCTACCCTCCCAAACACATCACTGCCAGCAAACATGAAAGGAAAACATAATACGCTTCATGTTATTTTATTGCTCCATCCTATCGACAGTTCGCGGATTTGTTAGCAGTAGCCGGTGCCAGTGCACACAGGCTGCCAAAAACGTAGCAATATTGAAGCTGCCACCTGTCTACGGTGTACCGTACCGCACATATTCGCTGTACCGAGCGTTTTTCGCGAAAGCAAACATTGCCGCCCCGTGGAGTAGAGTCCCTCATATGCTGTATGGCCGACGCATGTCATCCCATCTCCAGCTCGATGCTGGACAGGTCTGGACTGGCTGGGAGGTGCGGCTGCTTTCTGCACTGCTTCGTCGTTCGACGACCAATCACCACGGCAAATGTTTGCTCGTGCAGCAGATGCTCCAGACAGTACCACCTGTGACGGAGTCAATTTGTCAAGCCAATACACCGTACAGAGAAAGTTGCCGTGGTGGTGGATAAAGTTTTCCGTAAGGTGATTTGAGCTATTCTTGATCCTTTTTGCGGCTCTACATTCCGGCTAAGTAGCGTGCTTTTGCTTTAACTTCGGTGCGTGCATAGCTAATAAACGCGTTTCCTGTAATAGTTAACTGTTCGATGTAGTTAGCCAATCATAGTCGCACTAACATTAAGCTTTTTATACTGCTTTCCTCTTTTGCTCTGCTCATTTTTGATCGATCGATTTCGGGGTTTTGTAGCTCAATGTGCTAAGCGAAAGAAAAATCAACTCTCCATGTAATGGTCGTGTTTTTCTTGTGAAGCACAATTTTACACTACCAGCCTTTACATCCCTCAGTGTTTCAATGTGATGTGACCGTACGGAGATAAAATCTTTGATTGTATCGAAAGATGCGGCTCACAATACCCGTTGCCTTTGCCACTGACGAAATAAGAATTTTATAGAGTCGGTACAATTTCACCGGTCCATTCTATTCTAAAGGTAAAGACTTATCGGGATGAAAGAAATAGGCTCTTTTCAACACACAACTGAAAAACCTACTCAGGATACGTTTCTTTTTTAGCTCTAAGCTCACACGATCGTTTTGGCAATGTGAAGAAGATAAAAAAAAAGAAATACACCCGACAAATCTAGCCCCACGAACCGTAACGCCTGTGGGGGTGGTCCGGTACGGTGAAGTTTTTACACGTATACATAAATAAGTTGCCAATACCGATGACCACATTATTCCTTCGCTCGAAAGGATATGTCACCGCAGAGCACAGCATCGTTGATCTACGATGAAAAGAAAAGTTCACCGTTTCCTGACTTTGCAAACATCCTTTTCTGCAGGTCATCGGGAGTGTTTCATGGCTCGAAGGCTCACACAGATCTAAGGTTTGCGATAAGCTTGTGACGGAGTCTTTACGGACACACACACACACACACACATGCACCTACATACCTACTGACTCCGGTTGATAGCATACCAGCGCAATGATCCCCGTCGTCAATCCTCGAATATCAGCTGCTTTATCAGGGCCGATGGGAAAGGTGCGCTTTTTTATGTGCTGGTTACTTCACGACATGTCATAAAAAAGGAAATCGAATGGCGCACAAAAACCGGACCAACCGGTGCACGTGTAGCAAAAGGTCACAAAACATAATCTCAGATTTCCGTACGGAGGGGTTTTCTTCGCCCGCCCTTTGTCCAGATTGCCGGTCCTTGCGTGTGGCCAGCGGGCGGTGTGCTAACCATGAGTTTGGGTTTACCTTTTGCCTAGTCACGGTCATCCCAAAATTGGGATGCGGAAGCTCGTTTTATCAGTCGCACGGTTCCGGTAGTGATGGGCGTCCACTGTAATTAGCGTCCGAGCATAACAATCTTTTGCAGTAGCTCCACTATTGCTTACAAATGTACCTTTCCATCGAATGGCGCTGGCAGAGATGCTTGGACATTTGATGTGGGAGAGTCATGGGAAACCTTTTCCTCCAACTCCTTTTGGCAGTTTGACAACGTGTATTTAACGATTCTTTTCATTCGATTCTGCAACATTATTTGATGCAACAAAATTCTGCAACATAATAAAAAGCGATCTAGGATTTGTACAGATCAATGTTTTCAAGCGCAGCGTTGCAAAACATTTTTGAAATTAAATTAAGAACAGACAATACACAAACAAAAACAAACAAAAAATTTCTTCCCCGAAACCAGCAGTTTGTCTGATGGCTTCAACCATAACCGTGTGTCTTTTCTGTCTGCTGTTTGCTCCGTCTCACATAGCAACCGGTGAAACTTTAAGCAGCAAAAAAAACACCAATCAAAGCAACCACCGTCCCCCGTCAAAATACCACGCGTCCTGCACCGGCTCCTGGCGTCGCGCTGCGCGAAAAAACTTTCAACAACATCATGAAAAATTCGCAGAACGCCGGTCGCTCCCTTCCGATTCCAACAAACCGCGAGCTAACCGTCAGCCTCATCGGCTCGATAATCCGCTTTGCGATCGATGTGCCACAGGTCCTTGGGCGACGTGAGAATCTAGCGCCCGATAAGCTGTTCTTCCTGCTGCTTCCGATCGTCCGGAACCTCGGCAAGCTAATCGACCGCATCCGACACAGCTCATCTGTCGCGGGCAGAAATGCATCAGACGGTTCCGGTCGCTTTGAAATGTCCGGAGGCCCCGAACTGCCACACACAACGTTAACACGTCCGGTAGTCATGCACCCCAACAATGGTGCTGCACCGGTCTCAACAATACCAGCCACCGCGCCTACCAACACAATGCTGTGGCAACATTGCCCACCAAACCCTCAAAGGCAACGTCAGCAGCAACAGCAGCTGCAACAGCACGACCACCACCATTGCACCAGCACGTCAATGCTAATGAGCGACGAAGATGACGAAGAATCCTCCTCCGTTACCTTTGAGATGCATCGTGATTCCATCCTGCCCGGCCCTTGCCGGCAGGTCCTGCGCCAGAAGGATGGTAATTACGCGATTCGCGAAACCACCGATACGCGCGGCGCCGATGGCACGTTTCAGCGTATTACCAAAACCATCAGCGGTCCGGACGTGATGATACTGACGAACATTTCGAGCCAGCTGGCGGAGCTGCCGACGCTAATGCCAAAGGCGACCGTGGTCGTCGCTGGGGCACGGACCGAAAAATAGGTGTGAATCCTGTCGGACGGTGTGAACAGGTTGCCGTACACTACCCCTATCAGCCATGAATCTACCTTTAAAATTAAACAAAGGTATAGTGTCTGCACAACTTAATCCCGCCATCGTGCGTCTCGAGTGAGCGTGAGCTTTTATGCATTACAAACCGTACGAACCATGCTGTACGGTGTTGTCATAGCTGGAAAATATAGCTGCTAACTTTACTTCAACAGCGAGGGGAACAATTTTAATCTCTTCTAATGTATCCTTTCCAGGAAAATCAATTTACAGCCGCAGGCGCTCAAGATAACTCACCACTCGTTCACCTGCCCCGTCCCCGGACACTCGTTCTTGGAAGCTTTTCCAAGAGGAAGTAAGCTTGCCAAATCAAATCGATTTCAAACGCCAGAACACAAACATTACGTGCAACGAGCGGACCGTTATTACATTAAGCATGTGCCGAAGATTAATGGCGTTGTTTGCGGCTGGTAAGGAATGCGCAGTCCACAAGGCGAACCTTCAAATCCAACGCGTAGCAGTATCTTACCTTCACTCAAACCGGCCGAATCAGCTACCATCAGCAAGGCGAGCCGGACCGCTTCACTTTCAGGATCCCGATTTTTTCCGTTTCCCGGATTCGAGTTTGCCGGTTCCGCTTGGGTTAACGTTCGAACGGAAACTAATAAATTAGCTCTTCCGTAACAGTTGTTAGCCAGCTGACCATGTCTGGCATCTTTCTGGCCATTCGGTTTTCTTTTTCTTTTTGTTACTTCTAAATTGTAAGACGCTCTCCCTCGCAACACTGTTTGTGGTTTACTGATGGGTTTTTGTTTGTAGTGTGTAACTCGTTAGGACAATGAAATTGTTCGTTTTCGGGAAAATTAAAGTCACGGTGCGTTTCGCCCCACATTTATGTGCTTTATTTCTCGCCCGGTCGCGAAATTAATTTAATTTAATGTGGTCTTTCGAAGTTCCGAAGAAAACAATAAGCAACAATAATGTTTATATTCTGGGAGTGCTTGAGATTAACTTTACGACTTTCTTTTGTCCTTTTTTGTTGGTTTTTTGTTAAGAACGAACGGCTAAGTCGTATTACCTAGCATAAATTTGGTTTACATAAATGTTTCTTTAAAAAAATCTTTATATCTTTATTTTTGTGTAAACTTTGGTTTTGTTCCATCAGTTTTCTGTTTAATAATTTTCCAGAAATACTGTCATAGACAAGTTTTTTATACTGCGATATTTGAATATATTCTCGATACTGAGATACTAAAATATCTTCAAATTATATTCAGTACTGAGTATTCAAAATAGTACTCCTCAAATTTGACAGCTCTTCCTACGATGAAAACTTTATTATTTTCTTTCCGTTATTTTCGTAGAAAAAAGAAATTTTTGATTTTCAGTTAGTTTCAGGAAAAATCGAGTCCAACATCGCCCAGCTGCGTCTAATCGATTTTTTCTAGAACAACATAATGCAACAGATCTACTCCTAACTCTTAAAATCATGCCTAGATGCATGTCTTTGTCCGCTGTGGCGAAAATTCCGGAAAACTTATTGTAGGTCTTAGATTTATTTTTGAAATAAAAAGCTCAGGTTCCAGCTCGAGTGAAAGTGAACGTGAAGTTTTATTGTTTTTTTTTGCTATATTTCAATAAAAATTGATCAGAATATTGCTTATTGTACACCAAAATATAGGTTATTCAATTCATCAACTATTTAGACAATACCCACTCGAGCTGTATCCTAGACAATAGCTTTAATAATTATCTTTCAAAGGATGTTCTTCGGAAAGAAATTATCACAATTGGTTTTTTTTTAACAGCCAGCCGAAAAAAGTTCCCTTTTCTAATGCACACGTTTGTGGTATAATGCAGTATTATTTAATTTGACATATAAAAACCACATTTTAAATAACACTCTAATCCAAAGATACACAGGTAAAGCCAAAATTCCAGCATTAGTCGAATATTCGCGTGGGTGTAATATCAAGTTATTAACCAAAAAACATTACGTTAAAGGATTATTTGGGAGAATTGAAGCTATGTTTTACATTGATTCGTGCACACATTTAAGAAATTTTCACTAGTTGTTGTTTTGCTAATTTAAACACCTAAAACTCATCAACACGTCCATCCTACGGACTATCGACCATCGTAAGGATGGAATTCTTGAAACACAAATGTTGTACCACCCCAATTTTTATCAAATTTCAATTATCCTCCATGTAACCATACACTAATACCATCCTGAATGGTCAAGGGTATTTGCTTAGCCACAGTGTGTAGTTTTTTTTCTTCTTCTTATAACCCTTTCACACACTAAGTGCGATTCGTAGTGAGCAATTGTTACCGTGTGGTATTAGTAAAAGAAGCTTTCCTTGTGGGCAAACCACAACGGACATAAAAATCTAATTCAGAAAGCAGGTTTACAAACACACACACATTGATTAACACGTTTTGATACTTATATTTAGGATTCGGAATGAAAATTGTATACCTCTTCTGTATGGAGAGCAATGAGGGAAATCGAAGTGATATGTAACGTATTGGAAATGTATTTAAATACGTTTTATCTGTGTTTATAAAAGATAAATTTAAATAAGAGTTATGTTGAAACGTGTTGTAATAATATCTGTAAACTTTGTTTTTTTATTAAGCGGATTTTTTATTTTTATTTTTTATTAACTCTGGAAACTTCATGTTTCATTGACTTGATCGTTTTTTAAATCATCTATTTCATATATAATGTATATTTGTCACGTCATGGGGCTGACACTCCAGGCTGTGTGGTGTTAATTAAGTCTCCTGTAAAACCTGTATAGATCGGCATGACCGCTTAGAACGTTACACCAACTAGAAGATGAATGGAGAGGTATATTTTTTAGTTTCAATCATAAAATTGGCTTCAAAATCAGTCAATTTCAAAGCGCTCTAAGTGTGTAAATCCGGATCAAAACGCAGCCTTATAATTAGACACAAAAACCATTCCATTAAAGTAAAGGAAATAAAAAAACAACAACAAGAATAAGAAATGCTCCTAGCACCGCAGCCCCATAAACCCACAAATCCCCGAAAGGATCAGCAGAAAATGGGAAGAAACAAACCAATCAGTTGATTGAGCGACATGACAACGCTCTATGTTCGTCCGTTCGTCGGTTCCCGTTTCGGTGATTGATTTATAGCACACCGTATGCTTTCAATCCAAGCTTCCCTGTGACCCGCAGATCAAAGGCCGCCACGGAGGCAACCAACAACAAAAAAGCGCTTGAAAAGCCTCAATCTTTCAAAGCACAACTTTAAACATAAGTACGCCACTAATCTAAAAGTAGAAACAACGGGGCGTTTTTTGTGGTGAGAGCAAAGGGCCCCATTTAGTGTGGTCGGTTGTTCCGGTCTTGGTCGTAGTGAAGTCGTAAAATGCCCGCCGTGGTGCTGGTGCGAGAAAGTAAAACCGGTAAAAGGTGTAATGGCGTGGGTAAACATGAAACCTCATCGCCCGAACCCCGCATCCCCAATTCGGAATCAAAACAGTTTCACTTAGCGAAGATAACAGTGAAATAATTGTATTTGTCTTGGGAAAATCCGTTTTCTTCAGGGTCAGTAAATCTCAGGTTCGGTTCGGGACGGTTGGGATTCAGCACGGCGCCGATGAGGAGCTATGTCATGGCATAGGGGCTATCGTTTTTTTTCTCTCTCTCTCTCTCTCTCTCTCTCTCTCTCTCTCTCTCTCTCTCTCTCTCTTTCTGTTGCCTTGCTTTTTGTCCTAATACCATTTCTTCCATAAATCTTTCCAATCCGCTCCAACTCCCCCCCCCCTTCCCCATTGAATCACCCGACTGGACCAATTCGCTTCGATACATCATCATTCGCGGTGTGACGATGATGTCGTGTGGAGGAAAAACTTTTGTTTTCCAACCATTGCTTCTTACAAGCCCCAAGGGTATTTATAGAGCCCAGACGGAGGGCCCCCCGGGCGCAAATGAAAAAGAATCGCTCACAAACAGCAAGCCGTAAGTGTCTCCGTGGGAAAAAAAGCATCGGACGAGCTTGTGTTCTGTGTCCGCTGGTGACAGTATAAATATTAGCTGCCCTTTCTCCCAAGCCTCCGATCGGGTGTTTCACCTTCTTGATTGCGTCACCGGCGTGTTTTTACGTCCCATTTAAGTGGCGGAATTATCGTTCGACCGGTTTTTGCTATCATTTACACCAAAATCACGGCCTGTTCCTGAGTTCCAAATATAACCCATTCACGGCAATACCAGTTAGGAGCTAATCGCCCCGTGCGGCTACTCCATTCAGTGGAACATCATTATCGAACAAGAGCAGCTCATCAGAAGCACCGAAACCAGCCCACCCACTCGGTGCCGGAGTTCATAAACTACCTACCGAGCGCGATTAGTGTTGACATCACCGACCACAACCAGGGAGGTCGGCCCAATCTATCAACAATAATATCGTCCGTGTCTAACTCGGTACGCGGTGTACAGGATAGCCCATTTCTATGTCGCCAATTAATTAATTATTTGATTAGTATGATTGCTTTTGCCAATCGATGTGAAAAAATTGCCCGATTCTATCTATCCGTACCGTTCGGCCTAAGCTGCGCCCACCAAATCCCTTTCCACCGTAACTTCACCCCTAGCCGTTCACAACAATCGCCATGGTTGGGAAGGCTTTTTGTTGGTGAAGGCCACGCGCGAACATGCTTACAGCAACGTAATCTGGAGCGCTTTATTACGCATCTCTGGCCGAAATCATTACACCAAATTGAATAATGGGAGCAGGGCATCGGGAGCCGGTGCGCTTTGCTGTGTAGGCAGATTTTTTGCAATCTGGAGGCTCACTTTTTTGTTGTTGTTGTCTTGTTGGTTGCTGCTGTGGTTGGTTTTTGTTTGTTTGTCCAGTGTCTTGCATCGCGACGAACTCGATCGGATGTGTTCCGTCTGTTGAAACTGTTTCGCACAAAGGACGTGGTAATGGACTAGTAAACAATGTTGATAATACACGAGAAATCTAATTGACGTAACAAACGACCATCGAGATTGGTGGACCGGACCGATGCGACAGTGAAAGCGATACGGCTTAACCGGTCAAGAGGAAGGCGTATCCGTGTCGTACATCCAAAGGAAGACCGGAAGCGCTCAACGACTGTACACAGCCAGATCGGGACATAAACAAACTGCCGGGGCGGCTGCCCTATTGCGCTCTGCTCAGTTCGTCGTAATGGTGGGCGAACGGGCAAATGAGCAACAATAACAAGCAGAAATGCAAGGAGCGAAAATATTCTTTCTTTATGTCATACCGCTTGGTTTTGCGCTTGTAACGATGTTCTTGTCTCTCGTCTCATTTGGTTTCGAACGCTATTTGGTTTTTGCGCTAGTACGTGCATGGGCTGAAACTCAATCTAGCTTCATAATGATCACGCTGGATCAAGAGGGTTGGTACAGAAGTTTAGAACAGATTTGTAATTCTGTTGATATTGTTCTATTATAGGAAAATTTACAATTATCAGAGTCTCTATTTAATTTGATCAAGTTTGAGTGCTAGATAAATAGGTAACATGGGAAATAAATAATTAAATAAATTTTATAAACGAAACAATGCAGTCCACCAACTGTAAAGTTTTAAGACCCCTGGAATAGATGAACATAATTTACTATTGTTTTACTTAGCGAGAAGAACATAATTAAAACAAAAATACTTCGTTTACATTCAAGAATGCTGGGTAATCCAGTAATTAAATGGCATGCGAGCTCACCCTTTTTATTAAGCATTGCGACACATATTGATTGAAACCCGAGTCCAAATAAACAATGTTAAACTGCTTTTGGACATTGTTAAACTATAAGTAAACATTTGACGTCTAACTGAAATACTGAGTCGTATCTGAACTTCGTTCAATTGTAACTAAACAAGTGATACCCCTAACTTGATCCGTTTTCCGTATGGACTGTTTAGACTTTTGTTGGTGCCTTCATTTGCAAAAATAGTTTGAACTTGTGTGTCAATAATTTATCCTGATACAATCAATACTAATAATTGACTATTAAAATAGTGCGAAATCAATTACAAGGAAGCTCTAAACAATTTAATTGCAACAAAATGATCATCGAAGAAACGAAGCCAGGTAATATAAGCGTACGTTAATATTGGGGAAGGTAAATGTTTAGTTGTAATTGAACCAAGTTCCGAAAGGCATCAGTATTTCAGGTGGCTGTCAAATGTTCACTTACAGTTGAACTATGTTCAAAAACAGCTTAACATTGTGTATTTGGGCTTAGTGGTGTTAAAAACGGATCTTTTTGAAGATCAGCTCAGTTCCGGTTCATTCACAAAGCTGATCCGAATCATTTGATCCGATCAATCATTTAATCATTCGTTCTCTGTAGATCCTTTCAATTTCTCATGTTGTTTCTCATTTTTGTTTTTGGATGGTTCTCATAGTGTTTTACTTCGTTTCCACGTTTTATTGCGTTTTGCGATGATTCGACACAAAGCGATGATTCGGATCTTTCAAAAACTGATGCATGTTTCACTCACTCAATTTACTGATCCGGATTACTTCAACGAATCCTGTTCTGATCTTACATCTCTATTTGGGCTCGAAAATAGTGTAATATTTCGTCTAACCGTGCGCCCAGACACGTTGAGACGATTTCACGTCGTGAAAAAGGAGCGTTACAATGCGTTACATTTAATCTGTCTTTTTTTTCGTTACGGTGTTTTTACGGTGTTTTTTTTCCTCACGGCGCGACGCTATTTGGCGAAATGGCTGGTTACACGGTAATCATTAATTGAAATTCAGTTCAGTATGGACAAACTCTGGCTACAGGCAGAACATCTTTAGTTGGATAAATTTTAATTGTATTTTAATTTTGTGTACCTTCATCACATACATACAATGAAGCTGAATGTAAAAATCGATTTGATGCTTCAAGAATGTTGTTTTAAAAAAAGTATGCTGAAAACTTTTTTGTATCAGTCAATGTTTTATTATTGTTTTTGGTACTTCTGCTTATTTGTTAGAGTTTAGTGTAAATAAAAACAATTCTTCTTACTCCGGCTCAATTTATTATTGTTTATTTTGAAGAGTTTACTTTGCCTCCAGCTTTTAATCAACTTATTCACTTAATGGTCAATGTTTAATGTAATTTTCTGTGCAATTGTAAAACTATTTTAAGGAAAAGCTAGTAGCAGTTAACTGCTTTGTACATATGCACAACGGAACCAATTTCGAACAAATCCTCTATAAATGTATCACATAAACCTACATAGTTGTCAAATAATGAAAACCTGACAAGCGAACTGAACAATAACAATAATGCAATAATGAAGAAAATACAAAATAATTTTTGTTTAGCACTTATAACTTAATGCGATAATTATAGAACTCAATCCAAGAAAAATGATTGTGCTCACGGAAAAGTAAAGTGAAATATTTTTAAAAAGATTAAACATCAATCATGAAACATGCTCCGTTGATGATCGTTTGCCGCCATTAACACCCCGTTCAAAAATACATAATCATTAAATTTGCGAAAGAAAGAAACGCTCAGCACATAGCTACTTTTGGCGTGTATTTCCACTTAATTACTTCGTGTCTATCAAGCCTTCATTTGACGTCACAACAGACAGAATTTACAAACTTTTTTCTCTCTTTTCAATCACCGAAACTTTTTCACCACTCAAGTTTCACCGAATCGGGTAAGGCGATGTGTTGCGTCTCAGTTCGCCGAATTTGTGTGGATTTGTGATATGTGTACGTGTGGTGGACTATTTTTCCAACGCTCATCAGCATCTCAACGTGCATATGACCGTTTATAGAAAAAAATGCTGTAGCTCGAGCACCACATCAACCTGTGCTGTTGAAGAAAAGAAAAATAAAAAGCTTGCCCGATGAAATTCTGCCCATACGGAACATGCCTGCACAACAACCATTCAGCTACAGCGACACTCTGCCCACATTTTCAAATCCGAATAATTGCGAAAATTCTTGATTTCGTTCTGAAATTCCTGTACGCTAGCAGGCCCTCGGATTCGGGACCGAACGCGCGGGATGCGTTCGAAACGAACGAGCCGGGACTGTATCTGAGCCCGTGGGCCCCGATGAAAAGCAATTTCGAAGGTTCAAAGTTATGCCAACTTTTACCTCCGGGCTGTGGGAAATGTTAGCGTTGGAAAACAATACAACAACGCAACCCCAATCCCAATCCCCGTCTGCAGTACCACCGGGCCGACCCCGGGGTCCCGAGCAACAGGAACGGGCGAGCGGTCATAAACAAACCGCCAAGGGATCGACCCGAGCCGACGGATGGAATCGATCAATCGTGAAAATTTTGACGATATAAACCGACTAGCAAAAAGTAAAGACGGAAAGAAGAGAGGATTTCATAAATCCATCCTGCATTGCCAGCGCATGTAAAAATTTTCATCTGGTGGTGCTCGCAACAGAAAATCGTTTGAAGTATTGTTTCACAGTTACACTGTGCTGCTTTAACCGGGCAGCTAGAATGACGAACTTTTCGGCGCTATGGGTGTAACAGCTTCAGAAAATGGAAGCATAGATGGAGAGAATTAAAGTTGGTGAAATTGACGAGATCGTTAGAGCTTAATAAAGACGAGTTTGTATTTCCAATATTACAAGGGCTGTACAGTAAGTGTACAGTAGGTGCATTTTATGCGTGCATTTTTGATGTTTTTTTCTCCTATACTTTACCTCTAAATAAAATTGTTTTATATTTAACGTAATGTAATATAAACAATGAACGAAACCACGTTGTAGCAGCTATTTTCAATGTTTATCTCGAGTTAAACATCACCTCTGACAATCAGAATTATATTTTTAAAAAATACCAAATTTCTAGAATTATTTGAACCCGTCTGGCCGTTCTGGCCTTGTTTCTGGGTCCATACTTCGCATGTCAATGGTATTTTGCGATTTATTTGATTTGTTAGATATCTGTTGCTCTACGTCCATGATAAAAGAAAGTTTAAAACATGGTTAGACCAGAAAGTCCATCAGTAGAACATAATAAATTATTTAATATACATAGATCTATGATATAATTAAATCTTAAATCGGAGTTTATTTAATCGGAATATAATTAAAAATATAGTGACACTATTATATATATATATATATATATATATATATATATATATATATATATATATATATATATATATATATATATATATATATATATATATTTATATTTATATATATAGTGACCGTAAGTAAATCGAAAGTGAAATGATCTTAATCTATTTTCTACAAAAAAAAACTTTGTAGCTTATGGCAATAGGAGGTGGGTTGGCTCTATGCTATATTGTGAAACATATGATATATATAAGGACGTCCCGGTGATCTATAGGATGGACGCGCCGGCTCCTAATAGGCTTGACGGATTCGATTCCCAACCGTTCACCCGTAGCAAGAATTGACTATCCGGTTGTACGGTAAAATAGGTATATAAATCATGTATGACCCCGTTCTGATTTTACTTTTTCAGCAAATGATTTTCCAACAGATTGAAAATGAACGTTACATAATATATGAAGGTAGGATTTTTTGTAAGCTTTTTGCTAATTTAAGCATGTTTGTATTCAATAAACGCCCAAATCAGCGGTCGGCAAAGTCCGGCCCGCGGGGCCAAATGCGGCCCGCCGCAACATTCAATCCGGCCCGCGAAAGGATTTGAGTGATTTTGAAAGATGGGAAGAAACTATTCGTATACAAATTACAGAATTTCTTTTAGAATAACATTTTATACCATCGTACTCTTTCAACTTTAATTAAAGTACTATGGAATGACGGATCGTTCGGTATGTTAGAATTCGTGTTCAATACCCTCGTAATGTTTACATGAAAAAACTTGCCTTTTTTCGGCTGGCTGTAGAACAAAAACTAAGAGAGATAATTTCTTAACATGTACAACATTTGAAAGATAATTATTTAAGCTTCTTTGGACAAATAAATCTAAGACTTTGGGAGTTGCCTTCCATCAGTTATTCGGAATTTTTGCCACGATGGACGAAGCCATGTCTATAGGCATCCTAAGTTTTCGCGACAAAATTGTTAGAGTAGAGCTTTTGCATCATGTTGGTCCAGAAAAACTCGATGGAACACATGTGACGGATGTTGTACCAGTTTGCGGACTAGGGTTTCACGTCAAAATTCTGCCGAAATTCACCTAATATGAACGCATTGAGTTTTGGCGTCATTGTTTGCCATTGCGAAGCCATTGGACGCGATTTCTGCTTCTTGATATCTGGTGGTCAACTCGTACGACGTAACAACATGCCCGTCATGGGTTCAAGTCCCGAATAGACCGTGCCACCATACGTAGGACTGACTATCCTGCTATGGTAACAATAAGTCACTGAAAGCCAAGCTCACTTCACTAGTGGGTACAGGCAGGCCTTGACCGACAGCGGTTGTTGTGCCAAAGAAGAAGATATGTGTGTCTATGTTTCCCAAACTATTTCTCTGTTTGGCGGGTTGCATCGATCTTCCGGCCCAAATAACCCAGTAATGTAGCCACTTGTACCTCTGTCTTCATTTTTAGCTTCTTTTGGAACCTCAAAAATGAACCTGGGCTCTTTTGCGATGCTTTGATTGTTGCCTAATAGTGCCAAGATGTTGGTGACCAAAGCGCAGAAACGTTCTTATGCGACGACAGACTTCTGTTCGCAGTCCATTTAAGACGCTACGGGGTGTCATTCGTTTGATCGCGCACGCTTTTAAGTTGGTTGGTTCACTTTTTTTGGTCATCATGGTTAGAGTTCGATTGATAGAGGTATCAAAGTGAAGGTACTGATAGAGTTTGTCTGTTGTCTCATGGGATACTACTATTCAAAGTGTAATTAACGTTTTGTTAGAGCGGGTGAAGATAATCCCATAATAAACCCATGCATTTGTCAATTTTGTTAATGGAACCGTTATGTAATTTTAACATCGTTTCAGCACGACAATAAGACTTTCGGAATGAAGGAATTTAATATTGATGAGATATACTAAAGCCTGGACTTGCATTTGATGGGAGAGCATTAGACTTTCGTCAACACAAAACATGCAATACAAACTTTTACATATAATGAAACAGCTCCATACATTTTCACTCGATAATTTTAATATTTTGTTTTATTCGTTTTTCTTAATTTCACACAAATCAGTTGTTTTCCCTTTAAACTATTTTAGGGATATTTCTATCGTATTTGATATACAATCCACCTGATATAGAAACACTTTGCTTTTGTATCTTCCCCGGAATATCTTCAATATTTTTTGTGGCGTGGGAGGATGGGGTCTTCAGAAGCGATATTGATCCCTTTTTGTTATTTTTTGACTGATCACATTTTTGGCCATCTATTGCCGATTCTCAAATGATTAAAGATTAGAATTAGTTTTTAAAGTAGGTATCATTAATTTTGAACCATACTTGGATGATATAATTACAGAAAAACAACAATAATACCCAAAATATTTGTAAAAGATAAAAATGCAATAATTTAAGCGCAATAATAAAAAAAACCCGCATTCATCTGGCCCGCGGCACTCGATCATTTACTAAAGTTGGCCCTTTGCCGACCGCTGCCCTAAATCACATACAAGGATATGCTATCTGATTGGAAAAGAGTAAAAAGGCATAATTAGTGTAAAAAAATCTGTGATAAGCTATATAAGCCTCATAGTGTAAATGTGTAATATCTTCGAAGCATATTGAACAATATATACTAGGAATAAAAAGCATTCTTTTAAAACTTGCTTTGAAAAAATTGTTCACTCGAACGATACACCAATTGAATCTAATCCAATCAATCCACAAAGAATCGCTTTGCTAAACCTTACAATGCTTTATTTTATCCCTCCCGTAAACTGATCTAACCCGCCGACAAGATTAACTCGGATTAAATCGGTTGACATAGGGGATCGCTTGAAGACGATGCTAATTGTTGCAATAAACTTGATTTACAACCTCCACCAACGCCATTTCGTAAAACTACCACACATCCACACAGACCAAATAAGCTACAATTTACCGTGACCATTTATTTCAAACCGGACCGAGACAGGCTTTAAATTGCATTGAACCGGCCTAACGAACGGTCGAAAATGGCATTCAAACTGGGTGGGTGAGAAAAAAGGCAGGAAAAAAGTAGAATACATCAACCTGAAAGCAAGATAAATGTTCGGCATTTATGCTGGCGATGTGGCCCGCACCCGTACCCGGCTCGTGACACCGGAATGGTTTCCTTCTGAAAAGAGCATGGTAATTAATGTACGGTAGCATCGACGACGTACCGCCCTGGTTTGGGTACCATTTTATTTCGCCGTGTGAACGAGAAGCATGTGGGAGAGTGTATGTGTTTTTGAATAAAAAGCTCCAAGTTCTTGTGGCTCTATTTGAGCGGATGCGTCACACAATTGGATACACCTCTCATCATAATTATTGACACAAAGTAAAGGTACGCAAAGGTCGAGGTTTTTGGGGGGAGGGTGGGCGGTGTCTGGCTGTTCCTGTGCCAGTGAATTGGTGGGTAATGAAAATTAACTGTAATTTACCACGCAGAATCACGTATCACGGTATGTTGGCAGGATTCCACAAATTTGATCAATCATTTAATTTATTATTTTCACAGCCGTAAATGCGAAAGGATACCTTTCAAAAGCTCCTTTCACTACATGTCTGTGTATCGTTAATGAACCATTCATGATGCCTCTCGTATAGCTATGGCTGCCTCTCGAATTCGATTAAATTGAATTGTATGGACAGTCGAATTCATGAAATTTTGTCACACAAATTAATACATCATTGCTTTCAAGTTTAAACCCCATCGTTGTACTACGTAGCTAGCTTAGCGAAGTGTGGCTTAGTTCATCATCGAGACCTAGGCTCAAACATAGGCTTTGCAAAAAGATTAAACTGATAATGCATAAAACTATATGTAATGTCGTTATGTCGTCTAAATATGGATATTTAGTTGTATTCAAGTGAGGAATATCCTATTGCCCAAGAATTATTTGTGCTCAAATATCATGTTGATCGACATCCTCTGGTCCCTTTTCTATCGTGTATAACATAGGAGGTGTCATCTCATTCAATTCCGAGCCGATTCGATGTTGGTTTCCGATTGGAACCGATTCCGGAATCGATTCTGGAATCAAATTCGGCTCCGGAATCGGAATCTACCAGGCAATAACAATATGCTTCGGAAGATCAGATTTGAGTCCAACATTGGAACTAGCTCCGGAATGAGAATTCGTTCTTGATTTGAAATAAGAAGTTTCGGAAGCGATATTAGTGCGTGAATCTCCATGAGAAAAATTGTTTTCAATTTTTTCTTTCCGGAGACCACGTCTGTTAACTCCACGGACCGCAGGTTGGAGACCACTCCTATACACTATACAATTGGATGGAGTATGTACTACAATTAACAAAAACATATTGTTTCATACTGTATCATGTTTGTTATACAGACCTCCTAATAGCATAGGCATTTTTGGAAATGTTCTCATTCTCTGAAGAAATTATTATACCAAACCTTAGGTCCTCTGCAGTCAACTGTTGCAGAAATAATTAAAAAAAAAACCTTTAAATGTATAACGGGTAAGTGTAGCAAACAGGGCAAGTATTAGCAAGTGTTGCCATGAGTTGGTTAGAGAGTATGCCTCAATCCTTGGCTCTTTTGATCTTCCGATCACTTCATGCTGCAACCAAATTACCTCTTCCTTAGAACACTTGAGGCTTTCAAGGAATTTCAATTACAATTACGAATTGTACCACCTGTTTAATTACAACGTTCCTGTGACCCACTGCTGTTTGCGTCTCCGCAAATATTCGGTAAATGTTTCACTGTGGTTCGTTTCCTAGTCAATAGCTGAGTAGCTTTCCTTGTTAAGGCTAAAGCTAAACGGTTTAACATTCAAGATGAAGCAATTCAAGATAAAATGTATTGAATGAATAAATAAAATATGTGAAATAAACAAAGTGGCATTAAAATGATTTTTTTTTTTGAAGTCTGAAAAGAACAACCTGACAAGTACCCCACAAGTCTCTTCAAATCACTTTCAAACAGCGTTGCTACAGACTCAAAGGTTACATGACTTTCTTCGAACGAAATCAAACCAGAATTCAAAGATCTTGTATTCTTTTTTTATTCCCAGAATACTGAATTAATTAATTCAACACTGATCTGTCCTATACACTTAAATCCAAAGTATTGTATCACCAACTATCAACTATTGCAACAAAATTTTCATTCAAAAATCGACCACATCCTCTTCCACCCATATGCAGACCTAAATGACAACAATTGTCCTCAGGACATTCTATGCTGCATTATTTTCGACCACCATTCCCTCAAGATACCGAACTCTAAATTATCGAACATTCTGCTGCTCATCATCAACCCAGTACCAGAACCGCAACCAAGCTGCAGGCAACCCCCTCAAACGCTGTAGGTGTGCGCTTTGAAGTGAACTGATAGTAACAATCTTCACTCTACAGTTACAGTAGCGAGTCAATCCATACCATGCCGTTTGCTTCGGGCTTAACATTTATGTCCGTTTGAAGTGGTTTCACAACTGGTAGATAGAATGTTTTATACATGTCCCATTCATGATGGTCTCTAGTGATACTTGAAAACAAAGCACAGTAGTTTGTAGAGAATGTAGTCGTTTAGTTTGGTTTTAACGAAATAACTTATGTATGTTCGAAAAGAAACGTTGTTGTACAGCCTTGTAAATGTGTCAAGCTACAAACAACCTTTTTAACAACTGAATTAAACATTTTTTACCCAGCTGATCCCGTGAACATTGTGGTAAAAATGTTGAAAAGTTAGATGGTTGGTTGTTTGTATTTGTTTCGGTACTACTTTTGTCATCCTTCGCCGAAGCAACTTTTTTTCTTTTTACATTGCCTTTGCCTTCTTAGAATTGTAGGAAAACGTATTTGTCCGGTTGTATCACAACAGCTCTGAAAAGATGTTACAATACAATTTCCGCTGTGGTAGGGGCTATTACATTACACTTACTTTAATTCAATATTTTCCAAATCGTGCGAACATTTTACCAAATTGAACATCAATCAACCGAACCCGTTTTCTTTGCAATCAAGTTACAGAAATTGTATAAAAGTACGACCTGTATATATGCATCACTTCGCCACACTTTATTCCCTTGCCTGCTTAACCAAACTCACTCGCCGTTGTCCCCTTGAGGGAAACACTTGCAAATGGCAGCTTACTCCAGGAATTGACGAATCCAGTCTAGATAGAAGGACACCTTGGCATAACCATCGGCAAAGTTTCCACCACATTGGTCAATGATGAAGTTGGCCACACCGGCCAGCTTGCCATTGTATACGGCCGGGCCGCCTGAATCGCCATTGCACGCACCGTAGCTACCCTCCTTGTCGATGCACATCAAACCTTCGCTGATCGAGTTGCAGTTTTCGTCCTCCACCACAAACATCGACGTGTAGAGCAGCGCGGGCGAGACGGGTCCGTTGCTACCGACGCGTCCGTAACCAGAAATCACCACTTCACCGCCGAGGGGAACCTCCTGATCCATCAGCTCGATGGGCTGGATGTACTTGTCAAAGGCAAACGGTTCTTTCATCTCCATCACGGCGATATCGTGCTGGAAGTTGCCGTAGCCCTCGTGCGGGTACACTGCCCGAACCTTGAACAGCTTACCACCGGCGTTCAAGTGTGCGGACCCGGCATGAACACCAAACTTGAACGCCGGGAGGCTGGAAAAAGGTTTCCATCATTACAATTAAATCGAATCCATCTTTTCTGCAAACGACCCCGGTACGGCATCGAGTGTATACTTACAGCACATCGTCATCCATTACGCAATGGGCCGCCGTCAGGACGTGGCGATCTCCAATGATCGAGCCACCGCACCGGAAGCTGCCTTGGTAGAAGAGCGCAATCTGGTACGGCATTTGGGTGTCTTCAGCCAATTGCCCGCCGACGATGCGGTTCCAGATTGGTACGGACAGTACCGTGCCCAGGAACGCAACCAAAACCAGACCAACCACGACCGAACTACGGCGAACCATCTTGATGGATGTACTTTGCGGTAAGAGAATGAGATTTTGCCTCGCCGCTAGACCTTTTTTATATCTCTTCGGCCGGCAAGCACTGCCAGCTGATAAGCAACCGTCATCAATGCGGCGGGAATTCCTCTTGTTCTTCTGCTTCAGCCTTTCCCACGCACTTCAGAGCGCACTTCAACGCTTACCCATGCCCATCCCTTTCAAGTGGCTCTCGTTCTCGCGTAAGTAAACGGGGTACGCAATTATTTGCCGCTAGAAAGCGCAGTACTAATTTAAAGTGCAAAGAAAAATCTTAAAGATATTGCTCATTTACTTGAACCGATTTGAAGAGATTATGATTAATGACAGATTATGACAATGTAAAGCTAATGTAGTCGCGAGATTCTAATTCTATCTGAGCTTTATGTTAAGTATTAAATTCTAAGGGAAAATCCGATTGTCTGTTCAACAGTCCACTTCAAAAGCCGAAGTCGGTTTCGATTATCTAAGAGTTTCGAGCCCTACGGCCAAGCCGATCGCAAAAATGTTAATCGTCACGTTTCCATTTACACCGTATGCTACCTCGAAATCAAAACACCCCAAGCGATAGGGGTTCGGGACCGTCAACGGTTCGACGCTCTTACGCCAACTACATTCAAGTTTGACCTACCTGGCTTGTAGTTAGTCCTTGTTCAACAATAATTGGGATGTGCTTGATTTGCTTTCGAAATCGATCGTACCGAAGCTTCACTCTTTAACCAAGTGAAGGAATCGTTAGCCAACAAACTAAGAATATATCTTCACCAAAGCTGTTGGAAGGACTGTTTTGTTGGATAGTTTTATATCATTTCATACTGTACCTTATCCCTAAACTACTGAACATGTAGTAAAGTTTCGACACATACAGATTTGTCTATTACTAAATATAAATTAAAGTTTCTGCAGATTAGAAATATGCCCAGCTTCCATAAAGGTTAACGAGATGAATTTCGATACAAAAAAACATTTCCTGAACACTTAACAAATAAGGAGACCTGAAGAGCGAATTTAAAAAAGTCTAGTTAAGTTGAATTAAATTAAAATTGAGAAATAATTAAAATAAATAACAGCCGGAGTTAATCTAGCATTCGGTTCTTGCGGCTCTAGCCCAACAAACTGGTCGGTTACTGGCTGTGCTCAATCATTCATCCGTACTAAAGCTATTAGACATAAAATAATACAGAAAGAGAACAGATCGGCATGTTCACCATCCTCATCAACCATTCAACATGTACGATCGAGAACAAAAGTTCATAGCTTCGATCGATGAAGATCGAATATATTCATTTTATTCATCATAATTCTTAAAAAATATCCCCAAAAAATCCTTGACGATTTAAACCAGATATTCAAAAATCCTTTTACTTTTTTATATTTTTTATTTCTTCATTGTAGCTCATTTTCTACTTCAAAAGTCCTCCAATTCATTCCCAATCACTTAAACAAACTATTTATTTTCAATAAAGATAATTCAATCCACATCTGCGACCTTACGAATAACTGCGTTTTACTGTAATCAGAGATAATAGAACAATATTAAAATAATTAAATATAAATAAGGTAGTACTTACTTTAATTTATTATGTTTCTTTCAATTCAACAGTTTAAAAATTCTTGCAATGAAACTGCATAAAAACATTCTCAATTAGCAAGAATTTTTATATCATTCCGAGAATGAGCCATTATCCCTTCCCAGCCCTTCATTTCGCATTCCCTTTCTCAGTTTCCCCAAATACTGCTAAAGATGTTGAATTATTAAAAAATAAACATCCGTAGTTTTATCCATAAATCAATCTGATCAATGAACGCGCCCGGTTCTGACATGATCCGTTGTTGGTTTTACTTTATCCTGAAAAAAAGGCCAGACGATGGTTTTAGGATTCTTTCTTATCCAGGTTTCACGGTGTTGCACTTTGTTTGGTTTACCAAATTCGAAAAACATTTTCATGCAATTGAAAATTATTGCACGAAAAAAGCTTACCAAAGCTCACACTGTACAAAAAGCACAACAGATCGCCTTGTTGACGATATATTAATTGTTAAAGTTTATGTTGTGCAATTGTAATGAAATCATAATGCGATATCAATTGTTTTTGTTTTTTTTTTGGTTTCTGTAATCAAAAGTGAAAAAATGCAGCAATAAATATGGTCAACCGTATATCAGAGAGTTTCAATACAAGCTTGCATACAAGACACACCTTTGTGTGCAACTTGTTGTGCAACCAACAGAAAGGTAGGGTTCGTTGGCCAGTTTGTATTGGTTTGTAATTTGTGTTTGAAAAGAAAAAAACGTCGTAGTTTTTACGCAATATTAAAGGAAACTGCTTTTCATATCCCAACATGCAATGTGTAGAACATATATGTTTGTATTTATTCATCATTTACTAGTGTAAAAGTTTGGAAAATGTATATACGTGTAAACGCTACTTGATGTCACGGTACGTGTATATTAGCATTAGGTTATTTTTGACAGCTGCCATTAGAACAGAATAAAAAAGCGAACGAATCAGGATGCCAAATCGAAGTGACTACAATTTAATCGATTTTACATCTCAGAAGTGGGATTGTGAGCCCAAAATGTCCGTAGATGACCAGAGAGTGACTAAGGATGAGATGCTGTGCGCACTCCAGTCGGCCGAAATAACCGTGCCATGTACGGCAACACTGATGCAGATCCGTGCTCTCTATAAGGAAGCGTACCCTAGCTCGCAACAAAATGGCGATTCCAACGACACCATGTGCAACGCAGCCATTGCCGAAAGTAAAGAAGAGAGCGTCACCCAGATCATGAAAACTGATGTGATCAAAGAAAACGACGAAGCTGCAGCAGAAATTGTGCTCCTAAAGCAAAAATGTGAGATACTTGAACTGCGGAACAAATTAGCAGCGCTTGAGAGCCAAAGTCGTGAATACTCCAATACAGCTAGATTGCTTCATCCGGAAGAGGTTAAGCAGATTATTCCGATGTTTGGAGAGGGTGCCAGTTTCTTGCAGTGGATAAAAACGGTAAAACACAGTGCTGAAGTTTATGGTTGGACCGACCAAATGACATTGATGTACGCTAGCAGTCAGCTAACTGGCGCTGCAAAGGAGTGGTACAGTGGTTTCCGGCATTCTGTAACATCGTTTAAAGAATTTGCCGAAGGAATGGGAAAAGCTTTCCCAGACACGCATAATGAAGCTGCTATTCACAAGAATCTGTTGCATACATTCAAAAGGAATGATGAGTCCTACGCCGCCTACATCTTTCGTGTACATGCCCTTGGAACAACTGGGAACGTGAGTAACGCAGCGATTATAACATACATCATCCGAGGACTATCGCGCGATCCCATGTATGACAACTTAGTGGCGAAAGAATATCGTGATGTGTATGATCTGATTGATCATGTAAACCGATGCGAGATGCATTACCAAATGCGTGAACCACCGTCATCCCCACTCGTCCACAACCTTCAAGCCGTTTTACATCGATGCTGAAAACCAACACCAAACCAGCCAATGGGCGAGAAGAAATGGTGCGATGCTACAATTGTTCGAGTTTCGGCCATTTTTCCAACCAGTGCCGAAAACCACGTCAGTCTGCCCAACTATGTTTCTTGTGTGGAAGCCCTGATCACAAGAAACAAGACTGCCTGAACGTTGCCCAGAGGATGCCTGCCGCTATATTTGCACCGTGCGATCAGCAGAGTTTCCAACATCAGTGTCCGGCATCACGATTGCCTCAATCCGGTGGCAATGATTACTCACATCTGAACCTGTCGATGGCTGCTGCAGCAGAAAACAATTACGGAGATGATAATGGAAATCAAGTGACTGGTTCAGGAGCTAGGATCGATCCAATTCAGGAGGTAAGTGTCGCATTGCTGAATGATAATGAATTAAGCGCAACGCAATCACGTGTGTTTTGTTTGTTTGATTCTGGCAGCCCTAAAAGTTTCATCAGTGAACAACTTGTGCCAAACATCAAACATACTCCTCAATTTTCGGGATTCTGTGGATTAGGCAACCAGCAGCTTACATCTTTGGGCCATGTGAACATTAGAATAAAATTTCGAAATATCAACGTTTCCCATTCCTTTATGATACTGCCAAAACAACAAACAGCATGGCCCTTGATTGCAGGAAGGGACTTATTAAAAAAGATGAACATCCATTTACATTACCTTTGTTATCGTTATTCTCAAGACAATCTGATGAACTTACTAAAAGAAAATAAATCTACTCTTGCAACACACGTGAAAGCGCGCCTTAATTCATTGGGGATTTTTAAAACTAATTCAAAGGATGAGGCAGACATTTGGACGCAATCTATTTTCCAATCAGACCAGAAAAGATACGATAGTGTTGATGAACATAATCAGACCAACGATAGTGGTACGGAGGCTGAGAGTATTTTGAGGACTTTTTCAGAGTTATGTGCTATTGATATTAGTAAGGAAGCGAACACATTGGATATAGGAAACGAATTGAGTGAAGACCAGATGTGTCTGATAGCTTCATGTGTGGAAAATAACTATCTTCAGCCCTTAAATGAAACTATTCTTGAATCACAACATTCAATGAAAATAAGTGTTACAAATGATACTCCAATATTCTGTAAACCTAGGCGGTTGTCTTTTGCCGAACGCAATCAGGTTCGTGATATAGTTAAAAATTTATTAGAAAAACAAATTATTCGACCCAGCAATTCACCTTACGCATCTGCTATTGTGTTAGTACGGAAGAAAAATGGTGAGGTACGAATGTGTGTTGACTACCGTCCGTTAAATAAGGTAACAATTCGTGATAACTATCCAATACCTTTGATTGACACTTGCCTCGAACACCTAAGCGGTAAACGGTATTTCACTCTCTTAGATCTCAAAAGCGGCTTTCATCAAATTAAGATGCACGAAGATTCTATTAGTTACACTGCCTTTGTAACACCTGACGGACAGTATGAATATCTGAAAATGCCATTTGGGCTAAAAAACGCTCCATCAGGATTTCAAAGATTCATTAACTCAGTACTGCGAGAATTCATCGACGAAGCCAAACTAGTCGTCTATCTTGACGACATAATCATAGCGTCAAAGACGTTTCAAGATCATTTAGAAACTCTAGGTGCTGTTTTAAAAACTCTTAGGAAGAATGGATTGGAACTGCGTATTGACAAATGCAAATTTGGGTGCAGTAACTTGGATTACCTTGGTTACTATGTAAACTCAAAGGGAATTCAACCAAGCAACTACCACATTAAGGCTATCCAAAATTACCCAGTGCCTAAAACCTCAAAGGAAGTTCAGCGTTGTCTTGGTTTGTTTTCCTATTTTAGACGATTCGTCCCGTCTTTCTCGAACATTGCAAAACCTTTGAGCAATCTACTTAAAGAAAAAGTGTCTTTCCAATTTGATGAAGCATGTATGAACGCATTTAATGAATTGAAAACCAAATTAATTAATGCTCCTGTGTTGGCAATTTATGATCCTTCTCGAGAAACAGAACTACATTGCGATGCCAGCACAGTTGGATTTGGCTCGGTTTTACTTCAAAAGCAATATGATGGGAAATTCTATCCAGTGGCATATTTTTCGAAAACTGCTTCTTCTAGTGAGTCCAATCTTCACAACTACGAGTTAGAAACTTTGTCAGTGATTTACGCCTTGAAGCGTTTTCATGCATATGTGCATGGTATCCCTATAAAGATAGTAACCGATTGTAATTCCCTAGTGGAAACTTTGAAGAACAGGAACTGCTCCGCCAAAATTGCAAGGTGGTCCCTGTTCTTAGAAAACTATGAATACACTATGCAGTATCGCCCTGGAACAGCAATGGGTCACGCTGATGCACTTAGTCGCTCCAAAATGGCAGGTGCTGTTGACGAGTTGGATCTCGACATTCAGTTGCAGATAGCTCAGGGCCGAGATCCTACATTAGTTCATCTAAGAACCGAACTAGAAACAAAACCAATTCCAGGGTACACACTACTGGATGGTGTGATATATCGTCAATCCCCTGAAAGCAAATTGCAATTGATCGTTCCAAAAGAACTGATAAAAATGTGATTAGAAGCACTCATGAAAGCATAGGCCATTTAGGTGTTGACAAGTGCTATTCACAAATCGCCAAACACTATTGGTTTTCAGGTATGAAAAATCAGGTACAAAATTTCATTCAGAATTGCCTTAAATGTATACTTTTCTCTGCCCCCCCAAGAAAAAACAAGCGCAATTTGTACAACATCCCAAAAAGTTCAGTACCTTTCGATACCCTTCACATCGACCATTTTGGCCCATTACCATCCATAACATCTAAAAAGAAATACATTTTAGTGGTGATCGATTCTTTTACTAAATTCACAAAACTTTACCCCACCACTACGACCAACACAAGGGAGGTTTGTTCTGTGTTGGGACAATATTTTAACTATTATAGCCGTCCCAAACGAATAGTGAGTGATCGTGCAACTTGTTTTTCATCTCAGGAGTTTAAAACGTTTCTCAGTGATCGTAATATAATACATGTTCAAAATGCCGTTTGTTCCCCTCAAGCCAACGGTCAGGTTGAGAGAGTTAACAGAGTAATCAAACCCATGTTAAGCAAAATTACTGATTCCGTGGATCATGCAGATTGGTGTTCCAAATTATCTGAAGTCGAATATGCGCTGAACAACACAACACACTCGTCAACGTATTTTGCTCCTTCGGTTTTGTTATTCGGTGTCGAACAACGTGGTACCATTATAAACGAATTCAAAGAGTATCTAGATAACAAAAACGAACCTTCTAGAAATTTAGAAACTATTCGTTCTGAAGCTTCTGAAAATATAAAAGATCACAGGAAATCAACCTGATTCAGTTTGGCAAAAGACACAACCCAGCGGTAGAATTTGCGGAAGGGGATCTTGTTGTTATTCGAAACGTCGATAATTCAGCAAATTCTAACAAGAAATTTATTGCCAAGTTCAAAGGTCCTTACATAGTTCACAAACAACTTCCGAACGACCGTTATGTAATTCGAGATATCGATGGTTTCCAACATACTCAAATCCCATATGATGGTATACTTGAGTCTGATAAGCTTAGACATTGGATTGCGCCAGATGCTGATCTCGCCCCAGAATTATGTGATGCGACACTACATGATGAGAATGTTTAACGAATTGAGGACAATTTATTTGTCAGGATAGGCCGAGTTGTAAAAGTTTGGAAAATGTATATACGTGTAAACGCTACTTGATGTCACGGTACGTGTATATTAGCATTAGGTTATTTTTGACAGCTGCCATTAGAACAGAATAAAAAGCGAACGAATCAGGATGCCAAATCGAAGTGACTACAATTTAATCGATTTTACACTAGTATAATTTAACTCATCTCTTATTTACACCATTTCCTATCAACCTACCTACGACGTTCGCTAGCTATCCCGTGTAAAACGGTAAATTCACTTCATATCAGCCATTACGGTTCCAAAATTAAGTCTTTTCTCATGCCACTTCGTCCTAGCTTGACTGCAAACAGTTCCACCAAATAATTGCTAGTAAATAAAACAGTTATTTTGGTTTAATCGTAACCATCATTGCGAAACAATTCACGGCAAGTTAAACCTTTGTGTTGTTTAAAATCTAACAGCCTAACTTATTCTAAGAAATAATGCAGTTATTCTATGAGAGTCAACAAGCTAAGAGAGGCTATTTGGTTTGATTGAGGAATGGAAAAATTGGCTTAAGCGCTATCGTTCATATGTCTCATCTTTACGCTCAACGTCTTTTTTCGCTTTCGACACGAGCAACCGTTCTCGTGCGATTTAGGGACGACAAAGTACAACCGTACCTCGGCACAAGCTGCTACGCGTCCAGATCGATAATTTCGTCCTTAATGCTCACATACGGATGCAGCAAATGTGGTGGCACCGGATCCATCTCATCATCGTCCTCGTCCAGCTTTGGCCGTTTACCCGACCCATAGTCATCGTACGGGTACGTGTTGCTGTCCGAATTCTCCCCTCCATAGTAGGAAGACACATTATCCATGCTTAGATGTCGCTCCGAGCCAACCGATCCCGCATGCCCACCGACACCATTTCCGCCTACGCCTCCCCCACCCCCTCCAGCCCCGTCACTAAGCTGAGAAAAATGCATCTTGATGATATGCTTCGAGAAGTTGGAGATCACAAACCGATCGCCCTTCTTCGTTGGCAGCTTCGACACCTTTATCTGCACCGCGCACATGGGACACTTAATGAATGCGTTGTAGCCGTTGGTCTCGTAGGTCACGTTGATCATTTCCTCCGTGATCTGCAGCTTAATGGGTTGCTTTTCGCTCCACATGTCGATCAGCTTGACAATGCAGCCCTGAATCTTCTTGATGCGCTCCTCGTCGCTGAGCGGAGGGAACACGGTTGCCTGCTCGAATGCGAGTGGTGAGTTTTTGTGCGACATTTTCATCTCGGACAGCATCTGCTCTTGTATCTCTGTCAGCGGTTGCTGATGCATTCGGACGACTTCTTGCAGCAGCTGCTGCTGTTGCTGCAAAAGTTGCTGCTGCTCCTTTTGCTGCTGGTGCTCTTTCTGCTGGTGCTGTTGTTCTTTCTGATGCTGTTGCTGCTGCTGATGTTGCTGCTGAGCTAAAAGTAGCCGATGTTCGCGCTCACGCTCACGCTGTATCGTCAGGTCGGCGGGTAGACGGAGCGCCGGTTCTGGCCGTTGTATTTCACTAGCCACCTTGGTGTAGTTGAGATACGCGCTTATCTGCAGCAGCAGCTTACGGTGGCCAGGAACGAGCCGAAACTCGCGTGCCGGATCACTGCAGAAGATGTGGAAGTAGAACTGTGTCGCCGGTACCAGGTGGATCAGCTCTTCCCGAGCGAAACGCTCCATATCAATGAAGTCATCGTCATTCAAATTTCGCAGACTACTTTCCGCCTCATAACCGCACATCTTTAGCAGATTCTTCAGATAGATAGGTACCGGGCCACAGACTTTCTCTATCCGACCCCAGTCGATGCGCGAAGGTTTCTGCGGGGACGTTGGTGAAAATCGATCCTAAAACAAAAAATAAAACAAAATAAACAAATAAACCAATCAGTTTTCATAAATCTATGTTTCGTTTTTTTGTTACTTCAAATTGTATGTTACATCCTAATGTTACTATGTTTCTAAGCAAATTCTACGAAATAATCTTACGAACTTTTTGTGTGTCATGTTATATCATTGATTATGTCATGTTTGCGCACAAATGTAACAAAGTCTACAATGTAACATAATGTAGATTATCGTATTATCTCACTATCTGTTATCTATTAAAAAACCTCGGTAGCAGTTTCATCGATTATTTTACGGCGGGATTACAAACTTGATTGCAAAGATAATACTTTCTAGTTTGTAGATTAAGCGGGTCGCCTTTGATATCGTTTCTTCGTATTTCAGATTCAAAAACCTTGAAATAGAAGATTAAAAATAATATTTTCGAATAAGTACAAAAATATTATAAGTAATTAGCGCTGTTAACCATCATTTTTACTCGACCACGCTTGTATTATGTGTTACATAATATAGATACAGGTAATACGTACAACAGATTTTACTAAAATACAAATTCATGAACATGCTCAACATTATTTACCAACATTATTTTGATAAGATTCTGCTCTCTAAAGCAATTTAACCACAAACTTGGGATCGCTTTACAGACACACTCAAATGCACAATAAAAACAAACAAAATCATCAGTCTGCTAGAAATCTCCAAGATAATTTTCTAGTGGAACAAATACCGCGATCGATATTTCCCAATGACTAATGAAACTATGCAATCAATGGTATGCGGTGAATGTCTGAACCATACATACCATGTCATATTCTTCAGTATCAAGTAGATAGATATGCCACGCGCGGTATCATATTCACCGTGACTATAGTTGGTATGCAGGCAACAACAACACTCATCGGATTGTATTACGTGTGGCATCAACGAAAGCTGCCAATATTGGATGCTGATACAATCGTACCATTTAATAGCGGATCCTTAGTTCAGTTAAACCTTGTTTCAACAGCTGATATGATCTACTTAGAAACTAATATGCTTTATTTTTTAATAGAAAACGTCTCTTGCAAAGATAGGAATGAAAATAGACTAATTATCATTATTTTAGAACGGTACATATTCAATAATAAGACTTTTGTATTAAAAATTTGTGTAAATATCGTGTATAAATACAATAATATTGTCACATTGCGTAGTCTTTGTATCGTTGTTCATAACAAGTTCGATTCACGTAAGACATATTCACTTGCCATTTACCAGCCAGTACATTGTAATTAAATGTTTCACATCACAGTTGTAATAGAAACAATGCTATAGAATTACATTTCAACATTAGCAAAATGCCATAGTGGTGGGAAAATATATATAAAATTGGATTTCAAAACAATTTTGTGCACCACTGCTTTATGGACACTGTGATCATTGCCAATCAAAACTGACTGATTTGGAATATAAACTAGAATTACAATCCGTTTTATAGGCTCGCCATAGTTCTCAAAAACTATAAACATTGATTTTTCATGCCAAGTGATTGGTATTGGACAATTTAATCTTGATTTAGGGGAACTGGGGGTAGTTTCGACACCTTAAGGTTTTCCTCTGATTGCAATACTTTTGCCAATGTAAACTTACTAGTAGACATCGAAAAAGCTTTTTTGGTGTATTATGTACCATCTTACGAGAAACTACGGTTCCTGGATTGATTTTGATAACATTTTGATAAAAATTAAAAAGTGTGTTTTGGACGGGACCGTCCTACCAAGCTAGTCTTACAAAAAGTTATTATAATTAAAATTTAATTAAAATTCTTTTCGAGAAACTGTTGATGCCCGTCGTATGTTCAATACCCGAATGGACCGTGCCCCCTTCACTGAAAGCCAAAATCATTTGTGGTAAAAGCATGTCTATTCGGATAACGGTTGTTGGGCTCAATGAATTAAAATTATTTTCGAAGAACTGTGGATGCCCGTCGTGTGTTCAAGACCCGAATGGACCGTGCCTTCCTTCACTGAAAGCCAAGATCATTTGTGGTAAAAGCAGGTCTATTCCGATAACGGTTGTTGGGCTCTTATTCAGAAGAATAAGAGTATCGAATGTCCGGGAAAAAATTACAATGGGGTTACAAGGGACGAAGATTGACAACACAACCGAAACGGTAACATAATTAAGAAAACATGATTGTGTAATTGTTAATTAGTTTTTAATTTGATTTAATTAACTAGTTAGCTATCTAAAGGGAGTATTATTATCTATGGTTACAGATACTAGTGTACATGCATAAACGATAATTCGAATTTTTTTCACCAACATTATCACATCTGTCTCCTTCTTTGTAACACCAGCCACAATTTATGTAGAAATGCTTACTTATTTTTACCATCTGATCTGGATACCAGGTGATCTGGATCACCAGTGCGTCGAAAGCAAGAAGGAGCACATAGGGAATAGCTTCCTGTTTAACTTGACTGATAATGATCACTGCTTGAGTCGTGACTTGTATTAACACGTAAGTAAAACCCTCCTAGAGATGTTTTACTTTACCCCCGTTCTGATTAGGTATTTGACTTTGATTTAACCACACCATAGCTAGTGGGAGCTGAATCAGGCGTTAAGAACTGTACCAAGAGATATGTAGTTAATACTAATTTGTAACTATCTTATTTCTTATTATTTATCACCAAAAGTGTTAATTTCCATTTCTGCTGAGCTAAGATGCCTTCTTTTCAAACAAATTGAGTACAACACTTTAAATGCAATAAGAAATGAATATCACAAGTCATCAGCAACCAATAAACAGTTGATTTCGATCATCACGATAAACGATACATATTCGTCTAGGCTCGAGTGGCGCGCCTTTTCGGCATCTTAAAAAAACACAAACCCAAAAATCTCATTCCCTTTTGTCGATCGTACTGAGGTGATAAGGAAATTTCTCATCTCCAAGCAAACATGTATTCATGGATTTAACATATTCAGCACACCCATCAATATTCATAATTTCGTCACCCTTACCAGCACCTACTTGCCACCAATTCCCTCTGCCAGCTGATAAAAAGACTGAAAATGAAAAACAAAACTCGCGTGATCAATCGCTGACAAACGCTTACTTGCCACCACACCACTTCCTGAGGCTTCGAATTGAACATATTCTCGTGGTGGAAGGATGAGAACATGGGTGTTAGGTTGATGTAATGTATGCGCCGCACATCAACGGGTCGCCGCTTGCAGTTTATTCCCAAAACCCTGGAATACATAATATTCTCCCCGATTACTGATCACGTGTATTTTGTGTACGAACGGGCAGGCAACTCTCCCCGAGAACGCACATAAAACTGACTAGGAGAGGAGTAAGGCAGGCTAACTCCCAGCTCTAACCGCCCAGAGAAGACGAAGATATGATTATCACAATGCATTTCATTACTCCATGGCTCTGGAGCTTTTGTCATTAAAAATTCTCCTGCTCCTGAGAAGGAGTACCCGCAGCACATCACGCTCATCACGCAACGCAGGAACAGGAAGCGTAATATTCACGCGGGAAACACAACTGGTCTACAGGGGTGCAGCAAGAGGGCAGAAGAAGCTGGAACCCCAATCAATACCCGAGCAACAAGCATTCATTCAAACACCCAAAACGGAAAACATCCAGCACCCAGCCCCATCGGCCACAAAAACTATGTCAAGACATAGACACACTACACCCCAGACGAACCCTGGGCCCGCTGGAGGTGGAATAAATACATCTGCAATTTACAGTAAGACGGCGCGCACGGGGCTAGACATGAGCTCCATTGGCATAATGTTTTATTGAACACCGCCCATACCCATATGCTGGTGTCGCCGAACGAGGGATCCGACGGGACGGGACAGAAGCCGAAGGTACGTACTACATGTGCATTGTAGTTCTCTCCATGATGGCGCAGCGCTAAATGTGGCACTTTGAACCACCGAGGAAAAAGAAACCCACACCTCACCGATGTGTTTCTGCAAGTCTGTCAATCATTGGCAGTAAAACCCATGAGCTTTAGCGTTTTGCATTGCTCTGAACATTAATTTTCGGTGTAGCACGTTAAGAGAAAACGAAGCATCGTACCAACTCGCTGGCGAAGCACGACTTCAACAGAGAGCAGTACTTTTATGAACCAATTTAAATGCCAACATGTAGATATGTACAGCATGTAACGAGCACTACGATTTATTATGCTCGCGTTCATAATCGCGTTAAAAATCGTATCTACACAAAGTGAGGGTTCTGGTGGAGGTTTAGTTTTTACGTTTTGTAATGAACTGCTGACCCTGGCAAAAATCGATTTCAACCAGGTCGAGCCCATGTTTAACGTAGAAACAATTCAGCATGGAAAATTGCAATCGTGTTAAAAAATAATATGAATCTGCAAAACAACTAAACTTTTATGTTCTTGTAGATGTGCACTTTGCTTTTTTTATTACAAACTGCATCCCACATGGGCATGATCCTGTTGGAAACGAACCATTCCAATATGCTTTATATTGTTCTACCTATTGAACCATAACAGAGTAGAATATGGCTCAGTATTGTACAGTTAATTTGTTTGGAATTATTTTCTGACACGTGCAATAATTTTAAGACAAGAGTCATATAATGGAACAGTTCTATCACTTGGTGGAATGTTTCCACTGATTAGTGTAATTGTGCAAGCATTATGTGAAGATTAGCATTCGTTTAATAATATCTGTCAATCGAATAGTGAAATTGTACAAGATTGCTGTGGAGATTATAAACTTAGGTCTCCAAAATTAGACGCAATATAATATCTAATGACACTTTTACATTTCGGTACACTAAAGGATAAATCAATTACATTTGAATACAAATTAAAATTTCTGAACATCGATAATGAAGTGTTCTGATAGCACAGAAAGACGATAACAAAAGTTTTCCATTATAAAATGTCGAGTTATTAAATGCCTAATAGGGGCATAAATTTAACATTACTTAGTAATAGTGAATCAATTCGTTCAGTAAATAATTTGATTTTAACTACTCATGTCGATACTGACAAGCTACTCAGTACAATATTTCACGCCCATTAAATATTCTTCCTTGCATTAGACCAGGGGTGCAGAAATTTGATGTTTTTAGTTAGTATTTTATAATCCACACAAGATTTAAAATTTCACTCATTCTAAAGGCAACGTCAAAATGGCCCTCAAAAATGTTATACGTGAAGCAATGCGGTCGGCGTACTGAAAAATTTGGAGACCCCTTCATAAGACGGAATATGTTTAGAAACCTTATTCTCATGTGCTCTGTCGACATGTGTCGACATGGTCGAACATCATTTCCACTTACAGGGGTTTCCTGGGATTCTCACAGTTGTGAGACACTTTATTGACTCTTTCTTACGTTAAACTTAATATAATGGGAATTGGACTCTATAGCACTCTTAATGGACAAGTCCAATAGAAATTTCCAAGGAGCCTGTCCAAAAAACGTCCCATAGAGTCCAATTTCCATCATATGAAGTTCACTTCCAATGAGAAAGAGTCAACGAAGAGTTCCACAACTATGAGAACCCCTGAAAAGCCCTGTAATTCTTCAATTATTTCCTTCAAGCTTTAATTTTTTAGTTACCCTTAAGCAGCTTGTATATGAACACGACTGTTAAAGATACATACTATACATTGTCTTTGACGCGTCTATTGGTAGACTATCGAGCATCCAAAACTAGTTTACAATATTACTATTTGTAGTAGTTTAAATTGGAATGATTTCTATTATTGTTGAGTTATTTTACACCCCGCTAAGTGATACTTCTTGTGTGCCATCAGCAACTGTTGCCAAATACAAATACTATCACATTTCCGCCTTCATGAAAGCATGGCATTGTGGAAACTTCAAACAAACAGAATAAATGAAAAATACCCATTTACATGTACTATCCAACGAGCGGTTTTATTGCTCACACGGGTTTGTGCGGGGATGAAATATTTTTTAACCATATACCGAGTACTTTCGACACCACTTTGCAATGTGTTGTAAGCGCAATGAATATATTGCATTATACTGTCTGTGTCTCCCGTGGCACAGCAAATGCAAATCCGTCACACGACGGGGCACTAAACCGTGGAGTTTTTTTTCTGGATATTAAGTACAAAAGTGTCGATTCAGCACAAACACACCAAGTAATATCCACTAGCTGTCGCAGCAGTGCCACGTAGCGCTTAAAGAATGGCTTCAATATTCTGCTACCACGTCGCCGGAACAGATACGTTAAGCGCAAGAAGCTGATCGCGCAATATGTGTATTATTATTTTTTTCATTATTTTGAAATCTACAAAATGAGACCAATAAAAAAACAATCAACAATAGGCATACCAAAAGTAGGCTAAAGAAGCAAAACACAAATTAAACTTCACAAAACCATCAAAAGGCCACCCCGTATCGGGCGCATGAAGTTAGTGGCGGTGTGAATATGCGCGAACCAATTTCGAAATACGCGCCAAGCACTCGGAACGAAAAATACCACACAATGGAAGACTAGAGTGAAGCCGTTGCCCAAGGCCCTCCATCGCCCCGACAGCCACGGCGTAGCATAATAGTATTCGGTCGTAGTAATAGTTAGAAACGGTAGTAGTAGCAGAAGTAGTGGGAAAGCGTTATCCCACCAAACGGCTACCGTAATAGCGGCCCTCGACAACACTCAAAACCCCTACTTCTCTTCAGCCCTCTGTGGTGCCCCGCTTAGGCTGTCTAGCTGTATTACAACAATAAAAACTACCCACCACCGAATGAGGGCAAGCCCGCGCGCGCACGCCAGCAAACAGTGCAAGCGCGATGTACGCCAGCGTACGCAACCGGCCGTCGAAGAATATACTCTGTCAGCCATCAGAAAACGGCCAGAGACAGTTTGTGGAAAATCATAATCATAATAAATACGGAATCGCGCCACGCGAGCGGCCTCCGAAACCAGGCCAGCTCTACCGAGAAGGGCCCACTGCGCAGGGTTTTATTATTCGCTCGAAGAGGGGAGCAAACGAAACTCCTATTCCTATTCCAAATGATAAATGAGCAACCGCTGAGCAGGCACAATACGCCTCGGGAGAAGCGAATAACAGTATGGCCGGCGGGGCCCCTTGTGCATCGGCCGCACGGGTGCAACGCAAAACGAGTGTTAAGCGCAGTGCGCTTTTATGCCGCCCCAAGCGATGTAGGATATTGGAGAAAATCATCTCTATCAGTCTTCGTCGTCTCCAATCCATCAAGGTTTAACGCCGGGTTTTTGGGCGCAAACAAACGACCCGAAATACTCAACCGGCTTCTACTATCTAGCCCGCAAGCAACGGACCCGCAGACAGTGTGCGCACAAGCGGTCGGAATCTTGGCGCAATGTATTCCGAATACGCTTAACTTGCTGATTAACCTCCCTGCTGGCTGGCGTAACCGCGGAGCCCCTGTCACAAGTTTGGAACTCGTTCTCCCTCGGGGAATATTGGTTGACCCTCGGCGTGCATAGTAATGATGGGTAGTGTGGAGGAACACGGACCCTAACAACTGCAGGTCAACTTCGGTACGGCCATTTCCTGCTTATCGCGGGGGCACGGTGACGCGTGGTGCTTGCCATTCGGTATTCGGTCACCGAAAACCACTGTAACACATCCGTTTCGCATTGAGAAGGCCATTATTATTCTCCGGTACGCACATTCGCGATAAGCGACCACTCGGGGTAGGCCATATTATCGTGTATCTGCCTTCTTGATAGTATTGCGCTGTAATTATTATTATTATTTGCTCGTTTGTAACATTCCAGTTCTAGGCACTTCACCAGCCATGGTGGTACTGGTGGCTACGTTGGTACTGACAGCAAGAATGTCATTTCAATATTCCCATCGTTGCGGGTGTTTTCCCGTTTGTAGTTGTTATCTTGCCTGGTGGTCACATCTTTTGTGCTGTTTTGTGCCATTTAAGTACCACCGTCATTACTGGATCTATCGGCCGTTTTCCTGGGTCAGCGAGACTTTTGCTGTTAATTGATAGTGCTTAAATGAATACACACATAGCTACACTGTGTCGTTGTCTGCAGTTCAAACATGATAAGAGTATTGCAAACATATTTCTAGATCACGGTTACAGTTTAGGCGAGCAAAGCAAATGTAATAGGTATATTTCACGACATGAGAAGGGGAAATTGCATGAAAAAGAAAGTCTTTGAAAGTTCATGGAAATTATTACACTACAGTACATGTGCTTCGGATAGTATTCGCCATTATTTCGAAAAACTTTTCTTTGATTTTTAATATAATTTTTACGTATATAAGGTACTATCAAAAAATTGTTCATCACTTTAAAATATTTAAGCTAGAATTTAAATTATAAACATAAATAATTAAATATCATAAGAACAAACGTTAAGCGGAGAGGTGAGGTAGAGGGTTAAGCTACACACAATACAAAATCCCAATCATTACAGTACCAAGTGAATGGAAACAGAGCAAAGTTAATGGCCCGGTTACGGAATACATTTAAATCATATTATGAGGAGCAGAGACATCATAGAAGACGTTGAGGGCTAGAAAAGAAGGGCTAGATTTATAACGGTAGTTGAATCATTTACAGAAAACATATGCGCGATCATTTGTAATAAATGTCAATTATTATAACTCAACAAATTACACTACACCGAAGCGAGGCGTAAACGTGCTAGTACATGAAGAAACACGATACACTTGATGCAACGGATTAAGCTCCAAATGAATGACGCTCAACACTGAACACCAGCCCGAAATACTAACCCCTAATCTTTCTATCGGATCAAGGTTCTAACGGACGATCAATTCTTATGTTCGACATGGTTAGTTTAAAATCAACAATATAAAACGGCAGTTGGTGGTAAAGTGGCTTAACGATTGACGCGCCGTCTTCTGTAAAGGCCGCACATGTTTCGATTCTCGTCTATATCGTCTCCCCGTAGCAAGGTCTTGAATAGCTGACTGTGTGTGATACAATTAAGTCTAGTAAACGTGTACAAGGCCGACATGACCGATTATAATAAATTTCGAATTTATTATTAAAACAAGCAACTAAAAATATCGTGGAGATTAACTACACGAACATATCAAGTAATGTTTGAAAATGTAGTCGAAATGCAAAGAGCTTAGAAAGGGAAACTTACGTGGGTATTTTGTACAACATACATCATTAGTCATTATTTTCACAAGCTGTACGACTAGTTGTCTCAAATCAAATAAATCCCCCAAAAATGTGTTCCAAACTTGTGTTAATGTTCGGACAAAATCTGGCCGAACGAAAGCTTATAGACAGCAAACCCATCACAACCCATATGGTTTTCTACTTCAAATCATCTGAGTCATCCCTTCCCCAGTCCCCCAGTTCTTACCTTTTCGTCCAGCTGCAGCTCCGCAAAGGCGGGCCGTTCCGTTAGGTTCTCCTTGTACTCCTCGTACCGCTGTAGGAACTTGGCCCGCTTGCCGATGCGTGGTATTATCTCCTTGATCATATCGTACTTGAGGCACTTGAAGGCAGCTTCATCAATTTCCTCCTCTGATGGTGTGTGGTGACGAATAAGTCAGTGGACCACGAAACGCAGTATTCCCGCATTATGGAATAAATTACGGCAGACGATACGGAAAATAGACCCAGAGCGCCATGTGAACATGAAAAACAAAGAGGAAAGAGATAGGTTGGAATATGAAATGATAAGTTGACGATCGGCAAGGAGAGAAAACGAAGAGAAGAAACTGGAAAGCAGGGCATCGCATAAACGAATAAAAGTGCCATAGCCACAGTCAAACGTCGCGTGGAGTAGTGACGGAAGAAGCGGTTCGATTCAAACGCCGTACTGTGCAAGCTGTAATGCAACTTACACATGTTTGAGTCGGGAAAGGGGAACGGCACAGGGAACGCACATTTTCTTTTAGTACTACTTGCAGCGCTGTGACGATGATGGTGTGGTTGCTTGGTTTAAGTGCGCATTATATGTGCTGGAAATGGGACGTTGCAAGGCTGCAGAAACTCTGAATATGAGCCGTAGTAACACCGTAATGCAGGCGGGTGCAAAAGAAGAAAAAAAACGTTCACCATTCAAAGTCGAGATAGAGGGTCGACGCCGTGGCAATAATGATTGCAGAGGCACCAGCGAACAGATCACTCTCGTATTTCCTGCCAAGCACCTAAAACTAACTGGGTGCAATGGGTGTTGCGCGGTGTTGGTGTATCTATTGCGATTGTGATACGATTATGGATCACCAGTTGTCACAACCGAACTCTTCGGCAGTTGTCTTTGCAGGCAGTGCTTGTGGCTTGAGCGATTCGCACACATACACACACAAACACATGATCGTGTGCGATCAGACGCACGGAAAATTACACCAATTGCTACGACACGACGGCCCTAAGGAGGAAGTATTGCGCTCAAGCTTACGCAAGAGCGTAATACTAGCCGTCCCGCAACATATCGCATACGAGGGGCCAACGTGCACCACATACACGCAATAATGTAGTGCAGCCGTTTCATGTTCTGTGCATTTTCGTGATCAATCCCTCCAGTTTTTTTTTTTTTTGCAAAGCCCTTTCTCGTACATCTAAGGTAAACGTGGAATTTGACGAAAGGGAATGGAAAAAAGTAGAAAAAAGTAGAAACAGTGCCTAAGCTGCATGCTGTCGTAAAAGCTTCCTGTCCACAAAAGGGCCTCACACGATAAGGGTGGACATGCGAGTAAGTGACGGACGCCTCCCGTAAGCTTCAAGCTGCAGTTAGCAGTTAGCGCACACGCGAATGTGATTTTGTGCCCTCCGAAGGGGGATGAAGTGCATGAAAGGCAGCGAGTCATAGTTTAGGGAAATGCAGTCGTTTCGAACGAATCGCCATCGAAATCGACACAATTTGCCGGTTTTCGCAATGAATGATAATGGCAGTCATTGTCATGGTACGGCGCATGCTCACTGCTTGTGTTTGGCGAACCTGACAGTGCTGAAAAGCTTCCAAAGAGCACCGTTAACAACAGAAGTTGATGGTGATGGTGCGTTTGGGAAAATTGGAAAGGAACAAAAAATGCAACGGGGAGTAGAACCAATTTGCTGGTAATGCTTTTGTCGTGCCAACGTACGGCAAATATATTGAATATCTGGCAGTATTCCATCGATTCCGTAATGGGACGACATTTGGAAGCAGGAAAAATCGACCGAAAAAAGACAGATAAAAAGGGGCAAACATCTTGCGAAGTCTAAACGCACGGTAAATGGGTTCCAAAACATGATATCTGATTGCGCATGAAAAGAGTACTCTCGCAGAGAAAAGAGTACAGATACAAACTGATTACAGAAGTATAAAATCATCAGTTTTTTATACAGGGTTTCCGAGTCAAATTCCAATGTGTACAATATGTTTCAGTGTTTGCGAGATGTTTTTCAACAGCTGTCAAATGTTGTATTTCCATCACAATACAGAGGTTTTCAAGTCACTTTCGAATGTGCACATCATTTATCACCGCCTCTAAGATATTTTTCAACAGCTTTCACGCATTGTATTGGCATCAGAATAAAATGATGTGTGGCATCAGAATAAAATGACGACTCAAGCTGAATTGAGTTTGACAATTATTTGTTAAGTGTTGAAAATCATGTGTTGAAACTGAAAATTCATTTTGAAGCAAATGCACCATTTGACAACTGTTGATAAACACCTTGTATCCGATAAATAATTATGTGCACATTAGAAAGTGACATGGAAAACCCTTTATTTCTATACAAATGCAATATTTGAAGGCAGTTGAACAACATCTCGCAAGCAATAAAAATGTTGTTGACATTGGAAATTGACTCGAAACCCCCTGTAATGCTTCACTTCTTCCTCATGCTTTCCAACACGTCCAAAGCTGGATATAGTTTGACCGTTATTTGTGATGTGTTGAAAATCATGCGTATGAACTGAATCTTTATTGTGATACAACTACATCATTTGACAGCTGTTGAAAAACATCTAGGTGATGAATCATCACATCGCAAACGGGTCTGAGTTGGATAGTTATTTGTGTTGTGTTGAAAATCATATGGAAGAATTTAAATTTCATTGTGTTGCAACACATGACAGCTGTTGGAAAACATATTGCGAACAGTGAACAATGCTGTGTGCATTGGAAAGTGTCTTGGAAAACCCTGTATTGGTTCATCAAGATGATTTTCAACACATCTCAAACTGGATTGAGTTAAGCTATAAGAGCTGAAATTTTATTGTGATGCAAATACTACGTATGAAAGCTGTTAAAAATCATCGTATAGGCAGTGAATAATGTTGTGCACATTCGAAATTGACTTGGAAAACCCTGTAACATCAGTTTTAAAACACATTAAAACTAATATTTTTAAATTTTACTCATGCAAATTGCAGTTCAATCTTCACCGCTGGTTTTACCGGAAGAAAGCGATCTTGAAAAGGACCATAGAGCTTATTTTTTGCATACATTTTTGAACAAATGTTAAGGTAATTTTTTGTCAAAATCCTTCACGTCTTTCAGCAATCAATTCAGTTTGCGCTTATGTGAAATTTTCGAAACAGACTGCATAAAACTGATGCCCAAAAAAGTTGAACATTCTATTTTTCTGTACATTCATTTCAGAAATAACTACAATCATACTACTCCAAAATCAGAATGTTAATGAAATGTGCAGTGAAAGAAACTTAATGCTTCACGGGTTTGTGCTAGAAAACAATGGAATCATGATGATGAGCGCCATCGTCTTAGGTAAGCAATGGCTTGTAAACCCTACGCTGCTGCTGCTCAAAAGCCAACACAGCACAACACCAACCCCAGAGAACTGGATTATATTCGAACCGTTCGGATTACATCAACACGCCATGCTTTCAGTACAAACGAACAATCAATGGAAATATACTGTCGAACCGGGCACCCGGCCTCGGCCCCCCTTCTACCCAGAGCGCCACCGGGAACTTGAAGTTTTTCAAATTATATGAAAGGAACGGACCGAAACTATACAGTAAATGAAGAACGCTCAAACGCACAGCCACACAAGCACCACCAGCACAGCGGCTAGTAGGCTAGTCACAAGCGGCAAGGTCGTGTGGCAAGGCCCGCAAAGGGGGTAGTGTAGAAAATGTTGCTTTTACTGCTAGCTTCGTGGAAGAAAAAATATAATTCTCATTGCAATTCAAATTAAATTTCACTCCGCTGTAGTGAAACACACAGGCACACACAGACAAACCGTCCTAACTGTCGTAATGGTTGTTTGCGCGAAGGGAATTGCTTGGCGAGCGCGGTACGCTGTGGCAATGGCCAAAGAGACGAACAATTGTGTGTTATTTACCAACTTGGAAGGAATTTTTCGTGTTCGCGTGTGCGTGCGGACACCGAAGAGAAAGAGCAGCCCGGCGGGGACACTGGAATCGTTTGCCAGTGGAAAATGATTGCAACACTTTTTTTTCTTCTAAAGTTTCCACGTAATTAAGCTTTGAAGGAAATTTTACCCTTTTAAGAAGAATTTTCCGGCCAAGAAAAGAGCGAAAGGTGGGAAGTGGAGCGAGAGATGTTATTCATTGCACTTCAACAAATTGAATTGATTTTATTTTTCTTCACACGATTTGATGCTCATAGCTGATGGCGTTAATGATAAAGTTTTGTATTAATACAAATGGCATTAAATTTAATTAGAGCATGATTTTTAATTGGAGATATCCCCATTTGATCGGAGAAGCAGCTGTGTTAATGTAAACTAAAACCCGTTTTATCAATTATGCTTTCTTTACACAAAAAATACCCAAACTGAATCACATTTTACAACCCAAAAAAAGATAGAAAAAGCTCAAGTACAAGTAAGTCATTCACAGTGTATAACAAAAACCAAACATGAAACAGTGCTGTTTGTTACTAAACATAACCCCCCCTTTCCTTTATTCCTTTCCTTTCCTTTTACGTGCCTTATGGGGTGGGAAAAAGGTACCGTGAGAGGATGCGTGTTGTGTTGTCGGGTCTAAATATTTTCACGGATGCTTTTTTGCTCTCAAAAATATCATCAAACAGAGATATGAACAACGAGTTGTCGTCCTCTCTTTGTACCTGCTTGCCGTTTTCTCCCTTATCTCGAGTGATAGCTCTCTATCTCTCTTTTTCGCTCACTCTCTCGGTCTCTTTCTCCTTTTCTGTCTATCTTTCTCAATCTATTTCTCATCTACTTCCTGCGCAACCGGAAGCGAAACGATGGGAAGGTATAGTAGCATACTTTTCGTCTTTACCTTGAAACACTTTTATCAGTTCCGGCATGTTCCAACCGTTGAGCAGATTTTTGACATACGTATCCATCGCTATTTGCGCCTGGCAATGATGATTGTGACACGAAACTGATGGAATGATGGGACCGTCTGTGCACGGAACTGGAGCAGCAACCTTGTCTTGGACAGAGACGACACATAAACACACACATACACACCCTGGAGAATACAATTTTCCTTTTTATATGTTATTGTACTTTGTCATTCTTTTCAGCAAGTGGCTTTTGTCGACCAATTGGATCTCGTTGCACAAACACTTCGCAAATTGCTCATAAAACCCGCAAAGCAAAACAATACTTCTTCCAAATCACAACACGCACAACACAGATTTGATCACTGATGCACTTGTCGGAAAATAAAACGATTGATATTTGCGGAAAACTGAATCACTATTTGCTGCAGCAGCACGGAAATACACAGGAACTTTGGCACGGGGAAAAAGGAACGGTACGGCCCCCACCGGACGACGCTTGCACCGGAACGGAATGACAGGCGGAAAAGAAATGCGTCGTCGTACGACGGCACTTCCCGCAGCACAATAGCACGCGATGACAACGCCGATGACACACCGTCAACAATAAGCGTCTGTGCCCGCTCGCGGTGGTTTCTCCTTTGGTACTAATTTTTTTTCTTCGCTCAAACAAATTCAAGCCAGCGCTTGTTGCGTTTGCTTTGAAGTGGAAGTGATTAAACGTTCGAGAGCGGAGAGAGACTCTTGGCCCTTGGCTGCTCGGAAACGTGTGCATTCGTTCTCTTTTGCTTCCATTGATCGTTGGTTCGAGGCAGGGTTGAGCAAACTATGTACACATTTTTAGGATCGAGAAGGAATTCTTGAGTGGCAGATAGAACATCCAAATAGAAATCTATGTGATACTTAAGAAATACCTAGATGAAGGAATAAGTAGGAATAAGTAATTGCAATCTTAACCGCGATATCCTGCCGTAATGTCGAATGGCTGTCAGAAAGTGAAATTTTGATTTCCACCTCAACATCCGACGGCGCCTTGCCGATATATCAACTATACGTGTGGCATCATAATCCAATGCCACTCCGAAAAACTATGTTTTTGAGTATATGCTCAAAACATTGCTTTAAACATGCCGACTCCGTTCGACTCCGAACGACTTCGACTCCGAACAACTCTGACTCCAGACGACTCCGGTTCTGGGCAACTCCGCCATTTTTCGGCTCCGAACGACTCTGACTCCAGACGATTTCGATTCCAGGCGAATCCGATTACTGACGATTCCGGACGATTAGAATTGGTCGAAATACAGAGATTCCCACAATTTATTGGTTGGTTCCCATCATTTTTTGTTTGTTTCCCATATTGTTGGTGTGTTCCCACGATTTATTGGTTACTTCCCAGAATTTGTTGGTCCAATTGTATTGATATCCAATCGAACGATACCAATAAATTTTGGGAACGAGCCAACAATCTATAAGACACGATGAATAAATCGTGTGATGAGCCCAAAAAATTATGGGAATCGACCAATAAATCGTGGGAAAACCCTGTAATGCTAGTCGGACCTACCTTCCGAAGTAAGATCCAAAATTTTCAGTGTCGACGCCGATTTTTTTTGCCAAGCGATTAGACCCTTTGTATCTATGATATTAAACTTATGCAGCGACCTTGGTCGCTACGATTCGCGTAACGTGTAAATGCGACTCGGGTGCTGATAATGAAGTGAGAGCGATCGGCACAGATCGATTGGAGAGAGAGATCATGAACGGCGAAGAGAGATCGGAGAATGGAGACAGAAGCGATGGCGGAGAGAAGCGGGACTTCGGTGACGGCTTGCGGGTAGTTCGGGTGCGTTTAGAGTGGCGGTTAAATTAATGTAGCGGGAAATAAAAGTTAATAAATAAAGTTAGTTATAATCTCTAAAATATTAATTATTGTTTCACTTATTTGTACGTTTTTCATGTCAAACTATAGAAAAGAAGCTATTCTTTTCTTCGAAATTATTAAATCACACCACTTGGAATATCATGGGGTTTTGAGATATCGATCGATTGTGACTTTTCGAGCAGTACAATTCAATCAGTCCATGATTCTGGTTTCTCTACACTTTTTATGTTGCGCCAGCTGGCAGTAATGATGCGCGAGCACATTGCTCGATCGAATTTAAGTAACCATTTACGTTATATTAAAACAAGTATTAGCCAATTACTTTAATACTTCTTTAATCTATCCACGACATTTTAAACCATTTTACATTAACTTTAATTAAATTAATTAACTTTAATTAAGCACTACACGTGATACGTGTGAGCTAAAATTTTATTTGAAAAAACAAGCAGTTGCTCGCCCCTGGCTACGGGTTCACGCATCAGCTTATTTGCGGACAAAACTCAGAGTGCACCGCTCGCTCTCGGAAAAATGAGAAAATACGCTCGTGTGTGAGCGAATGCACATACACTTGCAGAGAACACCACCCCTATTGGAAGACACGCACCGTTCAACACGTGCTGCACCACAACAAGCAAGCTATACGCAAACCGGCAAGGGATGTAAATAAACAATCGCACTCTCGCAATTCAACTCGCGAGAAATTAAGTTCTCCAAACATCTCTCCCTGTGCCCATTCTTGTACTACACCTTGAATAAAACCTTATAATAAACAATTAAAACCACCTGTCTGGCGGGTGCTAACAAACGGAGCCTCTCTTGCTCATTCTCTCGTTCCATCTAGGATCGCACTCACGCTCCAAAGACGCGAAACCAGCTGGCCCACTGTTTGTATCCACCAATTTTGCCGTGTGCCCCAACACCAACCCCATCCATATCATGCACCATCGTTTTCAAAATTAATTATTCGAACACACATTCCGTGCAGTTCTCTTTTTATCATTTCAAAGCAAAACAGTCAAAGAATAGCACAGTAGAAAATGTTAAGTCATCAATTATAAGTTAAACACATTCTGTGCCGCGAGCTGTGTTCGGATTGTTGTTTCGGTCCAACTATGTGCAGCGCAGCCCGGAGCGCTATTATTATCGATTGCATGTATCAAAATATTTACACTTCCCCCATATTTGATTTCCGAATGTAGGCCAGAAGCCAACTGACCTCGCCAATTTGTGCGAGAAATATATTTCTTTAGGAAACAATTCTTTGCAACATTTGAGGAACAAATGATCGATTTGTAGTACAGTTTTTTTTTCTACAGCACACAAAAATATTTGTTAAGTTTTATCTTTTACAAAGCAATCAATCGAACGAACAAAGGGAAAAGATAGTCTATTAATAGTCTGAATCGATTGAGGGACGTATCGATTAGCTTTAAAGGTATAATGTCACGAAATGAAGAAATTTCCATCATCGAAACTAAACGATGTGGAAGAGGATGATGATGATGATGATTGCGTGTTTAACGTTAGGGAATGGAGTAATGGAACCATTGATTGGTAAAAATATCGTATAAGTGTACAATGTAATAAACAATTTAATACAATGTTTCGCATCCATTCAATGACACCATCAAAATCCAACGAGTATTAATTATGCTACTTTATTAGCCTTTTTGAATGGGCATACTGCTAGTTATCTGTGTAACCCTAACAAAAGGCAACACTGTACGCGATCCACATCAATTCAATAGATTGTTGCTCAATTTCCACACCTTGGTATATTGCCTTGTTGGCAATTCTAGAGCTTCTGCTACTGCGAGCTTCTCGTTCGACATTGAATCCCTTACGAGGGGAAGGGAGAATAGCGCATAACGCACGCACACCACACATTTAGACTAGATTAGCAAGTTCGCTCGCAGTGTGGTGTGCCGCTAACCACAATGGGCTAACCTTCGGCACACTTTCCAAATTCGTCCAAGAAGCCGAGAATAAGTGCATACTGCAACAACAACAACCGTCGAAATGCTGTGTTTGAATAAGTGCACGAGTACAACGCGTAATCTCGCAACCCGCCAGACCCTGCCTGCGCGCCTCGTCCTATGGCCCTCCGGCAACACGCGGTGCACGGCATTTATCAGCCACAATTAAGGCGCTGTGTACGCACTTGGCCGCAGCCTAGCAAGCTTTCGAGCCGTTTTCGGTTCAGCGTCAAGCTGGTGCTTCGGTGTTTACAGCCACGCAGGCAGTGTCTTATGCCCATGTGGGGCTGCGATCGAATTGAATCACCGTATCCTTCAGCGCAGATAGATAACTTTAACTTCGTTCGACACGATCTATTGTATTACAAGTTTGATTAGGTAAAGTTTTGTAAACACAAACAAGTACGACTTTAGCAAGATCATGGGAGTTTTTACAAATTATTTGAACTGACCGCGAGGCTACATGAGGTGAAATATACAGCGAAATGAGCTATTTGACAGGCGAAATATCTGACGGATTAAGCATCACAGCAACCAGCTGATGTGCAATGTAAACAAATAACGTGCACAAAATCGTAACTAAATTGAATAACTTCATTATTGAGTATTTCGTCAATTTTCAGTCAACAGTTCATAATTTCTTCCAATTAGTGAATGTTCTGCTTAAGAAGATATTATGTTTAAGTGAATTTCGAAAGCAGATGTTGGCTGGTATTATTGAAACCGTTCGTAGCGGCGGCGTACGTTCCGACACTCATTTTCCTAACGTACTAGATCGTTGCTACAGTTATTTACCGCGGCGTTGTAGGACCGGGCGCAAGAAATGTGTTGCCATCCCTAGAATTTCATGTGAGCGCCGTACGTCCCCGCTACGAACGGATTCAATAATACCAGCCGTTGTGTCTCCCCCAACCCTTTAGCAGAATCTGTCAGATATTTCACCTGTCAAGTAGTTCATTTCGCTGTATATTTCACCTCATGTAGCCGCGCGGTGATAGTAGAAAGCCTGAACAAAGAAATAACATGTTATTGTAAAAAATATTTGAAAAAAATCAGTTTGAATTTTGAATGGAACCAATACAAAGAATTTTAAAATTAAATTTTTAATACTACAATTCAAAAAATAAATCCAAATAAAACATGTGTATAAACATCCAGGTACCAACCCAGCCGAACCGCAACTGGTAACAACGACCTGAAAGAGTCTAGATAGATATTAAATTGCAAATATCTCAATGGATCAAGGTTATGTGACTGCTTATTCGGTATTGCGTTATTACAAATAGAGATTAATAGAAACAAGTCTTGAAAGAAGAGTGGGTTAAATATACGTATAAATATGTGTTTTAAGAGTCATTGTTGCTCACAGAAACCATATCTAGCTCTTTCATGATCAGTGGCGGATCTAACGGTAGGCGGACTAGGCGGTCGCCTGGGGCCCCGCCGATTTAGGGGCCCCGTAGATCGCCATTCTATAGTATGCCGTATGGACAGAGTACTAGCGAGAAGGGCCCCGGTAGGATGGCCGTTAGGGCCCCGAGGCTGGCGAATCATTTGCACCCCCCATCAGCAAAAATTTTAGAACTGAAGATCGGTTGGTCCCCGACGACATTTCAAGTTTACTGTTCAATATCCCAACAGCAAGTTTAGTTTAGCACCTCCCCCCCCCCTCCTCGACACAACAACATTTACCATTTACAGGGGCCTCAACTCGTCTTTCCGCCTAGGGCCCCCGATACCCTTAATCCGCCACTGTTCATGATGCTAGTAACTTTTATTTCATACGCATTTCAAAGTCAAAAGATAGGTAGACGAATTATTTTTGAGTGGCTGTTAAATCACGTTTTAAGGTTTTGAAGTGTTTTTGGCTTGGCTTTCAGTGACTTATTGATTACCCATAGCAAGATTCAGCTGTAGTCTGAATTTGTAGCGTATTTTTGTTTTAGGTTTTCGGCGATCGCCATTCATACTGATTGCTTAGCAATATTTATTACCCTTATTATTATATTATATTTAGCAATATTTATTATTATTTATTTATTTAATACGTTAAATTTTACCTAATTTCTACATCCCACACTTAGCTCCAAGTAGAGCATCGCGTTCATCGTTGTAAAAGGTTCCTTCATTGGATTGTATGTTAACTGATTTTAACATGCTTATTACACTACAAATAATTGCATATTCGAGTTTTCCAACGGGTTGAACGATCAACGCATGAATAATTTCTATTGTTAAACAGAATGAGAACTGTTTAGGGATCGAGTTCCCTTGTCTGGTTAGTCTTCAAGAATCTGTATTAAACGATTAAACCTTTCATTAAACCTAGGAATGACTATCCTGCTATGGATCCAGCAATGAATGGCCCAGGCAGAACCATACACGAACAATGATTATCACGTCAAATATTACGAATTTTCTTGCATCGTTTATTGTAAGAGTTAAGCTAAATAACGTGCAAAGCCTAGTCTAGCCTGAATAATATTTCAAGGTCGGTTAAGCTAAGAAGATATTTCGTTGGTGGATAGTTGAAATGATCCTTCTCCAGGATTCTATATAATAACTAACTGTCTCCAAATTCCAATAACTCGAAATCTACCGCCGCAAAACAACTTAAACTTATGAAAAAGGATACATAAAAATCGGTTAACCCTCACAGACCATGCATTTTTAATGTAACCCACTTTCTTATGAGTATTAACTGTGTACGTAATTAGCTGCGCCGATCAGCAACACGATCCTGCGCACTGGTATCTCGAAGCCCCCGAAAAAAGCAAACTCCCATTAAAAAGCAAATATATGCAGATAACAGTCCTTCAACCCACATCATTGCGCCACGAGCCATGCAAAACATGGTCCATCCACCACCATCCCCCAGCTTTACTGCGCAAAACTCAAAGACATTCCCTTTGTGTTGTGAAGCAACTACGGCGCGCAATTCGTTTCATTTCCACAGGCAACGAATAACGAATGAAAAGGCGTCGTGTAATGCATTACCCCCGGGGCGGGCGACAAAACGACATACCCGGGAGTACCGGCGGGCAAGAGCACTGCCACGAAGTGACGTTTGTTCCTACGAACGGTTCAGATGTATGTCATCATATTTCGACTGTAATCCATTCTTCCCGGCCTACCTGTAACGGAAGCGCGCACCGTGGAATCGCGCATGACTCACGGAGCCGTCGTTAGCAATAAAACTGGAACATTGAGCATGAGTGTATGGTTCACCATGAGAGTGAGAGTTGGCACTTAAAGTAGTATTTTTTGTGTGCATAAAGTACAGTTCTGGCGATGAGTGTTTGAGGGACAAGCGCAGTTGCGGTTAAAAAGAAAAAATACCGAACGTGCTTAGCAGCGGACTTGTTTGCGCTAGAAAAAACACAAAAAGATTCGTACTGTTTTTCTTCCAAGCCATAATCGAGTTTGGAACCATCCGCTGGCAGGCATATGCACCACCGGACACTGCAACTGCAACTTTACTGCACATCGGGCGCAGTGCACTTTCTCCCATGTGCGTTAGGCATACGTTTGCTCACGCGTCAGTTTTGAGCCACACACATCGGTTGTCATTAAGCATATTGAGCCTGCCCGGTTGGTGGTAGTAGTAGTAGTAGTATTAGTGGCCGTTTTTCCTTCGCTTTGTTTCTACCAAGCCGTTTTCAGGCCAGCCATTCTGCCGGGTAGTTTTGCGTGGTTACATAAAATTATAGCGAAATATGCATTGCGCCACATAATCATACACTAACTAGGCGAGTGTGTAGCCGGAGTTTCTTGCGAACCGAGCACGATTAGCAAACTGGTGGTAAATGGTGCTTTGCATGGTAAAAATTGCACACCACTTCCAGCGAACGCTCGTTTCCGCTTGGCCCACCCGTGGTCCGTGGGACGATGGCAGGCTGTGAAGGACGAGGGCATCGAGCGGAAGAGATTACTAGTTTTTCTTCGCCTGCAACCAACTGCCATATTCCAGGGTTTGTGTTTGTGTTAAAACAAAACAAAAAAGCATGTCGCATTTGAGCAAACAAACCCCTACCAAATAGTTGGTCGCTGCTTTTCGAGCGTATTTACAAACGAAAAACATTTTATTTGTTTTCACCACATTATGCCTATGACACGAAATCGATGACACATTTTTTGTCCATCCCACATCCCATATAAGGTGCATGGCAGTAGATGTTTTTAATATCACTCTTTCTCTTCTTCCTACCCTGCCAATGCACCTCCGGCTTACAGTCGTGACAGCATCATAAACAAAACATTACTGCAAAAAAATAAAAAAATAAAAACAGAGATCGGCTAGTAACAGTGTGGCAAAATAATTGAAAATTGTTGTTTTTCAGCTTTTCCCACTCGAAAGACAAGTTGCTGCGCGCGAAGTGGTTTCCGGGCGGAGTGGTTAGATGGGGAGACGCGTAAAGGAAGGCCATATGGCACAAAGGAAATCCCTCCACACGCTATAACGAATATTTAGTTTAATTGAACTACAGCGCAAGTCAGCACAGTAAATGATGGGGCTGTGTGGAACGATGGAAAATTTCACTAAAACACAGCCATACACTGCTCGTTGAAATTCATACAAACAGCAAGCTCGTCAGTATTTGCGTTAGCGTTCGTCTTTATTTTGCTGTAGCGTTTTTATTCTTCTTCTTTTTTGCACTAAACATCGGTAAAATGGTAACAAAAAAGCAAAAAGAAGATACCATACAGTCATCAACACTCTACTGGCTAAGCGAATGTTCACTATTGTGAACCATTTTCTTGTCAGGCAAGCAGTTGGCAGAGTCGGTAATCGAGAATGCAGTTACAACAAACAAACAAAAACTGCCACAATTTACCAATGGTTTGTTCTATTTCAATGACATCGTTTTCACAATGGTTTATTTACTGGCTTATGTTTTGCCTTTCACTATTTTTGCCAAACAAAACAAAACATAGAAAGCAAATAGTAAAGTTTCTTTTCCTGTTTGGTACTAAATTTCTAACCCTCTCGTGTTGAAAAAAGCCTGTAAAGTTATTTAATTGTCAATTTTTTTAACACATAATTTTTATATCCCCGACTAAATGGGGTCGGAGAAAGAGAGATAGAGGGAGAGCGCATATATTAACTCAAACATTTCTGTTGAAATTTGATTGCACTTCCTTATGAAACAACTATAGAAACGAAGAAAAAACCTGTTGTTGTTTTACGATATTCGTCGATTAATTAACATCACTACGCTTAGGGAGGGATCTGAATGAATATTGTAGATGCCATTTTATTAGAAAAATACTATACTTTGTGTTTTAGATTTATATTATTATAGCAACATATAGCAATTTAAACGAATCATTTGCTAGTGAAATCCTGAAAACCGTATCTTTAAACAAATATCAAACTTTTTCCAACCAAATAACGGCAACATTGCTTAACCGCTTACCGCTTAGCCGATGGCAAACGACGTGCATGGGAAACCGAGTCTCGCCGGGTGTGTAGGGTGGAGGGGGAAAAAACTCCATAAATGACTTTCCTTTTTTGAAACAGTTGTGAACAGTTATTCCATTACTCAACGTTAGTTATTGTTACGAGACTACGGGGCCCGCGATAGTCTAGTTTCCCGTACTTCGTCGTACTTTCGAAGCGTAGCGCAATCTTCAACCTCGCCACTCATCCCCACCAGCACCACCACCTCCATTGCTCATCCCAGCCGCCTATTACCACTCGACACTCGATCGCGATGGATCTCTTTCTTATGTTAAGTTACAAGCAAGACACACCATCCTACGATCCTACGTTTGTACCACGCACACATGCCGCACATTGCCACATCTACGTCGAAGCTGGTGAGCTTGTGAGCTGCCTGTGTGTGTTGTTTTCGAGCACTATCTTAACATCGCACATGGTATTCGTAGTACCGTTTAGCAAACGATGCGTACCATCAACGGAGAACAGACGAATCTATTCCAGATGCAGTAGTGGCCCTGGCAAAAGTACCATCCAACGAACGATTCACAGCTAAGCGCTGGTTGAAGCATTCTCCACGACGCGTAATATAACTGTTTCATTTTAGCGGCTAAATGAGCGCATCAAATTTATGTGCACAAGCGTCTTTTTAATTGGAAGCCTCATTTTTATACACAATGGAATCTGATCAAACGATGTTGGGTGCAGAGACTTTTTTCCACATTACGGTAAGACATTGTGTGTATTCAGCAGGAAATGGTAAAACAATTTGTACTGAACAGATTTTGGGACCGGATCATATTATACAGTCGTTTGACTTAACAACAGGTGCGGCTTTAACGTTAACTGGACCAAGTGCCCCATCGGTTTGCGGGGACCCTCGAGGATTTTAGGTACAAATATGTTCAGTTCGTGGAAGAAGATATGCGAAACGTTTTCAAATTTAGAGGTGCGATCAGCCCTTTGATCGATTGTGATCCACATGGTCGAAAGCACCCCGTAAACGATACGGTTCTACGAAGATGTCATACCTATGTCCTGGATACATTAAAATGATGTAGGAACATTTGATGCCAAATCGTATGGACGAACTGTCAAACTTATGCTGCAGGAACATGATTGTTGCAAGAGAAACAAATCGATTACTCTCTCAATATTATTTGTTGCAGGAACAGTTTCGGACGCGTTGGCACACTGATCCGGATACACAATAACCTCGACTTGCCGCAATATTTTCATATTCCTAGTCCTAACTCACACACCATTGTTAAAAAAGAATTGTGTACCTTTTTACGACCACAACAGCGGTTGTCAACCAAGTGCTTTGGTCTTTTTGGGAGGAAATGAAAAATATAAAAATAGAAACATGATTATTATAAAAAAAAACAAATATAGGACAAGGTTATGGAACTGTCTAGTATGTCTGCTGTACAACATTATTGTTGTGAACAGCGTTTGTTTACAAACAGAAAGCCTGACAAATCTTTTACGCTCGTGACTGTTGTAGGGTTTTTCTGACGGCTTACCAGGATAGGGCATAGGGCTAAGCTGCCCTCCATTTGTAACCGCGGTTTACGATGGCGGTGGGGAGAGAGAGAATATAAATAGAGCCGAAGGATGCGCCTTCGGCCTCTTATAACCACAAAAGTCAAAGGAAGGAATAAAAACTAATTTTGTGATTTTTCCCCAGCAGAAATATCCACATTTTTTTCCTTTTCTTAAGTGACTTTCGCAATATTTCACAAAATTAGTTCTTCACAGTGATAAATACACAAACTTTGGACTCGTTCACCACACTGAAACGTATATAAATCTTCAACCGAAGTAGTACGAACAAACGCGCGAAATAACTCGTAAATCTTTCCGTTGAAAGTATAGTGAAGACGCCGCGAACGTGCAGTGACGAGTAATCGTTTATAGTATTCCGAAGTTACGCGCGCGATACGATCGTATATAAATCTCGCCACCGGGAGTAGTGCGAATCCGCGAGCGACAAAAACCGTGAAGGAACGTCGTTTGGTTGCGATGATGGACGAAAGAGCAGTACAGGACGCAAGCTGTGTGGTGGTGGAGACACAGCAGCAGCTAGGTGAAACGTCCAACATCTCCCCGGAGAGGCGCGTGAGCGTCGTGGAAGATGCTGCAAACAAAGACGAGTCAGCCTCGCAGCCCGCGGGACTACCCCGCGACCTGGAGGTGAGGAGGAAGCGGCTTGAGATCCGTAGGAAACAGTTCGAGCTCGAGAAGGTTCAGAAGGAGCTCGAACTCGAACTATGCGAACTGGAACTCGAGGAAGAGATTTCAGATCGAGGCAGCCATGTAAGCGATTTTGTGCGGAAAACAGAAGTCTGGATGCAAAAGACGAAGGATATTGGCACAAACTCGATGGTTCATCGCGATGGCGGCGATCGCATCGGTCATTCACCTTCGACCACGGTGAGACATAACTTAGCAACAGCGAGTGCTATGCAGTTAGCCGATGAAGCGACACCAACCTCATCACGAGAGGAATGCGCGATGGCGGGCGCAAGCCGGTGTCATCAACCGTCGTCCCCAGCGATGTCCAGCTTCCCCGGATTACGACCGGACCTTGGCAGAAGACCAAGCCGCTGCCATGGAACGGGAATATGCACAATGGAGACGCGCGGTGGAAGACTCCATCAAAACGCATCGTACCAAGCACTTTGGCCAGCCAAACCAGGCTGGCGCGATGGCGATGGCGGCGCCACACGGCGTCAACTCGACGTTGAAGCCGACACCCGCGAATCAAAATGCCGTAATGGGGAACCTTTTGACACCAAGTCAAAAGGCCGCGCGGGATAGCACACCCAAGGAGCTCCCTGTGTTCTCAGGGTCTGTGGAGCAGTGGCCGCTGTTCATAGCCGTTTACGAACGATCCACCAAGGCTTGTGGTTTCACTGATGACGAAAATCTCATCCGACTCCAGCAGGCACTACGCGGACCAGCTCTAGAGTCCGTGGATCATCTGCTCTTGCTACCGGATGGACTAGCGGAAGTGCTAGACATTTTACGAACGGAGTATGGTCGGCCCGATCTAATAGTGGATAGCCTGGTGGAAAAGGTGAGAAGTTTGCCTCAAATTAGAACCGATCGCCTTGAAACGTTAGCAATATTCGGGAAGGCGGTGCGTAAGATGTGCGCCACCATAAAAGCTTCCGGACTGAAAGAGTACGACTGCAACGTGACGCTGTTAAAGGAGTTGGTAGCAAAACTGCCGGCCGAACGACGATTAGAGTGGGCCCGCCACAAGGCGAAACTATCGAAGAGAACTGTAGGAGAATTCGGTAAATGGTTCACGGAGATCGCGGTAGCGGCAAGCACTGAAGTGAATCCTTCGAAAAACACTCGCACCACAATGATTTGTCGCGATCACTACCAGCCCGAAGGACACTAGCAAACAACCATCACGTGAATGTTCACAGCACTAGGACTTGCAACCTGTGTCACGACTCATGCCGCACACTGGTCGACTGCGCCCGTTTCCGCGAGCTTACTGTGCAGGAACGCCGCGCACACGTAAATAGACATCGTTTGTGTTGCACATGTCTTGGGGCACATAGAGGCACATGCTTCGTACGAACACCTTGCGGTACTGAGGGATGTCGGGCGATTCACCACAGTTTACTGCACGCTGAAGAGAAACACCGCGGCCCATCACTTCAAAACACCATACACAGCACTCGGTTAACACTCATTTTAGCACTAGCACTCGCCACCTTTTCCGATATGTCCCGGTAATAATCCACAACCGAGAGAAAACCGTAAACACCTTCGCTTTCTTGGATGAGGGTTCATCGGCAACGTTTGTTGATCGAGAGTTGATCGAAGAGTTGGGCATGGAAGGTACTGCCCATCCACTTAGCCTAAAATGGACTGATGGCACAACTCGTAAGGAAAGCGACTCGCTGATGTTGTCGCTTCGTGTATCAGGCGTACACAAAGGTGCTACTACGTACGAGCTACCCACCACGTACAGCCTAAAAAAGCTTGCGCTGCCACCACAGACGCTATCGTTTGACGAGCTTACCAGAGAGTTTCCGTACCTGCAAGGACTCCCAATTGCTTCCTACACTGATGTTGTGCCACGTATCCTCATCGGCGTGGACAATATATATTTAGGAAAACCATCGCGGTGCGTCGAGGGTACATTCGACGAACCAATTGCCGTAAAGTCAAGGCTCGGATGGTCGGTGTACGGTACCTGCTCTGCATCCGCGCCCGTTAAACCCGAGGTGTACAGCAATTTTCATCTCTGCACCTACAACAAAGAGGAGAATGAGATGCGAAACATCGAGGTAATGGAAATCTCTCCATCTGACGCCAGCAATATCAACGCTTCTGACCAGCCGGTTCCTGAACGGGGTGAGCGTATAAATTGGGCGATTTGTGCCACTGAACCGCGGGAGGATCGTCGCCAGCTGGAGGTATGTGATGCGGTGCCGTTTCCTCCAAATCGCGTGCTGGATGTAGTACCTCTACAAGGAGAAAAGACGGATGAGAGATCGCAGCGGGTAGTGGACCTGTTTTCCAGCCGTAAAAGGAAGGTATCTTATGTGACCTTGTTAATCCGCAGCCTTGTTGCGCTGTTCGAAATATTTTCTCGATTTTTAAGAATGTTTTACAGGACCGTACATTTTCCCATATGCATCTACGCAGTTTCGACTTAAACAAGGCAGCAACTGATGATAATTCATCACGGCCGATACGACCATCGTACGATGATGTATTTGTGAATACGGACACGGCCTGGAAGAGATGGAGAGGAAGAGATAATCTTCAACACTTAGACGCAAGGTTGCATGGTATCACCGGGAGCCAAACAACAAGGGAAAAGTTGCGCGAAAACTTACCATGGAACGTTAACCCTACTAGAGAAATGTGTGAGGAACCGTTTAATACTCGCAAATCTGGGCAGCAACGTAACTTCGCGGCATAAGACGACCGTATAGGGCACAAACAAAAGAAGTAGAACCGCGTGGGTTGACAATGACAAACATTACGGGCAAGACAGGAAACAAACGTCAGGGAAGTGTAACGCTCGGGAGCGTTACACTGGTGGGAAAGAATGTTGTGAACAGCGTTTGTTTACAAACAGAAAGCCTGACAAATCTTTTACGCTCGTGACTGTTGTAGGGTTTTTCTGACGGCTTACCAGGATAGGGCATAGGGCTAAGCTGCCCTCCATTTGTAACCGCGGTTTACGATGGCGGTGGGGAGAGAGAGAGAATATAAATAGAGCCGAAGGATGCGCCTTCGGCCTCTTATAACCACAAAAGTCAAAGGAAGGAATAAAAACTAATTTTGTGATTTTTCCCCAGCAGAAATATCCACATTTTTTTCCTTTTCTTAAGTGACTTTCGCAATAATTATATAATCACAGAACCATCTGGAAACTATCACATTACACAGATCCAATGGATAAAGCTTTAACACATCCAGTTAGACAGGCATAGTAATAAACCCCATTTTTTAAACAAAACTGGTAAAGGTAACAATTGCAAAGATTGAACCAAACTGTAACTTATCGGATGGAGTCATTATCGTTGGCCTAAATGAACAAGCATTATTGTAAAGGACCAATACTTTACTTTATCGGTAATGGTAGGACAATCAAATGTCTCAGCGTAGCGTCCGTACAGCATGAGAAGATCAAATGTGAAATAAACTGCATGATGCAACATGCATATGCGGAACAATAACTGAATCCTGTAATATGACAACACAAGACGCAATGGTCATAAAATCTGAAGTATATTTAGGAACGTTCAAGAATCGCGTAGGATTTCAAGATAAACATAATAAGGCAAAACATACGGATACATAGCAAACCATAAAAACCCCGAGAACAGACCATTGGAAAGAAATGCAAAATAGGCATAGCATAATCATATACGAATGCATCACACCTACTCATCGACACAAAGATGTACATACACATCCAACACACACAAATAATTCCAAAATATAAATCAGGGTTTTCGTGAAATAAAGACAGATCGGTATAGACAGTAAATGAAGTTGCACGTTTCTTATTTCATTAGCTGTGAGTGTCCCCCTACACAAGCTAAGGCCTCTGAGCGCCAACGATTCCAATAAGTGAAATTTCTTACAAATTTCCAATATCACCTGAACGATCACAAATATAACGTGGGAAATTATGCCGTAAACAATTTTTATATTACAGTTGCAACGTTGTTATCCTACAAAACCAGTGTTTGCAGAAAACCCGCTCATAGCAATTTGGGTACCGATCACCGAGTTGTTTCATTATAAAATGAGAATGGCTTTGTACTAGTGATGGGTCATACTATACATTTCACAACCTGGAGTCGGGTGCGAGTCTGTCGGAATTAAAAGGGTGAAACGCTACGGTGTGCGTTATCGACAACAGTTCCCAGAATCGAATATCCTCGTTCACAGATGAACTTTAAATTTTGCAAACGCAAAGTTTTGATCTTTTAGTAAAATTTTTATTTATTAAAATCGAGAAAACCGTTCAAAAGGCATATTGCTTTCAATCATACACGTTACGAAACGATCAATGCGACGTGTACAATAAAAAATCAAGACTTCAACATTTTTACAGAATTTTCATTGTTATGTAATTGTTTCCAAAGTATTGTTTCTTTGTTTTCCGATTTCGTTTTGGATTTGTCCCGCGAGCTTTTGAGCGTCCAAAATGTGTATAATCATTTGTTTCAAGAATTTTGGAATGATAAAAACTATTCCTGTTATTAGATTTTTAATTGTACATTTACATATTACTTGAAATCAGCAATATCACTGACCAATTTGTCGTTTTACTAGATATCAGTAAAACAAATTACTGAACATGCAGCATATCATTCTGCCAAATCCACCTGTCATTCAGAACATCAAAACAAAACAACGCAATGCCCACTTGCTCGTGATGACATCGATAAAATTTTTGATGAAACTTTGGTTTGTAGAATTAATTTGAAAGAATTGATAGCAGTGTTGGTGTGGAAAATCTTTTTACAATCCACAGTGCTTGCTGAAATATAGTGGCGTCTATGAGCGCTTACTTAACCACGAAACTAGTTATGGTTAAATTCAGTATAAAAACTGTATCAAACATGTATGAACTTGAGCTTAGGTACTAGCAATCTCTGCGAATCAATAAAAACCTCAAATAAAAAAAGAAACATTTCGTCACTGTTTAATCGCCACCAATAACAGAAAATTAGTAATATCAAAATGGTTTTACTATGATTTTAATAAACGAGCGTTCATTTTGGTGAGCATCTACTTACGGAATGATTCAGTAAACATTCTTATCACTGAAAGCATTAATGTTTTTTCTGCTAAAAAATAATAGTAAATTTTTTCTCTATTGCATTAAAAAGAAATCGGTGTAGCATCTCTGGCATGGAACACATGCATGAAATATTTACGCTGTAAATTAAATTATAGGCAAGAGTTTAAGATTTAAGGAAGCATTGAAAGTTGTAGCGAGAACTGAAATAATCTTGAAGAATCAGCAAAAGCTTGGAAGAAATAATAGTCATTAACTCGTACGATTCAATAACATGCCTGTCATGAATTCAAGTCTAGAATGGACCGTCTCCCCGTAGCAAGCACTAATTGTCTGACTGCGTGCTCAATAAGTCTCCAAATTCTGTTTATTCGTTCCAAATCTACGCCAAGTAGAAGAAAGCGGGCGCCGTGTATGTATTTTTGCCAAGAGCGCCAGACATTCAAACTTAAATAATATTAAAAAAGCTCACAAAGTCGAACAAATTTTAAAACAACACAAAAATTACTTTATAACACTTTGTTAACATGCTCATTTATAACACACTTTAGCATAGGAAAAATGAACCGTTCCAAAAATGAAATAAAACTAAATTAACTCTAGCGAACGGAAACAAAATTAACACAAACGCACGATCGTCCGAGCATATGATCGCGATGCTATAAAACAACACCATCAAATATCCGACATGCAGAACCTAAACAAATAATTAACATGCGAGTTAGGCGGACGCAAAACAATGTTTGGAACGAGTTTACATACGGTGAACGTCGAAAGTAATTGATAAGTAATTGAGATGATATGACAACGCATAGACGAAAGATAAAAGATAAAAAGAAAAAGATAAGGAAAATCTTATCCCGGAAAATCGGGGTCGCGTGAGAATGAGAATGAGATAGAATGTAAGGAAATTTTTGAATTGTAATAAACATTTGCTCATCAGATCATAAACCAAAAGGATCACGTGTGTACGTCTCTGTTACTTTCTTCTCTTTTGTAATACAGTGATGAATCCTGCGCGTAGGCATCGGTATTGATCAATCTCTTGATCAAGTCCAAACGGTGTTTTTATAACTCAAATTAACAACACTCGTGCACTAAACGATGGGGCAAAACTGCCAAAGTATATATAAAACTTCGAGGCGTTTATAAGACCTTTTTAGCTCGATCAGACGACTGAACGGGACCGTTGCCAACGAACTGTCAGTTCAACCTTTTAAAAGTTGAGGGAGAAAGAATTTCCGACACTGGCACACGTGATCGTTTTGAGATCTTAATAGCAAGTGTTTATTCGTATCTACAACTGGAGCTTATATACTATTGGCTTAGCGTTCTAACGTGGGAAGAAAATGTTCCATCCTTTTCACGCATTTGTTCGTATCGTTAACGCTTTTCCTTTTGCAGCGCCTACGCTATCTCTCTAAGAGTTGTCTCGAACGTTCTCTTTAATGTCAAGTGCTATGGATGGAAATGCGATCGTCTTTTTGTTGCCTTTCTCGGATTAGGACGAATTGGTTGGATGTGGGCGTGGGGATTTTCTTTTGGGACAGAACTGTACCTAACACTTGAATCTTCTGGTGCATGTTTAGTCACTTGACAATGCAGGAATTTATTCTAAAGTTACTGCTTTTTCTGAATCTATTACCCGTGTGATGTTATATACTAGCTTGCGTTTGAGTGTTTTTTTAAGTTTAAGTTTTATGATCTTGGCAAACATGAATGTAAGATTATCCTACGCTGCTCAAAATTGGTCCTTGCTTGACGATGATCACACATGCATGGAGGTTAAACCGCTAGAGGTTTCATGATGTTTTCCTAATTGCTAGAACATGCAAGTCAAGAAGAACCAGATCGCCTTACTGGATGCGTGATATATTCCTAGACTTATACTGTTTTAAGGATCGGTATCCTCTTTTGTTACTTATAGCGCCGATGCTCGTTTGTTTGCGTACGCTACACGTGTTTTGAGCGGTTCGCTCATTTTAAAATCAAAAATATTATCCGTTTAAATTTAATGTTCAAGATAATGAAGAAAATGTCATTTATTTGGATTCCGAGAATTGCCCGTTGAAGGAAATCATTTAAATTTGATTTTGAATATTGCCGTTAGCGGTTAAAGTTTTTAGAATATGTTCGTTAAAATAATTGATTGAATTTAAGTTGCCGCATTCTCAACAGTATAGTTTAAAAAAAACTATTTGCATGTACTCTTTTGTTTAGCATTCTTGTGCAACAAATCATATACCAATTAAACCCGAGCATTGTAAATATATACATGCAGTCGCGGCCCCCAAAGTCGGACACCTCATATTTTATTCCTATACCTATCATCTGACTTTACAGCACCCTGGATGTCCACCCAAACTAGTTAATGGATTTTTAATAACTGATTTCACATGATTTAAGAACCATATTGGTCAATATTCGCATGCTACGTAGTCATTTAGCTATGAAATGAAGACTTTCCGACTTTCAGTGGACCACATACATTTTTTACCTTATATCACATTTATGCATCGTGTTCCGAGATTTTAAAATATAAAGCTGACTTTTTGCAGAGACATAGCTGAAGAGTTTCCTCAACGATGGGTGAAAAAAGTTTTGCGATAAGTGGTCTAGGGAACTATCCAGTGTGCCACAAAGTCAAATTAAAGGTGAAAATATGAGATGTCCGACTTTAGGTGACCGCCACTGTATATAGTAGTCTATTTAGGCACCTGGCGTACGACGGAATCAAAATGTTTTGATTTCGTCACATCGTCGCATCCGATTTTATCTGTCAATTTAATTATGTAGGTTATGTAGGTACAATATAATTTTTTTATAATGGTTAGACAATTAAAATCATCCAATTTATCGCAGTATGAACCGAAATAGCATTTGTCAGCTGCGTCCGATAAAATCGCATCGGATCGGCGTAGCCACGGCCCATAAAGACTAGACCAGCCAGAGCCATTCAAACGGCTGTGTCATTTCACATGATGTTGTTGTATTCTTATAGAGGTTTTGGACCTTGCAGATAATTTCACATGGCCATGTAAAGAATATATAATTATTGTATGTTTTAGAAAAGACTAATATAAACCAATTTTAAAAACGCCCACCCTGTAAACCAAAATCAAAATCGTAAAAATGTAGATATCTACCTTCCAAGCCAACGGTTATGGGTTTTCCGTACTGGGTATATTATACTAGATGCGATATTATATTCGATGAAAATACCGAATTATAATCGTTTAGTAACCCACCTAAAAAGTAACAAAAACAGAATTAAAAGCATATTCAAGTTGCATCAGCTGAATAATCTACCTTCACTCCGACCGAATTGGTAAACATTAACCCGTTGCTCTTCTTTCACCAATTGCATATTTGCAGCTTATTTTTTTATGATCGAAAATAATCACTATTCGACATGGCCGTGATACTCAAATAGAAAAGTACAAATTCACTGAATTATTAGGTATCTCTCACAAAACTACACTATTGTTTTCCAATTTTCAGCTACACCGGCTGTAGCTTTACCGTTTGGTTTGTTTTGATATTGTAAAAGTTGACAGCAACTGTCACGTTGCACGTTTATAACGGTTATTCGAATGATGGAATGCTCGTTTGAAAAGCGCACAAATATGGAAATTTTTATTTTTTCTTTACAAATGCTGCGAAATTGCTTATGGATAATAATTTGCTGCACCATCTATTTCGTGTGCTTCGTTCCAAGGAGTATAAATCACTACTTTTGCAATAAACTCACAATAACGAAAATCCGGCTGAAAAGACAGTTCCGTTTTGAAACAATATTGCAAATCAAATTTTACCGAAAACAACATATCCGACAACAACACTCGACAATTCACCTTGCCTTCTGCATGTGTAGAAATACAAAGTATTGCGTATGGATAACTTTACACGACTTGAAAGAAATTGAACTAAATTTCGTGTGTTTGAAGTTCGTTCGGGCATTTGTTTTCATTTTTCGCACAACACACCAAACGAACTCTGCACCTGGCGCAGTAAACAAAACTCATCTGATGCTGTTGTGCACAACTACCATCGCAATGACCGTGTTCCCTGTCCGTACAATTTTGTTCGCAACTGCACTGCGTGTGGATGTGTGCGTGCCGTGTGCAATGTTTCGCCGTTTTCATCGCGAACAATACCAACGCAACCTGTATCGAGCTGCGAAAGACGTTATGCAAAACTTGAGACAAACATACGTTTGCGGCCACGGGCGCAAGTGAGATAGCAGGCTGCTGATACAGGCTGCTGAAAAGCAAGTCGCCATCGAACACACAGTAGCCAGAAAGACCATCATCATCCACTCCATCTTCCACACTGCTCCGTTGCTGGTTTGCGTGTGGAGTGGTGAAGTAGGTGAATCGTCATCTTTCAACGCGTGAAAAGTGAAAAAAAGATAATTCTTCCCGTTTTGTGCACATCAGCGTGAGGTAGTGTATCAAATCGCGAAGCAAAAGCTGCCCTTGATCACAGAACTTCTCTGGCAAAGCGAGCCCCTGTGGCCCTGCTTGTTTTTCTTCCCTGGCAGTGTGTGTGAGTGTATGCGTGTGTGCGCTCGTGTGTCTCAAGGCATTAACAAGGGCAGGAAGAGAAGGGTCGTACCTTCCCAATTTCGGGGTGACAAGGTATTGTATACGCGATGTGTCCCAATAGTTCTCCAACCTTGCCCATTAGCCCCCTTTGACCAACGCATCTAACCCGTCATCATTTCAGTTTCAGGCTTTCTCGATCACGAACTGTCCAACGAGCAAGACGACAGCAGCGATAGAGATAGGAAGAATTGTGTACGAGAGAAAGAGAGAGAGGGAGTTAGAGCGAGCGAGCGAGAGGGAGTCAAAGGTGCCACGGGCCAAGAGACAACAGCGCGTACAGTACCACGCACGAACACCATTAACGCGTCGCAGCTAAAACACAAGCTAGATCGATGTGTGAGCTAGTGTGATTATTTGATAAATTTCGCAGTGGAAAAGGAATGAGGTACTGAAGCAATTAGGCTCAGGTTTATGTGTTCTTATTAGAAAGCGAAGACACATATCGAAGAAGACGATCAATCGTCGTACATTCGTGGTGCGGCTGTGTGCGTATCAAAAAACGAACCTCTTTGCGCTGTGTGTGTGTGTGCAGTGTTGGTGAACGTCAGTGTCAGGAGCGAGCGAGACAGCGAACCCAGTTGTGTCGGAGCGTGACAGAAGGAGAGTGGTTTTTTGGTTGGTGGGTGTCCCGCTGTCAGCAGAAACATCATCATCATCATCATCATTCTCTGCACAACACGCTCGCGAACGAGGACAATAGCAAAGTGCAATCGCAGTCCGCAGTCGGTTCGCGACCAACTTGGCAAAACGTACGGTCTGAAGTCGACGTACAGCGCGCGCCTGTACGCGGGTGTGCGATATAGTGTGGAGAGTGAGTGAGAACAATAGAGCGAATTGCAGTGGACGTGTGTGCATATGTGTGTTTGGTACGCCATTATCATCGCCATTCGAATGCATGGCTGCTGCAGTGGAAGCAAATTGAAGCAGCAGTGGTGAATAACGTGTGGGATTATCGGTGTCGCGTGTGTGCCTCGGTCAGTCTACCAAAGGTGCCGGAGGAGGGGGGGAGAGAGCGGCCTGTTAGTTGTGTGGCCGTGAGTGTATATGTGTGTTGTGTCTGAGTGAGTCGCTTTCCCTCGAGCACACGAAGAAAGAAAAGGAAAGGAACAGACACACACACACCCCAACGGGCGCGTAGTTGGGTGCCCCGCTGATGGCCGACAATGCGCCTGCAGCCGCTGCAAGTAGTGTGAAGTGTAGTAGTGATGGTGGTCAGCCTCGCGACAGTTTGCTAATGTCCTCGAGCAGAATGTTCAACCCAAACAACAACGTCCAGCAGCAGGGTGCCAGCGGCAGCGGCAACAGCGGTACTACCCCCGGGGGTGGTGTAGGAGGAGCAGGAGGAGCAGCAGCAGCAGCAGGCCCGAATGCGGCGGCCGCCGGACCGATCGACCGTCTCCGGATGCTGTACCCGAACGTCAACGAAGCGGTCGACCCGCTGCCCCGCTCCTGGAGCCTGCAGGACAAGTGCAGCACCATCGGGCTGACGCAAAACAATCTCCGTGTTCACTACAAAGGTTTTTATCGTTCCCCGCGGCGCGCACGCACACGTCCTGGCTAATCCGAATTTGTTTCAGCCTTTCTCAGCGCAGTCAGTCAGTCAGTCAGACAGGCAGGCCAGTCGGTTGGTGTGTGCCGCTCGAACGCGGTTTCTCGTCGGCATATCTAAATTTAGTCCGAGTTGGCTCTGCTACTGCTTCAGCTGCGCTGCTGTGTGCGCTTACTTATTTTCCTGCAACGCCATCTTGTGCTGGCTGCGTCCCTTTGTATGCTGCCCTTTGCTTCTTCCTGTCTGTGCGCACCCACCAAGTGTCCCCCACCCTCCCCACCAAATGGGAGATGTTTGTTGTGTGTGAGTGTGTTTGTGTGTTTGTGTGTGCATACACATGGATCAAGACGATTTTTTGCTCCCTTTCCCGCTCCTCTTCCCACTCAGCCAAGCAAGTGATACACAAATCAGTTGCAAAGAAAAGGGCAAGGCGTACGGGGTAGGTGGGTGTACACTTCTTCAAAAAGAGGAAGTACCCACCGCCCCACGGCCGATGCAATACTTTGTTCCTCAATGAACTTAAATAATCATTGAGCTTTTTCAACTCAGCTCCACTTCCTCTTCTGTCCCCTTTCTACTGCGCATTAATAATGGCCGCGTTGTTGAGGGTGTGCAATCATCATCATCATGCCTTTATAGGAATTTGTCATTTGAGGGACCCACATGCGTGTGTGCCACTTTAACGCACATCGAAGCGTCTGGGGAATGTTTACATTCTGTGACAAACATCACACCTGGATAAGGTCGCAAGTGACATAAAAGATTCTGTTGTTTTCTTTGCAAGAATATTGCCAAATGTCTGTGCAACCATTTTTTCACGCCCGTGCTCTCGTTCATTGCACTGGTTGTTTGACACTTTTTTTCTGGCTTCCCCATCTCCCAGCTTTGAGGTGTGTGGCCCTTTATTTTCATATCGACTCGCAAATTTGTGTGTTCAAAAACATCGTTGATAGGTGTGTTTGTGTGTTTGATGTTGCCCTCGGAATGCTCCATCCATCCAGCCCTACCAGCAGCAGCGCAATGGTGTGGCTCGTGTGAGGCTGATTGTGTGTGGTGTGTTTGTATGTGTGCGCTTTATATTGCGCAAATAGTGTAGCTCACCAACCGTACACAGAAGCAATTGATTCTACAGTAGTATGTAGTAGTAGCTGCTTAACACACACACACACACACACACATACACACCCATCACATGTACGTCGTAGTAAGGGAGCGAATGTGTGCGTGCCTCTGAGGGAATGAGCACGCGTCACAATAGGCTTCCCCCTTGGCGTGAAAGAGACGACGGTGGTGTGTTGATGAACTGCGGGCAGACGGATTGCGTACAACAAAGAAGCACCGTCATGAACACGGGAAGAAACACAAATCAGCAGGTTTTGACGTTTCGGTTTGACGGACGGAAATCATGCGCTACCTTGTTGTACTTGGGGAGGAAATGATGGAAAAATTGTTAAAGCTAATTATTATTGCATATTTAATAGATTTTTACTATGCTTGTGATATAACAGTAGTGTTTGACAAACGATTGGTGAAACGTTTACTGAGTAGCTTGTCATTAGGAAAATGTCATTCGTTTTTATTGATTATCAGTACAGTCTTCATTGTACATTTTCATATCTCTTGTATTGCAATTGGTCTCCCATCATTAAACATGGTATTTATATTTATTGGTTGTAATACTGAATAATTCAAAATGCCTATAAAGAAATCGTTTCTATGGATTTTGCTTTCGATGAATGAATTTTTAAATTAATTACTTTTTTTTTTATATATTTTGGGCCTATTTGGCTTACACTGGCTAATTCTGTTCGTTCGAGTCCATTTGGTCTGCCTTATGATGCCCCTCCAGAGCAACTGAACTGTGAAACATTTCGGACGGAAAAGTCAATTGTGGCGAGCTTTTCTTTGTCATGTTATGATGGCGATGTTGAACACAGTAGCATAGACAAACCCAGCCAGCAGACCAATTTAATGTACACAACACCACCACCACCAACGTCCATCGCGTCACAAAACCGTCGTCCAATGCGTTAGAAGCGCGCGCGCGCGTATGTGTGCGTGTAAGCGTTAGATCAAAACAATGAAAACAGAATGACAGAAACGGGGTGTGCGCACACGAACACATCGCTCCAGCTGTTCCAAATCAGCACCGATCTTCCCCCCCCCCCCCCACTGCACATATACACACACACACGCGCGGGTTGGGAAACTCACACAAACGTTCCCCGTAAGGCGACATTCGCGCATAAGCATAAAACGCGATGAGCATGAATCGGAAACGGACAACATAACACTAAGCGAACGGCAGGCAGGGATTGGATGATGGTGAATGTAGCAGAGGAAACACACGCACAGGCACGACCCCGATATTTCATCGTGCAGCAAGGGTGGAAGGTGTGGGTGGGAGTGGTACGGCCCTCCGCCTGCTGGGATGAATAACATTGGATGTGCGCTTATATTCGCGGCCTGTAGCAGCTACCCCTTCCCCCTTAGCAAAATGCCTTTTTCCTTTGTGTTCCGCGTTCCCTTTCGCCTTTGAAAAGTTTTACCCGAAGAAAATCCGATGTACGCAGCGCTCTTACAACGTTGTGCGAAAATGTGTGTACATTTTTTTTTTGTTCGTGTTTCTCTCTCTCTCTCTCTCTCTTGCTTTTTCTCTCTCTACCTTCCTCATTTTGTTGCTGCCTTGCGTATGCGCTCCGTTCGTCTTTCTCTCTTTCTTTCGTTGTTTTATTGCGTTTCACTTTTCTGATGTTTTATGAAACTCAGAAGTGTGATATTGTACTGTTAAATCTTCAATTGGTTGATTTGACTGGTTTATGTTTTCATTTCTATAGGAACTTTTTCGTTATGTGTAATGTAATTAATTTGCCTTATTTGTGCTCAAGTATTTTTGAATTTGGCATTTCATAAACTGGTTTATTTATCGTATTTTAACGACCAAGCGTTAAAAAGGGAAAAATAGCTTTTTTTAAGGAGTTGTTATACAAGGGTAGTGTCTTTTCATTTGCAGTACAGTGCAAATTATGTAGATTGTAATGATGAAGATGGCATAATTGATAATTCGTTTGAAAACAGTTAAGTGGACGAAATGGAGCAATTCTATCAATAGAATTATAAATCATGTATTATAACAACATAATTGTCATAATTTCGTAAAATTAAAAGTAAAAAGCAAACTATTGAATAATTCACTATTATTATTACTAAATCGATAAATACAAGCTAAAATAGGGTTCATCAGTTTATTCCGTTTTATTCCGAATTGCTTTGCAACGCTTTTCATTAACAATTACATGTTAGTCAATTCCGGACTCCTGACATTTAAAGAGATGTTCAACCTCGCGCATTCTCTACAAATTGTGATAATTTTCTTGACTTTTTCTTACGGGAAAATAAATATAAGATGAGAAGTGGACTCTTTTGATGAGAGTGGTACCCTTTTTAGACACTCATTTGAAATTCCTATTGGTTTTGTCCAAAAACAGTGCTATAGAGTCCAATTCCCATCATACAATCATAGTGTTCATTACGTGTAAGAAAGAGTCATGAAACTATCCCTCAAGTATGAGACCCTGAAAAACCCTTTATTGCATATTTATTTAACCAATTTTGAACAATTATCAACGACCAATTTAGCTAGGAAAAATTTAATGTTAAACTTTGTTTTGTTTTTTTTTTTGTAAGAAACAATGGACATTCTAGCATCATCATCGATTTTGACTAGCACATATTGTAAATCTAATATTCATATTGAACTCCTAATTGCTTAAAAGTTCCTTAAACATAACCAATTCTTGGTGCAAATGTTTTCCGAAATTGTACCATTGCTATATTTGTTTTGTGTAAACTTCTGTTTATTTGGTCTTTTGGTATTGTGAGACCGAGAACGTAAGCTTCGATAAATATCAAACACTTCTTTCGATTCGTCACCTTCTCAGCTCCAATCGCACCGATAGTTGACTAATAATTGACTAGTCTTAATCAAATAGTTATCTACACTATTTTAATTCTTTTTTATCTTTGAAGGGCATACAATGAATGAATGACTGCGTCGATTGTACATTAGATTTCCACTTCCACACAACAGAAACGTCAAAAAACATCATTCTGCGCGCAAATGATTTGCGCGATCGTTAGAAGAAACCAGAACGACATTATCGATGTATGACGCAAACTGATTCATTCAAAAATTATTTTCTCCTGTCCTTGCAAACGACGAACAACTCCTCCCCCACCCGTCAGCTGATGCAGACGATCGATGGGGGAGGGAGGGGGGGAGGTATTGGGGACTGACGTCTTTGTTTCGTTCTTAACCTTCGCTCGATGGTGGGTGTGTGTTGGTGTGCGCGCTTCTACAGATTCAACGTAGGACGTTGTCCGACGGAACGCGAATTGATGTGTCCGTTCTTGTCTTAGTTTGTTTGTTTGTTTGTTTGTGCACATTTGAATGGTGTGATGATCAGGGTAAGGAAAGAGACAATACGCGCGTGGCTTGATCCCCGGACGGGACAGACAGTGCTTAGGTATCGGATTTACAGCCAGAGCCTGTCCTCGAATCGTCCCTGAGGCACTGAGAGAGTAACCCTGGGAAGAAATATGAGCTTAGACAAAACCAGTAGCACACCAGGCTGATGCATTCGATCACGCAGGATCATATGGTGCAGGTGAAGCTCACATAGCTGGTGTGAGTGGTGCACATGGTAGTGTAGGACCTATTAATACTAGGTCAGCAAATCTCGCGAAGCTCTATTTACTTCCTCACTCACCCAATCCCCCCACAACTTGGGAAAGAAACGCGTTGAGCTTTAGTTCCCCAAACATAATATGCCCTTCTTCCCGCATCCAGTTATGCTCTGTGTGCCATTACTGATTGCCAACTTTTTCGGAGGAGCCACTCTTTATCAGTTACACACTGAACAAACCGTCGATTTATTTGCGACAAAACAAATGCGCGTGTGTGTGCTAGTTCTAGTGACGGTGACGGTGGCGACCCAATAAAACAAACATGCGCAAAACACTTTCGATTGCGTGTTGCCAGTTGGGAGTTACAAGAGGGCGAGAGGAGGCATGAGGGATCATATTCTACACCACCACCACCTCACCTCACCTGGTCCTTCGCTTCTCTCGCTGTATCACTATCACTGTATCAGCCGCAGCAAACCGCGCAACAGTGTGGCAGAAGAGAAGAAAAGGGCAATCACAAATCTGCCACACGGACCTCCACCACAACCCCCGATCAGGCAATATCAAAGGGTGGTGGGGGGAGGGGAGGGGTTGCTGTTGCTGCTGCTGCTGTTTGGTAATCACAGCCAAGCGCGCGCACACACACACCCCACACAAGCACAAGCGCGTGGCGGGTGAAGGCACATCTCACTTTCTCGACACAAAAACCGCTTCGCAACTAACTTGGTAGGCTGGTGGTAGGGTGAGAGTGTGTTTGCGTGTGTGTGTGTGTGTGTATGTGTGTGTTTACTTTCATTCGAATGTAATTCGAACGATTGAAGGAAGTGTTTGATATAGCATCGTTGTCTGTGCCTGTTGCTAGAGTTTGGTATTTTCCATCAAAACGTCTTGTGCGATTGCTACTTACCATCCTCACCTTCTGTGTATTGGGAGTTTGCTGTGGAATGGTCATAGAAACTGACTTTTTGCTTAACTAAAAAATTAAATTATATTAAAAAATATTTGAAATATTTGATTTGGTGAAATATTTCATCCGCTGGTTTCTATTGTATTAGAAGCTTTGGGAAAGTAGCATAAGCTGGGACTTGTATCCTCACATGTTAGAATCAAATATGGTTGTTTATTTGAATGTTTTCATCGTTCAAAACAGGTTATTTGTATCTTTAATTTCAATCTACTTGTTAGTCTTTATAATGGTTTTCTTTAAAATGATTATTCTGATTATCTATTCCAAATATGTAATTGAAGAAGAACTGTAAAGTAAACTAAATTGAGTTTTTTTTTCATTATTTTGTTTTATTTTATTAATTTATTCTCAGGAGGAACGATTATCGGCTGTATTGCTTTTTTTCACTCATACATTGAATTGAAATTAAAGAAAATTTGTTTCTGTTTGGAAACACGACGTTTTATAATTGTTCTACATTAGTTGCTTTCTGTATAATAATCGTGTTTGCTTTTCGTTTGTAATCTAGCTTCTTGCCCTAAGGTTACATGCTTACATAAAGAAAGTTTAATTGATTTTTTACGGATACTTTTGATTTTGTAAGATTCTGCAAATCCTTACAGGGTTTTCTAAAGACACTTTCGATTGTGCACATTTTTTTTTCATCATCTCCAAGATGTTTTTTACCAGCTGTCAAATGTTGTGTTTGCATCATAATAAAATTTCAATTCTTACACATGATGTTCAACACACTACAAAGAACTGTCAAACTCACTCCAGTTTGAGACGTGTTGTGAATAATCATGTGGAAGAACTGAAACTTTATCGGATGCAAATACAGCATTTGACAGCGGTTGAAAAACATCTCGCAAGCAATGAAAATTGTTATAGACACTGGAAATTGAGTCGGAAACCCTTGTATCGCCAATTTTTCCGAAAAAATAGTAATGCGCGCAATATTTTTTTTTTATGTTGCAACTGTAAAAACATAAATTTCTACACATTTTCGTATCTGCTACTTTAGGTTAAAAATAAACAAATTTTTGTTGTTTAGCTCTACCTTATTTTAATTTGAACGGGCGTTTCGATTTTGTTGTTTTGTATTGCATGCATAGGGGAAATGAATAAAGGAAAGGGAAAACACGGACGAGTTTTTATAGTGATGTATGTATAGCCTTACGGCATGGTTATAAAGCAAGTGAAGCTTAAAAACTCTTGATGAAACATTGAACAGCATTACAGAGTTTTCCGTGGGTTGTTGTTGTTGTTGTTTGAACAGTTCATAGAAGCTTTGGCTCTTACGTTTCGTAGGTTCTCATAGTTGTGGGACACTTCCTAGACTCTTTCTTATAGGAAGTGAACTTCAAATGTTGGAAATTGTACTCTAGCAAATTACCTTTTTCTATTAAATTCCTATTCCTATTGTCAAACAAGACTCTATAGAGTTCAACTATAAAATCAATTCCCATTATATTAGGTTCATTTCACGCAAGAAAGAGGCAATTAAGTGTCCGACAGTATCATAGCTCCTGGAAATGATTAGAGTGTTATGTTTGCAAGCCGTTTTATCAAAGCCTTTTCCTGTACTTTACATCTCAAAAATAATCTTGAGCCTAAGTTACCTCAAGGCTCTCGTGTGGTTTGACTACGGAATACTGTCTGTGGAAAGAATCTCGCCTTGTTCTTCCTTCCCTTCGGAATGCTTTTTGCCCTTACTACGATTGCACAGGACGCAGAGTTTTTGGATATCGAAAGCGACAAGGTGTGTTGGCGTAACACAGTATAGAGACCTCCAGCGCACATGGCACAGCACACGGTGAAGCAATATGCCGGACGTACGAAGAAGGAAAATAGGCTGAAAATGATTACGACAAAAGGGGGGCGGTTGGAAGGTAAAATAAACGCTTCAACCAAACGAACCGAGAGACGCGTCGAACTAAGCGGGTGTTTTGTCAGGGTCGAACTCGAACAGCAGCAGACATACACACACACACCCCACAGGTACCGAAGTGGGTCAGAGTGGCGTTTAGCAACGATTTTTCCATGACTTTGAACGCGACTGATTCGTGGTGGGGCGAGAGCCAGCAGCAACAGTATACGTACAAATGAAGCGCGCGAGCGTGTCGTGTGGGCCGCGCGTCTTGATCCGCGTCTGTGCAGCTACTCTAAGGCCAAAAAGTACGATGAGCCGCCGCACAAAACTGCTCCTGGACTGGACTGGAACTGTCTCGCGAAGCGGAGAGAGCATGTGTTTCTCTTTTGACCAGCGGTTTGGCAAGCAGTACAAAACTTGCGCCGCCATAATGAAGGACAAGAAGAGAAACAAATGGACCACGGACTGTGCTGTGTTCCGTGTTTCGTCACTCATTGCATTTCAAATTAACCCCCTTGAGACGAGGACGTGAGTCACTGCAGAAATGTGATAATTTAATGTACACAATGAAGCTAAAGAAATAAGTCATAACATTTCACAGTCTGGTTAACAGCAGCGCAGCCCCACAGTTTAGCGAATGCATACTACAAACCGTGGAGGGTAAAATTGTTGCAAGGGAAGGGAGATACTTGGGGTTATTCTTTTTGTTTTAACTAACCACTGAAAGAGATCACCCCAACGGACCCATTTCCCATTTCAATTGATTAAAACTGTGTTCTTCTTCTCTCTTTCTTGCCCTTTCTCTGCTGTAATTAGGAATTGGCAAATCACACACAGATGCTGCCTCGGTGCGTACCGCTTATCCGATACCGGCCGCCTGCGGACTGTACTACTTCGAGGTGAAAATCATCTCGAAAGGCCGGGACGGCTACATGGGCATCGGGCTGACCCATACCAACTTCAAGATGAATCGTCTGCCCGGGTGGGACAAGCAATCGTACGGCTACCACGGTGACGACGGTCACTCGTTCTGCTCGTCCGGCAATGGGCAACCGTACGGGCCCACCTTTACCACCGGTGATATTATTGGTTGTGGCGTCAATCTGGTCGACAATACGTGTTTCTACACCAAGAACGGCCACCATCTGGGCATCGCTTTCAGAGATCTGCCGGTAAGCGCACAGTTGGTGGTGGTCAGACTTTCCCTCACCAAAATGCAAACCCAAGCTAATGTTGTGCCTCGCTCTCTTGCTTTCAGCCCCGGTTATACCCGACGGTCGGTCTGCAGACGCCCGGCGAGGTAGTCGATGCCAACTTCGGTCAGGAACCGTTCAAGTTCGACATCGAGGACATGCTGAAAGAGCTGCGGGCCAGCACGAAGGCCACCATCTACAACTTCCCACTGCCGGACGATCAGGGCGACTGGACGGTGATCCTGCACAAAATGGTTTCCTCCTATCTGGTCCATCACGGGTACAGCTCGACGGCGGAAACGTTCGCCCGGAGCGCGGGCCAAACATTACAGGAAGACATGACATCGATTAAAAATCGACAAAGTAAGTACACGGCCCTGGCACCTTGTCCCCCGGTTTCGTGCTTCACTACATCCTCCTCATCCATTATTTTTTGGTAGAAATCATAAAACTAGTGCTTTCCGGCCGCATGGGACAAGCGATCGAACAGACCATTCGTCTCTATCCGGGTCTGCTAGAGTCGAATCAAAATCTGCTGTTTATGCTAAAGTGCCGACAGTTTATCGAGATGGTGAACGGATCTGACTTTGACCTAGTAAGTACTTGGCGGTTCGGTTCTGGCGCAAGAATCGAACCGAATCCAAAACCTTATCATTTCACAACTTATACCAACATTTGTGTTTTTTTTTTCATCCATCGTGCGCGCAGGGTACTCCTTCGTCGCGTACGAGCCCAGTGCAAACATCGGTGATACAATCAACAAAAAGTTATCAAAACGGTAACACCATTATTCCGGATAATGCTGACAATCAGGGATACTTAAAAAATAACGTCCTCAGGTAAAGAAAAATCACAAACGGCGCCGCTCGCGCACCCTCGGCATCATTGTGGCATCACTTCTAACCAAGCCAACAATTTTTCGGTTAAAATTACAGTAATAACACCAACAACAATAATGGCAGCTGCATCGAAGACGACTACTCGAACGACGTCGAGATGGAGAACGGCCACAGCAATAATAGCGCCACGAATGGTTACAAAAACGGCAGTGCCGCCAATCGAACGAACACGAACGAACTGGTAGAAGAGGAAGAGGAAGAGGCGGACACCGGCCGGGATGAAGATATGGGTAAAAAGATCATCGTCATCGAGACACGGCAACAGCATGGCCAATCGAATCTAATGATCGCGCTTGTGTGTGTTTCTGTTTTGTTGTTGTTGTTTCTATGCCTTGTAGACGTGGACTCATCGCTATCGCCAAACTGTAAATCGACGAGTGCCACGGCAAAATCGGGTGTCGAGCGGATGCTAGAGTTCGGTCGCGAACTGTTCCAGATGAGCCAACGACTGGAGAAGGAACATGGTGTTAATGAAACTAATCAAAAAATGTTAGAGGTAAGATTGGTTTTCCTGTAATACATTGGCATTTCCTTCTGCATTACAGGGTTTCTCAGGGTTTCTCAATATTTAGGGACACTTTCGTTTGAACTCTTTCATCCAAGAAGAGAAAATTCTTTTTTGGGCAGGCACTTTGGAAATTCCATTCAGATTTCAAATACGCCTGTCCAAAACGGGTGCATTTCCTGTCATATAAAGTTCACTTCCTAATGAAACGATGTGAAAATGCTTGGAAATCGTCGGATCTGATTCATACAAAAAATAATCAGCAAGCTCTCAACAGATTTATATTCCCACTTACACCATTAAATTAGTTTTGAGTGTATCTGATATAAGGGAAAGCGGGGCAAAATGGACATGTTAAGCAGTTTAGTGGATGTTCCATTGAATTTCTCACAAAACACAATTATTCTCATATTATTATATTCCTCCACCATATATGAAATTTTCATGAGACGCTTTTTTGATATACGGGGCAAAATAGACATATGTAAACAAAACGTGAAATGACAAAACACCAGGGCAATATGGGCCTCAACAACAACGGCTAGGGTAATGGTCTAAGCTTTTGCGCACGTTTTGTGAAATGTATTATCGTTCTATCTTTTGTGTTGCTGTTCAGGTCAAAACCCTTCATTTTTCCAAAAATGTATTTTTCTAATTAAAATACTTTTACGTTTCAATCGACGATAACGAATCTTTTGAAGCTGTGCTTGTTAGCATTATTATGTGGACAAATACAACACCATGGCCTCGCCAAGCGCCATATGAAATCAAAAGCATCTGGGAAATTTGCCCCACTTAAAGCATTTTTATATTTGTTATCATGTTATTAAGAATACTCATACATTTGCCTTGTTTTGTTCAGACAAATTGTAAAGAAATATCATATCTTGTTGGAAGTGAACTTAATATGAATGGTATTAGATTATATGGCTGCAGCACCCCTTTTGAACGTGCTCCTTGGAAAATCTTTTGGATCCAATGTCAAATAACGGTGCATTGGAGTCCAATTGCTATGACATTAAATTATTTACCCTTATGAAAGGGTCAATACAGGGTTTTCCACGATTTATTGGTCGGTTCCCATAATTTTCTGGGCTCGTTTCACGATTTATTTATAGTATCCCATAGATTTTTGGTTCATTCCCATAATTTATTGGTAGCATCCGATTAGATATCAATACAATTAAACCACAAAATTTTGGGAAACGCTTAATAAATCGTGGGAACACACCAAATAAAATATGGGAAGCAACCAAAAATTGTGGGAACCGACCAATAAATCGTGGTAAACCCTGTAATGTGTCCCACAATTATGAGTACTCCTGGAAAACTCTGTGTTTTCCAAGTGGTAAAAATTACATCAATATGCTACTAAATGTTATTTTGTATTTTTCTTGGTTATTTTTCAATTATGGGTTATAAAACTTACATGGTGTTCATGAAACATTCCAATGAATACATAGTTTCAGCCTTGGAATTCATCCTTGCCTTGAAATAATGCTTCAATAAAGGGTGCTAATAATAATGCTCATTTTGCTGTTTGCTCATTTTGTTCTCACCCCTACTATTCACATCCCTCCAAATTGTAAATAATTGGTTGAAAAGAATCATTTAATAGTAATTTCATTAAGATTACGATTCACGACACACCACCTAGTGATGATTCTAATTGAAACACATGAATCTTAATAGGTAGTAATTAAAAATTAATCTTAATAGAAATCAAATTCTTATTTTTACAAAGATTCATGCAATGAGAAGACTACTATCTTGTAAAGTATAATTGAGAACATCTCCAAAGTTCATTATAAAAATACAGCTGAGTAATTCAAGCCTCAGATTCATGATTCAAATGAATCTTTATTGTATAAATCTAAAACAACCGTTTTTGAACGCTTTTATGAATACATTGACTTTGAAATTGAACTATGAGTTGCTGGACGTAAAAATTGCAGTGTTTAATTTAATTTTTGTCTATGTGCAATATTTTAAATTCGAAATCTCGTCCCGCGAGTAGCGAACTTTAACCTACTTATCAATTATCATTCCTGTGTGAAGTGTAATGCAATTGTTTTAGGCAATTTATGATGTCGTCATTTGTCTGTAATGATTCTCAATGTATATTCTTTTATTTTTTGTCTGTAAACATCTAATGCTCGTTTCATTGTTCACTTGCAGGATGCATTTAGTTTATTAGCCTATTCGAATCCATGGGCAAGTCCGCTCGGGTGGCAACTGTGCCCGTCGCGTCGTGAAGCTGTATGTGCTGCTCTAAACTCTGCCATATTAGGTATATTCCCAAATCGGGCATTACAAAAGGCCACCTTTACCTACCCACCTAAATCAACTCCATCATCCTGGGATGTGGCACCCTGTTCTAATGTCCGTTTTTTCTCTCTGTTTCGTAGAATCAATGAATTACTCATGGCGACCACCGCTAGAGGTGTGCATAGCGCACGCCTGCGAGCTGCTGCGCCTCATGTCGAGCTCATCGCTCGGTGCGTGCGCGTTTGTTAGCGTGGACGATATACTTGCTCAACAACAGCAACATTGACTACGTCTGATCCTTCAGTTAGCGCCTTACTTCAATTTCTAATCGAGAAACGTCGTCAACGTCATCCCGTCGTCTTTTCGGCAACGTATCCCCCCCACTACTCTATTCACGCTTGTTTACAACGGACGCACCAACAACACGGCCGCATGCATCAGGATCGCTCCATACTAAAATATCCCACATAGCCGCCATGCCGGGCACGATTTTATTTGACGTGTTATGATTTACATTCGTTTCTGTCGCATGATGCGCCAACTTCGAGCTGGTTAATTTCTTCGATCGATCGATAGCAAAGCTTGTGTAGCACTATCATTACAAAACCGACCACGAACCGAATTACGTACATCACATCACGCCGTAGCAGCTAGTCGTAAGAGCGAGAAATCATAGAAATTGGCCTGGACTATCTGTACTATTTGGTGTAAAACATTTTACTTTGAGCCTTCATTAAAGCAACCAAAATATCGAGTGCAATTGAAATAATTCAACACACGAACTGGTTTGCCTGTTGGTGAACATATTTTAATCTTTCATGAAATCCAACCATCCGATCGTTTCGCGGTGACTTATCCACTTCCCCAAGCGTCTAAGGCTAAAAACACGCGCGAGAGAGAGAGAGAGAGAGAGGAATGGTGAGTTCATCTATCATCACAAAGAACTGGTAATGTTTGGTAGGAGAATAGGAGCACCCACACACATACGCTCGGCAAGTAACACGGCAGTTTCTGATCAAAGTTTGTGGCCCGACTTCGAAGAAAGGATGTATGAAGGTTGTGTGTAAATTGCGGTCCAACGGTCGCTCGGCTGTAGTATAACGACGAGAGAAGCACACGAGTTTAAAAGCGGCAGCAGTAGCTCACGTGAGTTTGATAATAACAAAAGAAGAGGAGGGGGGTAAAACACAGTAATCAGAATCGCGCTATGTAAAACTGTAAAAGAAGATACACTAATATTAGCCATTAACACAGGTAAACCCGCAACGATCGTAGAGGAGCAGCCCGTAGGATTGATAATAATAGTAAGGATGAGGGAACAGATGGCCCGAAAAAGAGGACGAAGGATGAAGGGGAGGGTGATGTACGCCCGTTTGTAAGTAAGAAAGCAAATGCAAATGATCAGTTAGCAAGTAAGTGATGAATATCGCGCGTTGTAAGTGTGCGGCGACGGCATGTGGTGGTGTTTGTTTAGTTTTTGCAATTGCGTGCGCCGAACGAACGTACGAAGAAATGCATCCTCCGCGCGCCTGGTGGTTAAAATAAGCGGCTCTCACAATAATAACACACTTTCGAAATATAAATAGTGATCGTGAATGGAGTAATATGCATTGTGAGGCATTCATGAAAGACGCGAAATCAGAGAAAAAGGGGGTTGCGGCGGGCGCATGCTTTTGTTCTCTAGGTTAAAGCAATAGGTGACGATTGGGAGAGGGAAGAGGGCGGGAAGGGTGGTCTTTTTGCAAGCAAAGAAACAATAGTGTTACTCTTCAGTGCTGTTCTATTTCGCGCTTGTTTCGACATGGTTTGGGTTTTGTTCAGAGTTCTCACCTCGTATGGATTTCGCGTTACACCAGTGTTTCACATGCTTCAATCTACACCCGGGGTAGAGCAATTCATTGTCCTTCCTACCATTGGCCCCACCACGGAACACGGAATATAATCGTTGTTTGACAATTTTCCTTCTACAAAAGAGCTCTGAGCTAACCGCAATAGTTTAAACATAAAATGCCACCATTTTAACGTAAATAAATATCATCCCGCAATAATGTTACCAACAATAACGAATTTCTAATTCAACGTTCTATGGGCTCTCTGCATATCAAGCAGCCGATAACAGTCTCCCCATTTTTTGTATGAATTTAAAGCAAAACCCGCGTACCCACCACCAAGAGAAGAGGAGGATCCCTTAATTGTATCTTCTTCTCCCTGTGTTTGTATAAATTGATTTCATGGTTCATCTTAGAACTATAGTTTCCTCTCGCCTTGGATTTAACAGTAGTGTGTACGATAAATGAAGAATAATATGTACAGAGAAGGATGGAGCGGACGGACGAAGAAGGATATTTCAATCCGATTTTGTGTTTCTTGTACATGACGCGATCGCGATCGTAACAGTAGTGATCTTTTGCGTTAGTTACATATTGCTTTCTGGTATGTGTGTTTTTTTAATATCACTGTTATCTAAATTTAGTTAAATGTTATTTTTTCTTTTCCGACGATCCGGGGGTCAATAGGATGTGTCCTGTACAAAGAAGTAGGTCCACGAGCGTGCGTGTGTGTGTGTTTGTTTGTTTAGTGAGTAAGAGCAGCGGAAGGGGCCACACAATATGAATGAATGCACCACAATAAGCAATAGAACTAACAACGGCAGCAAGAGCAGCAGGGAGGTTAAACCTTAATACAGGAACTCGCTTGTGTTATCCGGATATGTGAGTTGTTTTTGTTTTCTTTTTGCATAATTTTGCGTTCTTTTTCAACTGTGTACGAATCACTTGTGAACCGTGTAATCGTTTAGTCGATTCGTTACTGTGTTCTACAGGTTTTGCTTTTCTTTCTTGAGCTTCGGCGGTGAAACAAGAACGCGCAAGAAATTTTCAAATTTTCTCCTTTTTTAGAATCGCGTTTTGTAGTAGAGAGAAACGTTCACGCCTAGACTCGTTTGAGATGATGTTTAAGTTGGTGAAAAACGAAACGAAAAAGCGGTAGAAAACGGCCAGAAAGTGCGAACGGTTAGAGGAGCGTAGTGGTGATAGCGGTAGAAAAGCGGAAGGGATACGATCAAGCAATCGAGTTCTAACGAAAATTGCACGAAATCGGAAGGAAGATTGTAATTTAGAGAAAAGAGGAAAAACGATTGTGAAAACCCCCGATAGGTAGCACGTAAGGCACGCGTGTAACAGCAATGGAGTTAGGTTAAGTTTGGGAACAGCAGAACGGGAGTGTAGGGTTGGCAAAGAAAAACACACACACACACACACATACTAAAGATAATAAGGCGAGCAGGAGAGGCAACGGTGGTCGTGGCTGGGGGATCTTGGGGGTTGGTATAGGGAATTTAAGTAGTACAAGCCGTAAGCGATCGATTATGGACGATTTAAAGTTTGTAAAATATGTAAATCCTCTCTTTCTTTGGTTCTGCGTGCCACACACACACACCTATATATTGTCCTTTTGAACATGTTCTTGATCTGCTCAGGTTTCGTGATTAGTGGTTTATAGTAAAAAAAGAAAAACCATGATCACACTCCTCCTACACTGCGCTATACTGGGACGGATATCCGGTGAAACCAAACAGACACATACACACACGGTAGAACAGAACATATTAATTACACTGTTTAATAATAATAATCAACCGCAAGCCTGTCCCGCTGTACCGATCAACCAGTTTCCCCTCTTCCTGGGCTTCCCCCAGGTCCTTTTGGTGTGTTCCCAGACATGAGGAAGAGTATGTGGAATACGGCTTTAAGTTAAGTTGCAAGATGTGTTGGGGGATGTCCTTTGTTTTGGAACACCCAAAACACACAGAGCGAGGAATGGAGAGTATAGAGGATGCGGGGCGTATAGAGGAGATGGTGTTGGAACGGAAAAAGAGCATATATAAATAATGGCGGGAAGTTTGAAGCGTGTGCGTTGAGATGGTTCGTGTATTTTAGGCTATATTTTGTGAAATCACTGTGAATAATCGAAAACGAATTGTACGAATTGAGAAGAAACAGAGAAGGGAAAAGAATACGCAAAAAAGAAAAGAAACAAAACGCGAAACAAAGAATGCGCGCAACAAGACGGAAAAGAAGAGGAAAAAACACATAAAATAAAGGGTGCCGCTGGTTGAAGAAAAAAAAACAAAACGAAAACACAAAAGAAGATAATGAAATGGGAGACGCAAAACAAACATAATAAGGAGAAAGCAAACGGAAATAAAATAAACATTTAATTTTAAACAAATTCGCTCGTTGTGTTTTTTGTATGTTTTTTATCTATCTTCTTTCTCTCTCCCTCTTGTTGGATTGGTTTGTTTGTTCTGTTCTTTGCTAATTGTTGTTACAACGTTTTTTTGTAGAAAAGCTTTTCCATTCATTTACAAAACTAGAACAACACATATCGGGTTGGATCGATTTTCGTTACCGTATCGTACGTACAACCAGGAGTATATCACAGCAAAAGGTGTTGTGGAAGACTTGAGTCCGTGTAGTGTGTTTTTGGACATTTTTAGAACATGCTGTCCTAATAATAATAGTTGTGGGAAAGATGATGGTGAGAGAGAGAGAATGTTTAAAACTTGGAATAATAAAACATTGACCTTCACATTGTTCGCATAAGTTTTCAGGTAATACATTGTTTGCAGGGGCCAAAATGCCTTCAGTCGTTCACTAATTGTACGCTCATTTAAATGAGAGCTTATCAAACTACTGGAATATCCTACAACGAGTTTGCTTACAAATGTATAACAACACAATTCTCTCTACTACTGGCACTCGCATTTACATTTACTCTACCCTCTTACGACTATTTAGTGTAATTTTATAGTATATATTAGGCAACGTTTTAAAATGCTTACCTTTTTGTAGTTCGTGTTTACGACGAAACAATCGTCTCATGGCATACTGTGTCAGCTCAACCCTCCCCAATTTCTGCAGTTAATTCTGCGCCATTTAACAGGGTGTTATAACGTAACAGTAACAACGCGATAAACCCAACTAAAATCGAGTCTCTTTGTCCTATTCATAATTACAATTTTGTGTAAAAGCAGAAGGGTGTATGTACCATTTCGAGGGCTGATTGATAATTAATACAATGGGTTTCATACACAATTCCTCCCTTAGGACGTTAAGAAGTTAATCCTGTTGGGCATTGTTGTCTTTATAGAGTATTATTCAGGCTTATTCTGTTCTTGCGCAAACGAGATGTGTCGACGTCGAGTTGAATATTGTTACGAAAATCGGGTCTACTATGCTACTATGCAATCGCGTTATTCTATTGCGGTTTCGAGGTTGCCATAGAAATGTGTCTATCTAGTAAGAGAGTTCTATAAAAAAAAGCGACTACGTGTTCTTTCGATTCCAGAGTCTCGATTCAAGCCACTTGTTCTCTATATCAAAATGCTAGCCGGAAATGGATTGAAAACGATGTTTTGGCTGTTTTGAAGAAAAATATTTCAGTTTTCTGCAATGACCATTCGAGATTGAGTAGAAGAAAGTAATTTAACCAAAGTTGATGGACATAGTTGTGGGAAAGATGATGGTGAGAGAGAGAGAATGTTTAAAACTTGGAATAATAAAACATTGACCTTCACATTGTTCGCATAAGTTTTCAGGTAATACATTGTTTGCAGGGGCCAAAATGCCTTCAGTCGTTCACTAATGTTACGCTCATTTAAATGAAAGCTTATCAAACTACTGGAATATCCTACAACGAGTTTGCTTACAAATGTATAACAACACAATTCTCTCTACTACTGGCACTCGCATTTACATTTACTCTACCCTCTTACGACTATTTAGTGTAATTTTATAGTATATATTAGGCAACGTTTTAAAATGCTTACCTTTTTGTAGTTCGTGTTTACGACGAACCAATCGTCTCATGGCATACTGTGTCAGCGCAACCCTCCCCAATTTTCGATCTAACAGTTAATTCTGCGCCATTTAACAGGGTGTTATAACAGTAAAAACGCGATAAACCCAACTAAAATCGATAAATCCTATTCATAATTACAATTTTGTGTAAAAGCAGAAGGATGTATGTACCATTTCGAGGGCTGATTGATAATTAATACAATGGGTTTCATACACAATTCCTCCCTTAGGACGTTAAGATGCTAATCCTGTCGGTCATTGTTGTCTTTATGGAGTATTATTCAGGCTTATTCTGTTCTTGCGCAAACGAGATGTGTCGACGTCGAGTTGAATATTGTTAAGAAAATAGGAGCTACTAGGCTACTAAACTATCGCGGAATTCTATTGCTGTTTCGAGGTTGCCATAGAAATGTCTAGTAGAAGAGTTCTATAAAAAAAAAGCGACTACGTGTTCTTTCGATTCCAGAGTCTCGATTCAAGCCAATTGTTCTCTATATCAAAATGCTAGCCGGAAATGGATTGAAAACGATGTTTTGGCTGTTTTGAAGAAAAATATTTCAGTTTTCTGCAATGACCATTCGAGATTGAGTAGAAGAAAGTAATTTAACCAAAGTTGATGGACCAACATGAAAAAAATCGATAATTCAATGAAATTAGACTAGAATAAACCGATTCCTATGATTATCTGTCGGGAAATTCCTTATTTTTTGGCTAACATTCTATATTTTTAGGCGTATTTTAAAGTCATCTTCGAGAGTAGATCTGGCTGTTTGTCGCCTACTGTGACGTCGACTGCCCGTCTCGTTTGATTTTTCATACCAGATTTTTTTTTACAAGCAAGCATATTTCAAAAAGCAATCGAGTCCAATTTCTCGACTCGACCAAGGTGCCTATAGATAGACTACAGGTGGGTCCTTAGCTGTGTTTTTGGTGGCCATAATGGATGGAGATTTCTATGGAGATTGGCACATATGTCGCAAGGATTGCTAAGGACTTTGTATGAGTTGCTAAGTAACTGTGGACTCCCTAGCTGTGTAATGAAAATTTGTCGAAGTACACTGTACGGAACCGACCTGTAGTAATTTATGGACCTTGGACCCGACTAGGATCGAGAATCCCCATAACAGAATAGAATAATTGAGTTTAAAATTGTTACAAAAGACACATTATATAGCAAATGTTTAGACATTCTGCGAATCGGTACGTCCTCATACGTTCAACATCTTATTAATCGATACACGGATCACGGAGTAATTTAACAAGCTTGTTAAAAACGTCCAATCACAATAGTACTTTTAGCTAAGCCCAAATTTCTTCCACAGTGTCTTAACGATATTGTGAACCACTAACAACGGTATTAGTTTGCATTGCAGGTTTCTGAGATTAAAATATAACAATTAAAAAATAATAAGTTATCAATCTACGAGTATGCAAGTCAACTGCTGCCCGTCCCAAATGTTTAAAATAGCTTGAATGTAATGAGATACGTTCACAGTCTTAGAGACAGAGAGTTCAGTCTTGCGTCGTTGCATTCCCTTTCTTCGCGTACAGTACAAGTGTGTAATGCCCTTACAAATATGCATTTGCAAAAAAAATCCTTAAATATGACTGATATGTTTCTTTGTTCCTTCTTTCTTTTTGGTAAAACTAGACGCAAGAGATAACGCGCTACACGCATTGTACAAATAACGAGAATGATAAATACCAAGAAGAGAGCAGCTCGTCTAATAACGCAAAGAAATAAATTTACAAAAGGTAAAAGCGTCTAGATGGTAGTTTTCGTAATAATACTACATACATATAAAGTTTAATTTATGTCTTAATTCTATCTGTTGTCTTTGCTATACTGTACAAATCCCGTCGTACAAACCGGTGTACAATTTGATCGTGTTTTTATAAAAAGAAACAGGACATAGGTTTTCTGTCATTACCACACAGCCTTTATACATAAAATGTGGCGCATATGCTTGGGCATCGTGAATCATGATACAAATGGATTCTCGAAACCGCCTGTGCTCGTCCTTCAACTTCTCCCCCAACGTCCATTGATCAAAGGTACATAAATGTTACATACATACACGCACTTGCTACACAGTAACAAGTTTACATCAGTTTTAACACCGACATCGCAATATTTGTTTGATTCCTCAAAAAAGATGAGTTGCCTTTTCGGGCCGACGAAGATCGGGGTACAGTAAGAAGCTCATTTACTCTTAAGGGCAGCTTACAGTGGAATGCACCGTTTTCCACAAATGCCGCGGTTACATTTGGCCTTAACAGTATTAGATATCTACGTTTCGTGTTACAAAAGACCTTCTAGGAAATTTGGTAATTTTACAATATGTTTGTCACCGTTACTTCAGCTCCGCTTTATCGCAACATGTTTATGTTTCTCTAGTCCCTTGCATTGCCTCAGCTGGAGTAAAATTATCAAACAGTTTTTACACTTCTTCCAGCCAAGCATCTCTATCTAGCTGCAGTACTAAAATAAACAACAGTACTCCCAAGCACGCTCTCACACAAAGTGCTTATTCAGTCGTCGCATGTGCGATCTGTCATGGGTTTTTTTTTTACAACAAAACTAAACGAATAAACTAAAATAAAGTCATACCGCCGTACAAAAATTAGTCGAAGTACAAAAAGAAAACATGTGTTGGGTTTTCGTAAAATAAACAAACACAAAAACTTAGCTTAAAGATGTGTGACACAATACATTACATTGGTTTTTCATTCGTAATACGTTCTCTCTGTGCAAGACTAGTGTAGTAATAATAATAATAATGATAAAGGGAGGGACAGAATACACAACACGGTACACAAAATTTGCACATTTTTTTTTCTTTTTTTGATTTTTTTTCTCTCTGATTACGTTTATAATTATTGACTTCAAAAAGAGGGATGTGTTACAATCTTCTTTGCGGATCAGTAGCGTCGTCATCGTCGAGTCGTGCGTCACTGTCACAGCAACACGTGGCCTCCTCCAGCATTACCCGCTTGCCGCTGATGATTACTGCTGCTGCTGCTGCTGCTGCTGCTGCTGCTGCTGCTGCTGCTGCTGCTGCTGCTGCTGCTGCTGCTGCTGCTGCTGCTGCTACAGCTGCTGCTGCCGCTGCTGCTGCCATCAGGAAACTACTGCCGCCGGGAAGTGCTGGGAGTCGTTGCGTTGTCAATGCTGAGTCTGCTGACCGTTCAAGATGCACCCACTGCCGTCGGGCATGGATCGTACGTAGCAGGATGTACACACGGAACGCACACGACCCGCAAGGAGTCTTCAGGAGTTGTAACAGACCTTTAAACCACTGACGGAACAACACTCACACACACACAAACACACGCGCGCATGCTTGCACACCACACTGTTGTCGCTGCACCAGATTGTCATTCCTGTTGCTGCTTGCTTAGAGGAACGCCAATGATGGGAAGTGTACTCTGCTAGTAGTAGAGCGGGATGGATGTGTAGTTTGAATATATATTGATGCTTCCTCTTTGCCGTTGCGCGCCTTAAATCTTTGTCACCATGCCTGCGCTCCGATGCGTCCTTCTCTGCGTTACATTTAGCTATGTGGCGTATTATTATGCTCTCAGATGCTTCCCACGTCTCATTTTGGTAGAATAGTTATAGGGCAAATGGAATTTAAAAAAAGAAGATACATTCTCCGTCTAAACACTTTGCATACAGAGAGACGATACGGCGGCGCTTTTGTAAGTGCAACGAGATCAGGGGGAAACTCGAGAGCGTCGTGCAATTAAAACGTGTATATGAGATATTCTTGTTTCACAATGAACTTACTACATTTTGCTCCATGTTTGGAACGACTTTTGCACTAATTTTATACAAAATAGAAACCAAAACTTCAATTTAAACTACCTTCAAAAACTTTGGGCGAGATGTGGGGAAACATCGATACATATATAAAACTGGGGGAAGTATTACGGGGCAAAAGGATCGGGCTGCGGACCGTGTGTGTAGTTCATTTTGTTTCACATTAACTTCTCTCCATGGAAATGGGAACTGAACTGTCAAAAAAGACAATTGCCCAAAAACTTTAGAATTCAATTGTAGTGTAGCGTTGCAGGAATTTTGAGGCAACCAGCTAGTTCCGTTTTGCTAGTAGCGTTCGAAAATATAAGGGTTCATTTTAGCACTACTTAATGCCGTGATCGATGATCTTCACGGCGCTCGCGGTCGCGATCGCGCTCCCGCTCACGATCCGACGAACGGTAGCGATCGTCGTTGTAGTACCGTTTCGACGAGCTATCCGTTGCATTATCAGTGGCCGGTTCCGGAGATTTCCTTGGGCGAGATCGGCGAGAGCTAGTGACAAACGGTGAGAACAAACGATATAGTATAAAGCTTATAGATCTTCCGCGGCTAGGCAAGACCATCCCGCACTCGCTTTCGTTAGAGTTGGAAGGTCATTGCCGTGAATCATTCTAACCAAAACCACCCAAAGCAGCGCAGCCGTATTCACTTACCCATCACGTTCACGGTCGCGATCGCGATCACGCTCACGCTCCCGCTCGCGATCGCGCGAACGTTCCCGGTAGCGTGACGTTGACCGCTCCCGGCGCTGGCGTCTGTGCGAGCGTTCGCGCGACCGGGAACGCTCTCGCCGGGTGTAGCTCTTCGCCTCGATGCCGTGCAGCGTGTCTTGCAGCGATACAATCAAAATCTTACACCGTTCGTCTTGAGCCACCTTGGACTGCTTGATAAGCGAGATCGCCGTTTCCAGTGTTTCGGTTGCGCTTGAGTATTCGCCAGCAGCGGCATCCGATACGGCTCTGCAAACAAAGCACGAACAACAAAACAAAGAGAACATGAGCATCATAAGAGGGCATGAGTTGTTTGATGGTGAGTTTAGAGTAACATTACAATAGTGCGGCTTAAACATTGCACTTTACCTCGCGATGGCGGAACTACTGACGGTACGGTTTCTGGTCATAATCTCCTCGAATTCGGCTTCGCTCAGCTGCGGGGTAATGACCGGATGTTCGGGGAATCCGCCCGGCGCACCCGGCGGCTTGCCACCCTGTACCGGCCATGGACCGCCCCGTGGAGCTCCACCACCCTGTGGGTTGAAGTGTTGCGGCGGTCCCCCACCCTGTCCCTGTGGACCGTGCGGCGGTCCGACGGGGCCACCTCCATTGGGATGATTTGGTGGGCCACCACCCTGATTAAAGAACGCCGGATTCACGTGCGGGGCAGGACCCTGCGGTCCCGGCGGCCCACCCATCGATCCGTGATGGGGAGCGCGCGGTCCGTGTGGCCCTCCCTGCATGTGCGGTGGTCCCTGTCCGGGGCCTCCAGGATGACCCGGCGGGTAACCACCGTGCATCGGCGGTCGGTTCCATTCCGGGCGTGGTCCACGTGGCATACCGTTCGGCGGTCCTTGGAACTGTGGAAGATTGAAGAGGCACAACACAAAAGAAAGTTAGTGACAAAATGCACACAACACAGACACGATCGGATTGTATGGAGTTAGCGAAATGAAGCGAGTAAAAGACGTTAACGATTTGATGATATAACTTGCCATTTGCGGCCTGTGCTGCATTGGGCCTGGACCCCCCGGGCCGCCTGGTCGCGGACCGTTCATTCGTGGCGGACCATTCCATTGGTTTTGATTCTGGAATCGAGGCGGTTGCTGCGGTGGTCCATTCCCTTGATGCATTGGCGGTCCCTACGAAAGATGGTGTCATGGCGGATGAAACTTACACTTCGAACTAGATGGGGCGGCGCAGAAGGCCCGACACTTACCTGTGGTCGCGGTGGTCCGCCCGGTCCGCCGTGCGGTCCCTGCATGTGCATCGGTCCGGACATGTGCGGGTGCGGTGGACGCATGCCCGGCGGCATATTGGGGTTCATCATCCGTGGCTGCGGTCCACCGGGACCGCCCATACCACCTGGTCCTCCCGGTCCACCAGGACCGCCACCCGGTGGCCCTCCCGGACCTCCCATGCCCGGTCCTCCGTGGCCGCCACCTGGTCCGCCCGGGCCACCCATCGGCATGCCGGGTACAGGCGGTCGCGGGCCATTGCTTTGCCCTGGTGCCGGTGGCGTGGGTCGGGTTTTTTGCTGGCTTTCGAACTGATTCAGCGCCTGCTTCGTTGGCAGTGTCACGACCGGATTCTGACCGTGCAGTTCCTTCTTCGGTAGCCGTTCCATTACGAGCCGCATGCTGTTTTCCGAACCGAGCGAAATCACGCAGAAACCCTTCGATTGTCCATTGGCACGATTCTCGAAGAACTTCACCTCCTGGAAATCGTTCACGCCAACGTCCGCGACCGAGTCGGTGATGTCCTGGTCCGTCGTCCACCAGGGCAGATTGCCCACGTACAGCTGATGACGGCGTGGAATGTGGCTGAGCGACCAAGCCCCGGGATGATGGTGGTACGAACCATTCGTATCGACACCGTCGCCCCGGTCCATCGACGGGCCTCTGCCCGCATTGTTACGGTCCCCGGATGGTACGATTACATCGTCGTACAGGTCGCCACTATCGCCACCGAAATCGTCCTGCAAAAGTAAGCACAATCCCGTGTAAACAACCGACCGACTCCCAGGACTACAAGCGAAGTTTTCCACTTTTTCTGCAACAAAAACATTTTGCTTCCTCCTGCGACGCACATACACGCATACAAACACACACACGCAGTCTTATGCACTTCCCACAGGCACAAAGCTACGGCGGGATGAGATACCCATTGTGCCAGTCTCATTGCGGATGGAAAATGGCTTACGCACAGCAGCCGCTCCAGTTTCACCGTCTACTTACATTGTTTTGCGCGTAATCCTGGTCCAAATCGTCGGCGTACAGATCGATTTCAACGCCATCGGCCATCTTTCTCTGCTTCAGTCAGCGCGACTGTGTAAAGCTCTTTTACACCGTCGATGACACCACCACCACACGGACAGCACACAGGCAGATATAGCGGCCCTCTCTGCACTACCACCACTACAAATTACCAGCGATACAAAAACTAGCTTTTCCGCTTCTTCTGCACTTTGCCGGTCTTCCCTCTGCACACAGCGTTACTTTCAACTATCTTTGGGGGACAAAATACTAACGCTCTACCACACTTTTCATACTTTACTTGCGCGATGAAGTAAACTGCAGCGTTTGATGGATACCAATTGCACGAAAAAGTACTTTCCTCAGTGGAGAAACTTATTTTTTCCGACGTTCGACATTTGTCAGTCCGGCTGTAGCCGCTGTTCGTCTGTGGAGATGTGCGCCCGGAGTCCAAGCAGCAGAACCATCTGCTCCGCCTAGATGATGGATTGATAGCGGTCCGATCCGGCACACTGGGTAAATCAAAACATCCGCAGATATTTGCCCACGTTTTGTTCCCTTGAAAAGTTCCAACCCTATGGCTGAACTATTTTTTGCGATCGTTATTATAATTTTCTTTCCAAATGACACTGCACATGAATAGCAATGCCGTTTTTTGTTTCGTATACTTGTTCTACAGGGATTTATATTTTATTTGTTGTCTTTTTTTTAGTATCGCGAACATGCAAAGTTTTGAATGATATTCCGCCTGTGATCACGACACTCGAACGGAACAGAATGCTTCGAATCGAACGGCAAAATATTAGAATCATGCTGACCCATTCGAATTAATGAAAGTTTTATCGAAGTTTAGAATTTTTCAAACAATCCTACATGCATCAACATGTAAAAAATAAATAAACAAATAAAAATTCATATTAGCTACGTTCAATTTTCCATGCACTTTCCGCTAGAGTGCCGTGTTCAAGCGGCGAATTTCTAGGTGCAATGAAAGGAAGTCTTTTGGAGGCGCAGAAGAACCATTATTATGTCCTAGATACCAGCGTTCGGCAAAGTTTGCGACCAAAATAGCCTAATTATACAAAATGTTTGTAGATTTCAACGTGAAGAGCCGTATAGATAAGGCAAGAGTACAAATATATGAACGATTAAGAGCCATTATCCAGAAATCAAAGAGCCGTAAGCGACTCGTGAGCCGTATTTCGTTGTCGTATAGAAACGTATATTTTAACTCGGCAGGGTGTGGAATAATAATCCTAAGCACATGGAAATTTAATAGATTGTTCATAGACGAAGCCAAACATGACTGAGACGTGTACAACTTTAGTTAAGCACTGAAATTTAAATGTTCATAAATATTCAAATACAGTTTATGGAACGGTCTACCATAAGCGTACAGTTCACTGTTTAGTAAGTTCCTGAAATTTTAACATGATTCCTATATTATAATAAATTTAACGTCAAAAACCAACGACTTAATTAAAAAAATCTATTCTGGCTGAAAGTCACAATATTCCACTTGCAGAAATATTCGAGATTCGCCGATCTATTCGAAAGTCATTAATATCATAGCATATCATTAATCATAACGTTGCAACAGCCGAAAGAATTAAGAGAACAACCAGACGAGAAAAGATAGTAAATGAATCAAACATTATTTGATCTAACTTACGGGAAAACTAATCAGGCCTTTTATATTTGCATTTCTAACGACTTTCTAAGATTAAATTTCGTATTGTAGTTTGTGTGTTTAAGAATTTAATCTTCCCGAAACCTTTTTACTGATTTTGCATTAATCAAATATTAAGAACTATTAATACCATCAGAAGACAGCATAAACATACTAATTAAAAATCTAATTCCGTTTATCAAATTGGAGAAATTTTCGGATACACTTAATCTACAACAAATAAGTTTAAATAAATCAGACGAATCGTGTTGGTGACACTCATGTAATGCTTGTTGTTATTATTACATCTAGCTGAGTGACAGAATGTTTAGGGTTTAGACAACCAACCGCGACCAGCAGTTTAATCCTCTTCCTCCTCTTCGGCAGCACCGCCGCCACCCTGGCCCTTCTTCAGGTTCTTCCTCTTGACGCGACCTGGACGGCCACCACCGAAGGGCGACTTCAGCGAGAAGTCGATGTGCTTCTGCGAATCCAGACGGACGATGAACGAAGGAACGTTCACGACCTGCTTGCGGACACTGTGAAAGAAAAAGTACAAAATTTTATTATTATTGAGATTATTTAGCATATTAACAGATTCTAGGGGCTCGTGATTGATCAAGACAGTGATTTTTTAACGTTTTTCTAACATAGTAGTAAAAAGTGGCTATGATCCGGTCTATTCGCGTTTGAATTGAGACGCATGAACTCGTTATCGTATGACTATATATGTCCCGTCACGTAGTCGGGGGCCCAGGTCCAGTCCAGTATAGACAGAAACCGCGAACGTTTTAATAACAAGAATCAACAATAAAATCGATGCATGAATAATTATTCTAAGTGGTGGTATAAATGCTGATTTTTTTTTTTGCAATATTCATGTTCCGAAGTTTTCGGCCCACGGCCTGCACGAATTTAATAAGCAGGAAATGGTTCCTAACCCGGATTCAATATTCCCAATGATTATTACATTTGGCACTCTCAACGAAATAGATTGTTCGTTGGAGCGTGGCCATTGGGGTAAAGTAAGTTTAGTCTTTGATTTTGTATCCTATCTATATTGATAGTTGTGTACCAATTGATCGTTATTGTTCCGTAGTTTTCGGCCCACGGCCTGCACGAGTTTAATAAGCAGGAAATGGTTCCTAACCCGGGTTCAATATTCCCAATGATAGTTTGAATTGGCACTCTTTAGCAAAATAAGTTATTTGCTGGAGCGTGGCCATTGGGCTAGGGTAGATCGTAACATCTACTCATTTATATTGCACCCTATTATATCGATAATTGAGTACACATAGATCGTTTTTACAGTTTTAATTGTTCCAAAGTTTTCGGCCCACGGCCTGCACGAGTTTTATAGCAGGAAATGGTTCCTAACCCGGATTCAATATTCCCAATGATAGTTACAATTGGCACTCTCAGCGAAATAGATTGTTCGGTGGAGCGTGGCCATTGGGGTAGATCATAACATAAACCATTGATTTAGCATCTTAGAGAGACAGTAGTGTAAGACATACATAGTTTTACAATATTCGTGTTACAAACTTGTATTCTGGTCTGGCCGATTTAATAGAAAACAATGGTACATCATTTGGATAAGCAATCCCAATGAAACACTTCATAATTGTGCTGACACTAAATTAACTTATTCCATGAAGTTTAGCCATTGCAATTTATAACGTTGCTGTGAAATTCATTCGCAATGTCGTACGAATTTTTAATAAACTACTTGATTTACAACAAAAATACTGAAGGAAAATAGCCACCTTAACACTACATTCTATTAAACGTTAAGCCATCATTTACCGTTTTTGTTACCTCGTTCCGAATCGATACAACAGTAAAACCTTCCAGTGATCCTCAATGCATCGCGCATGTGGAAGAAATACATCTGATTCTTGCTTCCATGGATCGGCGAGTACGTTTCAGCACGAATCATCAAGTTCTTAATGGCTTATTCTTGCAGTGAATAGATCCAATGATCGCCAATAATGCGCGTTGGTGACCAACCAGGAAACTGCTTCATCGTACAAGTAAAGCCGTGTCACTGAACTTGTTTTTCGTGTGTACGTATGTATGTGAGGCGTTAGAAACCGAAAAATCTTGCGACCCTTCTGATTCTAAGTGGCACTCACGATCATTTGCGGCGGCACGGGGCCAGCGCAAAATCTCTCTAGAGAACTGAATACACGATGGAGACAGCAACGGATAAGTTGAATCTTCTCGGCACTGGTATGATATTTTATGGACGCTATGTGCTTCGATGATCGGGCTTTATCGATACCCATCCATTTTCTTAATCGACTACTTACCGAATGTGACGCTGGCGGATCAGAACGCGAGCGTGATGGTACGACTTGGCCAATCCCAGCTTGAACACCTGGGTCTGCAGACGGCGCTCAAGGAAATCCTCAATTCTCAAGCCGAGCACGTAATCAAGCTTCATGCGGGACTCATCCAGCACACCGATGCGAACCAGACGACGCAGGAGGGCGTTACCTGAAAGAGGTAATATCATTAGATTAGAGTGAGGTTAAGGTTTACACTGAGCAGTTGTGTGTGTGGGTAAAACGTGGTTCAGTCCCGGCGTGTGCGGGATGTTATATTTTCAACAAAGAACTATTCTGACAAGAGGTATCAGAAATTTAAAAAAATCATCACAATCTTGTTTAGGAGTAATAAACGAGGATTCCGAATCGTTCACAGCATTGCTAAAACTTACCTTGGAACAGGCGCTTCTCATCCTTCTCTTCCAGCGTGAGCAACTCACGAGCAGCCTTGCGGATCTTGGCAAGCGTGTACTTCACACGCCATACCTCACGCTTGTTACGCAGGCCGTACTGGCCAATAATCTTCAATTCCGCATCGAGACGCGGCTTTTCGAACGGACGACGTGGAGTAACGTAGGTCTTGGAGAAGACCGAAGGAATACGGTGGTTCACCATTTTTGCTCACGACGGGCCGAACACGTACGTGTTGCCTCGTTGAACTTCTAACACGGAAAGAGAAAGAAATGCCGCAAACCGGAACCACCAAATGACGTGTGGAGCGAAAAGGTTCATCTCACACGATAGTGATGTGCTCGAGTTGATAGGCTCCGATCCGATCGGAACGGAGCTACTCGAAAAGCGGAACATCGTGCTCTGCACCCAAGTTAAAAATCGAGCAGTTTTTGCTCTTTTTATTTGACCGTTCAAATAGACATAGCAAGGTGTGTTTATTTCGAAAGTGCATTGTTAGCGCGTTTGCCGGACGCCATCATTGAGAATTGTTATGCCAAATGGCATAAAATTTTCTATACCCCTCTCCAGTCCTTCCCAATTTTAATACCGACGCCCTCAGTATTGCTATGTCTAGCCGTGAAATGTCAATCTGCTCTGAAACATTTTTCCTCCTAATACACCTTGAGACATAGAGCGACAACGTCTCGCGTGACAAAAAGTAGCTCAATTTTGGTGTTAGTGTCAAAAATGTGTGTTTGACAGATATTTTCTTGAAGAATATGCCATTTGTGAACGTGGCTATCTAAATTTATATTAAACTCATAATACATAATTTTAGATGAATTTGGATAGCCAGCGCCAGATAGCATTAAAACATGGCATATTTTACTAGAAAATATCGGGGAAACATAAATTCACTATAGCTGGGGAAGTCTAGCAGCCTGTGGCAAATCTATTTCGAGCAATCCAAGCTATCCATCGCTGGATGGATAACAAAAATATTTACTTGCAATCTTTTAAATGTCGTGTTTACGTATATTTACTCGATAAAGATCGACGAAAGTTGCAAAAAATTGTACTACTCCACAAGATTCTACTCGAAACCGTTGCAATGCTATGCGAGAGATTTCGAGCAGAAAATACTACTCGAAACCATCGCAATGTTTAACGGGTATCTCGTTTTGTTTGATTTGGCAACACTGCTGTCATTAATTATCACAACAAATCTATTTTATTTGCACAGGCAAGCACAGACAACAATGTACCGTTCAGGCAATGTTCGCCTTGCCAATACAATATTTAAATGTTTTTATACGTATTTGATGTTTTACGTAACTATTTCTGCTTCCCAAAATGTGACCAGTGATGCCTCCGCTTCTGTCGAACCACAGCAGCCAAGCCTGGCGTCTGGTAAGTTTTGATATTTACATTTGCCTGCTGCTAGCAAATGCATTTCACTGTGTGTTATTATTCCAAATGTGTTATCACCGTTCTCTCCTTCCTGCTGTACGTGGTGATGTGTGGCGATAACAGTGCGAGAGGTCGTCGAGTTGACCGTCCCGGTCGCCTTGAGACCGAACGATATCAACGATTATCGCGAGATCGTCCTGCAGCCGTACTCGAATACGCGCATCCACCTGAGCAACTATTCAAAAAATGCTGGCGATCAGGTTGGCTACGCGCTGGTGCAGCTGCACGCCTTCGAGTACAATGTTACGCTCAGCTACAACAGCTCCATCGTGGACGGGGGTCATCTTTCGGGCCAGAATGTTGGCTTGCTGATGTACGGGGATGGTGATCTGTACGCGTTCAATTTGAATACTCATCAACCAGTGTGGGTTTCGTTGGTGCTCATGCTGTACAACAGATCGGCCCCGGTCCCGGGTGGATGCAATCTCGAATTTCCGGTCGAAATCTCACCCGTCCTCAATCTAACCCTCACGCCGGAAATCATCATTGTCGACACGCCGGCTGCGGCAGTCGCCAAACCGTTCCAGGGCACTCCGAACGCGTGCGGGAAGGCACGGTTGGAATATGAGTCCTACTACTACATCATGCCTACGCACGATTTCTCCCAACGGGCCTATTTCGCTGCAATTAATAAGCTGATTAGCTATGCCAACGCCAAAGTGCAGGGACGACAGAATGCCTTGCACGCACCGCTGTTGCTGAATCGACACACCTACGGTAGATTGACTGGTCGCGGGATGGTGTTCGTAACCGCTGTGATCGATCCCGTGCACCGAGGATTTGCTCTTTACGTTCCAACCCACACGTACTCGTGTAAGCCATTCATAGAACCGGCGGGATGCTACGGTTTGAACATTCCCTATCGTGTACTCGCCATCATACTGACGATTATTGCCGTACTAGAAGTTATCATGGGATATTTACCGCTCGTGGTCAAATGTTCTGCCTCGCTAGGTTTCCTGGCTGTTGTGGGTACGGTGGAGGCGTTGAATACGCTTGATAAACCGCTGGCACACGAATGGCTTATAACATGTTTGGTCGGCGGGGCAATTGTAGGAGCCGTGGTTGGGTTGCTTCTTGGACTGTACGCTCCCGTGGCCGGCAAAATATTCTGCTCAATGCTAACTGGCTACATGATCTGCTTAACCCTGTTCGGTATGATAAGTAAGTATTCCGGGGCTGGCGATTAAATGTTTTCTTTACAAACAAATATTTACGTTTTTGTATTTCGTTTTTCAGATGGAAATTTCTACACATTGCGTAATGTTTCGTGGTACATCGCATTGGGAGGTGTATTAATCGGTGCCGTACTTAACATTACCTTGCCGATCATACTGATCACCCGCTCGGTCATCTTTGGTACTGTCTTTATTTTCTATGGCGTTAATACAATCGTTGGTGCCCGGTTGGACTACCCGCTGCGGCACTTTGTCCGCCGACTGTACGTGGAAAACTATGAACGTGTCCATTCTGATCCGGCACTGGATGAGAACGACTTTGTTGCACTGGCGGCCTTCGCGATCATCATGCTGGTGGCACTGTTTCTACGCTCCCGTTATCAATCGGACGAGGTGCAGGGTGATTATTCGCGCTTTGATATCCCCTGCCAGCGGGGCCCAGCGAACGGCGACGACGAGGATCGCATAGAAAGGAGTACGGTAATAGCGGCAGACGATACGGCAGCATATCAGCGTTTCGTAAACGAACAGCCCATCATCACACGGTGGACCAATGGGGACGATGATGTGTTTGAATCTCCCGAAAGTAATTCACGATTTTACCGGCTGCTTAAACGGAACGCTAGAAGATAGAAAACACAAATATTATACATTACCGAAAGATAGCATCACCTGGTAGCTTTACAGACATTTCAACCTACAGAACATTACAGGCTGGTAAGAGTAGCGTGTTCGACTGATCTGAATCTAGAAGCTTATGCTGATGGAAGTAATTTCAATAGGTCTATGCAATTTAATTGTTTGCGTATTTTTTGCAGAACAAATGTAAAGCAAGTAGTTCAAAAACTGCAACATTGAATCTTATAGGTATAAGCAAAAACTACCAAAACGTAAATAACGTGTCTTATTTATGCTATACTTTGTACGTCGTGTAGAGTGTATAATTGATTGGCAATGAAAACAGAATGCAAAATGACAATCGGCATGGAATCTGATACACGAAACCGTCTTTATGGCCATTCCAAAAAATGAATGTAATTTTTTCACGACAATAATATAGAACTAAGGATTCTAACTGAAGTACGGCCAATATACGGTTTGATATAGTGTGATAAAAATATCCGGTGTTTTTTTGTAGAAAAAATATAGAAATTGTTGTTATAGCTGCTTTAAATGCAATTGACCAGAAATGCAGGTGGCGAGATTTCCTAGATTTGTTTTTCTCCACAAATACATGGTTGGTTGTCGGTTGTTCCTATCAGCGGGTTGATTGGCTACTTGTTGCCCCGAGTTCGCAATAGGCTTTTATATGATCTGTTGTGTCTACAATCAAACCACCAGGACGATCCAGACCAAATATGCGATGCTTTTTAGGACTATATCATCATACAAATTGAGCTAAAATTCCTACGCCATTTCTTATGCTAATTACCTTGTTGTTTCCTACACTATTCCCTATGCTGCACATGTACTGCTGCATATGGTTTCATGGATATGGTGGAATCAGCTAGTCGATCGAAACAGGAACTATATCGATTCCAGACCCGAATAAGGTTTTAAGCTTCGTTACGAATCCAGAACAGGTACAAGTTCCAGGAAGGTACAGTTCCAGGAACGGAAGAAAATTGGAGCTGTTTCAGGAATGATATCGTTTTAAGATCATTTCCTGGATCGGTGTTGGTTCGTGATCGGTTCTAGGATCTGTTTGGGTTCAGTATCGGTTTTTGGACAGTTCCTGGACTGGTATGAATTCAGTATTGCTTCCTGTGCAGGTATGGGTTTGGTCCTGGTCCTAAACTGGTATGAGCTCAGTATCAATTTCCAAACCAGTATTGGTTTTGTATCGGATTCGGCACCGGTATGATTTTAGTATCCGTTACAGGGTCGGTATGGATTCAGTATTAGGTCCAGGACCGGTATGCGTTAAGTATCACTTTCAGGATCGGTACGGGTTCGTGATCAGTTCGAGGACCGATTTGGATTCGTGATCGGTTCCTGGGTTGGTATGGGCTCAGTATTGCTTTCTGTGCTGGTATAGGTTCGGTATCAGGACCAGGACCGGTATGATCTCAGTATCAATTCCCGAAGGATTGGTTTTGTATCGGATTTAGGTTTATTATCCATTACAGGGCCGATATCGATTCGTGAGCAGTTCCAAAACTGGCATGGGTTCATGATTAGTTCTACGACCGTCATAGGTTTTGTATCAGGTCCAGGACCGGTATGGGCTTTGTATCAGTTTCAAGTCCGGTATGGGTTTGGTTTCGGCTTAAGGTATATTAATGAGAGCCGATTATGTCGACATACACCGCAGAGTATCACCTATTCATCGACTTTAAGGCGGCCTACGACACTATAGACCGGAATGAGCTATGGAACATCATGAACATCCCCGCAGCTTCTACTATATGGAATCTGGTACGATGCTATTTGTAATGAAATTTTTGTTCTTGCTTGTAGTTTCATTTCCTTTGACATATTTCAATAATGTTTTGTGCTAATTTTTCTTAAAAATGGTACGAAATACTTTGTTGAACTTCAATGAAAAACAACCGGCCATCAGAGTTTGTTATTTTAAAAGCTATAACCTATGTATCGAGATCACCTCACAAGGAGTCGATTTTACCCCATCATGGTGTCGATCTTATCCGTACTGCAGTCTTGATGCAACATAACACACACTTTTTTATTTTAAACAAAATGTTATCAAAATCAATCCAGGAACCGTAATTTCTCGTAAGATGGTACATAATTAATCAAAAAAGCTTTTTCGATGTCTACTAGTAAGTTTACATTGACGTTAAGACGTTACGCCAAATAGAAGAAGAAGCCTTGCAAACTGGCCAAATTAACTCGCTATTTTCTAAAGTGTGTCATTATTATGGACTGTGTCAGAGGGTTGGTACAGACGTCAACTCGAACGACTCAATAACATGCCCGTCATGGGTTCAAGCCTAGTAGAATAGACCGTTCCTCCGTAGCAAGGATTGACTATTCGGCTGCGTGGTACTGAATAAAGTCTTAAAGCCAGCATGAGCATGGGCCGGCATGTCCGCGTAGGAAGTTTACGCCAAATAGAAGTCAGCACAGAATTTATGACGAATTTCAGTACTTTGGTTGTGGGAGTCCTCATTTTATAAACAATGTTCTTATGTTTTATTCTAGTAGACTTGGGTGTTGTAACTTTTTGGATGTGTATTATGCTCAGATTTAATGTTATGATTTAATTATGCTCATGGGTTCAAGCCCCGAACAGACCGTGCCCCCATACGTAGGACTGACTATCCTGCTATGGTAACAAAAGTCACTGAAAGCCAAGCTCACTTTACTAGTGGGTACAGGCAGGCCTTGACCGACAACGGTTGTTGTGCCAATGAAGAAGAAGAAGAATTATGCTCAGATTATTCCAAACACAAAACAACTCTTCTCGTTCTTTGGCATAATGACCAACGCGATCATGCCGGCCTGTACAAGTGTTCCTTACGTATTCAAGTATTAAGTCTAGGAGTCCTTGGTAAGCGGGAACAGTTCAGATACGAATGGATCTATCGCAGTCTATCGGTTTTGCAGGAGCTGAGCAGTTTATTGTAAATAGCACACTATGGTAAACATGGAAATAATGTTAAGTGGAAATGTTTTGTGATTATAATAGCATTTAAGTTTTTTTTAACTTTACAAGTTAATATTGGCATCGAAAGATTCTCTGCCTAACATGCGCTTTTGCTGAGAAGCTCATTTGCATGGTTTTTGTGGTTAAAATAATTCAAAATTATGTGCATATTAAATTGTCAATTGTTTGGTGAAAGTAGTGTAGTATATAGCACAACAATATTTTTTAGTTTTTACATCTAATCGTATGGAATCGTCACTGAACTCTTAACACAATGCTCGACCTGACCTGTTTTCTTACATATTTGATACATAGGAATGTACGAAGTGAGAGATAATCGTTTTACACTCTTGGGTTGATTTGGGGAAGAGCTATTCTTCACTTGTATGTCGTAAGATATTTCTGAAGGCTGTGGCATTATTTCTTTGAATTGTTTAAATATTGCTGATTTTTTATCTGATAGTGCCAATTTAAGAATAAACCAACGGCATATTAAACGACCTGACTTACGAAACACCTGCTGCTCTTGTTTTAAGACAAACATTTTTAGATAGATATTGTCCCAGTAAAGGATAACAAAGTGCATCTGATGTTTAAGATAGCTGTTATGTTTCATACATAAAGGTGCCTGTTATTGACATTCCTTCTCGGTATAAGAATACATTTTTTCTGGAAACTAACCAATTCTTCCAATGTCAACCTGGTGGCTTATGTTTTATCAAAATTTATACAAAAAAAAACTGTAAAGACGGCGCAGAAGCTTTGTTCTTTTTTATCAAATGTGTTTCCCTGTTTTCGTTATCCATAAAAGGAGTCCACTTTAGAAGGTTACCTCCGCCTGTGCCTGATGTGCTTTCTTGAAATTTTGCCAAACCACCGAACGTGGTAGGTAATAATCAAAATAAACTCGATCGAAACCGAACGGTAAGCAAAAAACCAAAAAGGCAAAGACTAAAACAATCGCCAGACGTTAGATTGTCATGAGAAAAAGGTACAGGGAGGCATCGAATGGGCAACGAACGATTGGCGCATTTTTCGCGACGGTTGCATCTGTCGTCGATCTGCAGCGACCTTCGGAATGCTTCTAAGTCTGCGCCAAATGTACCGTTAGGCGACAATTCATACGATAGTGGGACAATGTGCCGTGTTCGCCGTCTGTCTGCATTGTTTGGTCAGACTGCGGAGAATGCGTCAGATGCGTCAGATGCATTTTATTGCATTATTTGGATACTGGATGATGCGTTTGCTGCGTTGCTTGTTTCAGAAAGCATTGTTTGTACTCTATCAAACAAAAAATATGTATTCTGTGCACCAACGAAATAAATTGCACATCAGCGTTTGGTCATAAGCGGTATATCATTGGGATGAACAAAAAAATAGCACGCAAAGAAAATTGACAACATGTTACCGAAAAAAGTGAAGGTAAAATAATTTGGGCGTTTACATTGTTATTGCTAGTTGAGCTTTGGCTAGCAACAATACCTAATGAATAAATGCATAAAATATGCAAATACATGTGAACTGAAAAATACATGCTAGCTGAAAAAAAAAGATGATTGTGTAATGCTATAAGATTACTTTTTCTTTGGTAAGTGAAAAACATAAGGCATGGAAAAAAAAACATTTTATTTGCGTATTTGTTTCTATAAACATATCAATATAAATGAACACACAAACACGATTATAAATACATCAGACCAACCGAAAATGTGTGTTTATTTTGTATTTAATGCTTTAGTAAAAATATTCAATTATGCACACTACTTAATGTCTTTCATTTCACTTCATTTTATTTATTTAATCCAATATCTGCCATAAAGGCTAAATAATACAGACTTAAAATTAATTAAACACTAACAAATAAACAAAATCATTCATGTAAAACTAAGCCTAACTAAACTAGTCCTGACCTAGCAAAACATAAAAGAAAAAAACACAGGTAAAGCGTAGAGACTGTCCTAAACTTATTGAATAAAGGGAGTAAATGAAAACTAAGAAGAAGAATTAAAGAGAATTAGAAGAAAAACATACGGCTACGGAAAGAGTGAGTGGAGTGGAAATCAAAGAGATAGTAAAAGTGGTTAAACAACCTGAAACAGGACAGAAGAGGGTCATTGAAAGTATAAAGAGTATGGCGTGTTTCAATTGACAGAGGATCACGTGGACGAAGAGAACGAGGGAATATACGGCGAGATGGACGAGAGTAAATCAGGAGCATCAGTAGCAGAAAGCAGAAATGTCTAAGACTAAGATAAAAACACAATAAATGCGTTTTATTTAATTTAAAACGCGACCATTATATTTTGTGGCGCAAGGTCAAAATCGTTGTGGTAAATGTATCCAACTTAGTGATTGATGACAGAAATACACAGCCAGTTGCATAGACAGTTGTATAGTCGTAGTGGAACAATTTTTGTTTTATAGTTAATGTAACCGACAGTGTATAATAGCAATTTAAGTATGTTATAATAACATTTTTTTTAATGATTATACATATTGCCAAAACATTCCGTAAACCACCAGGCAGCTCCATTAAACTTTCAACGAGCTTACTTTTAATAACTATTTTTTTATTCATTATATTAAACACATTGTATTGTATCGTATACAAATACTTATTCTCTTTTATCTACTTCTTGTTTTGCTTGCAGACCAATTGTTTTAAAGATAATGTTTATGTATTCGTCGAACTCGTCAAACGTACCCTTCTCGAAACTGTAATGCAATCACAAAGAGTATCACCAGGAATGTTTCAAGAATTAGGGCCAACCCGAATGTACAGCGATTGTTTATTAAAAAGAGTAAAAGTTTCATTTTGTCTTTCATTTTGTTTATTTTTTCAATTATACTACGAAATTGATCTCAGACATGAACACTATCCAAACCTGACGAAACGCGTTCGAGAAGAAGATGCTCAGAAGCGCAGTGCTCGGTCGTGCAGCGCATCTAGTTCGTCATATTAGTGGTCTGGCCATGTTATACGCATGGAACTGGACGACTTATCCCGGATAGTAATTTTAGACAGTCCACAAAGGACTGAAGGGACGTGGTAGGCCCAAGTTGAGTTAACAAGATGGTACGGAAACGGCCTTCGTTATGGCTAGGATAATGAATTGGCAGACGAAGGTGTGCGACTGTGAGCAGTTTATGACACCGCTTAAACCGGACAAGTGAGTAGATAAGTATTTGATTTCAATTAATTAATTAAACAACTATCTTACTACTTATCTTACTAGTCGATTTTTATTTTTATTTTATTGATTGCAAACATTCTTGTTGATAAATTTTTTTTTGTGCGCTTGGTTTGATGTCTTTACAATGGAACGAAGCTTAATGAATTGCAATGCATTATATATACTTATTTATAATTCCAATAAGATTCTTATTTGTAAAACCATTTTATTGATTGCTAACACAAAGCATATTTTTTCTTTGCAATTGTATCGTAATTGTATCTAAAGATCGAGCTCGAAGACCTACGATGAATATATCATCGATCAATATCGAATAGATTTATTTGTATAAGATTCTTAAAGTATCAACAGTCTGTTCACTTGATGCAAAGAATGATTTTAAAAGAAGACGTACAGAGGACACAAGAGGGTAAAAATGGGTGTAAAATATTAGTCCTAGAACGCTCTTGTAACAACAGTATACTACCATGTCGTTAGTCATTGATATATTTGCTCTCTCCATTCTAAACCTGAATTTCTCACCACATCTCTAGTTCTCGTTGGGAACAACCCGTTTCAGGTATTTATGAACTAGAGAATGAACCTGCTTAACAAATTTAGGTTAATTAGTGGACTTTTAACAACGATATTATCAACAAAATCAACAAACTCATTTTCGCCCTTCGTGCCTACGTCAATCTCAAAAGACTGTTGATAACGAGTGAACGCACGAAATTTGAGATGTGTTACGTTTTGATAAGCTTGTAAGTACATTATTCTTCTATTTGGTGTAATAGCCATGCCTGGTCTTATTCAGTGCTAAGAGACTTATTCAATACTAAGCAGGCATATAGTCGGTTTTTGCTATAGAGAAAAGTCCATTCACAACGACGGGCATGTTGTTAAGTCGAGCAATCACGTGTTGTCACGACTGTATCACGGAACCGCTCTCATTCCGTCCATAAGGAAGCAAACGCTTTTGATTTAGAATGTGCCAAAGAACGGTAGGATGTAAAAAAGAACAGGATTGGCTGGTGGCAGGTCGATGCGCCTATAGGGCGATGGCTGGATCAGGTGGATTAGGGCCTTTTGGTTATGGAGTGCAGACAAAAATGGAATAGTTGGCTACCTGAACCCTACTTATAACATCCGACTGCGTCATATAGTTTGGGATTGGCAAGCAAATCCTGGATGTCAGTTTAATAGACATTTATTTATAATGCATGGAAATGATAAAGATGACAAAATAACATAGTCTGACATGGTCATTTCGGAATTGAAAGGAATATAACGAAATTTGTTTTGTAGTAACAAAACAATACATTCCGCTTCCATGAGTTGTGATCATCAGTAGCCATAATTCATTGCAGACAAATAGTTAAGTTTGGGCATTCAAATAATGCATCCACTGATCAAAATGTGAACTAAACACAAGTTTAAATGTAATATTGTTATTTAATATTATTATTTATTTCATATTGTCAGCTGCCTAGAGTTTCACAATAATATATCTTACAAACTAAGGAAGAAGGAAATGTTAAGGATTGGAGATTGATAATATAGACAAGGACTCAGAAGGACAAGAGCGAAAACTGGACATGTTAGTCGAACATATCATGAACTTGATTAAATGCGGCGCAAGCTCTCAAAAATGGATCTTTCTGACCAACAGCATAACGGCGGGAGGGGAGGGGAGGTCTTTCGCGGAGACGACGAGAAGGAACGTAAAGAGGAATAGAGCTGAGCAGTGAAGGAGCATCGATAATGGAGGTCAGGAGGCTGGCGATGAAGAATGACTGCGCTTGTGAATGTCGGGATTTGATTTCCAACAAGCACAACATACGACAGCGGAGAGAATAACAGGGCACAGGTGCATTATATCTGTGCAGAAATCTACGTTTTGCGATACGCGTAAACTTCCTCTGTACTCTCTTTAGTCTCTGCATAGCGGCACCTCCAGCCGGGGTCCACACAATACTAACGTAATCCAGCATAGATCGAACCCACCAACAGTACAGTGCCTTCAGGCATAGCGGATCTCTCAGCTCAGCGGCAAGACGAATAATGAGTCCCAGTGCCTTGTTCGCTTTATCAATGACATAGTTGATCTGGTCATTGAATATGAGGGTGTCATCGAGCCACACACCAAAGTCCTTAATTGAAGACTCTCTTAATATCCGAGTTTGATCCAAAAAGTAGTTCCATGTATGTTTTTCTGGTAGGACGACCAAAAGAGACAACACAACATTTATGGGGACAAAGCACTAACCCATTAGACAATCACCAAGAAGAAAAAATAATAAAAAAATTAATTCCTAATCCCTAATTTCAAAATATAATTCCGAACTTCACCATAAAATCTTGTCCAAAAACGTGTGAGTAGAATAATACAACATTTCAAAATAATTACAGTTAACTGTTGTGACAAGATGAGTCAGAATGTTTTGAATTATTTGATTTTTGGTATCTCATCTACTCGCCGAAACAACTAAGCGATCATACACGCAACGTATGCGTTGGACTTTCTCCGTTGATCGCTAAAAAATCACAGATTTTGTTTCTTATTGAACGATTATGAATATGTAAAAGGAATTCAACAATCAACTCAAAAATGTCTTAAATTCCTAATGTGGCTCATCATGACTAGCGCAAAAAGCGTTTGGATGATGTTACAAAACGAGACTCGTTACCAATTGCTTCACTTCTTCCAGTATTTTAACACATTTTGCATGAGCATCTATGCACCCAGCCTCCAAGCTTTTTGCATTTCTTAGACAATTCTGTTGAAATACATTCTTTTCAGAATGGCAGAAAACTTCAATATCTGTTGTATGTGAGTTGATGTTGACGACGTTAGCTATATATTGTAAAATACTATTTGATTTTTTTTTCAAATACGGTTAATACATTTATTTTGCACCATTTGTCATATAATTACCCATGGTTTGGTACTGGAAGGAAGCAAAAATAAAAGCAACACACAAAATCACGGCTAAACATTCTCACAACAAAAGCATGTTTGGGAACATATCGGAGTGGCGAGAAACATATTCTCACGTGGTGATGACAACCACATCTATTCAGAGTACTCCGTCTTTTCCCAGCGGCACATCAAAGTGTTCAAAGTGGTGTTTCAGTTCATTGTTAATGATCATGATTTGTTTCACCTCAATATTCAATACAGCGCATTTCCACTGACCGGTTCCGTCCGCAGTGGAACTGGAGAGTTCGCGTCGGCTGATTCGTGTAATTTGTAGCACCACCAGCCGTATTCATTTCCGCTTTCGTCAAGCAGTCTGATTATTCGAGACGAAGGGAACAGGTCTCCTACGATCGCTCTCGTGCACACCTTATGTACTGTGTGTAATCTTGCCGCGATCTCACCATCTCCCTTAAAGAGGTGTTAATAGACGTCGTCCCCGTCGTCGTCGTCGTCAATCGTGCATGTCTGTGAACGTACCGAAAAAAGATAACTGAAATCCTCAGCAAAAGAAAAAAACAACAACAACAAAATAAAGCAACCATTTCGGCACACCCAGAAGAGCAGTACAGGTGGCGCAACAAAGTGTTACATGCGCAGTACCCTGACGGTAGGGATGATTAAAGACATGTTTAAAATTTAATTTCACATCTAACCCAGCGTGAATCCAAAACATGCTTCCACCACAAAAGCTCTTGCAAAGCAAGGAACAAATGGGGTCAAAAAGTACAAACCTAACAACCACACGAAGAACTCTGCGCACATCCTTCAGCGCAAAAAATAAATAAAATAGAAACAACAGTTGCGAAAAAAGGTGATCGAGAACCCGAAAACAAAGCAAACGTTACGAAATTAAGTTGCTTCCACGAGCGCCGGTAAATAATCACTCATCTCTCAATCCCAATCCCGCTGTGGGGTCCCCGGCAAGACCTTGCCTTTATCGGGGTTGCTTTTGAGCTCAAGCGCGAGATGTCGTTCTGCTTATGTCACTCGTGCTGTGACCGATCTCTCGGTTCTTGTTCTCCTCCTTGGCTGCAGCGAGACTCGTGAGACTGCATCTGAAGGATCATTAGTTTATTATAATCAGATTTATATTAACTGGCTTTAGCCACGGCATGGAAGCTCCGCTTCGCTTTACGAACCGGTGTCGCCTTCAATCCTTGTCGTGTGACTGCAGTTAACTGAGCGAGCAGTACGTACGACTGGTCAGACCACCAGGGATCTTTTCGACTTTATTTGTGTAGTTCCCTGTTTTGCTCCGTAATGGGGTATACGGGGACGAGCGTGAAGTAGGGAAAAACTCAATTTAATTTAATTGTGGGAATTTTTTGACCATCCTTCAGAAAGCTGATTTTAGAGGCTTAATGTTGCCTTCTGAATTCGCAGTGGTTTGCAGTGGTTGTGCAGTTGCAAGTGCAATTTTAAGAGCAATAAAGTAAGAAGTAAAGGAATGGGGAAGAAAGGCATGGCATGGAATCTTTATCAAGTTGGTGACTAGACTATTGTGCTGCAAAGGAACAGAACGAAGTTTATTATTCTTTTATTACATTTTTTGTTTATTCAAATGAGGTGTTTTTTTTAATCAAAAAGAGTATGGGAGAACTATATTCATTATATTTTTTTATTGAATTATTCGAAAATACCTCATTTTGTAGATTACATTCTTCTCTCTCATTTCATCATTTTTTAAATTAATAATAACTTTTTAATGTTTATTTTATTTATTTTTATTATTTAAAAAGAACGAGGGTACAGTAAGATGGTACGGTCATCAACTCGTACGACTTAACAACATACCCGTCATGGGTTCTAGCCTCGAATAGACCGTGCCCCCATACGTAGGATTGACTATTAGTGATGAGCAAAATGGGTCTGCAGCCGGATTTGGATTGATCCGAATCTGGATCAACTCCGGAGTTAGTGGGAGGAACGGCTGTTCGGGATGGAATAATATTCAGCTTTTTTTATGTTGTTGGGTAAACATCACCATCCTTAGCCAATTATTCAAAACAATTAACTCGTAACTACACTTCCTAATTTTACTTTATTTTATTTGCACAATACAGTGCCACTACACTCTGTACATCCACCATAAATCATAACAATTATCAAAATAAAAATCTAGAAACAACCAGAAAACTATGAATTACGCAGTATACGGTGCTTTGCTGGTACGCACATAGACAATCGAATTTTTGCTTACATATGTGGCTATGAATACAGCAATGTTAGCTAGGAGCTAGAGTTGGTTGCAAACTTACTTTGCAGTGTAAGTATTTTGCTCTACGAATTAAGCACGGTACTGAAACGGTTTCAATAGGTGTCAATTGAATCTGTATTCGTTCGGTGCAATCGGATTCGAAGACATATTTATTTCGGTGTCGGATCCGGATCAAGAATGTCGAAGTCGGAGTGGATTCACGATTCCAATCCGGAGCTCCCATCACTACTGACTATACTGCTACGTTAACAAAACAACACTGAAAGCCAAGCTCTCTTCACTAGTGGGTATAGGCGACAGGCCTTGACCGACAACGGTTGTTGTGCCAAAGCAAAAGAAGAAGTATAACAAGAGATGTAACACTTGATAAAACAAATCATACCGCAATTATGATAATCTTCCACATTGCCAAAAGGGTATAGTGTTATACTGTCAGCTCATGTCTCGACAGGATTTAGAGAGACCAAATCTCTTGCAATCTTGTTAAACATAAATTTAAAATAAAAACACTTTTCTTGTCGATGAACAGAAATAGAGTACAGAAAAGATCACATACATTTTGAAAACAACTTTATGTTATGTGTTCGATAATCTTGCTGGACGTTAAATAAAAACTGCCTCATCCCGTAATACTATCAATAATCCATTATTCGGGTATCTCTCTACACCTAATTCTACGGCTGATTTGTTTGTTCTTTGAGTTCATATACCGCCTACAATCGCACTAATCATTAAATGATTTCATTTGCCATACAATCTTCTTACAACATCCATATAGATCCCAGGAAACAAACTAATAGTGAACACTGCTGCACATTATTACACTCGCGTTCAATATTTCACTCTCTTTTTACAACCCTTTGACGGTGTTGGATGGAGAAGCTGCGTTCTGTGTTATTAGATAGTTTATCTAGGAAAATCCAACGACCGTCACCACCATTATCTTTATTACCCTGCCCAGTTATAGTTGTTGCCGACAAAGACTTTTGGTTCGTTTCTGTAAAATGACAACGATTTAAAGATTTAGGTCCTTTTGAAGGTACTTGCCAAATTCAGTCGGTGTCTTTATTCCTAAAGCAAGAAATACAGATGCACTGGGTTTTAATACGCAATTGAACCACTTTCTATAATAATACAATTGACACTTTCATTGCTGAAAATATCGATCGGCAAAAGGGACGCCATCCAGGGTGTTTTGTTGGGTCAGTTTTACTCATTTGTCAAGCAAACAAGCTCAGAAATATATAACAAATGGGAGAAAACCTCACAATAGAGAAGCCTACGACCACAAGCGGTTGAAAATTGACGGCATCTGAACTGAACCTAGCACCGGGATAACTCAGGTAAGATTATTTCCAAAAGGCCAAGGCAAAGTACGATTATATGGACAGATTAAATTGAGATGATAAATCAGTAGCACCGGTCAACGCACAATCTAACTGGCCTGTAGTGTGTATGAATGTTGTTTTTGTATTATAGATGTTCAGCATTAACTCGACGCCAGGCGATCGAAGCGGTATGGCGAGCATGTCGGCAGGGCTCAAAGCTTGAATAGTTTGGTGCTGTGGTTTACAGAAAGTTGACAGATTGTAGGCGATTTTTAATTTGATTTCAGGACTCGTTTCTTATTTTCGGACTGTTGTTTTCTGTTAGATATAGGAACGTTTCACAGTTTACGTAAGTTGTGTAACGATAACTTGTATCCAAGAACCGTTAAGGATGGTTCACAATTAAGATAGTACTAGATCAGCTGCTCCAGTTTGACAAATCTTTAAATGTTCAGCGAAGAAAGGACCGCAAGGAAAAACGATCACAAATTCCACGACAGATAGAGAAATGTGATAGACCAGGCAAAAGTATGTTAACTTGCTTGGAATTCTTCCACGGAGGTGTGTGGCATGCCGGCAAAACAAGCTGATAATGAAGTGATTAACGAGTAGTTTCTTGAAGATTTTGAACCTTTCTTTTTCTTCCTTCGTCTATGACCACGGTGCATGAACTTTATGGGGCCGAACGAATTGCCTAGCCGCGGTACTGCACGGAAGCACATGCGTCAAGATCGCCGCTGCAGCTGGTTGGGAAAGATAGATACTTCTCAGAACTGTGGCTTCCTTTTTCCAACTGTGGCACGACCTATTTTTAATTACTAGCTAGAGAGCTGAAGCGCCTTTCACAACAGAGCCGATGGTTGGGTTGCGGTTCAAGGTTCATAAGGTTCGTTATTCCTGCTTGCCCTTCGATCGACTTGGCCACGCGTCGTAAGGCATTCCGGAAGGAGAAATACGTCTGTGATATTCAGGGGTGTTAAAATGAATTTGACAATTATTAATGACGTATTATTTTCTACAACGTCTTTGGTTGGCGCTCAGATAACGGAAATTTGTTCAAATGAATTTAAACCATACTTTGCAGTTTCCAGTACTTTAGTTTTTTTTTCAATTTATTTTTGATTTTTATTAAATCAAAAATGTTTTGATTTATTATAAACAATGTTTTACTATTATTATTTTTTAAATATTGTAGTCCTACGCATGAAAATTAAACAAACATGTTCGCAGACTGTATATATAATTATACTTAAATGCTAAAAAACGTGAATAGGCCGTTATTTCTGAATGCTGAATACCCCAATTTTTTCCGGGCTTACCTGCTGTTCACATGTTACAAACTATTGTCTTCACCTATTTAGCACCATTTCTTTTATAGAGAATCATGCTCAACCTATTTGATGCTACCTTTTTCACGATAGGCGTGCTACTGATCATGAGCAAGATCGCGAAAAGGAAGCTACAGCAGCACTCATGGCAACAGTTGCTACTCTGGATGAGCTATTAATAATGGTAAGACAGCAGCCCTGCTGGTTCTTTGTGTGTGGCAGACGATCTTTCCAAGGATCAGGGTCAGGTCACTTTTATTGCGGTGCCCAAAATCCGCGGTGCGCATGCCATATGGGCAGCAAGCGTGTCTGACGTGTGCCAAAACATCATCTCCATTCGAAACATGTGGCGGCTACAGGCTCAGCCCCTTTCGGAAGCAATTTGTAATTGGGGAAGCAAGATGCTTCTGAAGGAAAGCTTCTTTGTCACTTTCCAGAAGATAGGTTTTAGAGTTGTACTTACTTAAGCTTTTCTATGTTTACAATTTAACTCTGATCACGATGATCTTTTGATCGATACAATTATTACATGGACTTTTACAACAAGATTGCATACAATTTCCAACGCCAGTAGCATGGCGATGTTTCCGTGTGTATTTCACGATTGCAAAACAAAATTCTTTTAAATTCTTCTACGTTGGAGTAATGAAAAAGCTGATGCGGGATATATAAGATAAAAAAGATTCGTGCAGATAGCTTAAATATCACAATCGTATGAATAACATCAGCTTGCCTTGAGACTCAGTGTTCTAAAAGCAAGCAGAGGGGTACAATATTAGATCAAGCTACTGAACTATAAAGTCACGATCCGGCGGCTTCGCTTCAGCAAAATCATAGACGATAAGAAGTTTTTATTTACGGTATCTATTTTCTTTAAGGTATATATTTATCATCTTTAAGCTTTCAATTCATACTGCAATTAAAAAAAAAAGTGTAGTAGAAGTAGGCATGCATGTGTAGAGTATTGTGATAAAACAAGAGTGTATTTTTATTTTTATTGTTTTACATTTAATAATCTATGCTTTAGGCTATGACGATGCAAGCAAGAAAAAGCAAAATCTTAAAATGTTTAAAGAAAGCGATGCAGTTGAAAAATTTTGATGAAGAGTGTTTCATAGATATGGTAAAATATTACTTTTTGATTAAATAATGGATAAAAACGTTTGTCTGTCGAAGCCTTCGATCATCTACTTGAGCGTATTGTGTTAAAAAAAACTTGTTTATCAATCGTATGCTAAATATAACTCATCTTGAAACAAACGAAAACAAATGAATTCAAATGATGCTGAAATGATGACAGATATAAATCCATGATACATGAGTACATTTTAAACAATCAAACTTTTCTATAGCCTGTAACAACAAACAAATTTATCTCTGCTAAAAATGAATAGATTTGCTAGACATTATGCACAGAACTATAGAGAAAAGGTGTAAAACTTGAAGCTGTTGGCATGTTTGTTATTTTGTGCTGTTTTTAACAGACGGAACAGAAGGTAATTGTCGACAAATCCTTCCGAGAGAACTTTTGTTGTATTAATTTATTTTATAGTTGATGTTTTCTTTACATATTTTCATAGCAATTTTAGATTCGAAGATAAATTGTAGCATGGAATAGAATTAGATATCATTCATTCAATAAGCCGATCTGATCAATTGTCCATTGCAATTCTAATAATTTTAACAATTACATAAATTAGAGCTTTATTGCACCAATTATTTACAATCGAATGTCCGTGAATATCTACGATAGTTAGAGACGGTGGGTGGAGTTATGCTATAAATTATACTAAACATCTATTTTACACTACATTCGTTCTTTGGTTTAACATTCAGGGAAAGTAAGGAAAAAATCTAGCGATACAAACACTCGACAGATGTAGCATGCGATATTTCCCCTTACCACGTGGAATGAACATTCTCTCTTTCTGTCTCGCTTTATCATTCCTCATGAATTTCTCTCCAACGTTGACTGGCTTATGTTTCTCTCGCTATGTTCCATGCTCACGCTTTTGCGAACTGGTCTCCGACTCTCTGCACTGCTCAAACAACAGCTGACATTGAATGAAGCGCAGCACAACGAAACCGAACAGCGGATACCGGTTGGAAGGAATTGTTACACTGAGTTTAACACATCCTTTCCCCGGTAAATGGTTGTTCGCTAGTGGTGCTGTAATAGTGTAGATTGTTTCTTGCAAATTTTACATATTTGCAAAAGCAAATTTATCGCGATGACATAATTAAATAACTGTTGTAATTACAGATACTAGTTGAAATTCGCATTGTGAAAGATAAAAAAAAAGTTTGCGCTGGAAAGAATAAAGCAGAATTTTCTTCATAATACCATGACAATCTCTTGTACTGCAGGAAAACAAGACAGTTAAAAACACCTTTTAACCAAACCACACCAAACAGAAAAAGTTAAAAATGAATAAACCCCTACCGTGAGAAGGGCATGCAAGTGCATGTGTGCTTTACTGTTTTTGTTTTCATCATTGCTGATAGTAAATAAAGGCTGCCAAGAGACTGTTTGTTAAAACACACCGCGCACAGCTTTTTTCATGCAAAAGCGTATTTGCCTTTGCTAAAGGCAAACACTAAACAGCTCCATTTTGGGTTTCATTACGCTCACGAGTTTGAGGAAATAGTTATATTTTTTTTGTTCGTTTTACAAAGTGTCGTGAGAACTGTCTGAAAGCACAGGGACATACAGACTAGCGGAAGCGTCCATCGCCAGCGTGAGAATATGAGACAGCACTTCGCTGACTAGTAAAAACAAATAAAATAAAATATAAGTATTTCCGGACGTTGTGACTGTCTAGTTATGTTGTGCACATAGATTTAGTAAACCTGTACATATCCAGTTTGATCGCACCGAACATTTGCGAGCAATGAGAATAACATGATTTATATTTGAACATAGCATGAATCAAAACATATCGCATAACAAATCGAAAAATTATGCACATTGAAGAGTTTGGATCTATTTTACATAATGGCGAAACTGACTAGAAACGTAAGATTGAAGATTCTTTCTAGTTGAACATTTAAAAAAGCGTTCAAAACACATGTGTGCCAATATTGAACAAAACTGTGCGTTTTATATGCAGTTTTTTCCCCATAGAGTATGTTTTCCATTGAAAGAGTATTTTCTTTTCCGGTCTGGTCCGTTCAATAATTCAGAAGCGTGTATATATTACAGAACGTACATCACATTACATAAACACAAGAGGCGTCAACACTTACGAGGTTATGAATTGTGATACAGCTCCTAGTAGTTTGTTGGGCTTCTTTTTTTTAATGTGAACTATCAAATGCTATCAACTACACAAAAAAACGATTTTTTATAGGCCAACTGTAATGACTGTTACACAAGAGATAAAACAGCGATATAAACATATTTTGTTGTCAGTTTATATTTTATTAAAAAATATCATACATCACAGTGACAAATTAATGTTAAAAAAATACTTTATGATTTTTTTTAGAAAAAGTTACTCAAGCTGCATTACGTATGCAGGTGGGTAGTGCCCCTAACGCATGGGATAGAAAACTACACTCATAACTTTCGGTCAAGAAACGTGTCTTTTCACGCAAACTTATGATTATTTAACACGATTCAACTATCACAAAACTTAACTGGTGTTAATTTTTATTTTCAATATTTTTTACGAAATGTGAAGTAACATGTGTTTTAAACAGATGTACAAAAAATAAAAAACGATTAACGATAAATAACTATTCCTATTTCACGCATCTTGTCCTTAGGGGTTATGATACGCAAAATCATTACAATTGGAAGCAAAATTAAAAGCTTGTTTACTATTCTAATTTTAATAGTTTATTCATTAAAATAGACTTTTTCCATTGTGTAACTTTAAAAACGAGCCGTTTTTGTTTGCTTAAAAAAATGTAAAAAACAATCGCAATCGCAGCACATGTTGACTTATGGTGTCTTACACTAGATTGGGTTGCTCTCCTCTCCTCATTGATTCATTGCTGCGAACTCACTTTAACGGTTTTTTAAACATCATTAGTTATTGAATGAGAGACGTATGAAACAGAGATCCTCAACGTCTTTATAAGCCAAACAATCAACCAACCTAGTTATTGAATAAAAATATGCGATTACAATTATCGCTTTTCGCATAACTACTAACCATTAAAAACGTGAACTAAAAAAGCATGAAGTCCCGTCCAGCATTCGCTCTCTTGCACCTTGCTTCCAACGACCGATCTAACGTGTGGAGGAAGGATGGTGGGGTTGGGATGGGTTAACGGGGAGCTTCTTGCAGCTTTCTTTTTAGTTTTCCGACCCGTTGTTAGTAAATCACGTGTCGCTTTTCTTCTTTCGTAAACAAAACTATCAGCTGCGGCTGTGGCTGGTGCGGAGGCGTGAAAGCGTAGCTCTTGCCTGGTTAGCCCACTATTTTGCGCTCTGATTCACATTATTTTAATGTTTCATATGCGTTTTTGTTGTTGTTGGTTGCTCTGTACAGCCCTTCTGTGGCTGATGTTTGGATGTTCGGTATGGTGCAAGCCACTGGCTGAGTGAAAGGGCAACAAATGAATGATGGAGTTGGAAGCGGCGTGAACAATCGTAACAGTATATTTAAACAGCGAATGTGTGCGTGTATTTTTTTTAGTTGCAATTCTTTGTTTGCGCGAACACGCTCCGCGTTTTTTATTCGATGGACACAGTTGGCTGCAGATACTATGCGTTTGTACTTGCAGAATGGTTATTTTGGGTCCCAGTGCCTTATGGACGATGGTTTTTCTACCAACATATGAGTAGCACGAAGAATGTTTCGTCGCAGATTTTTGCAATTGATCTACAAAAATTACTTACTGCCTGCTGGGACATTCTAGACTGAAATCATTTTTTTGAGCGCGAGGTATATTTCTTTAATATTTCTCACCCTTTTTTCGTTTGCTATTCTATTCTAACTGCCATTATCTTGCGTTTAACGTTTCGCTCTCATTCGTCACTGTGATTCCACTTTGTGGCCGACCACAAACTAATGCATGATCGTGAGCTTTAATCACACAGCAGATCGCAAGTGAATGCACTCCATTTAATGCGCCTAGGTGCATTCTTTTGTGAATGATGCATTTTGCTTTTAGCTACGCTTTAGTTCCCATCGACGCGAGCGCGTTTGAGGCGAGCTTTAAGTGGTAGCGTTCATTATGATTAACATTTTTAATTTATGCTGCCTCAAATGATGGTTATGGTCGTTGCATCTGGTCAGTCTGTGGTTGCGCTGGTGTAGTATTTCGAAAAATTTCTTCCTATACTTTAACATTCTTCAGTTCGTTATAATTGTAGCACACACACACTTACACATACACACCCTGCGTCGTCTTCCTCCGCTAGTCAACGCCCATAATTTATGCGGAGGTGTGCACGCAGACAGTCGCGCATGTTCCGTGGCCGGTTTGGGGGCGCTGATGAGTTCACGAGATGTCATAGTAGGTCGTGTAACTTTGGCCTACCTTTTTCCGGTTCGGTCGCGATGCACGTGGTTGAATCGGCACAGCTACGGCTTACAGGCAGGCGCCGGTGGGACATAAAAAAATGGAATGAACGCACGGGAAACAATTATTTGAGTAGGTGATCGCGACATGCCCTGATCATTGGCGAAATGATCGACGAAGCAAAATGTAGAGTTAACGAGAGATCCGGTAATAATGTGTGGGCGAATTGTTGGGTAAAGCGATGAATCATCGTAAAGCTTTTTCTTAAAGAGGATTTGGTGTTTTTTGACTAACTAGACACTTTTAAACATGAAGAAACATATAAAAAACAATATTTCATAACATTGATTTATGCATCAAATTTTGATGAAGCATATTTCTCGTAAACATTGTCACCGGAAATATATTTCATCAAGCTGTTGACGAAGGGAAGCTGATTGAACTTGACGATGCGAAAGTCTGCTCAATTTAGTTTTCCCGCAGTACCAGGTGTGCAAGAGTGCTGGACATGCTTAAAGTGTATTTATTATTCAGATTAAACGAGAAGTGTCGTTGTTTTTCCTTAAGCACCGAAATTAGGCCACCACAACAACACTACCGTCTATTTTCCGTTAATCTATGCAGAGTGGAACATAACACTATTGGTTTTCCTATGACTCTTACTGCTCACTAACCACCAAGAAGCAAACCAACCACCCCGTCAACATAGCACGAAACTTAAGGCCATGGGAAAGGCAATTGTGCGTGTGACAATGAACAAAAACTCGACGACACAACGGTAACTCGCCGTAAGCAGCATTAGCTTTCACGAGCATCCCAAATATCGATACACAGCAAGTGCTTTCTTCCCTCCCGTGTTCCCGTTCACTTCATTAATCTACCCGTATTTATGTCGGCATGCTTCTGAGGCAGTTCTTCTTTTTTTCAATACCGTCTGGACCAAATTAAATTTACTCCATGGCTAATCGATTGTTTGAATCAATTTTCGTTAAGATCATCTGATTTGGTTATGGTGAAGAGATTTTCCATTGGAGCGAGAATCAAAGAGGCAGAAAAATGAATAGTAACAAAACAACAGACTGGCTTGCTGGTACAAAAAATGGTTCGTACTGATGCGGCAGGGAAATAGTGGACAAACGGTAACGGTCAACCCGTCATATGATAATCATTTTGTGCAAGAAATGTTGAATCGGAATAAACGTAACAAATGCTGTAAAAATACAAATAAGTAATTAAACAGCAACAAACCAAGAAATTTCATTTACTATTTGGTAGGTAAATGTTTCAAATAAAAAAAAAGCTAAATGCCGTTCATGAGATTGAAAGGACAATTAATGCGTTAAGCTTAATCGAGCCTTGCGTGTACGCTTTTCTTTTGGTGGTCATGCTTTGACCTAAATTTAGTATCTTCGTTTCATGCGGTCAAGGTTAAATGCTAGCCAACCTTGGTAAGGACCCTTGTAATGTCATAAAAAATGTGTCCATGCCTTAGCTTGGTAAACATATACATTTTGGACGCTTGCATTTAACCTACACCATCTACATTTAACCGCAATACCAATGAATTGGAGCAATGAAAACGTCGAGTTAAAGAGTAGTACAAATTGTTTATTCTATTTATTTACAACATAGTATTGTTTATATATTTATTAAATTTATATTGTTTATTCTTTTGTGATGTCAGAAAAACTAGAAAACAAAATAATTAGCGGGAGAAGTAAAGATGAAATGTATCGTTTATGAAAGTGTTGTATGTATTTCATCAACATATTTCCATGCGTCTGGCTCGGTTAATATATTTTACTTTAACGACAACAAATAAACATTTGTGTTTGTAAAAGTGGTTAAAAGTCATATAAAAACCATTTGAGAATGAACATCATACAATACGAACGGCTTTATTTAAAAATTACAAATATCATACACCTTAATATTTGCTCCAATATTCGCCTTTCCTTTTACTTTAAACATGTACTATTCGTGCGCTTTTATGTAGTGTTTATGTTATTCGCACGTCAGTGTTATCAGATTGTACCGTGACTTGGAAATCATGTTGTGTCATGTCATCCTGACATAGCAGAATAACAGTTCTGCTGGAGCGACGTCGCCTCACACTGCCACGGCAGACACACGTCTTCGTGCAAGGCGTAGAATGATCATAGTTTTACATTCATATTTTTTGGGGTACCATTTCGTTGGTTTATTTGAGTTTGTATGAGTGTAGTGTGGGGGAAAAATAGAAAAACAACACATCTTTGTACCGCTTGATCCATTCTGCTACTTCAGATGCGTTTTAAAATCATGATAACAAAGCTACGTTGCTGTTCAACGTAAATGCCATTCTTTACTCGGCCATGAGCAGCAAGCGGCACGAGCTGCAGGGTTTAGTGTTTGAAGGATACATTAGTAAAGAACTTCTTGTAAGGGGGTTAGTCTCTATACCTTTTTCTCTCTTCTTCCCTCCCTATCGTTCTGTCTCTCTCTAACGCTATGTCCCTTGCATTCCATTTGCACGGTATTATTTTGGTGTAATAACTGACAATTATGATGTTAACCATTTTAACCAAACGTTCATTGCTCGCGCAAGGAGCATCGACATCATATTTTACGAAAAGAAAAAAAACATTTTAAATCGTGCATGTGCTGTACACCCTCATAGAATAAGAAAATTGAAAGAAAATAATAAAACCAAAAATAATTGCCAGAGTCATTGCTGCGTTCCCATCCCTTCGGCTTTTTTTCATTCGGTGGAGACAAACAGTCACCATCTGATTATTCATATCCGTTCTGTGATGGTTCCGCAGTCGATTAAATTCTCCGTGTCGATTAAAGTGTCAAATAAAATGCGTGGCCAGGAAAAGCGTCGGCAGCAATGACAGTCCAAGTTTCCATGCCCCTTCCGACGAACCGTGCACAGATCTGCAGCCAAATCAAGAAACATAGACCTTTGGAGGCGTTTTCCCCACGCACAGATCACCGTTTGGCGGCGTTTTGATGGCAAACAATAGATAGATGACGGAGCGGTTCTCTTTCAACCTGCCGGGATAGTTTTAGCCTGGGAAGGCGTGTTATTTTTCATCCATCCAGTTGAACGGTTCGCTTTTCACCTTCCTAGCATATTTTGCCAGTTGCGGCCGCGCTATGTGTGTATACAATACGGCTAGCAAGGCGTGAAATTATTTCGTTTGGTCGGCGGCATCTCGTTCTCATTCTTGAGCTAGCCGTGTGTGGACATGTTTGTCGATTCGACGTCGAAATAATACACCTAATTTTGTGCTTTAAATTGGCATGTTTTGGAGTTTAAAAGTGTGGAAATGTCAGAAAACAATTTTTGACTAAACTAGCCCTTTTGATTCCATTGCTGGCGAGGTGAAGTGCCGAGGGCGGAGACCGTTTCGAGCTGCTTAGAGGTTCATATAATAACAAGGCGGTATGGATTGTACTGGTGTTACTATTTCCTACCTTACAGAATAAGATGATTAAATGAAGGTAATGTTACACTCTGGTGGACATGGCATCGCAAGTATATCCACCCTTCTTCTGGCGTGGATGGACGGTGCTATAGGCCTCCCTTGGTATGTGTTGCACCCGCGAACCCTAGAAACCCCACACGAAGGTATTAGCTGCAGAAGGAGCTTGTGGAATAAATTATTTTATCTATGTTAGAATGGTTTCAAGGTTTTGTTGTGCCGTTTCTGCCCTCCATACATCATCTATTAGAGCATTTTCGCCCGAAATTAATTAAAGGGAATATTTTAGTGGTTTGAAATAGATGATTGTTTTTAGCTTTCATCGTTAGACTGAAAATAAAAACAGAAACATACCATTTAATTTGGTTGCCTAAACTGGCCAACTGAACATGCCGAACGAACGGAAAGATGCCTTTGGCAACGTACATAACACACCTGTCCGACCGGAGTCGTTGGAAAGTATTTATCGCCAAACTGTTGTGTGATCAATATGTCAACGGAGCGACCAGTGAAGAACGATGATGCATCAAATTATGTTCAATTTTGTGCTTTTTCTTTTTAGATCCGGTGTCAATGGCTGTGCCGCACAAACCGAGAAGGGAAAATGTGAGAAAATTGCAGTAAATGTCGCAGCAGGTGCATTCGGTGCCTATCATCTGCAACGCAACCCCTTGAAATACTTGACGATTCTCGTGTGTTTGTATGTTTAATGCAGCCCTTTTGCCCATTCTATTCCGGATGTCCCCGTGGCAACGAACGTCTTTTAGCAAGGTGTAGGTACCATTGCGTTGGGGGTTCTGGTAAATGATAATAATTTGACACAAATTCGGAAGTACGAAAGGGGCGAACGCGAAGGTGAAGATGATTCGCATTGTTTGACCATTCCACCGGCACGAGAAAGCGCAAGTAAGGGTTAAGTGTGTGTTTCCTGTTCTACATTCGCGCCGTTACCTAAAGCTTTTACCTGTAGGTCAAGCGCACGGTGTTTAAGTGATCGCGGTTTCTCCGTTTGCAGAGGGAGTGTGGTGGTTATGTGAATTTCTCACTTCCTATCCCAACACTGCACTGCAGTGCACGTTTGGCTTGGCCCTAAAATCGGCCCAAAGCGCTGGGTGAAGCAGGTTAAAATGGCCAGATTGTGGGCTTCTCATCATTCGTTCATTAAGCCTGGAATAGTTTATTTCCTACCAACGAACGCTGCTGTGGATCATCATCGTCGTGCAACGGTTTCGTTCCAGCGCGAGAAAAAAAAAGATGTACGCCGAAAAGCGGGTGGCGTACGGTCAGCTAAACTTTTCTAACAGTCGGAAATGACTTTAACCCAGTGAAACAGATAGGTAAATTATATCGTACCCTAAATATGTAGGTGGCAATGAAAAGTGAATATGGTACGATGTGCTCAATAGCTCAAGGGAATAGGAGTTTAATGTGAAGGAAACAATAACTGAAGGTAATGGCAGTTCAACGCAAAGGGAATACGATTTCCGATCTAAAATATGTCTAGAAGTAATTTACAGCTGAGCAAATATTCATAAAAACCATGAAAGCACCCTTTTTCGTTGATACTAACTAGAATTTTTTTCATGATAAAGAAGAGCTCAGATTTTCGTTGGCGTTGCTAAAATTCATCAAAATAATTAAAAAAAAATTGATTTGATTACATACTATTCTTGAAGTCTTCAATTTTAATGCATTACTGTTCCTATGTATGCTTAGTTGGTAATCCTTGAAAATATTATGCTACCGGTTCATTATGTTTTAGTAAACTGAGACTCACTTTAGGTAGTGGAAAGCGGGGCAAAATGGGCATGTTAAGTAGTTTACTGAATATTATTTTGAATAAGCCACAAAACACAAATTTTCTTACATTATTGTATGCCTACACCATTTATATATGGATTAAAATTGCCACCTAGAATGAAAATAAGTTAAAATCATGAAAAAAAAAGTTAAATAAATGTTGACGTTTTACGAGGATCTATTTTGACACGCGGGGCGAAATGGGCATAGCCCTGGGGCAAAATGGGCATATGTAAACAAACTGTGAATCGTTAAAACACTGGGGCAATATGGGCCACAACAACTGCGCTTAGGCAATGGTACTATTTATACTTTTGCGCATGTTTCGTGAAATGTATTCTCGTCCTATCTTTTGTTTTGCTGTTCTTCCAAAAATACAATAGTTATCAAAATTAAACCAGTTTTTACACGTTTAAATGTAAAAAATCGAATATTTCGAAGCTGTGCCTGTTATCATTATTGTAGCGACAAATACAACACCATAGCCTCACCAAGCGCCATAAGTCAAAAGCATCTGCCCATTTTGCCCCAAGCGTAACTGCCCATTTTGCCCCACGTAAAACATTTTTATATTTTTTTAATATTAGTAAAAATTCTCATTCAATCGCCTTGCTTTCTTCAGATAAATTGTATAGAAATATCATATCTTTAAGAATAAACCATGTGAAACTTCCATGCATCCTTGTGAATTTGTTTAATATAACACTCTAATAAATACATTTTGAGCATTGATAAGTATCTTTTTATTGAAATAATGCTTAAATAAAGGGTGCCCATTTTGCCCCACTTGCCTATTTTGCCCCACTTTCCCCTAATAGATTATATTTATTAAATTAAATGCATATCATTTTTAATGGAATATTGAATTTAAAAAAACACAAGTCTCAAGCCTATGTCTTTTCTATTTTGGCATCTTTAATGTTAATTAATTGGTAAGTTTCAACATTCAATGCAATGAGGAAAAGTACAAAAACCTATTATTATTCATTCAATTAAGCAACTCATTACTACGGACATACGGGTTTGTTGAATGTGTTTGCATGAGTAAAGCCATCTGCTACAAGACTCAAAAGATGATATTTATCTCTGAAGTTCATTTGCAATCTGAAACAATTTACATTCTTCTACCCCTAAACATAACCTGCTCGAGAGAGTGCAATTAACATTTCATTCAAACGCTTCCCTATGCGATCAATTGGATTGTAAGTGACAAATGGTTTTATGCATAGTTAATATTCTATAGTTCTTGAAACATCTGATTGAATAATAGCTAACAAAAACAAAAACTTTATTCGATACTCGGCGACCGACCGTCCTTGAATTGTGTAACAAGGAGAAGGTCATATAGTAATTAATAGAACACACGCACGCTAACACGTATTTTGAGGAAAACACAAGCGATCGCTTTGTAACATTATTACAATTTTAAATCGAAGTCGGCTCATCTATTGAGAACCTTGTAACTTTGATTGATGCCGGTAAAATGCTTCCGAATAAACAAAAGTGCTGAAACTTTTCTTTTCGACAGAGGTTCTCATCCGGTTATTTTGCTATGACATTGAAATGGTAAGAATGTGAGAACAATAAAATTTGTAGTTGTGGAAATTTTAGAGAAATCTTCGTTAACTATAAAAAACTAAACACAAATAATTATCAAATTGCATGAAAAATAGCCGCAAACAAACAATATACATCGTGTTAGGACGTACTATTTTGTTATACATATAGGACACACTATAGTTGCATATTGCAAACTTGTAGTGCTCCACATTTTTATCACCATTCGGCACCTTGCTCGAATCAGCAAATGTATACGATCAATCAGATGTTACATAAAAAAGTCCAACTTTTAGAGTGTTCCCCACACGTCTGGCCTTTCCACAGAGGAGTTTCATACCCAAACAGCTGTTTTCTAGACGCATCTTGCAATACTTCCAATGGAAGATGGACCATGATGAAACAAATGTTTATTTTTCGTCATGTCGTTTCGATTAGCGAGTGAATTGTGTGTTAAAAAAACTTGTTGCGGCTACCTAATGAACCCTATTATGAATGGTCGTCCGATGGTACAAGATGAACCAAACATAAGGGAGAGGCATTGCAAAGCGTGAATGTCTGGCATGCTGAAACTTGTTCGAACTTGTTGTGTTTGTGCCGTACCGATCAGCACGGTACGATTCTTTTCGTGATTATACTTGTGACACAAAACTCAGCGCTAGATGTTTTTTTGCGGGCATGTTTTATTAAAATTATGTCACGCACAATGATGCTTGTGTAGGTTGTGATACATATATTTATTTTATTCACAAAATGTTTCTCATTGTCGTGAAAGCTATATTCAATAGATAGGAATGTTTACAAATGCAGAAATCCCATTTTTATTGTTATTCGATGTGCACCTGATTTGTTTTACGGTCAAACTAGTTGATTGAATTTAAGCGTTCCAAAACACCGATGCGTGTTGTGCTGCTGATCGATCAAATTGATTGAATTTAATAAAAATCTGGTTTTTGTTTTTTTTTTACTATCAACAAAACGGAACAGTATTGGTTTTCGACATGTATGTAGCTTTTGCTTCGTTACCAACAATCTCCAAATTGATGGATTGTTAGCGTTCGTAAATTTAATTAGCTTCCATCGGATTAAGTTTAATGCGCTGCCCGCCACTTTCGCTAACATCGAAACTATTGGACGCTGCGCTATGTTTTAACTAGTGTGCTTGGCACACTGCTGTTTTATGGGTTCGATGAAACATTTGTTGTGGTATATGAATGCTTGTAGCTTAGTAATTAGCTGTTCGCTTTCGCTCTTGTATTTTCAATTTCGGAGGAAATACTTTCCCGCTCGGTGAGGCTAAAATTTCCCTTCCAAGTGCAGAGCATAATTTTGATGCTTTTTATGATTTGGTTCGGCATAACATTCAATTAGCTCGTAGCTTCAGTATGGGTCTTACGATGTATCATCAACCATATTGTTCGGGGGTTATGTGCAATGGTTCGGCGCATTAATTAGTTATAACGGAGCGTGCTTTGATTTTAGAAAAAGAGAAAATTTTAGCATACATGCATTTAAAATTGGATGGCTTTTGCCGATGTTCGTTGAATCGTACGGCATTTTGGTATATCTAAGATTCGTAGCCATGTTTTGAATCCTACGATTAATTTTTTTTACATGATTCATTTTTGGCCTGTGATGTATGTATTATGCCGCTCAGGAAGCATTTTCCTATCAATATTCAAGCAAAAGTAATCAATTTAACCTAATATTTTGGAAAATTGTTAATTTCATAAAATAAATGTAAAATAGTTTAAAATTGGCATAAATTATTAAATTAATTAATTTAACGTATTTAAAAACATGCAATACATACAACATGTTATGAATTTCCCTCGGTTTGATAGAAAGTTTTTTGAAAAAGTTAGATTATACCAAGCAGACCAATCATTCCAATAAATTATCCGTTCCGTCAGTAGATCTTTCAGTGGGTTAGGTATGTCGTATTGGTGTTATAATTGAATGATTAAGTATTTGCTTTCATCTCGAGTCTACAGCTTCTAGTCGTTCAAATATGGATGGGAAACATAAAACGCTGCCGCTGAAAAGCCTTGGCGGCATTGTTTGACTTACGTCTTGTTATACACGAATGCGGTAGATCCCTATTACCACAAAGAATCGTCTCCTGTATCCAAAGTGAAAGAAGTTGGTTGATTTACGTATCTAGAATTAATAAATATAAGATTTTTATGATTATTACTATATTTTATAGCATTATAAGAAAGTGACTGGGCTGTTTATTGATCGAGCTGTTTGATCCAAATCCAACTATGATAGCTTAGGTCTGAGATGGGAGCACATTTCTTTTCCTTCTCCTATCTACCTTCTGAATCTTGCATGCGTCGTGTCGGCTGTTTTATGGCGTGAGTAGGATGCAGGCTCGCGTCATTGAGATTTTTAGTTAGCACGATTATCGGTTTTTTTTTCTGACCACCGATGACGATCGGCATCGTTGCTGTTGTCAGTGGTTTATTTTCGGTCCAGCGGCTCGCACGCAGTCATAATGTCTACACAATTTCTCTAAAGAATTTTTATTGCTGTCTTTTAAGGTGTCGTCTTTTGGATAGGTGCGATCCGGCTAGATTGTCGGTGGTCGGTTTCGATCGATATAAAAGTGTTAACGAATATAAAGCAGCATTGATAGGATATTGGTATGGCATGTCATGTGTGACTCTTGGAAATTTGTTTATTTAAGAGCACAGTTCCAATGCCCAGATAGAGTACTTGGGCAGTCCCGTGTACTTAGATGACCGCGTAGGTCGTTACGCCAAAAAGCAATATCCTTGGTTTTATTGGAGCATCTTCTTCTTCTTTGTCTCAACAACCGATGTCGGTCAAGGCCTGCCTGTACCCACTTGCGGGTTTGGCTTTCAGTGACTAATTGATTCCCCCCCATAGCAGGATAGTCAGTCCTACGTATGGCGGCGCGGTCTATTTGGGGATTGAACCCATGACGGGCATGTTGTTAAGTCGTACGAGTTGACGACTGTACTACGAGACCGGCTGGAGCATACATAATAACTAATGAAGAAAAAAGACGAATCTTCGTAGAACATATTACAAAAAACTCTTCAGGCTGTATGTACCAAAATTTATGAACATTTTGAAATATCAATGGTTTATACGAAACATTTGTTCGATTTGTTATGCTGATGATCTGCTGATATCATTGGAGTTAGTGATTAAGTACTATTGTATTGATCATATTCGTAAAAAAAACTGAAGCAGATTTTCGTTTTGAATGCATACCCCATCTGGCAGCTACACCAGCTACAACCAGTTACAATCATGCATTTATAAATCGAAACCAAAAAGTTCATCAACATTCCGATCCGCCCCTTATTTTTGCGACGATTCCAAAAAACGTATTGTTCGTAGCGAAGAACTTAAAGACGAAACAAAAACCATCATCATGATGTTATTGTTTGCCATCATCAAAAAGAAGCTTCAACGCAACTTAACGCATATGCTGAACGATGTAGGAAAATGATTCTCCCGTAATTCCTAGCAAATGTTTTTTTTTATTTTCTAACATGTAACTACCATACAACAAAGCTGTTACATACAAAAATACTTAGCATAAATTGAACATAAACTTTATTAAGTTGTATTCAGATATCTTTCCAATGATTTCATTATCATCAGAGGTTTACGATACTTTTATCATCAAAGATGAACCAGTGCTCTGCTTTGTTGATTTGTTACCAAAATTAAATTACAAACATGAGCAACACACAAAAACAGCCAAGAATAATCATTTGAAGGAAGCCTGATTTGGATGATTGTTTCCCGTACTGTTCGCGACGGTAACGTAAAAGGCGTGAACCAATTTATATATGGCTTAATTTATATGCATCTGGTTTTGAAGCATGAACTGTCAAGGTTAGTTGCATTGAATCTGATGATTTTTTGTGTCTCTGAACACTACGCGAGAAAAGAAGAGTGGTGGTTTTGTCGGCGCCATTGTATTTTTTTTTGGTACAGAATATAAATTATTCAACCACAAACCGCTGAAATTCGTTCTACCCATTTGTTTCCAAACTTCTGGGAAAGAAAGAATTGGATAGCTAACTGCTGCAGCTCCCTAAAAGGATGTGCATGAAATGTGCTGTGAAACGGTTCGCCGAGAGTTTACTTGCCTTAAAGATCGAGGATTCCGCCGGTCGCAAATCTCCCTTTAACACCTTTTATGGAAACTGGATTAAATTTGTTTTCATTCGCAAAGGTGAAAGCAAAATGAAAAAGGAGTAGAAGAATCTGTTGTTGGAATGACAATAAAACACAAAATTGCAAACTGCATTAACCCATCAGATGAAGACGAAGCTCCTCAACTTGAGCTCTTTACTCTTCTTTCTTGTTACTTTAAATTACATTATTCTCGGTTTTAGTTTATTGTGAAGCACTTGTAGTACTATTTTACCATTTTCAAATAATATATACTTTTTATCCAAAAATAACATTAGAATGTACAAGAATCAAAAGAAAAATACTATACAGGATTTTCCAAGTTACTTTCGAATGTAAACATTGTTATTCAACGTTTGCAATATATTAACCACATTAATCTGATATTTCATTTCCATCATCATAATTTTTAATTTCTTCAACATGATATTCAACAAGACTCAAGCTGGATTGAATTTGACAGTTCTTTGTTATGTGTTGAAAATCATGTGTTGAAACTGAAATTTCTCAAAACGAATAAAAAAAATATCAATAAAAACTAAAACAAAAACCACAACAGAATTAAGGACACATATGGAACTTTAAAAAAAACTCTAGAACTAGCTGTTTTTTGCTTGCCGAAAACAAAACTCAGTTTAGCAACACTACACACAACAAAGACATCAAAACGACACAATAGACAATACAAAAAACAAAACAACGACCAGTGATTAACAAACTCTGTGAAATAAACGATGTGACAAACAAAGAATAAGAGACCAATACAACACACAACCAAAGAGCAATAGACAAAGAAGTATACCTCAATAACAGGTGGCTATTCCTCTGTGCATGAGGCTTTTTGCAGCATAGGAGGACAAACCCCTTCGTCATAAGAAGAAGAAGAAACTGCAATTTCTTTTTGAAGCAAATACACCATTTGAGATCTGATGAAAAACTTTTTTGATGCAGTGAATAATTATGTGTACATTCGAAAGTGGTAATAATCAATAATTCTTGTTGGCTAGGAGCAGGACATCCACTAATTTGTTTGATGTTTGAACAAATTGCTTTGCTGCAGCTTTTCTTACTGTTCTGAATTCTCGCGTTAATATTATAGCACTTTAAATTTACAAATCGCTAATCTGTTCTGAAAAGCGCTAGTAACACAACAGCAAGTCACTGTATCGTGAGCAGGGTGACGAACGAATTCAATACTAATAAATAATTAGTAGAGATCGCACATGCTTCTGAAACATTGCAAAATTACTACATGTATTGACCACTTCACAAGCAGAGTTTAATCGTTACAGGGTTTTCCAAATCACTTTCGATGTTTTTCAACAGCTGTCCAATGGGGTATTTTCTACAAAATAAAATTTGAGTTTTTACAAAGAACGTTAAACTCAATCTTGATACGTGTTGAATATCATGCTGAGGAAATTAAAAATTATGATGCTGGTAATGAAATATTTGATTGATGCGGCATTTGATTGATTAACATATAGCACACGGTGAATAACAACGTTTAAATTCGAATAACAACGATATTTCAAATTTATAATCAATGCTACCACAACAAACCACAAACTCTACTAATAAATTTGAATTTTTTTAATGAAAACCACACACGCAAAGTATGTTTACAGACATTTGAAAATCATTACAATATGATTATACCAGGGAAATTAAAAAAAGAGAATGCCTTAGCATGGCTTATCCAGTACCATGGGCTGTCTGTAATTTTTGACAGTCAGCATCTTTGCAGGCACATGTACATTAGATGCATTAGATTAGATTAGATTAGATTACCCGACGATACCGTTAACCATTAAACGGAAAGGATATTAGGGCGGAATTATTTCGTTTGGTTGAATACAAAACAAATATCTAGACGTTGGAACGTCAAATTCACAGGTACAAATAATTGATATGATTTAATAACATTCAGGTTTGATCGTCTATTGGAAACATGAGGTGGTTCATTAAACATTTAATTGCCAAAACAATGCTATAGCTTTACCTAAAATATGGATGAGGCCACCGCTCCATCAACAAAAATGAGTCAACTGTTTGCCTAGCATTTTCAGCCAGAATTATGAGCCCTTTCGTATCGTAACCTTTCCACCTTATCGATTTTACCTAGATCCTTGTTACACCGTTTCGGATTTGTTTTCTTGCGGGTTCGTGTGTGGTGTCAATCAAACAATAACGCAACCGGCGACCGCTAGAACTGTGGTTAAAGTTTGTAGGTAATAAATAAAAATGATAAAAAACATAGCCAACGAATGTCGCCCGGTACCACGAAAAGGCCAAACCCATGAATTCAACCTGCCAGGGTTGGGTAAAAATTGTCCCAAGGATAAAACAAACATGCACGACCAGCAGACCCAGCGGGACGAAACGGGAAGGGTATATGGGGGTATATTTAGTGTGACAAGCAGTGCCTCCCTGGACGGGGCAGAATGTCTGTATTTTCATGTTTCTGATGTAATCGCTGCTGTTTCTTTAGCTTCATATGCTCAGGCGTTACATCGAGGCATGAAACTATCGATTTAGCAACAAAAAACAAACAAGGCCATACGCTTGATAGCTGCAGGAGGGTTGATCTATTGAATCTCGCCAATTTCTAAGCCGTAACGGAGGGAATAGAAAACACTTTTGATGATTCTTTTAAGGTTAATGGTAGTTGAACATGCGATTGCAAGTAAATTGCGAAGGAAAAAAATGGGTTCTTCAAATGTGCTACGGAAAAACGCCATCAACAAATAAGCGGCGAAAGTTTGACCCTGTTTAGTTTGAGTTTGTACGAGATGATTGATCAGGTGGTTACATATTAATGAAAAATGTAATGAAACAAATATATCATTTTGTTTACATTCTAATGAAAGTACGTTACTAGAGAACAGCAATTAAAAGACAGAATTAGAAGCACACGGTAAGGGATACCAGGCAGCTCCATCTTAATTAAGATTTATTTCAATAATTTAGCGTGTATAACGACCTCGTCACACACTCCTTCCACCTCCCCTTCCCTCTTCACCCGTTTATTTTTATTTTGTTATGTTTATTTCCTTGGCAACACTCCTTGCCTTTTCTAGTATTATCTTTGAAGATACCCATTCACCAGACTATATTTGTTAGTGATTGAATGTAATGTCTCAGGTGTAATCGAAAAGTTACTACCTACGTATAACACCCCCATTAATCCGTTTTTGTAATTTTTTAAAGCATACTCTTGTATCCTTTTCTCATAATGTTTAAAATATTTGATGTTTAAAATACTTGTATGTAATTTTTATGATGTGCATTTAAAGGAGTTAAAATACGCAAACAATTTGAATACATTCTTAAAGAATCTATCCGTACTTAACCTCATCCCATGGGTCTGGCAATCCTGTGTGTTATGGCAAACAGATTATCTATTTTCTCGTCAAAATTCACCCTCAACATCGACAGCAGAGTCAATCGATCGTCAATTTTTAAAGCATTGTCGATGACCGCACCAATCAACCGTAACCAGTATTCCAATTCTATTGATGAAAACCTTCTCTTTGCGGGGACTCGCTTGATCAATTTCAGAGTGAAGCCTGGCTTTGTCGTCCTTACGTGTGAGCTACAGGCGGCTCTCTACTGTGCATACGAAGGCAGCGTACATACAACAATACGCGTTCCATGCGAGCGGTTGCGTTGACAGAGAACGAGCGTCAAATGGGCAGCCGGGTTAAAAACAGCATTTATGGGCATTGAACTGCAAAAGGTTGCCCGTTGCAGCACAAAGGATAGCTGCACGGTTCTGGTAGCAACACCTGCCATCGAACGGTAATCGATAATTTCACAACTTCCTTTCCAATTTTAGGCTCATTTCACGGTTTGAAGAAGCTGCCAATTAACAATGAAGTGACGGCATGATGGCTGGCATGACGGTTACAATTCACCGGTTACTGGCGCTACCTGGTCTTGTAGGATTGTTTTCGGTCTAGCTGGTGGTGTGGTTTTAGAAGTGTGCCGTTGTGGTTGTGCTAATAAAGTAATAGAGTGTCTGCCGAATCGGTTCGATGATCGGCTTATAGCAATTGGACAGTGGTACTTAATACTAAAACTAATTTACTTTTTGAAAATAAAACTTTTTTTCAGAAGGAATTTCCAAACAGGCCGTATTGCTTGGTTGTTCACTTTATTGCAAATGTAAATTTAAGTGCAGTCTGTAACGTAAAATGCTTCATAGAACATTGTTTATAGAATATTGCTTAGAGTGTGTAAAACTTATTCTGAAGATGAATAGGTTCTGAAGACATATAGGTTTCTAAAAATCATTTTAGTATTGCGCTCTTATTTGAGACACAAAAGATAATTTAGCTACATATTTGCTTTGTAAGCCTGTATCGATTTGCCTTGTGAGGTAAGATCGTCTCGAATCAGAAAAGGAAGAAGAATATAAAAATAATTCATATAAAAATAATTCGATGTCGTTCCATGGAATTTCTGTAAAATCGCTTTCACCTTTATCCGAATTTTGGTGCATAATGCCACAAATCAAACATCGAGTCAAAACTGCTTTGATTGCCACAAACAGTCCGGAGAGTGGGCCAAAAGAACTGCTGAAAACTCCTGTATATCATCCCAGTAGAATTGTATTCAACCCTATTCGTAAAATGTATTCAACCGAATTACACTCAGATTGCAAAGGTGTCCATTAGAAGCAAAACATTATTAATAACAAATACAGTTGCATACTCTGTCCCATCTATCTCTTGAAAACTATCTTGAACTATCATCCATACTATCTTGAAAAGATTTTTGACGTCACAGAAGCTACCTTTCTCATCAATCTATAACGAACTGCATGAATTTCTGCATTAGCTACCTATATTATTCAAAACACATTCATAAATCACAGCTGTCCCGTCAGCTTCCCTTTTTTCATCAATCGTTCATCGCAAATGCCTCGGGCTAGGAACGGCTGCACCGAGCTGCGAGTCAGTGATGTATGGAAGCGATACTGGACAGCAATTTAGCTAGATCGTCTCATCTTCACTGTAATTGATACACATTTTTTGTGTGCGGAAAAGAAAACATATGGATCGTCTTCATCCAGAAGCGATTTAAACACGTTCTCTGAAGAAGCTGCAATCAATCGAGGTGAAGTTCAACACGAAACGCAAATTATAGCGATATTGCAGGGTATTGGTATGCCGTTATAAAGGCGCTTCGGCGATGAATTCGTACTTGTTGCGGTTGGAGATGAAAAAAGGAGAAGAAACAGAAAAACAGGTATCCTTGTATGCGAGGGACGCCCCAAAGAACCATACGAAAATTGTACCAATCAGAACATCGGCTGGGCCGTGCGCCTGCGATCTGGCACGGAATGCCAATGAGATGCAGCAGTAGAGATGATCCATGGGCATAATTTGAAAGCCTAAAATTATCCTTCCATAAAATGTTACTATTCATTAGTTTTAACGCAACAGCCCAAAATCATCTTCCTCCGTCGCATCGTCAAGAATGTGCGGGATGAAGTGACGTTCGGTTTCGTTTTGCACGAAATGGTTTTGTTTTATGTTTTGTTCAGAGCAAAAGTAACTGCAGAGTGTGGTGGCTGAACGTACGCATCGCCACGCATGTTCTCCGTCTGGTTGAATTTCCAAACTGACACAGGACAGCATTCTAAATGCTTATATACTCCAAGTTTTTGCTCTGCCACCGAAAACGAGTGTCGAGAATGTAGAAACAGAAACGCAACATCGCCTTAGGATACACTGCGCGTCCAACTGGTTGCGGCGTCGTATCGTTGTTCGTAAATTAGGATGATTGCTTGCCGCCGTCGCCAGATGTAGAATGTTGCTGAAGGGCATTTTAAAAGTGGGCAACGTTTTTATTTTACTCTACAAAAGCTTCCAGCTAAAAGGGTGGCATTTACATTAAGGCCTAACCCAGGTGTTAAAGGATGTCCATCTCGCCAAGGCGATGGTTGGTCCTCTTTCTAGTGTGCATGACTTCTAGGATTAATGGGTATTTTCAAATAACTGGATCAGCTGTCATAATGACATACTTTCACCGAGTAGCGCTGTAAAAACCCTAATTACATGAAAATTAACGAAACATATTTGGTAGTAGCTGAGTATGGCAAACTCAGCAAACATTTGTGTTAAATATTGTGCATTACAGCTATTGTAAGCACATGAGTTATCTGTATGTATAAATTTCATCCCTATTTAAAAGGTCATATTCAGTAATATAACTGCACGTAAAATCGTTATCGCTCCAGTTTTTATTCTACATCCTTCTTGTGTAGCTGAAACGATCATTAATCGTTCACTATGTAATACAAAGTCTTTGAATGGCATGAGTTCCAGAGCAATAAAGAATATATATTAAAACGGTTTAGACATGTATTAAGGCTTTTCAATTGTGATAACGATCATGAAATTATTCGTAAGAATCGTGAAAGAGGCTGTTGCGCAGCTTTGGGATATAAACTTTAATAAAATTGGCGAAATTGTGTACACTATTTATTGTAATTCTGTGTTTTCTTCACATTTATGATTTTTGAGAGATGGTTAAGAAATATCATAATTAGAATCACTGAGGTATGAAACATAGATTAAATCTGTTTTCTGTCAAACTTTCTGCGAAACAAGATCAACTAAGCCAATCTCTCTTTTGGTAAATGGCATGAATGACATTGGTTTTATTATATCTATTTACCAATTTATTTACTTGGTAGAACATGTATACAACATAAAATAGTACATATTTACAAATGCTGGTTTTAAACAAATGCGGTTCTAAAACCAAACATGAAAAACTAACAATCAAAGAACATTTGGAGCAAAAATAAATAGAGTTTCTAACATAGACTGACATTTGAAGGCTCGATTAGCTTCTTAGATTTGGAATCATTTGGAATAATAAGCTTCAAGAGCACAGTGTTTCACTCTAAAACACGAAATCAGGCATTCATTGTATTCAGTGTATTTAACCTAAACATATTCCATGACTAGCGAAACCTTCTGTTCAGTACATGCATTGGCCAAATAACCAATCACAATTTCAGCTTTGCTTTCCTTTGTATACCGACATGAAAGTAGCAGTCCTTCGAAGAGGTATTCATTTTAGAACCATAATTTGGCAATCGTTTCTCGGTAGTTTTGGTGGTGATTTTAGGTGCTGTAGTGGATGATTTTCGGGGTGCGTTTTTGTGACTGATTTCACATTCCAACCACCTGATGAAGAGTTACGTTGTGCAGCGAATCCTTTGCAGGACTTTGCTTAGTTCCATTTTCGGCACGTTGATACACCGATGATCACTGCGGCGCAGAAAGAAGTGAAGGTGACTTCAGTTGTTCCTGCTGCTGCTGCTGCTGCTGTTGCTGCTGATGGAGATAATTATAGGGTACGAAAAACCAATCATAAGCCAACGTATAGCACGAGTCTGGCACGGACAGCCGTTTGGAAGAGTTTTTTTTTTTCATCAAGCGTGCCATCCACCTGAAGGTCTATGGTGCATTTTGTGCATTATTATGAACATTCCTGTCTAATTGCTGGCTGGTTGGTGGTTGTGCCAAAGGATGTTCTTGGAGCACGCTTTCGGTAAGGTAGATCTGCTTCCCCACAGTCAGTCTGGCATGCTCATTAAAATATACTCTCGTTGCATAGCCAGAAACATTAGTCATCGATTTCGAATTGGTCGTTTCTAATCTTACCAGGTGATGAATAACAATTGAATTTATGTGCCTACATAATGGGGAATAATACAGCCATTAAATGAATTCCTAGTTCCTCAAAAAGGAAACTTTCTACTCATACCAAAATTACTTTTATGCAACAATTAGGGAACACCCGTATATTCTTTTTCATACCAATTAACCATTAAAAAAGTGATTAGACCATTTTATATGTTCAATCTACCTATAAAACTCTCATAGTACAATTTACTCTCCAGAAGGATGAAAAATCATCGTTACGTTCTGTCATCATTACATCACAAAGCGGGTTTCAACAGAAGACTGCAAAGGAAACGAGAACAATCAAATGTTACATTTTTATCTCTTCTATTAAAATGCCAATCACTGAGACAAATCCTTTGAATCTAAAGCCTTCTAACAGGGTTCCAAAAGTGAGCATGAATTGCGCACGCATCTGTTTTGGTCCCATTACCTTACAAGAAACGATCCTTTTGTGGACCCGTTGCCAAAATTTAACCTTTGCTCTTTTTGTTCCATAATCAAAGCGTTCCCTTGTCATTATTAATCCATCGGTTAGAGATTTCATTCCCTTAACAATTGTGCAAATGCTTACATTAAAGCATTATTAGAAATATGGATGTCTTTTCAGCACCACATCGGCTAAAATGTCATCTTGGTTTTATTGTATTATGATTGATCATAAAGTCAAAAGAACTGATCATTCTGTGGTATTTTTATCTATTTTATTCTACTAAAAATAATGTCTTGAAGTCGGTAAATGACTATAATTGTGTTGTTGTAATGTTGTAAGAATCGAATGGTTCTAACTGCTGTGCATGTTACATAAGTTTAGTGCATGTGCATAAGTTTCAAATCTCGATTCAAATCTGGTTCTGTGTTAGTATTGACAAAACATTAATAATTAATTTATAACTAAGATTATTACTAACTTCACTCACTACAAATGTTGCAAAAGATGTAAAAAATAAACTGTTACTAAAAATACCTCAATCACAGGACATAAAAAATATATAAAAATGCCAACATAATGATTACTTTTTGCCCTACAAGACACTATACCGAGGAAGCTAGTTTGATGTGTAGGCCGGTGTGATAAAATTTAAATCCGAGTCTAGTGCCATCCAAAGGATAATTTACCATCCTATAGGCAAAACCTGTCCATTCAGTGTAAGTTATTCATGGCACTCCAGTTGCGCTCATATGAAGCTTCATTCTGCAGTTTAGCTGCATTATTAATGATTGTGGTTAACCGGGGCGTTTATTGCATGTGCGGTTATTAGATGACAGCGGTATGCATGCCAATAATCAATATTAGATGCATTTTACAACATGTGTTCAACAAGTATTGAATTAAAATTGGTTGATATTACAATGAAACTCAGTGGAAATCCAAAAAAAAACGAATAAAAGAAAGTGCAACATCGATTCTTTTTCCTTTCAAACAGCTGAAAGAGACCCACAAGGTCTAAAGCCTCTATAACGCAACCAAAGTTGTTTTTGGCAAACGTTTATGCGAGCGATTGAAAGACGATGTACACTGTTCTAAGAGTGAACTAAGACTAACTACATGTTTATGTTTATGTTTATTTGTCTATCGATGGACAATAATGCCCTCTCGAACCATTTTAGCAATGTTTTACAATGAGTTCTTTACAATGGATTACAATAACATAGAACATTTATTCTATATTCAGTGAAGCCACGGTTGCTGTAACCAATGGCTACTTTATTACAACTAAGATATTGCTATAAGCAATCCACCACACGTTCAAATCCAATTTCAGTTCTGCAAGCATGAATTAATGATTCATATCGTTTAAGAATGATTTAAGTCGCATTTATGATACCATTATCTTATATAAACTAATACAATGTACTATACCCAGCACCAATCACCTGGTTTATTTGTGGATTAATGGATTATTTGTGAAAATTAGCAAAATTAGATCACTTGAGACATCTACGATAACTTGAGTTCAATTACGGTTTCTATAGAACCAAAGCAAACCTAACACTACCAATACTTCGTTAGGAAATGTGTGGCTAGAAGCAGTGATACGTCGTGATTGGTTCATTGATTGAAGATTGATTGATTGATTGATTGATGGATTGACGTAAGTATCATCGCTCGTTGATCCTACGATGTGATGGGAACCGGAAAATCTGTTCCTTTTAGTCTTGAAATCAATTGCCACCACACGCCATGAGAAAAAAAATATCCTAGAAGGTGGAAATGACACAGGCGGACGGTACAAACCATTCGACGCCTTTCTGGTGTCTCTGCACACGTCTTACTTTTCACTTTTCACTTGTAATTACGCTCCATCGCGTGTATTATGCATGGAGTCCGTACACTTATGCTTGTTTTTTTTTCGTTATCTCTTATTTTCGCAGATACAATAGCTCACATTGATTATATTAGATACTTTTTTACATTTATCCTAAACAGTAAATAATCAAATTCTTAAGGAATATATTCATTAGATCATACTAGTATAACTATTTACAAATTATTATCAGAACAACAGTTGTTTTTTTAGTTACCAATCTGATGAAAATTGTAAATGAAAAATTGCAAATGAGCGGCGACAGATGACAATATAACGGTACTTTGCACAACTGCATACCATTGTTTGGAACACAATAATTTATTCAACTCGACGGACAGCCAGGCAAAACATTTTCCTTCGGCAAAAAGTGCACTGTTCGATTTGTACATAACATACCAAAAGGGCGGACAAATGGTACAGACACACTATCAAAATATGAAGAAACACGTAACCCAAAAGTCTGTCTCTGTAGCCTCGCGAATTCGGCGAATGTGATGTATGACAAACTGTTTTAAAGCAAGTATAAATCAACAGAGACAGAGAGAGATAGAGAGAGAAAGATGGAAGGAGAAGGAGTTACGTAAGAGAGATACAGAGAGAAAGAGAGACTGGAACAGCTAAAGTGCAAGGATCTTTTGCGTTGTATTACCTATGGAAATATTCTTTCAAATCTTGTTCGTGGCCCCTATTTCAATTCAACTAGCAGAGAGAAGAAAAAATCTTTTCCCGGAAGATAATTAAAAACCAGTATACGATTGTCATCGGTTTCTGCGACACTGGTATCACCAAACGGCACAGGATTCACCAGCTAGATTCTCCTTGCCACCTGATACATCTTTGTAACTTGCGAATCGTTTAGTTGGTCCCCAGGTCGAGCCAATGATTTGCTTTTCGCCAATTGAAAATGCACCGCACGAGACAATGCACTTGTTCCATAATTCATGTTGTCAGGCAGATGACGTCGGTAGCGAGGCTAGAGTGTCTACCGTTTCGTACGTTTATGTGCACAGCGCGCGATTGCGAGTCATAAACCGCCCGCAGCGATGGAATGATCACTCGCACGTGTTCGAATCAATCTTAAGGGTTTCGTGAAGTGAAGAATGGTTCGAGCTTCGGGAGGCTTCGCTACAGTGCAGTTTATTCACTTGGCTCGCCAGCTTGGCTGTTGCAAGCGTTGCTTTACCGCTTGCCTCAATTATACATCGGGTGGCAGCGCGCATGCCGAATACTGGCGGCCACCTGGCAATCGTAGCGTGTGTGATGTTATCCTCCCATTGCAGACAGGTTCCATCAGCGCAGAAGTGCGCGGAACCTTTGCAGAAGATTCCAGGTGGAGAAAAGACAGAACACGAGCCAAAAACTAATGAATTTTAAAACTCGCCGCATTCTTCTCCATCCCTTGTTACATAAGGATTGCAGGGGATCGGCCTGTTGGGAGGGCTTCGCGGGCAGGAGTACCCGGGACGGAATTAAATACTTTTTGGCATCTGATGTCGTCGGAATGTGTGTACTGGGCACAAAAAATGCATGCGCAAGAACAAAAAGTGGATTCAAAGGTGCATTTAATGATGCCGATGGAAGTGTAATAAGAGCGATAAAATGCAGATCGAAAGGAAAGTAAGGATGATGAACTGATACGTAGACCGTGTTGCGTAGAGTCGTTTCTGAGAGAGGGAGCTGTGCCAAAGCTCATAGTTTTGATAAGAAAAGCAGTAAAGAAAGTATTGAATCAATCGAATGAAAATCAAATGCTATCAATAGGATCGTTACTTTAAATGATGTGTTGAATATTGCATTGCATGACGTCTATAATGCTGACATTATGCTTATGTTAAGAAACAGAACTGAGAATTCTAAGAATGCATCGATAAAACAGAATTAACTTATGAGTTAGTTTGATAGTAACACATTAACGGATAAACATTCGATCTGACTTGGGAATACATTGGTGAGTGTAGTTTAGTCATAACGAGCATTCCGTCTTAGTTAGTTTTTTACATAAACAGCTAATCAAATTTATCCACAAACTATCTTTTCAACTAGTATAATTTCACATAACTTCAACAATAATAAAATTTATGAATTTTTGAGCTGTTGAATCATTGAAATAATTACAGATTGATAACAAAATCACCTTGTTCTAACATTATTTCGATTAAGGAGCCAACTATTTTGCTTCTTATCATGTAGATAATAACTTTCATCAACTCGTTATTTCGTTTAACGAATGTGTCACTGGAGCGGATCAAGCTCGATAAGCGAGGGACGATTGTATATAAGACCATAGAAGGAAATTAGATACTAAGCAATGTGTTTTTGTGTCTGAAATGTGTTTTCTAATGTGTTTTCTAATAAAAAGCCTGAAAATTTAACAAACGTGTCTTACGTACAATGAAGAAAAGATGTATTGTGGGCCAGTTTTATAGCATTCTACGAGGCATGACGAAACTTAGGCACAATGCATACTATTTGGAAAGATTGTTACTGAAGAAATTGGTGCAGAGATAGTAGTTATATGAAGGGGTTGAAAGCTAATCAAGAATTCATATTTGGATTATTAAATGATAATCGAGACATAAATGGTTCGAAAGTTTCACTAATTGGCTTCGGTCGAATGGAGAGGTGATCTCTCTGGTCCAATTGTTGTTTCTTCTGGGCCTTTGACGGGTTCTTTGGAGTCTTTGAACCGTATCCTTTTAATAGGAGGCAAGGAGAGTGGTTCTTTCGTTCAAAAAATAAAATATCATAACAAAATATTAGTATTAACATCTTCCAAAATACTAAAACCCATAATGAAAGTTGTTGCATGAGCAATTTCCCCTTAGCAACATAAAATGAATTCTCTATCTTTGTCTCTTGCGTCTCTTTGTGCATGTGCAAACATGTCGCGCGAATTTTTATTTCTCTTTCTCTAAATACGCTCCATGCTCACGCATTCCAGCGAGAGACAACTGTACGCCGAGTGAGCCAAATTGATAGACTTTTTTCTGTCTCACTTGAACCTGACATCGACGAAAACGTGCACGTTCTAAGATCATACGATTGAATTAAAAGACTGACAACATTTATTTTGTGGTCATTCTACCACAACGGCATCACATCCGTATCTGCAGAAGTATTTAGAAATCTAATACTTTTCTTTTTCAAAGTAATGCAAAATAAGATCCTTACGTAAGGAAATGTTAAATAATTAACATTGTTTTGGGAGCTTCATAGTAAAACGGCTGATTCGAAATATTCAATAGATATTCTCTAAAGGATTAGTTTACTAGAAAAAGAAACTGTGGGCTTGTCCAAACTACAATTTTGAAAGTTAGTGGAACTGAACAAACCGAAAGCTGCTAACCAGAGCAGCTAAAAAGAATAACATTCACGGTTAAAGAGTTTTATGTAAAAGGGTCAATGCAAAGCACATCAACGAGAAACACATTACTGAACTAGGCACAGTACAGTAAGCAGAGAATAAAAACACAATAAACAAATACTTACGCTATACCGCCGTTGCCTTCATCCATTGAGTTCCCATGCTTAGTGTCATTTCGGACGAGTTATTTTTCGTTTTGTACCGGAATCACTAACGTTATTTTCTCCACTATGCACTATGTTGCGAGTTGCCGGTTGGTCCTTTTTTGCCGTCAATCGATCAGTACACACAGGAAGCTCCCAACTACATTTATTTACCTTTGTAATGTCCTGACGTCCATGGCAGGAAGAAATTAGCAACATGGCAGCGGCCCAGTTCCTACGTTGCGGCTACTCCCTTGTGGTGGAGCGTGCTTTACGAGAGCTTCCTGTTCACTAGCAGTTGTCAAATTGTGTCATTGCCGGTTTCCGAAGGACGGCAGCCGTGTGATTTGTATGGCATGAATATTAAAACTGCACAGGGGAGGGGAGTAACAAGACAGTAACATCAGCTAAGAAGAATAGGGTTGCTGTGGCGACAAGCAAAAGAGATTCATCTCTCTGATTGAAACACCGTAAATGGCTAGGGAGACATAACTATTTCCGCGGAATTCGTCGGTCAGTTAAATTAGCAACTGTCCCACGGGACATTGCCATGCAACGCCTTGTACAGCGCTAGTAGGGGGATGTTTTTCTAATATAAATGTAATTAATTTAATCAATGGATATCTTAATTGATTGTCGTGTTATCAGTATTGTCTCTTTTCTGCGCCATGCCACAAATTTATCTTGGCTAATTGATTGATGGAAATATATATATATTTTTTATTAGTATTGCGTGATGTGTTTTATGAATTACAAAATTAAGATTAATATCACTATTTGAAAGAGAAATATTCTTAGATTTGTAGAATATAAAAATTCAATTTTCGCGAATTTATACTATTTCAAACTTTAATATGTTTTTAGAAATTTGGTATAATATTCAGAAGTACACAATTAAACATGAACATATTCTATTAAATATGTCAAAACTAATATAACTGCACAAGAAATTTTATAATCAGTAAATATCATCATCATTCGCGACCCTCAATTGACAACGAATGCAGTTTTCTTCGCCCAAACTTACTATAAACTTTTATCACTCTCCACCCATCCGTCGAGACAGAAGAAGTGAGGGCAGTCTTATATGATTTTTGTAATCGTCGTGAGATAGCCAAAAACTTTATTTTTTCTTATTGCTTTCGGCGCGGTGGCAAAAATTCGTCATTACGAAGAAAAGACGTCTAATTTATCTCTCTTTCCTTTCTCACGGCTGTATCGGTGGACCGAAGGTATTGTTCGCCTCAAAAGGTTCAGGTTAGGTTTGTTTTGAATTTCCACGCGTTGTGTGCTGTGGTTTACATCCGGATTCGGTGAAAGAGAGAAACATTTTCACACCGTAATGCCATTGTTCGTGCGAATCGCGATGAAGATGTATGCCATCTAGCGATGCCTGCGATAGGAAAAAGTGTGTAAAATGGCAAAACAAATGAAAAAAAATATACATTTCTTGGGTGCAAAAGAAAAATGACACGAAATTAGGGGCAGGAGCTATAAAAAGGGAAATAGATTTTTTAATAGAGATCGATTGCTGATGCAATGAACGGATACATTCATTGTCAGTTGGTTCGTTTGGCGTATTTGGATTAAAATTTAATTTAAAATTTGGTCTCCAAAAACTTTGCGTTGCTTGCAATCGGTATGTTAATATTGTTTCAACATTAATTGTATATTTTTGTATACTTACATTTCCCAAAAAAAGCAATCGAACGTTACGCAACACAAGAAAACTGGATGAACCTTTGGAAACGAAGCGTTATTTTCATTTTGGATGGCCTAGATATATTATTTTATCGCTTTGCGCTAGAAGCAATTTTCGTTCGCTCGAAATAAATGAGAACAAATCACATTGCAGTGTTTCCCTTCCAACGCCGGAGAGTTTGTGCAAAGGTTTGAATTATGTTGTTTTGCTGTTTGCTGCTCCACTCTTCTTCACTATGAGTACAAGAACGGGCAGGGTAGCAGAACGAAAAAAAATCCACACACACACACACACACACAAACTAACACACAAAAACAATCGCACAGAGCAGAGGAAACCAAACGAGAGGAAGGAAATAAACCACGCGTCGCACCGGCGGCAATCGTAAAATCTCCCACACGCACCTTTCCAGTTCCGGTTCGTTGCCCAGCATTGGCCGTGTGAATGTGAGTATGCGTATGCGAGGGCATGTTTATGTGGTACAGCAACCAAACATAAAAGTACCAGCCAGACAAACTCACACACATTGGGAGCGTGTTATTTTGTTTTTTTAGTTCACTGTGCCCCTGCATGCAGCCAAAAGGGTGGTTGAGAGAAGAGAGAGAGCGAGAAAAAATGAGACAGGATAGAATCGGCCCGCCCAGCTACCTTGGCTACCTTGGTTGAACGCCTCTGGCAAGGGCAGCGGTTGGAGGGTTTGGTTCGGCACTGAAGGTGAATTCCCACGACAAATTTTCCAATTCGCAAGCGATTTGTTTCTCTGCACCTCACGTAAGGTTATCGCATTTCCGGCGTGCTCCAAAGGTGCGCCCCGCCAGGTAGTGTTTGGTGCACTGAGTCTATTATGTAAAATATGCACTTCCATGTGAAGATTTTGCACGTTTACCATTTTTCAGTGCGAGAGTCTGTTTTGCTGCAAAAACTGATCTGTTAACGAGGAATAAAGCACACACCGATATTTCTTTTCTAATGAGTTCAAAAGCGCCATTCAAGCCTATATTAGTATGAAAATTATGTTTCAACTTTATAAAAAATTGTATAAATTGTTTAAAAGGGTAGTGAGAAAATTTAAGTGCACTGTGTTGTACCTAATGCACTGTGATTGTTGTGTAAATCACGACGGCGAGGCACAACTTTTGTCAATTTCCAACGTCAAATGCTGCTTCAAAATTAGAAAATTATATTATACGGTTATATGCATCAAATAAGCATAGACTGACTATAAGTTTGTTTAATGTAATAAAAATTTGTTATCAAATAATATAAGTATTCCAATTACAATGTACCACTTAATGTATAGCATAGAGCTAAAAAAACCAAAAAAATCATTTTCACATTCACTTAATTTCTATTCGCACCATTAGCAACAGTGTCCAAGCTATGAGAAATTCTTGAAAATAAAGTAACATTATTACAATTATTAGTTCTACCACAACAGCTATCATTTGTTTCCAAACGACATAAAATTGATCGTCTTGAAATTTTAGTACATGCTTGCTAATCGTTAATCTAATGTTCTTAGTCATTACAATACAAATACACTTACATTTAAAAAACCAAATCGTGAGAAAAATACTGCCTGTTTTGATTGATGACCTAGATGAGGAGTAAACTTAGTCATTTGGCTATGACTAGTCCATTCAGGAATTCCACCCTTGTCACATCGTGGCGTCGACCGTCTTATCATAAGTAATCACAAATAAGCAATAGTGAAGAAGTAAATGATGAAAAACGAATGACATCCATTATATCGAAGATGCAAAAAAGAAAAAAAAACGGGAACACAGGTGTGTTGCATACATGCAGAAGGTCCGAAGGTGTGCGATTATTCTTATCAGACTCACACCTGAAATGTGTGCCCCTACGGTGCAGACGTGTGAGTACATCAGCAGGCACGCGACGGACTATTGACGCCACGCGGGGGTTTTACGACATTCCACTTGTACATTCCGACTAGCGCGGGAATTTTGTTCGTCATTGCTGTGTTACTAAACTGTCGTCAGAGTGAATCAATATCCAGGTGGAGCAGTAGTAAAATCTGTTGGCATTGTCTGTGTGACTACATTCGGTTTGTCAATGGTTACTAATCGCCGGTGACGATTCATCGATGACGTCTTACGTTGACGGTAATGCGGATGTTTTTTGCATAGGTCAACAAGTAGATCCCAATGCAATCTAGTTCGGTCTCTACGCTGAATATGACTAACAGTCTCGAAACACGATTCAGGATTTGTATTTACCTCCCATCTCAAACGAAGTAGTTACTATAATGCTTAACATTAAACTCCTTTGCTTGGTTATTTTACTATATTGGAGTAACGGGCGCTGTTAGCCTCAAAAAGCACGTTAGATTTCAAAAACCAGAAGCCTACGGGCGCTACGCATATAGATTCTTTGTAATGTTAATGTTTAGATGAGCTCATGCTGGCAAAGGGAAAATTAAGGGTGAATTTTTATGTTCATTTATAACCCCTTGGGGAGCCTCGTTTACACTTAATCTAATCAAATATAATGATCTTCATCGCGTATGATCTTCAAAGAACGGTAGATTGGTATAAACAAGCAATGAAAAAAAACCCTATTTTTTAACTATTTAGAAGCGAGATTTCAAACATATCGCTCAATGCTACATAGTCACGATTTAGTGACACATCAAGTCACCTTGCCTATTTTCGCAAAAAAATCATTCCTTTATGTTATTTTAGATTTCCACTACAACTTTCTCCCACCATCAGCCTGTCGGTAGTGGCGAAATCATTAGCAGGTCGTTGGGAAATCTCAGCCCGGCAGCTGTTAATCGCATGACCTCCACATTTTTTACTTACTTGCCAAAATTTTCTTTCTACCGTTAAACATTGCCATTCGTCGGAGGCGCGAAAGTAGAGCTTTCGTTGCTGTGCTACTCTTTTGCGCTCTGATTCACATTACTTTAGTGCTTGATCTTCCCGTTGGTTGACTGACTGTGTGTATTGCAGTCGATTACAATGCGCTTAACTCTAGTGTCTGGGGATATTTGGCAGTACGAGCAGGGGTTGAAATGTAAATATAGTTTTTTTTTCTTATGCTAACACCAAAACAACACAACCTACCCTGCAATTTAGCAGATGTGCAAGCACGCTCCAAGCTTTCGCGTTGAATGATATGGTTGACTGCACTTTCGTTTGCATCTTACGGGTTGGGGTTGCTGTGGCTCTCATGCAGGGCTTTTGGTATGCGGTCTCTAGGGTATAGTGTATAAAATGTTTTCACAAGTGCTTACATTAAATATTAAAGTATTCGTTACAAAATCAATTTTCTTATGCCAAAACAACGGTCAACCGAAACAAATATTGAACTATATTTCATTAACTCTTTATCTCTTGTAATTTATAAGTTCCTGTTCAAACTAAAGCAACAGCTACAAAATACAAAAGCCTTTGTATGTGTTAATTAACTTTTCCAGAACAATAAAAAAAAGATAGAATGAATGACTAAACCAGTAGCTAATAGATGTTAGTCTTTGATTTGAGGTATTTTCACTATTTTTTATACCATTTGCAGTTACGAGAGCCATGGAAGAACTGAATTTCATCTGCTTTCTTTCCGTCATCTATTTTTAAAATTGAATTGAGCATCTGTAAATATAGGCTGTATAGATGAATCGAGTTATATAAGAAAAGAAAAATACAAGGTTGAATAGATCCAGAAGAAGAACGGAGATGTAGTATTTTAATCGTGGACATGTCGGCTTCTTTAAAGACCGGTCCGGAAATTCGATTCCCATACAGTTCCATACGCGTTGTTAGAAATGTGTACAATGTTCTATATTAACGTTATACAAACAAACGCATGCGTACCTAGTCAACCATAGACGTAAAGTCTCGACAAACTCAATGATCCACACCAAATGATTTTTATTGTGCAGTATATTGTATATTGGCGATTATGTTTTGCGGTCTTCTAAGCAAACAGTCTGTAGTCTACCAGGATCATTAAATTTTATCCATGGTCAATCGATTAATTAGATCATGTTATGTAGACATCATTCCGTTCGGCTTTAAGTGATTGAATGTGAATAAAAGCCAAAGGCAAATCTAGACTTTTTTTTGTAACCTATTTCCGTTGGTTACCGGATGCATAGCGTGAGAATTGTGTATTGATGGCGATCATAAAGAAATGTTTGAACAGTTATTCTGTTCTTTATCCCTTGTTTCATTAGCTCTAGTTAGTGGATTACGTTTGAATGCGTCATAAATTAATAAACTGATCCATGGATGAATATTGCTGAAATTAAAAAAAAAACACGAAACTGTTGTGTGTATTAAAGTATTGCTGGTTAGTTTCTAAACGGTGCCATTCAAATAATAATCTCCTCGATCGGAGATCATAATGCATGGTAATTAAAAACTGTAATGAATTAAGACAATGTTCTACAACTGCAGCAATAATCTTCGTTCCATGTAATCTTCGTATTGGTAGCCTAAACAGACAATTTATCTGTGGCTGGTGGCGTCTGTTCGATTATCATCCGTATAGCAGAGCATGACTATCTCGTTATATGATGCTCAAACCACCGACGAACCGACGTGACACTTCGAGCAAAATGAGCTTCAAAAATTGTCTCCTTATTTCAAATGAAAATACGTTAAACACTAGCGCCATCTCTGTAATGATTTGCTTACTACACTGACGTAGAGGAGAAACTGCTAAAAGCCCTTTTTGTTTATCTCCCCATCTTCCAACGAGGAATGTTTTATCCACTTCTCACATAATTTGTATTGATTTGGAAACCCATCAAATGATTTTTCTGGGTATTTTGTCCAATTATTTTCATAAAATCATAAAAACACTTCGCCATTTCTACTTGAAAAAGTTGTTTCCATCTAAGCAGCAGCGAACAGAGCTCATTTTGACAGCAGTGAATGCCTTCATTGCAAATGACAGTACTTTCGTGTGGGACAGTTTTGTAACGCAAGAGTCACGTCGGTTCGTCGGTACTCAAGCCCTTTGAGTATGTTAAATGTCCAATGTTCGAAATAATGTCACGGAATGCATAACAACAATGTTTCTTAATAAACGCTTCAATTGCCATAACAATACCAATAACAAAACCAACAAATTGCTAAACTTCGTTAGCGAAACAAATAATTCGTTCAAATAATAATTTATTCGACTGCGGTTCGGAAGGTTACAAACGTGGTAACTACCACAGTAACCTGAGTGCATTTGAGTTTGACGTCCCTGTTGTATATGAAGTTTCATTTGTAAGCAAACGTTGTAGTAGAGTTTACCGTGCTTAAGCGGTGTTGTTTGTTTTACACAACTAACGATCGCGCTGCTTACTGCACAACATTGAATTGATACCATCCAAAGCGATGGGGTAGAGAGAAGCAAATGATTCCAGCAGCAAAGAAGTGCATCTGTGTGAAACGATAAACATAAACATCTCTGTTGCCGGGGGTAGAAAATAACCTTCCGAACGTATCGTCGCCGACAGATGCACTCCAATGAAAGTGAGAGTGGTAGGCACTCAGTGCAAGTACACGCCACTTGCTCAAGAGAGTTGGGGGCTCGCATGCCTTGCTGGGCAATACACAATACACATATTTGGGATTTTATTGTAATTTTCTTTCTTCTAAAACATTTCTTTATGTTATCATTGTGAAACGTGTTTCAATAAATATTTCATATCATTATGTACAACACACTAGCTATTATTCTTCAGTTCAGCTTCGTTTGATTGATATAATGGTAAACTGCTTAGTTTTCTTAGAACGTACCGAAGTTGCGAAAGGCAACTTCAGAAGCAATATTCTACCAGCCTGTTACCAATATCGAGTGATGATAAACTTAAAGAAATAAAACAGGCGAGGCCCCTGTTGCAACTTGTCTTTTGGTTGCATCTGTCCGTCTGGTGTAGCATGTGCATTCACGAAGCACGAGATCGCGAATCGCGAGACCACCAGGTGATACTCATTACTCAAGCGAACCAGTTTCAGAACAGACCCCATGATGATGATCATCACGCTCATGATGATGACGATGATGGTAGTTGTGATGATGATGTTGATGTAAGAAAGCGGGAACAAGCAGGTCGAAGGAACTGTTGGAATGTTGTTGTTTGCCGCACACACACAGACACAGACACACACACGCACACACGCAAATACAAGCGTGCGAGGATCGACGATGCAAAAGGCGCTATGTAATATTGTTTTAAGGCAGAAGAAACCTGATTTGCTGGTCAACAGCTGCCATCGAGTCTCGTGGTATGGAGAGCAAGTAACATACGATTGGAATGAAATGTAGAAATCGAAATACTTAGGAATTGTGTGGCATCAAATGAGTGCGAAAGGTTTAAATAGATGAAAACAATTTCAATTTACAACAATTTCAATTTCACATTTTTTTTTATGTTTCTCGCTTAGTTAAAAAAAAAACACGAACAATTCTATGAAGCGTGTTCACCGTTCTATAGTTTATCGCCTGTTGCCTAGATTAATAATGTTGAAAGGTCATGTAACGATGCCGTGTAGAAAGAAAATTTAGTGCACAATAATTGGCTTGCCTGCCAGAACTTTGAACCAAAAACTCTCTTGTACAATCGTGTTAAGGAATGATGAATGTCAAATGACTTTTCATTTGGAAGGATTTTAACCCAGCCTGTGTGAAATTTATCTTCGGCTACCCCCAAAACAAAAGCCCTATGTTGTAAAGGCAACAGCACCTGGCCTGGAATCCAAATAACCGAAGCCAACCTCCTCACACGCAAGTATGTGAGTGATTTGTCACATTACAATAAAGTATAGGGAAGGTTAGGTTTTTTTGTGTGGGAAAGTGGGGAGCAGCTAATGGGAACTAAAGACGGGTGTGATTAATTTATAAACATTAATTACTTGCTTTCTTATATGCCGAGACTGGAGTAGTGTGTATACAAATCAACACAGAATGCGGGGAAACCCCCGAAAATTGTCGGAAGTGTCGTTTGCTTTCTAGTTTACCCTACCGACCATTGATATCATTTTCATCCAAAAATAGCAGTTCTGACGCGGGAGCAAAAGTGGACGATTCTGTTCTTTGTAGCCTTCGTGTTTCTCATGGTAAACGTTTTCTGAGAGAGCTATACTATCTGTTATGTTTTTACTGTTATTCTCATTTGCAAGTACGATAAACTAAAAACCATGCTATTACTAAGTTTGTTCGGACGCTCTTTCATTTGCGTTCATGCTTCTATTCGATTTTGATCAAGTTTAGCTAATTGGATCATTCTGAAAATGTATTTGTATGACAAATTTTGCGTTCTGAAAATGTAGCCTTCATGACAATCGTTGTCTATTAAGAAGAGCTGAATATCAGCTAACAGGCCCAAAGCCTCTATAAGACATTGAAAAACAAAGTTATCTATTAAGAGATGCTTGAAGTAGTTTGAAGTCCATTGAAAAGTGCTTGGGTATAATTTGAAAAAATACAACCAAAATATTATACAAGTCCTGTCTTTGTTAATTCCGTTCATAATTGAAAACTATGTTAGTGGTTTAGTTAATGAATTACTGCTGGGAAAATCGTTTTCAACTGTTCTAAGGTATGTGTGGTAGCTGGAAGAATTAATTTGTTGTAAAAAAAAGGACCACAATTGATACTGCACGTGACGCCAACAGTTGTGATATAGAACTCAATATTGCTCTTTTATTTTCAAATAATATACAGAAGACAGAAACTTCCGAAAGAAAAAAAAACACACACATTTAGTGACAGATTCTCCCCACATGCACAAACTCTTCAGCACAAAAATAGGTGAAGCTTGACGAGCAGGGGTAATCTTACACAGACCATCCATCCATTTCCATCCAAAAGAAAAAAGGAACAACAAATCGTTAGAAGAAAATTTGGAACATGATGATGATTACCCCCGGGGGTCGTCACAATAATACCCATCAGTTTTCGGCGCTGGAGACAAAACGTCAAGCGGCACATTATTCGTGTCCGTTCTGTTTCGCCGCTTGCACTCTACTCTGCGCTGTAATGATTCCGGATTCTTTGGAAGCCATCCGAACCGATTAAGGTGTCAAATAATGAGTAGACTGCTAGTAGAAAACCGAAACAAAACTGCTAGCTACAGTGGCAGCACACGTTTTGCCTGTGTGACATCCAAAATGTTGATTCTCCAACAAAAAAAAAAAAAAAAAACCGAAGGTGGAAATTTTATACCACTCATCCTTCGTTGCTCGGCTGCTCGGATCAAGACAGATTGGCCACATTTGATAGCAAACAGCAGATAGATGACAAAGCGGTTGTTTTTCACTATGCGAAGCAGCTCGTTACATTGCCTTATTTCTCTTGTGGTAATTGCCTAAGTAGGTACGTTCAGGATTCGGTTGCCGTGTGGTTGTTATTCTGGGAGGCGCAAACCGTAACATGATTGTGTTGACAGACAGTTATGTTTCCATGTTCGGGATCGAGCATTCATGTAAAAACATAAGTTGAATAAATTCCGGTTTGTTTTGATGATGATTTTGAAGTCAAGCTATGTATGTTTTCATATTTTGCAAATACCAATGGCGTCAATACTCTGAAATTCGAGCGCTTAAGTATCTTACAAAACAGCGGCAGAAGGGTAAACTCACCGACAGACAGGAATCCTTTTTTGTGTGCGACCAATCGCCCTCTGCTTCCTTCGCGACTTGTAGGTCACTATCAGCCGGTCAGTAAGTCAGACCGACCCGCCAGTACTCAGCGAGTGTCGGTGCGCATAGCGTGATGCAATTACCGACGCAAATTAACTTTCCGGAAACCGTGTCGTCGACCTTTCAGTGTTCACCAAAGGCATCGCACGTACAGGGACCCCGAAAAGGATGCACCAAGAGGCCTGTGTACATCTGGACCCGAACCAGAATGATGTGCGTACCGCGTGGGGATGCATATAAGCGTGCACGTGCTGCCTCGGGTCTAGACGACGGCGCAAGCACAGACACACAGAAAAAAGGATACGAATCTATCGGCAGGCAGCACAAACCAGCAATGTAAAACCAGATCCAGAGTGTAACGTTTGGTGTCGGAACATCCGCACGAACCCACACCGCTTCTAAGGCAGCAGCAGGTGTCATCGGCACACCTCGTCCACGTCTGGGGTTTTAGTTAGAACCTTATTACCTGTTCGGTGGGGTGAAGGAGCTAAACAACAGCCGATCAACAAAAAAGGATCCAGAAGCGTAACCAAACACAATATGGGAACCGCTAAACGTACGGAAAAGGGTCTTCCTTAAAGGGGGAGTTATAAAAAGGGCCTCCAAACGTCTTGCAGCACACTGCAGAGCGACTTTACAGACACAGACAACTGTTGCACCACCACGCCAGCTGAACGCAATTTCATACGCAGTGACAATGAACCCTGTGTATGCGCCATCTTTTCGCTCACTGCAGACACTTACTCAAAGCGCCTGTGTGTGTATGATTTTGCATACACGTGAAAAAGGGTTCCTTGAACCTGTCCCATTTTTCCTGGAGCTCTGTTTTTTTTTCTGTACTGTAAAAATGGCATTTGCATTTTAATTCTTTTTTCTCGTGCATAGCCCCTTCGTTTAGGTTGCATGGGTGGTACAGGTCGTTTAGCTATGTTAAAGCGTTTTATCACGATGACCGGGCGAACGTTGTCAAAAAGACTTCCAGACATTAGAGTGCTATCTCACCACACTGGCATGATCGGCTCACATATAATAGACAATTGGTAGGTAGAAGAAGAAGAAAAAAAACAATAAATTCGTTCAAGGTCCATTGTAGTGCAAACTGCATTCAAGAATGGAACAAGTGCACAATATTCTTGCAGCATAAGAAACAATAACAACGTTACGTTGCTGAGTGGGCATGTTAATCCGTGAGTGTATGTGTTTAGTTGCACACATAGAAACAGCGAACAGTGACTTTGCAGTGGAATCTGCTACACTTCGATGGTCACAACGGAGCTTCCACCTTCCCAATGTTGATACGGTGCCCTTGTACCATGAGGCGATCCGCTCAAGGAGAATCTTGAACCCCACACGAAGGGCTTTTTTACCAGCGCTTCTGAAGGAATAAATTACCATGCCGGTGGGTGAATACCTCGGTGTGTACCTCGGTTACGACCCGTCCATATGCATCGTCCATCTTGCGAATGGTTGCACTTGTATCGTCTACCGGTTACTAGCGTGAAGAAGCTTTAAGTGAAAATTAAACACCTTGCAGCCTGCCTGTCCGGTTTGGAATGCATACACACACACACACACATCATTCCAATAACACTGTACGAATGTACGAGTCCCATTTGCGACCAGCTAGACATTACAGCTGTGTAAAGTTCGGTGGACTTTAATAAATGTTCGAAGCTGCGCAACAAAAACACTGGTTGCACCGTGCGAAATGCCGATTTCCTGTTCTACATTACGAAATGATTTAAAGGCGCTACCACGACCGCCCCCGGCTTTAAGGTCAAGCTTTCGGCAGGGCTGCCGCGTTGATTTTCCTTCGAAGGCAGTTAATTTTTCACCCTCCCACATCGAGCCGTGATCAACATTCGCTGCTCAAACAACGCGATTATTACACGATAGGCCGCGTTGGATTGCCCACCCCCGTTCCCCGAACTGCCGAGGCAGGTGGGCAAGAGCACACAGCCCAAATAGCCAAATTGGTGTGGCTCTTTCATCATATTCTGCTTCCTTGGTACGTCCACAGTTCATTCCATCTTCCAACGGTTCACCCTAAAAGGCCCTAACGGCGGCCGCAAGGTACAATCGTTCGGGGAAAGTGTGTGTGTGTGTTTATTGGGATGTGCGCACGGGCGGGTGCTTTTTACGGAATCGGAAATGGCTTTAGCCTAGTGAAACACATCGGTAAATTATGCCATTGGTCAATAATATGCGGGAAAGCGGGAAGTGGCCAACGGTTGTGTAGTGAGCTTGAGCATAGCGCATGAACCGATTGTAATACGCATTTGAAAGGTGCAGGGAGGATTCTAGAGGGACTGCGTGATATGGATAAGTAATGCTTTTTTGTTTCTTGTTAGAATAAGAATTGGGTTGGAAAAGTCTAAAAAAAATAAGAAAAATACGAAATCGAGTATAAAAAATTCCGATGTTCTGCAGATAGATATTGGAATCGAACTAAACGATTTTTTCAATATTCATTATTCCTGGCAAGGTTTTACATTTATATAAAATTCGGATCATACAATTGAAAATAGTTTATAATTTTTATAGAGTATAAATCCGGGTTTTTTACAAATGTATTTTCTAATTTAATAAATGTATTTTTTAATTCTGTAAAACAAATCACTTAAAATTAGTTGGGGCTTTCGTTGAGATTCATTCATATGAATCTTCAGCTATAAACAATCTGAATCTAGAATCGAATCTTCATTCATGATTCTTTTGCGATTCGTGATTCTTTTATAGGATTCGTGAATCCTTAGGATTCATTAATCATTAAGCATTCGTTAATCTTTGGAGACCCATTGATTTTGGAGATTCATGAAACCCCAAAGATTTATGAGCCTCCAAAAATTGACAAATCCCTAAAGATTCATGGATCTATATAGGTTAATAAATCTGCAAATCTGCATTGAAGAATCTATTGTTTGAGTTAATATATGTCAACCTTCTTCCTTCTGTGGTAAAATAGTAACTGACTATATTTTCTCATAGCTTATACATGAAACTTATTAACAGCCTGCTATGTATCGTGCTTGCCCTTTTTAATAAAGCATACACAATACATGCCTTCTTCAACATATATAATATACATACAGATTCATTATTCTCCAAAGAATATCTTACGAATATCTGAAGGTTCATAATTCGCATAAATCATTAGAGATTTATGATTGTTAAGATATTGAGCTTGCGCGATCACGTGGTACAGTGGTCGACTTGGACGACTTAACAACCCCGTGGTGGGTTCAAAGCCTTGTTTAAACTATCTACCCACAGTAAGGACTACCTATCCGGCTACGTGATATTTCCTAAAAAATCTCGAGGGCCTTTATAGAATGGATGACTACATTGACGTAACTAAAAGAACAAGAATAATAAGAAGCTTAAACTCTATGAATCTTAAGAGAACTATTAATATTTTCAACCGAGATCCATGGAATCATTTCATAAATTCGTTCAGATTAATTAATCTGAATCAGATATACCCATCACTTCTAAAATTGAAGAAAAAGACAAAATGTAAATAAGGCTTGATAATTGCTCATTTTGAAAATATTAACAAATGTGTCTAATATCAAGGTAGAGTAACTGGATCAGTGCTGAAATTTGATAAGTCTCGAGTTTTAATAACGACAGTTTATCTTTTCATGAATTGGTTAATTTCCATATGAAAATTATTAGTTTGGAAAGACTTCTGTTGGATTTTTTTTACATCAAACTCGATGATCGATTATGGACAGCGTAACAAAATCCAAAATATGTAAACCTGATTACACGAAGACTATAGATACTATTAAAATAATATAATCTGCCATATAAAAGGACAGACGAAAATGAATCCTTAACGCATTCAGGTTAATGTATTAGGTATTCGTAAATCTAAAAAAAACTTAATTTATAAAAAATGCTAACAGTGCAATTGTTGCAGATATTGATTTATTTTGAGGTCTTTTAAGAAAACTTGGGAAACTTGGGATCATTACGATCCCCCGCTTAGGGCCCCGAGAAAAAATCCGAATCTGCTCATTATATTTTTTTTAATCAGTAGCAACGGCTTCGGCCATATTGCTGCTCATTAAAATGATTGTTATAAACCACATAAACCATGTCATAAACCATTGTCTCCAAAAAATAATAATAATAATATCGTTCAAATTTTCCTCGTTCAAAGGTAGCCTGGTGGTTCAAGTAGCACTGAAAATAATAACAAATTTGAAAACAATCTCGCTTTACTTGAATAAAGTGTGTGTTTTCTTGTGGATGGTTGACTTTTGGATCGATATAAGCTTGTCAGAATGATCTACTTCGATGCACTGTGCATCAGCTCCAACATACCCCTTGCTTCTCACATTACTTTGAACCACACTGTGGTATTATTATTATTTTTTTTTCACTCACTTGCTGATCTACCACCACCGGGCGGGTGGCTGTGAAACTCTGCTCTGCTTTCTGTTCCCTGTCCATTGTGTGTCTGCCCGGGCTGCAATATTTACAATTATAATCGCAACAAGCAACGGGATGAGATGGTCTTCCCATCGCCTTGGAATACTGGTCTCTTTTTCCCCTTACTTTGCCAAGCATGTGTGACCGGCGACCAAAGCGCCCACCGCCAAGCGTCCCCAAGAAGTGACCTGAGAATAGTGTTTTAATTCCACCCATTTCTGTGTTTGCTTTGCAAGTGAGTGTATCTCTCTATTTCCATTATAAAAATGTCCCCCTGCTTCTACCCTCCCCCCCTCTACACGTGCGCTCTAAAACGTCCCTCTGCTACTCTCACGATCTCCCGCCGCCTATGCCGCTGCCAACGAGTGTGCCATTATTTTCTGCAAAAAAAAGTGCAACATTTGTCCCGAACGATGCCGACCGACGCGCACTCTTGGGCCGGTTGGAATTCTCTGTCCGCATGCAATCTCTACGATCCATTGTGCGATTGTTTTTGTTTCGGTTCGGGCGCTTTAAGTGGCGTGCTTTCACCGTGTCAAGCTCGGCGGCAGCACTGTCCTTGACCCTTTCGGCGCGATCGGTTCTGGGTCCGGGCTGAGCTGCCAGGGTTGAGGCGGTAGGTGGCGGCATCACATTCTTGCACCCATGTGTCACTCGCACCAAACAGTACATTCGGTGCAGCGAAGACAATGATGCGGCATATTCACAAGATTCACACGTGCTGCCACCAGTCTTATGTCCACAAGCGGTTCAATGCACTTGTCCGATGGTGGTGATATGCGAAGTAAATCAAAATAAAATTCTAGCACACGAATGTTTCGCTTATATTGACTAAAGGTGATTTCAAAAAGCTGCTTAACTTTATATCTTTCAAGTGCGTTATACAGAAAAAAACGCGAACCAATTTTTGGATTTGCCTTTTTGGGACCATAAAACCCACCTCTCTCTAGCTCTTAGACTCTTTAACGACCGGTACACGTCTTGGCAAAGATTCTTCCAACGCTCGGAACCCCCGAAACCATTCGGTTGATCTTGTTTTATTTGCACCCGACTCCTTTTTTTCACTGCCTCTTTTGGACTTGTACGCGTACGCGTCTGCCATTACCGCCACGCGTGTACCAAAGATAACCCAATTAGCAATTAATTTCAAGAATTCCCTTTCGGGAGATCTTCTCGAGCGGGCGCGAATCGAAACCGTGTAGGCGAGAATTGAGCCACGCAGGTATCTCAATCCCAACAACAGCAACAAAACAGCACCAAAAACCTAAAAAAGCAAAGAAAGCATGCAAATATTTCTCCCTCACGCCTTAGAACTGACGGGACGACGACGGTTCGATTCCAGACTAACGAATTTATACCAGCCCCAGTGTGTGTGTGTGTGTGTGTGTGTGTCTTCCACTGGAGTAGATAACAATCCCACACTTGCAGGCCACTCTGCTTTTCCCGTCGCACTGTGCTGTGCTTGTAGTGAATTAAAAGGAATAAATATACATGTTTGCTTTCTGTCACTGGTCACTGTTGCTGTTATTTATTTCGACCTCGAAATGTTCCTTCCCTGTCTCGCTACATTCCCGCCCATCCCAAAGACTGGCAAAACACGGTTGTCGAGCAAAGTGATGATGGGTTCGTCGTCTGCGTTTGTTGCGGTGGGTTTGTGGCGGCCTGCAAAGGTTCCCGCGGGACACTGGGAGAGTTCACGATGGCGCTAAGTAATCGGGCCGAGCCGATGGTGGGAAAGCGATGAACGTGAAGTGAAAAGCAATAAAATATTTCATTTAATATTACAATATTTATCAACCCGGCAAGCGCACAGCACCACGGCGGAAGAAGAGCACCGCGAAGAGGAAGGCGCCCAAATTCAACCAGGCGCATGGGCATTAAGGACCCTGGCGTTCGCCGTTGCGCCATGGATGCATATTTACAATAAGACGAATTGGACAAGACAAGGCAAGGAGCAGAACAACACTGGGCGGAAAACTGGTTGGTGGTTGGTGGTCGGACGCTGGGCTAAAGATTATTTCGCCTCCTCGACGTCACGGTGACGGTGGCACCCAATGTCCTAAAGCATTTTTGGGTGCCGTCTGTGCGAGGAGGTAGCGTTGCGGGGACAGCTCGCTCGTAGAGGAAACTCTCGAGGACCTTGCGTGTTTTAAAAGGCGCCGCTACGATGATCACTCGCCTTTTTTTCTCGCACTCCTCTGCCAAAGTAAATCCCAAACAATCGCTGCGAGGGAAAGTGCGAGGAATGGGTCAATGTCGGTTACGCTTCGACACAGGCTGGCGAGTTCGGGCTGGACACACGCTGCCAGGCACACACAAACAACACGGCAGCGTCTTGTCGTTCCCAGTCAGCTGTCAGTAGCATGAAAGGACCCGCTCGAACGGAGTCCACCTACCAGGGTTTTATTTTGTTTTGCTTTCGATTGTGTGGTGGCATCTTTGATTTTGTGTTATATTTTATCTCGCATTTCTGGGAAACAATCTATCAACCTTGTTTTTTTTTGTTATGTGAAGAAATTTTTAATACAAGTATTGTGATTACAAATCAACTCCTCAAAGCAGTTAAATACTTTCAAGATGATAATGCTGATTGTCTTTTGAGCATTTTTTAACAAACAAATACAAGAATTCCGCTAGTACGATGAAGTGTCCCGTGGTTCCTTCAAATACCTTCAAGGTTCATTCTTTTAATCCCTTCCCCGCCATGACTCCCCAGCGAAGCACTAGTGAAGCTTTGGCTTACATTTTGAGGAATTTAGTGTAGGCGCCACCCACTTTTTATTGGCTTGTAACAACTTCCTTTTTACGAATGGGGCTCCTCTGCTAAGAGGCCCCCGAGCACGGCCAGTGCCCGGTCGATGAACTAGTTGCATTGCGCGCTAATCAAATTAAAGAGGAATGGGACAAAAGCAGCACACAAAACAAAAACAAAAAAAAATGGTTCTAAGCCGCCGGAAGCCTAGTCAAGCAAACGGCAAGTGCAAAACGTTCGACGCGTCGTAACTGTCGTTAAATGTATCAGCAGCCCTTGAGAAAATCGATTCGCTTGGCTCCTGTTCGGGGGCGCATGGGTCACGACGTCGTAGCGGGCGAAACGCAACGACGGCGCCTGATGTTTTTGGGCGGCTTCTTTACACTTACCCCCACACACACACATACACCCATACATACACATAGAAATACAGACACGCAGAGGTAGCATGTTACCGATGCGAAAATTAAAGGGATGCGGTCTTCTCGCGCATCATCAATCATTATCTCGATGATCCTGTTCTCGGCAGCCGAAGTTGTTTAACGGCAGAAGAATGGTAGAAGTGAAATATGTGGTTATTATATCCCCTTGGCTCCTGGCCCTACCGACCCCAACACACTGTTGGCAGCATGCAGGCCGACAGTCCGTACCTGTCGGTCACCTGTTTGCAAGACCATTGGAAACTATGCGCTGGAAGATCGCCTGGGCGGCGTGTACCTGGCAAGAGATTGAGCAAAAACTGTAAGCAGCTTGATTACATTCATCCAAAGCATGCAACACAGCAAGCATGTGTCTTGTGCTGCTCCCGCATCGGCTCGGGCCGGGGAATTGTGCTGCTCCAAATATGCATGAGATTGGCGCAATGTAATAAAACTTTATGCCCGCTGGTCACTCCATCCTCGTGCAGCGATCGTGGAATTATTATTTTTTCCCTGCTGCGCTATCGTTAACGTTAAACGTTTTGCATTTCAACCCTGATGAAGGTGGTTGGGATGACGCGGCGTTCTCGCAAGGAGACCGATATCCGACGGATGATAACTAGTTCACGCGTGGAGTCGTTTCATCTGCAACCGAGCGTTGACGATCCTTTGATCTGACAGGGACTCTCGCGGTGGTGATGGTCGTTTTTGCTCCCTTCTAAGGGCTGCTGTAGGCCGTTGAGATTAAGTAGAGCAAAGTATTATCGATCATACTGGGAAGAGGCATGACATTATTGAGTAAAGTCAATGGTTCGATCCACTCACTGCAAGTGCATACCGAGGAATATGATGTCGATCGTGTAATGATCACTTTTTGAAAGATTATATTAAAGACATCATTTAACGTAGGTACATCACGTAAAGAAGAAGTATCATCATAATTTGTCAGTGGATAAGTAAAGTGATTTGGTCATAATTAAAATGTATGGGAACCGATTTATTTCGATTGTTCCTAAACAGTGTTCCCAAAGATTCCATATTGGACTACAGCGCTTTTAAATCCAAAAGGTAAAACGAACTACATTACATCTACAATAGTTAATTTACCTCAGAGGCATCATTAGCTTCAAGGACCCAACAAAATATTCAGCAACTCATTTATACGATGAACTAAATGTGTTACATACTCGTTACCCGCAAGTCCTGCTTGTTGTTATCCTCAGGCTAAAAACGCACCTTTTCTGGAGGCAAATTGTCGGTTTGAAAGAATGGTAAAGGTAATTTTTTATGGCTTGATTTGTTGAAAGGCTACCGCAGTGCGCTTGAGCCATGCAGTTTTACTTTTAAGTTCCAATTAAAAGTGAAGCACTTTGCATAACTCAACGTATATTTTTGTGGGCAATGCAACAAATCTGAGTTAATGGGAAATGGAACAAATTGTGGTGTTGAAGCATCGTTAAACCTTCAAACTCCGCCAAAGAAAGGCATTAAAATGTGTGACTGCACCATCAACCATTTCCCGTGCCTCTGGACGTCACTAATTATGAAGCTATTTCGCTGGAAAACAATTATTCCTCCCACTTGCTCGATGCATTATTTTCGACCTGTTTTGTGTGCCTCAATATTTATGACCGTGATGATCACATTCCATAACTGGGGTGGAAAAAATGAAGAAAGAATGCAATTGTTTTCTGTGTGAGAGAATAGTTACTCGTTGTTAGTGAATGCTACGTTCCGTTGATGCTCGTTACATTCTTGCTCTACTGTTTATTGACAAGCCGGCGAATGACACAGCTTTAAGATGAATTTGTTACTGTAAGTCTGTCGCTTGCCACACAACAGCAAAGGTACAACAATGATAAATATTTTGATTGGCTGAATTATGGATTTCTCTTATGTTTCATTAATTTATATACACTATCGAACAGTAAAGTTTAAATGTTAATATACAAGCCATCATTGATGATATTTGTCTTGGACTTTTTTTTTATTTATTGGTTGTTTATAACATCCTTTTTGTGGTGATTTAAAACATATAATCTATGCTTTTCTATCTATGTAATTTTACAATCATTCCCAATTAGTAATTGAAATATACATTAGTTTTCAATACATAATAGTGAACATGCTTATGTGCTAATGCGGCTTGAAACATGCCATTAGCCTCAGTATAGAAAACAATAAACAAGTGTAATTAACAGTTTGTATTTGTAATAAAATGCATGTTGTTACGTCACAACTGTAACAATCTATATTTGAGAAGCCAAGCATTCTCTTTCGCTTTATGCGTAATGAAGGGTTCGTCACTTAATCTGGCAAATGAATCATTTGTTGAAGAATTGATGCAGAATGATTTTACACGGGGTTTTTATTTAATTTTTTCAATCAAAAATGGATACAAATATCATATCCTGAATGATGAATATCATTTCCATATCCTAAATGAGCTGTTATATTAAAACATAACAATGCTACACACCCTTTAATCTTCAATGCGCCAAACAGGCGAGACTGGAATGCAAATGACCTACAGATGGGATACTTAAAGTGTGAACTCCCATTATAATCGTTACCGATGTGATACCGGTAATGTTTACTTTTCTCACGTTCAACTTGACAGTGCAACATAGTTTCATACCGTGCCTCGTTACAGCCCTGTGACGACGAACTTCATCTCACGGTGTCAATTCACAATCGTCTCCATTCATGGATGCATCTTTTCATCCTTTTTAAATGGCCCCCGGATGATTCCTTCCACTAACGACTCCTAGCAGGTGAGGAATGTTGTAAAGTCGCGGAGAAACCGGTTTTCAGTTTATTTGTCCAATAGCTCATTTAATTACCACAGATTAATGTGATATTAATTTAAAAATATATTTTTGTTAACCCAACCTCAATCTTATTAAACCATTTTCATTGATGCTACAAACGAGCACCCGGTAAACTCACCTTTGAAAATGGTAAGTTTATTTATGCCCTTGCTTAAACACACAACCACACCACACGCATGTCATCATAGACCGTTTAAAGTCCATTCATCATGACGCGCATGACTCACTGGCTGGCTGGTGCGGCCGTTCCATTCATGCAGCGATCCGAATCAATCGTCGTTTCAGCCTTATTCGTTCGTTTGTTCTTCCACTCACGCACACGCTGCGATTTTACGGAAGCGGATGTTGTCACTCTTTCCTGTCGCTTCGTCCCGTTTATCCCATTCATCATCATTGGCGCTGCGCGCAAGAGAATGCTCGATCGAAATCGTAGCAAGGTTCGTTGCATCGCGGCTGCACACCGTACACAATAGCTGCACGATGCTTGGTGCCGGTTGTTGGTGGCGTTGGTTTTGGTTCACTTCCGGTACATCGCGCAAGCACGTACAAATTCCGTCAGTTCGTTTTTTTTATAACTATAAAGCAATAATGCATCGGAATGGAATGGGGAAAAATGAAATAAAACCGAAATGGGATGCAGCATAACTGTCCCTCTGGTTTCTCTTTCTCTCTTCGTAGGGTTTGCTTAGAGCGTCGTACGAAATCTGTAAAGCCGGTGCGGCTCAGGATGGTTCTTTTCTATTCTGCTACCTTTCTCAGAACCAGCTGAAGACGATCATAATGGAAAATAGGTTCACAACTTGTGCCCAGACACATAAAACCCACCTGTCAGCTGCTCGAAAGGGCAAGAGTGTGGCAGCAGTACTCTGCAGTGTCTGCTGGCAAGTTCGGCATGTGCGTGTAGGCTTATGACGAATAAAACTACTTCCGTTTATGCTGTTGCTTCGGCTCCTGTCGCTACCCTTTGTATGCTTCCGCACACACCTCTCTGTATTCCTCTATCGATTAAAATGCCGGTTGAATAGCAGTTTTGGAACTGGCCTTGCGCCGAAAACCAGGTGTGATCGTTCTATGGTGCACTACAGCATATGCACTGTTTCCCTTTTGCGGATGTATGTCCTGTTATGAAGCCCCGCCAAAGCGTACCGTTTGGACCGTTGAAAAGCAGGAAGGTGTAAAATGCACCAACAATACCCCTTTGCTGTTAATCCATCGGTAAAGGAGGAAGATAAGTAGAAAGGATAAGTGCGGAATCGTGATACACCAATCATAATTCCGACAAACCACCGTAGCCGAGATTCGCTTGATCGTTTCGCGTTCTGGTCGTGGTTTCATGGGTTCTGTGTGGTGATGGGGTGGTGGGCATGGGCATATGGTGGTCTCGATGATGCACCTGCATCAAGTAATGAAGCGCACGCGACTACCAGCAACACACACACAAACGCTGTCCGCTGCAGCTGTTTTGTGTGGTGAAGTGAAGAAGAAACGGCCAATTGACCCATGAGCAAGTATGGTTCCGTCCTTTGGATCAGCATCGGATGATCGTGCTGCGATCGTGCTTTAACAAAAAAGGTATGCTTCATGCAGTAATAACAGTACGGCACGTGTTTTCAGACATGATTACTGCTCTCGCATGATGCCTGATGCTGCAGTTAATTCTTAATCGGCTGAGCACATTATTTCAACAGTGGCAGCTATTTACACCGCAGATTGCTGCTAATGATGAGTCCTTTAGCAAATCATTTCAAGGATGCATTTTTGGATGATGATGAGGCCAAATTTTCTCGACGATTTCACTTAAGATACTTTAAGTCTGTTCGATTGCTTAGTGATTAAATTATACGTTCGACTATCATAATCCATTCAACGATTGTAACCGATTAAGAATCAGCTGAATCCCAAACCATGTTAAATCAACCTGAGCCAGAGATGTCAAACTGATGGCCCGCGAGGTCTTTCGGTGTGGCCTCTCAAGAAACATTTCCTAAACCTTTTACACTTAAACAAGTCTAAAGAATGCTTTACTATGAGTGTACTAAGCCACATAGTTTTAACATGTCTTTCGAAGATGCTTAGCAAAATTAAAGTTGCAAAACCTTTAAAAAGTTCTGAAGACGCTTGTAAAACTGGCTTATAAGACTCATAAGCTGGCTGGCTTTAATCAACATAAACATGTATTCTTCAGCACGTTGTACGACTTGTTATTTGAGACTAAGACATCAAGATCAACTGATCTTATTAAATGCGTATTAAGTCTTGGATGAAGGGAGCGTGCAACAAACTATACAGGCTGTACTTGAGATACGCTATTAACGCAAAACTTGGAGAAGCGGTTTTCAGCCATTGTAAATTTGAGATTCTTTTCCTTTCGCTTGCAGTGATATTGTGTCAGAAAACCACGATTGTGTAAATATGCGTGTACCAGGTTTCGCGGATCTCGAACACTACCTGTACGCGGAGAGTCTTAAAGCTTGTTGGTCTTCTGTAAAGCTATGCGCTCTTTAAAACTATGTTAGTCACACATACAGCACTACAGAATCAACTGATCTTTTGATCAGGAAAGTCCATCTGAGCGTAAGCCAATGGAATCCATTTTTATTGATATGATTGTTGATTTGTGTGTCCAATATACGTCAGCCATATTCATATTTTGATAAACGAATTCATAGTTTGCATAACAAATATAAAAATGAAAATTTTCAAGAAGCTTTTCACGTCATGTTTATTATGACACAGCTTTGAAATAGCTTTTGGTGCCAATTGAACGCGTTTCAAACAAATCTATATTTTTAAAGTTATTCATTATTAAACTAAAAAGATGAAGAAATTAACATAATGTAATCATAATGTATAATGTAATTCTCAATTAATTCTCAAACATCAATTTGACTTCATATTCATTACTTCATTGCCGGCTCAAGAACATATCCATAGCAATACGCTGTAATTCGGATAGTTTATTTGCGCCTTACATCTTAAAGGTCTAAACATGATTTTAACTAGTAATCTTAACAGAGTTCTGTAGATGGGCCCTTTCAGCCTTAAGTAAGTTTTATTATAGTCTTATTAGGTCATACAAGACATTCAAATGAAAAAGGAAGACTTAATGGAATAATCATAACAACAACGTTAAAACTACGATAAGATTAAAAATGTTCCTTGTTTGGATCCGCTTGATCCAACATTTATTTGTAGAGGCATTTCTGCTTCTTCAGTACATGTCAGTCAATTGCGGACACTTGAAGTATAAAGTGATTTTCAACTTCGCAGGTTTCTCTACTAATTCTCAGACCATGCTTCGTCATAAAACCTTGTCGGTGTCTTTTCCTACCTTGTCTGCATATATGCACGAATAAGATAAGAAATCAAAAAAATGTAAGAAATGTCCAGGTTATACCCTTTCCAATGAATGAGTTTGTTAGTAAAAATTCTTTAAAGAAACAATACGCGTTTAGCCTTCAAACTCATACAAAAATGTCGGGAAGTATCTTACCCATTCCTGTGTGGAATTGGAACATTATTTTTTTAAATCAATCAAGGTACTTGGAGTCCAAAAGAGCTATTTCTATAAGATAAAAACATGAAAAAATAACAAAATCGCTCAGCCAACAGGAATAAAAATCGCAAGCTCTTACCTATTTTTGGCCCTTTGTTTTGCAAAAGGTCAAACTTCTTTTTAGTAATGGGTGCAGCTTAGAACATTAGACTTCTGCTAAATGTTTTGTAATGAGATGCATTCAGATGTCAACACAAACACGTCCTATCAAAAATAGGATATTACAAATGATCTCAAGCTTTCCATCAGGCAGCCTACCAAGATTAATGCGAAACTACAGGAGGTCTTATGAATCTGTTTTTGGTTACCATAACGTGAATGAGGGACCTTTAGTAATTTTTGGACCATGGACAGCATCCCAAGTAAGAGTTCGCTGTTTGTTGAACAGCGTAAATGCTGTTCATAACTAATATCAGGTCAAAAACATTGATTTTCAAAGTGACACCAATATGAACATAAAATTTAATATTCAGTATTCGATAAACCAGTTTTTGCTATTATTATTGCGTACTAAATCTTGTTAGATGACACAAAACTATGCAAATGTTGGAAATATTATAGGCCTATGGCCAATTGACAATGTAATCCCTAACTAGTTTTTTATACTTTTTTTACATCAAAGTTTTACCTATTGTAACGTTACTGTAATCGTGTAACGCGGGATCAAATAAGTTTGACATCGCTGACCTAAGCCATAAATCAGTAAGCGATCATTTTATATCTGAGCGGTATTAGGGATTTGGATATGTTGTATGAATTATCTGAGCATTCTGTTCAAGGAAAATTTCATCAATCAAGCTTACATGACAAGCCTTTTCGTCTGTGTATGTTTTTTTTAAATTTTGATCTAACTTTGATGAAGTTAATATTTCTATTTAGGTAACAATAATGAAAGCCTAACAATCTTCATGGGTTACCCATTTGTTTAGTCATACGTACCCGCCTAGGGACTCACATGACTCACATAACTGACAGTCGGACTTAGGAGCTGTGCTATAAAACATTATTCATGTTTTTACAACATAGAATAAAGCCACCTTTGCCCTTCCGAAAGGGCGATCGCTGCTGCAGCTGATGGCGCAATGCTTTCGTACCGAATTAATATGCAGCGCTTCTCATAACTCGCTCATATTGGGGTGGATAAAAAGGGGTAATTAAAAGATGGCATTGTATAAAAAGGTGCCCACCGCCATAAGGTATATGATGCCTCTTTAATTACTTATTATATGAGCTGGAAGTTAGTGCTTGTATGGAACCCATGGAACTGATTAAATGAAGGGAGCGTTGTAACATTCCAAGAGCGCTGAGCAGAGAACAAACTGATCTGTTAATGATGAAAGGCAAATAATTGAAAGCACGTAGCGAAGTAGTAATGCTGATTGGCAATCAACAGTGCTACAGAAGACACATCACTTGTGTCTTTAAGATTTCAGTTTTAAGGCGTCCTGTGGCAATACTTTCGGAGACAATGGAGACCCGCCCTAAGGGAAGAAAACCAAGCGATCAGGGATACGGCGACGCACAAAGTGTGGCCCCGAAATCCATAACAAATGGATCAACTTCTTCCGCACGGGCTCAGTCAACCATCGCAACCTGCCGCGCCCTGAGACAACCTGTCCAGCTCGTTCCCATCCCGTGTGTTGTTTTTCGGTGAAAAGAAGCTTTAGCGCACATGATGCCGGCTGTGTACGGTGTTGTGATTTCCCGTGCACTAACGGTAGAAGAGTGAGCTGGTGTGTGTGTGTGTGAGTAGTGTGGTGGATGGATTAAGAACAATAATTTTACCACGCTCTTCGGAAGTCCCAGGGAAGGCAAGAGCGCTGCCGCCGCCGGCTTATGATGCGGGGGCAGACAATTAGTTCCGTGCGGATTGAAATCATCATCAACCGTTGCGATCGCGCGCACCTTTTTGGGGGGGAGTAAGTGCGGTGGAAGTGAAGGAAAAAGACGGCGTTCGTGTGCGGATGGGAACCCAAAAAAGAGCGCCTTCGCGCTTTACTTAGTTTTATGGAGCATGGTGCCCCTTTCGAGAGCGCGAAGAACGCCGGTGTGCGCGCGTTAGTAGTGAGTACATTAGGCTGTTGTTAGGCGTACGGTACTGTTGTTTCAATTGTTTTTGGGGCCATGTTCTGAAATTCGGCTCACAATTTCTTCCCTTCCCGGCGTCCCATGGGGTTGGATGGGTTTGGCGTGATACACGGCAGCAGCACCAGCAGCAGCATCTCGTGGGATTTAGATGGTAGTAGACAGATCAATAATGCTACTTGTGAAGCTTTCAGCACCATCATCACCACCATCACCAACTTCAATGCGGCACGGTATCTCTCTCTCTCTCTCTCTCTTTGCCCCTTGCCCATTGCAACAGGGCATCGAATTTGAAACAAATTATTGCAATTATTCTGTAATACATACTATTAAGCCGATAATTGCTGTTTGCTATCGAATTTGAGCTGTTCGTCAGTTTCACCATCCTCGCGCGGAAGGTGTGTGTGTGTTTGCAGAAGAACTCATTAAACTCATCTGTCTTGTTCTATTTTATGCGCGTTCCTCGCGAGAGAGTACATTGCGGAGCAGAGATGAACAAAGAGGCGCCATCATAAACCGACCACCACACAACACTCGGCTCGAAGCGCGCGGCGGTGGCGCCAGCCTGGTAGGCAGTCAAATTAAACGGTACCGAAACTGTTCTGGCAGCGGAGGGAAACGTATCGTCGGTGTGCGCCCCGGCACCTCGACTTTGGCGGTAATGCGTCCAGCGTGTCTTAAGCAAACACCTGTTAGTGAGAGGGATGTTAGCAGCCGTGGTGTTTGGTGCAATTGAACCCGCGCAAAAGTGGTGTGTGTGTGTACTCTTGTGTTCTGGTTTCGAATTCAGATCTGTTGTTTAGGAGCAGTATATCATATCTCCATCGTGCGCGTCCCTCTGTCCATGCGATTATTAGTCAATATTGCTTCATGGGGGGTTCTTTTTTCCTTTCTTCAACAGCTGGCAGTGGCAGGTTGGAAAAGAATGTTGCTAATGCACAGATAATTAGCTTTAATTAGAAAGTAATCAACCTTCGTCGAGAGGCGGTGTTGTATTGGTTTTTCCTAATAATGTATGCTATTTTAGATTAAAGCGTGATGCTGGAGCGGGCAGCTTTAATGGAAGCATTCGGAGAGAGAAAGAGAGAGAGAGATAAAGAGAGAAAGGGAGTGAAAGAATCCGCCGACGTTGTCGGAATTATTGTTACCGTATCAATCAAAAATGGAAATTTTGTTCGGGAAAATTAAATTAATCAAAGGCCTACCCCGGGCGTGATAGCTCCGGAAGCCCTTTTTATTTTTCGGTCATTTATCTCACAATTAAAGAATATTAGGTAAGTCTAATTTCCCAGTTGCGCTGGGTGGGGAAGGATATAAAAACTTATGCGTATGTTAATTGCTGAAATGGTAGCAAAACAACTCCATCATTGATTGGTAACTGTGAAATACACTGCAAGAAGATATCATGGTCATCAGATGCATGGCACGGAACTGCTACCCAATAAATATCAACATATTGAAGAATTTACAGCAATGGATCCATCACAGCCACTGGTACAGTATGACACATATGATAAATACTCTCTTTAACTCACGGGCAAGATATTACTAGCAATGGAAGCAACCGTTTACGTTATCTTCGCCGAAAGCGCTAGTGTCTTGACCGTGCATGTACTTGAAAGATCCTTACATTTACAGAAGCTTGAGAATATTAGGAATCCATGGAGCTATACACTGCGTCTTAAAAATGAAATTAAAACTTCAGTAAATGATGATGATGATGATGATGATGATTAAAGGAATTGGATTTAGATGGATAGACATCTATCAGATAAGTAAATTTTATCCTGGAAAGTGTAACTACTGTGGATATGTGTCCCTCCGCCATAGGGTTGTATTTAGGGCCGAAAAAACGTCCCGTATCAATGCGTATACCACATATCAGTCTATGTATAGTTTATATCCAAAGTAAAAGAGTCGAAAACTAGAATATCGTGTATATTATCTACATTTTCCGATAGTATATTAATATAATTACACAAATAATTTGCACGACATAAATTACTCATGTTTGAGTAGTTGGATCTTGATGAAAGTGTTTGCTATGGTTATCAGTGAGAAATTTGAAAACAAAAGATTTTTGTAGAAAAGATATCAGCAAAATGACTGATACACTGATACTGAACTGTACACTGGTAATATCAAAATTATCACTATGAGGAATTGTCGTAGCTTCGGATTGTTTAACTCATCGAAATAAATGCCAATAGGACACAAAATAGAACATTAATTGAAAACAAATGAACAAATAATGAAGGAAGTGAGGAGCTAGACCTTTTGAAATTGTCAAAATCTATAGAAATAGACAAATTCACCAGGAAATCCGTAAATATCATATCCGTAAATATCATCATTAAAGGGATAGTTTAAAAATAAATAGGAAAAAATCGAGATGCAGTCAGTAAGTACGAATTATCTATAAAAAAAAAAAACAATAAACATGCGCCAGCTTAATGTACAAGGAGAGGCAATAAGAAGACCCATGATTCTTCAAACATCTTTCCGTTGAATTAAATAGACAAAATATTACAAATATTTTAGTTAATGTAATAATACTTACAAAAGTAGTGTATGCGTCCATCACCAAAAACAAAAAGCCATGAAAACTGCCTATAACGAATGGAGCACTGTTTTCAAAAAATGAATGATCATGTGTGTTCTTGTAAGCATAAGAATGCCCAACAGTTTCACCTTCCCAGACAGGAAATCATTACAAAAGAAGCACTGGAATGGCACCACAGAAACAAAAACCTCTTTATTCTTTCCGTTTGCAATGTACAACAGCATGGATAATATGCAAGAACTGCTTTGTATTCGATGAGTAGCATTGCAAATCTCCGTACGTGACGTTGCTTCTAATGACCGGAACCAGCGTGTAGCGGCTTCCGAAAATAGTTACCGATACACCGGGGCGGTCCGTTGTACCGAGCAAAAATGTGCTATGCTAGAATTATGAGTAAAATATTTAAATCGTAAACGAAGAAAGCCTGTAGAAACAATCAATATGATCAATTTGCCGCTAAGAACACGCGCAAAAAAAGAGATGCGTCATCAGCTCTTTTGTGATACAAAATTGTACGCAAGCTGATAGTTTTCCTATAGCATTGTATGACGTGATCAAGAAGCTTAGTAGTTTGGTTTGAGGAATAAACTTTAATTATGCACTTTCCGTTATTGGTTGGTCAATTGGAGAATTTTCGATATTTATGCCATACATTGGCATAGACTCATAGGTCATATATAGAATTGATTCGAACATTAACGGCCTAATTCGTAAATGAATTTTCACCTAGTATACGCATACTCATTCCATTATATACAGGTTCTTAGTATGTATACTATTTTCTTATTAATTAAACATCACGCTCGTGGATATTTACACTCTCCAAAGATCCTAAATCCAACCCATATTCCAAGAGCGATTCGAATCCAGCGACGGATTAGGAAATACACATCAAAATGTAAAAAATAGTAATTATAGAAAACACTCACCATTTCAACGGCTGTACAAAATTCATTGGATGCATATTTTGAGCTGGCACTCGAAGTAACATAAACCGTTCTCTTTCAGTACGATGCAACAGATATACGCTTCAGGTCGATTCGCAATTGACAGGAAGTAGTCGTCTGGCGAGTTCTCTACCGTAGAATAGAAGTAACGAGTTTTTTTAGCAATACTTTGTACTGTATGTCTAAAGGACGAGGAGATTTTGTACCTATTTCTGAAAAAGATTTGACTTTAAATTATTTTAAACAACTATAGAAACTGATGAGGACAACCTGCAGAGAATCATGCACAACTGGACAAAACTTCATACCTGTATTCCATTTTGCAATTCTGCAATTGTTTTACGTTGCGCGCGCTTCTTGAATCAGTTCTGATTAAACATTACTCAAAGTTTATTTCCGTTTTATCTTACCGTTTTAACTTTCATTTTCATGTGATCCTTTTTCTATTTGGCTTAACGTCCTCCGTTGACATGTCTAAATCTTTACCACGCAAAGTTGGATAGTATATAGTCAAAATCCCTCTATCGGCCCAGTCCATTCTAGGCTTGAACCCATGACGGGCATGTTATTTAGTGGGGTTCGAGTTGACGACTGTACCACGGGCTCGCCTCTTTTCGTGTGATATAATCAGTAACTACATTCAGTATTCAGTCTCTACAATAAGAAAAAAAATGATGATGTTTTACAATGAATTTGCTTTTGTTTATTATTTTCTTGAAAAAAAAACGCCTTCTATGCACCATTTTCCATTGGTATAAGTTCTTGTTGCTTACTTTGAATTCTGTTTTGTGACTAATTACAAAATTCTCACCTCAGTCCCTCACTGTGGTGTGAGTGTGTATGTGGGGTCGTCGTTTATAGGTGTATCCTCTACTATCGTTTTATTTTTACCAATAAAAATCTCGCTCGAACGAGATCAATTTCAGGCGCAGTTGAATGTTGGTGTGATTGCGAGTAGATTGATTTTGTTGTGTTTTGTTTTGTGCTTGTACTAATTTTAATTTAGCTGGTGTTGCAACTAACTTTTCATTATTTTTTTTTATTAGTTTTGTTACATGGAAGTTTGCTTCATGTATACTTTTCCATTGAAGGCCATTTTGGTATGGAGTGGTGTAAACGGGAAATGGGTTTTATTTTTACTTTATTTAATGTCAAGTGGAATTTGCTTTTCCCAATCACACAATTATTAGTTAGTTGGACAACCGAAACAAGATAAAAATCCAGGATCGAAGTATAAAAAACGCATAAGAAACGCTCTATAGCGTATACAAAACATGCGCCCACACTGTGTTTGCTGATACTGATTGCAACAAAGTTGTTTAAACAAAAATAAATATTTTTTCCCATCGAACGAACATCCTCCTCTCTGTTGTTTTTGCATTCATATTCGATTCTAGCCTTTCACCTTGCAATCATTCTTCTCTTTGTCTTCATATTAATCTTTGGTGTATCTGTCCTTTGAAAATAGAACGAAAATCAAACTAGATTGAAAAAGTATTCTACATTGTGGTTCTATTGTAGGCGAGGGGGTTTTGATCCGCCAGGAAACTGTTTGAATGATTCACATCAACCTAACAGTACAAACCTTGGCCGCATAGACATTTCTCTCCCTTTCTACTCTTTCTAGTAATGTGTGATGATGGGGGGGATGTTGCAGTAATGATACGGATTTTCGGGCTTCATTTAATTAGTGAGATCGTTTTACCTGTCGCGTGGATTATTAAAAAAGCTACACACCTCCGGCTTAAGGTGCTTTTGGTGGTTATGAGGTTGGTATATGTTGTAATAGGTTAATTACGAAGCTAAGCTTCACTCAACCGCCACACCGAATGTGAAACGAAAGGGAAAACAGAATATAACCGAGTGCAATAAATAAATTAATTTATCCAGCATTTTTTGGATACCGATAGCACCAACAACACCGTCTTTGTGCCAAGTGTCTGAGTTTGTTTGCTCTCTTTGTTATGCAATGACTTGAATTGGTTGCGTTCAGTGATGTGATTTTTCCCCTCTTCGTCGATTCGTTCGGGGGCTCGTGCGTTTCTTAATTGCCATGGTTATATGTATGTGTGTGTTTTTTTGCTTTCACTCTAGTTTTCGATTGCCATCAATCCCCACTTGCACATCACAACTCGAAACAGAGATGAGAATTTATTTTGGATCTTTTCGTTCTTTAGTTTGATGGTGAGGTTTTGGTGGTTTTGCCATGATTTAGCGCGCATTTTGATTTATTTGCTGTTTCTTTTCCTCCTATACATTGTTCTGTAGCAGTATTTCTTCACCCGAAGTTCGCTCTTTCCGATGCGACATGCAAAAGAGCTGAAGTTAATTTAATGTAATTTAATAATAATAATATAATAATAATATTAATAATAATTATAATAATATAATAATAATAATATAATAATAATAACTAGAATACAATACAATAATTAGAATATTTCCGTAGAGATTTGACTAGACTTGGTGATTTCCGTATTGTAGAATATTATCTTATCTTGTTTTCTTTTATGTTCTGTTCGTCGATTTTCCAATCGCTTCGCTCGTTGGTTCGTCCATTTCTGCTACGCTAAATCTTTGTCACACTCTGCGGATTAGTCTTTCGTTCTTCCGTCGAATAGCACACGCACCCACACACTGCGCGATCGGAACGCAACACACTAACCTTTCGAAAGCCCTTAACTTTTTCGTCCATTCGATTGTCCAACTCCTTTCCACAGCATACAGACACACACACACGGAATCTTCCCTCCTCACTCGTAATTCTTGTTTATTCGCTTCCTATTGTACTAGCAACTACTAGAGCACACTAGCTAGTCGTTAACACTAGACCTTCTTTTTTAAAAAAGCCAATTTTATTTCGAAATAATAAATAATGTTCACGTGACACGCAAAACTTCGTTCGATCACTGCCGTTTTTTTGTTTTGTTTTAGTTTCGTTACTTATTGTTCTGGCTGCTATATCGTACGGTTTACAGGTGTTGTGTCTTTTTTTAGGTGTCCAAGAAGAGTTCAGAGTAACCCCTGAGTGAGTTTTGTGTCTGCTTGCTAACTTTTTTTTTTCAGCATTCAAACAGAGCAGCACTAAACGGTATTTAATTTCTATTTCATTTGGCTTTACGGCTACATACAAACTTGAAGAAAGACGAAGGCTGCGGGTACTACTAAATGTTTTACTCAGCGCGGCAGTGATGTGTATACGCTCCCTATCCTTCCAGCACTCCCCTCTCCTTCCATGACAAACACGGACGGTTGTTGATTGTGTTGAATACTATACAGCCGCTACACCGTACTCATACTTTCTTCAGGCAGTTTGCACACTGCAGTCCATAAAAATAATTCACTACTAAAGGCGTCGCACGAGTCGGTGCCACTCAACTGGCTGTGTGGAACCGAACCACCCCACTCGTCTATCTCTCTACATTTGCATTTGTCGTTTGGCAGTTTGTTTTAGTTATGTAATAAGGTGAAAAAGGAACTCAACATGATGATAACGAGAGTGATGTATCGTGTGATGGAGGAGTGCAGCTAACTGCTCTACTTCTATGTCTTGTTGCTCAATTGATGGATGAAGCGACAGCGACGAAGAAGTGCGCGTGCACGCGTGCGGATGACCGTGGGTGCTGATTTTGAAGAAGGAACGACGACGATCGGATATTCGAAAGCAGGGAAAACGAAGACAAAACCCAGCGTGCATGCGGGTTACTTGCCTCATCGTGTTTCTCCCTGCGCAGTCTTTGGTATACTGGTATTAGTTAGGAATTGTTCTATCATTTTCACTGACCGCAAGTTTTGCTTCCTTTGACGCACTCTGCTCTCCAGAATGTTCACGTACATACTACACACCCAAGCAAACGCAGCAAGAGTTGCAGTTGCAAGAACGACGGGTGCGATCCTTTGCGCTGCATCGTTTCCCGCGTACCGTGGGCGTAGGGTTATCAATAAAATATAAAGTCTATGTACAATCACATTTAGTTGGGCACTTCCCTCCTTCTGCTTTCTCTCTTTCTCTCTTTCTCGCTGAGGTGTTGAGTTATTCGCGCGCAGGGTCGAAAAAGAAGGGAGCAGCACAGTCCGATGCAGCATGATAGACAATGTTCGCACATGTACGCGTGTGTATGTGTAATATACCCGTGTCTACGGCCTGTCAGTGCTGGCCCGTTCTCGTCAAAGGCAAGCAAGTGGAGGCGCGGTCAAAGGACCCTTTCACTTCTTAGTGTACACGCACAGATGGCTCTTTGGACGTTACTGTAGGTTACACCCCATCATCACCTACCAGAGGCGCACGATGAAGTATGTATATGCGTCTGTGTACACGTGTGCATGTGTGTGCGTGTGTATATTATGGGACATTCCACAATCCGGGAGGATAGACCGTTTCATCGACCGTGGACAGAATATATGCTCGTTTAACGACGATCAGAAGCACAGGTGGGAGCGGTAGGTGGCGTTTAGAACGCACTTTTCGAGTGTTACACAGTGCCGGATGGGATACGTGGCTAACGGCACTGCCGTTACTGGAAGGAATGGGAGGTCCTAGGGTCGATCAAGGTGTCCCGGGTCTCCTGTGCGCACACAATCTCCCTCACACACATACTACCACACACACGCACATGTACATACACACACTAGAAGCCGAAGTTGGTGAATAGATGTTGTTTGAATACCTCTTCACTTTCCTCCTCTAGCCTCTGGACGGTGACGGTGTTGAGCAGGTTGAACACGATGGCGAAGATGGTGCAGGCGGCGTACACCCCGAGTGCCACCCACCAGAGGAGCTGTTCGTGCAACTTCTGTTCGAAGTTTTTCAGCACCAGCAGCCCGATCGTGAGCCCGGCCAGGGCCCCCGTCAGATGCGCCACGTACGATACCGACGGTGCCCCACTGGCCGGTTCCACCGAGTACCGGGAGTAGATGGCGAAACCTACATCACAGGACGCTGTTGGGAGGAAAAGAGCAAACGAAACAAAATGGATGTTAATATACTGAAGAATTGACAGTAAACGCGCGTTTATATCGTATTACTAAACGTCGAATCAGAAAGCAGAAAGGATTTATTGAAATACTTACCAAATAGGAATATCGCTAGTAGCCGCAGGATGCCATACTGCATATTGCGGTAATTTAGCATTACATTGGCTAAATGGGCAGCGAGCAGGGCATACACACCGCCGCTCGCACCAACGAGGTACACTTCCGGGTCGAATACGCTCGTCCCTATGAGATAGAGATGGAAAAATAAAAATAAAGAAGATGATAAAACATCGATCGCCACAGCAAAAGGGTGTGTTGTAAAATATAGTTTCCTGTCAAAAGAAAGCGTAATAAACGCAAACAATCGCTTACCTAACGAACCGGCCAGTACTCCCGCCAGATAAACACAACCTATCCTCGTTGATCCGTGTACCATCTCCAATGGTAGCCCAACGAGGAGTTGTATGATTAGATTGAACCCTAGATGGAACCAACTGCAACACGGGAGGCAAGCAAACAAGGAGATAGAGAGAGAGAAAAAACAAACAAATTAGATCCTTTGTTTCTGAAGTACAATGCTCGACTTTACTGTTTACCAGCAGTTACCAGTGGGGGTGGCGACTACCAGAGAGAATAAAGCCCGACAAACTCTACTTACCCTGCATGCAGAACCATGTAGAATAGAAATCGCCACACTTCCTGCCGCTTGTCTGGTCGGTAAATGAACATCGAATCGATCGGAACCGGGCCCGCCGGATCCGCTGGACCTAACGTGAGTGAGTGGTAGACGAAGAACCCGAGCTGTAGAAATGAAAGAAAGAGGAGAAAGGATATTGCATGTTACTTGGTGAGCGAGCTGTCTCCGCGCGTGTTCAAATGTATTTTGCAAAACAGTTCAAAAAATGGTGAATATGGGCAAACAACGCACTTTCCCCTCCTAGCAACTTTTGCGAGTGTTGACGTGTGTTTCCGCATCCGGAGCAGAAAGAAGTAAGACAAACGGTTGCTAAAATTAGGATTGCATAAAATGCGGCACCTCCACACCTCCACAGTTGATAAACAAACCCACCAGCAGCGCCACCAGAGATCGATAATGAGAGTAAGAGTGGGTGTGGATGGGTGGTTGCGTGGTGTGAGATCAATAAACCGTTTTAATGTAAACACACACACACACACACGCACGCACATACAAATTGGCGAGTGGTGAATGAACGCAACACGATTACTCTAAATAAACCTGTGAATCAATGCATATTCCAGATGCCCTAGTAATCCAACTTCTTCTTCTACTTTCGCTTCTCGAGGTCGATTGACAGTTCGGAACTGAAGTCCAGCTTCCTGGGCCCTTCGGTACTAGACCGCTATTGTGTTGGTGAGAACACAACCTCTGCTAGTTTGGATGGCATCAAAGGCCGTATGTCAGGTAATCCAACCGAAAGAATAACCCAACTTCCAGCTGTACTATTGCCTGCACTATATTTTGCAATGTCTGACCTACCCAAGAGTGTATCAATTGAATTCTTGTTCACTTTAGAGATAAAAAATAAATATTTCCTGCTGTTCTAACAACCCCCGCGGCTCGTCAATACTTGTCGTGAGCGGATGCGATCGAATTCCTGAGAATTGAAAACAGCTATATTAATTGACAATGACTTTCAATAATGTGCGCTCATCCACATTGCGTGTGCAAGTTCGATTGGCAACTTCCGCTTGGTAGTAATCGCCGGTCAAGGTGGGCGCGGATTCGCGACCAAGAACCTTTGTGGGCGCAGTAATCAATCAAATGCACCGACCATTGACATAAAAGCATAGGAGCTTAAGGGTAATTCCCCAAAATCCGATTGCAAACAGTATTAGTGTAAATAATGTATTACAGAATAATTACATCTGAATCCCACGAGATGCTGCTGCTCTGGTGTTGCTGCCGCGTTTCTCGCCAAACCCATCCAACCCATGGGGCGCCGGGAAGGGAAGAAATTGTGAGCCGAATTTCAGAACATGGCCCCAAAAACAATTGAAACAACAGTACCGTACGTCTAACAACAGCCTAATGTACTCACTACTAACGCGCGCACAGCGGCGTTCTTCGCGCTCTCGAAAGGGGCACCATGCTCCATAAAACTAAGTAAAGCGCGAAGGCGCTCTTTTTTGGGTTCCCATCCGCACACGAACGCCGTCTTTTTCCTTCACTTCCACCGCACTTACTCCCCAAAAAGGTGCGCGCGATCGCAACGGTTGATGATGATTTCAATCCGCACGGAACTAATTGTCTGCCCCCGCATCATAAGCCGGCGGCGGCAGCGCTCTTGCCTTCCCTGGGACTTCCGAAGAGCGTGGTAAAATTATTGTTCTTAATCCATCCACCACACTACTCACACACACACACCAACTCACTCTTCTACCGTTACTGCACGGGAAATCACAACACCGTACACAGCCACACAGCCGGCATCATGCTCGCTAAAGCTTCTTTTCACCGAAAAACAACACACGGGCTGGGAACGGGCTGGACAGGTTGTCTCAGGGCGCGGCAGGTTGCGATGGTTGACTGAGCGCCCCCGCGCTTATTGCCTTTCCGTCGGAAGAAGTTGATCCATTTGTTATGGTTCGGAGCTACACATTTTGTGTGTCTCAAGTCAGCAGTTAAAGAGGAAAGTTAGTGAGAAAATCGAAAAGGCTTCCACAGACCCTTAGGTGTAACAACTGCGCGTAATTGCGTGTATTTCAATAATTCAAATCATGATGGCACAACAGCAATAACTGCTCAATTTTCTATTGAAGAGAACAACAACTTGATTCAAAATATTTTATACACCCGGTGTGAAAATACCTTCAAAATTAACTTCATTAAATTGATAACTGGACTGAAAACGTTCCCAAATTCCCCACCGAAGCGCTATACAATATCTAATTAAAATTAATTAATATCTCTAGCTTCCATGGGCAACTAACACACGCACACTCCTACTAGCGAACACCGACCGACCAGTGGAAAAACTAGCGGTTCCCCACTATTTCCTCAGCTACGCGCCGTGGACTTGGTGGTGGAAACCTAAACAACAATCTGATCAGGAAAGTGATCTGGAAAAAGGGTTATTTTTTAATTAACCTCCCTCTTTTACCATCAAAATGAGCTTCTTGCAAGTTGCTCGCATACACTAAAACACATTCCGTTTACATCTTCTCGGTGGTGGTGGGGTTGGCGATCGTGATCAAGAGCTGTAAAAATCAATAATAACATTTCATAACATGCTCCCTCCCTTTTCCTCCTCTCCCTAACAGAAGGGCGGTCACTCGGAACAATGCCGTCGCCGATGGATGGACTAGACCTGGGTGTCTTAATTTTCGTGTGGAGTGGTGCAAAGATTTTAAAAACAAAAAAATATATAAAAAAACGATTACGATAAAATATACGATTTGTCGCTAAGTAATAATTAGTTCATGTTTCCATAAAAGTGAGATTTGTCGAAAATCTGTACAACAATGTGAGAGGCGCAACGAAAAAGGAAACAATGTTGTAGGTCACATTAAGGGTGGTACTCTCCCTATACACACGGATACGACCAACAATGGCAGCAGCAAAACGTGATCGCTTTTTCAATGCATTTCCGAGCATCCGTCTCTCCTTTTTATTGTTGCTGTGCGGCGCATCCTGAATTCCTCGCAGGTTGCACACATCCGGACGACACGGGATGCCACTGCACAGACACGAGGTATGCGCGCACGCGGAGCAGATGTGTTGTTCATGAATTTCGGTGCCTTTTCCGGTTTCCGCTTTCCGAAACGACCAAAATGCCCGCACCCGAAGAAGGCTAAGCGCAGCTCTCGGCTACCGAATAATAGAATTGTGTTGCAGAAAAATTGGAACGGAGTATAACAGATTCAATATTAATAAAGGAAAAAAGATCAATATAATGTCGGAATTCCAAACGCGGATTTAATCAAATGTTACAAAATAGAAGACAGACAGTTCATAAGCAGCAGACAGGCTTTATGCTCCGTCTTCTAGAATTTAACGCTCATCAAATCAACACAAAATATAGGTACCAGAAAATTTTCCATAAACGATGGTACAACAGTGGTCCGTGGCCTGTTCCTTACGCGCGTACAGGGGCTAACACTTGCGATCTTCTGAAAAAGGGACAAAAGCTTAAAGGGACCCCAACAGCAACACACTGCCAACAACAGATGTTCCATGTTTAACGATGCTCCTTTTGGCATATCCCTCCGCCTGGGTTCGCAGTAAGTCTCATCATGGTTGATAAAGAGGACCCACAAACCAACTGTCACCTTTGGGTTTTCCTTTTAGCAGCACAGGAAAAAAATAATCGTACGTTGTAAATGCTAGCGCTTGTGTGTTCAAGTGCCGTATGTAAGCATTGCAATTTCGGTTTAAATATCGTTACATCGAAGCATTGTAGCGAATCGGAACTGAAAGTGTGTCCAACAATAACAAAATAACAAAAATGTTACGTCTTTTCCAATCGCGACGTTCAAAGAACCAAAGGACGGAACCATACTTGTGCTCATGGGTCATCAATTGGCCGTTTCTTCTTCATTTCTCGTTTATTTGTGTGTTGCTGGTAGTCGCGTGCGCTTCATTACTTGATGCAGGTGCATCATCGAGACCACCATATGCCCATGCCCACCACCCCAACACCACACAGAAGCAATGAAACCACGACCAGAACGCGAAACGACCCAGCGAATCTCGGCTACGGTGGTTTGTCGGAATTATGATTGGTGTATCACGATTCCGCACTTATCCTTTCTACTTATCTTCCTCCTTTACCGATGGATTAACAGCAAAGGGGTATTGTTGGTGCATTTTACACCTTCCTGCTTTTCAACGGTCCAAACGGTACGCTTTGGCGGGGCTTCATAACAGGACATACATCCGCAAAAGGGAAACAGTGCATATGCTGTAGTGCACCATGGAACGATCACAGCTGGTTTTCGGCGCAAGGCCAATTCCAAAACTGCTATTCAACCAACCCAACAGGCATTTTAATCGATAGAGGAATACAGAGAGGTGTGTGCGGAAGCATACAAAGGGTAGCGACAGGAGCCGAAGCAACAGCATAAACGGAAGTAGTTTTATTCGTCATAAGCCTACACGCACATGCCGAACTTGCCAGCAGACACTGCAGAGTACTGCTGCCACACTCTTGCCCTTTCGGAGCAGCTGACAGGTGGGTTTTATGTGTCTGGGCACAAGTTGTGAACCTATTTTCCATTATGATCGTCTTCAGCTGGTTCTGAGAAAGGTAGCAGAATAGAAAAGAACCATCCTGAGCAACATCAACCTTAGAGGATTAAGCTATTCTATGACGAAGAGAAGCAAAAAAACGAAGCTTTGTTCGATTTTTATGTTCGTTCACATTCCGTTCCGGTGCATTATTGGTTCATAGAGGGTGTAAAGCAAAACACAGTCGGCATTTCAACGCATTAGCGCGATGCATACTGAGAGGGACCGGGGACCGGGGTATGATTTCGATCGGCCGGCTTCCCCACCACCACAGCGCCATCCATGATGAATGGTAAACAAAACAGAACGGAACGCGCCGAGAAGCAAGAGTGACAACATCCGGTGTCGGTTTATAAAGACCGGTGACACCAAACCGTTGCGTGAGCGGAAGACACGCGCCACAAAACACGATTACGACCCGCTTAGCGTAGTGGATGAAGATACCACATAAAAAAAATCTTACTAAAATAGCAGCAACGATGTTAATTAATACACCAAAATTAATACACCATTATAAACGTATCAATAAAACAAACGATGAAAACTATGTTGTAATAAGAAATATACAAACAAAAACATAATTTTCGCCTTTAAATGAAAACGAATATGGTGCGCAGATGAATCGATGAATAGGAGCGATTGTTGATTGTAATGCTAATTTAAGGCATGAGATAAAAAAAAAGTCTTTACACCCGACAGTAGGAAGCACTGTTGTGCTGTCAACTCGTACGTGAGAAAGGTAAATACTGCTCACACCTCAACAGCATGACACTTTGTATGCACAACTCGAACTCCCTCGCGTAAAGATGCGTACGTATTCACAGTTGAAGATTATCGTATTAAATTATTTGCTCACAAAAATACAATCGAAGCAAAAACACACACGAAAAACTGAAGGCAACAGATAAAATGGTTGCAATATTACAACGAAAGACTGCAACGATTGCTCAAGCGACGAACCGGCAGCAAGCAAACGCTCTTGGTCCGAATCATGAAGATGATTATTTAGTGAAACTTTTTCACTCTAAATAAAACCAAACAAATAGCAAGACTGTATTGTAGAGAGACAAAAAATCAAGATTCAATGTTGCTGTTGCGCATCGATGACACAGAACACAAGAATGCCAAATCGTCCCGCTCCTCTCATACCGCCGGAGGGGTAGCGGTTCGTGCGACATTTTACCCAACTCTACCATCCGCGGCGCGCGCTGAAACCTTGAAAGAGAAAAAAAGGAAATGATACATACCTCGACGAATGTAACTAGTATCACAAATAACGGAGGCGGACAGCATGAATAATTGTCTGCATAATATTTTCGATCCCGCTCCTCGGGGAGCACTTCCATTGCAATTACGTGCACCATTCTAGGTAGAAGAGAAAACAAAATACAAATCAGACGGGCGTGTGATAGGAAGCAAAGGGAAACACAGCAAAAGAGTATGAAATTAAATCAAAGGTTTCGGTTCGAAATTAGCATATGTCTCTCCGGCGTTCACAGAACAACACAGCACACAACGCATTTACGATTATTCGATTCAATCCAACATCGTAGTACAACCACCCACCCATCCATCCACACACACACACACACACTGGGTGTCTTTCGCTGCGTTGTGCTTGCAGTCTGCGAACGGTGCTCAATATGCCGCATTGCGACCCTAGGAGTTGGCGGGTTTATCCTTCCTCCGTCGATCACACACACACTTACCTGCGGAATAGTGGCGGATCCTCGAATATCAGATGAAAATCGTTCTCGGAACAAACCTCACGATCGCGATGATGTACGGCACACTTGAAGCTACGAGAACGCTTGCCGCTCATCTATAGAGGGGAGAGAGCAGAAAGAAAGCAAACAATCGCTGATTAGATATTGTCTCTGCAAAACAACCGCACACATCTTGGGCGCGTCTCGGGCAGGGGAGGCAAAGCAGAAGAAAATTCCAATTCCCACGTAACATCAACCGCACACGCAGACACATACACACACACAGAGATCAGCGCAGATCATCGTTTAGCACACCATTGACTTTCCCCCTCCCGTTGTCAGGGGTCTCACTTCCTCCCTTTCCCTCGTTGGGGATGTTTTCCCACCACTTTCATTCCATAATGGACCATCATCATCACACTCAGCAACAATGCATCTTCTCCTCTCTCTCTCTCTCCCTCTCTCTCTGGTACCACACACCACCACAGCCAATCCCTTAACCCCCAAGAATGTACGCGATTTCACACAATTTTAGAGAAAGTATAAATTAAAGCAATTAAAATATTAACCTTTGTTGTGTCTGTTGTTTATTGTCACACGCGTGTAGTAGGTAGGTAGTAGTAGGTACACACGGAGGAGGCAAACATCACAGAGCGCAGAAAGGAGATTAAAAGATCGTGAATTTCTCACCAAATAACAGTGCCATTCCAACGGTGGCGGCGCGTTACATGTTGGTGGTGGTTGGTAAAAGGTTAATGCTAGACGACGGAAAGTCAAATAAACAAACCTACAGCAGCAGCATCCACTGGTAATTTACTTCGCAACCACTGCACAGCAAATGGAAGTAAAGTGCACTACCAACAAAACCACAAAAATAAAATGTAAAATAAAATTGGAGGATGGAAATAGAAGTGAGCGATCCTTGCTAAATATCGTTTGATTCTCTTTGGGAGTATATTGACCCCGCGCGCAGAGGTACTAGAGCATTCTATAAAATTGCTAGCACAGCAGTGCACACACACACACACACATCGGGCATTCAACTATCTTCCCAAAATTACGCAGTGCGTGTACGAAAACAGACAAAGATCACATCACGAAGCGTGACATCACCACTTAAATGTCAATCCCCTAATAACACGTTTTCTCGAGTTCCCAGAGTTGTCGTGTCTCCCGCCAGAGTATTCCAATCCTTATGCGGCTCCTCTCTATACACACACACACACCACTACCACACGATCGCAAAAGTGCGATTTACTAGATTATTATTTTAGTTGATTTCAATGCTGTGGGGAGGAGGCGGTATCTGTGGGCAAAACAAAACAAGAACAGAGCGAAAACAATAATCCGCGTTCCGACATCGCGCGCCAGTCTTCGGGGGAGAGTTGCTAGAAGGCTTAGCCGGCACCCACCACCCCCACTAGTGGCGCGCGCGCAGACAAACACTCTTCGTGATACAGTTTGGCATTTGAATTCGGTTGGTATCGCTTTCTTACTTCTTTCTACTCCGAGAGCAAAACAGAATTTACCTTTTCTTGCTCTCTGCTTATCCTGTTGGAAGGTCTCGCAGCCAGGCATGTGTAGGTGTGACAATGTTGGATTAAAGTTGGAATAAATAATAGCACAAACGTTTTGCTCGAAAATTCGGCTTTCAGGTAAGGGCCGAGAGCATCTATTCGGCGAGAGAAGAGTCTCCAACGAATCGGAACAAATAAATATCGTTTACGGACAACATACTTGGAGCAATTTTCTATAATATTGAGTAGTCTACCTAAGTGATCTAAATTGAATCGTGGAGGATCAGAGAAAAAGACCCCAGAAACAACATGTTCTCCCTAACATGCAATTTTTAAAGCACTACTGCAAACAAGAAAATTATTGTCTTACTGTCCACATAATGTGAATCTAAAAATTACAATGCTCGCAATGAATAAACAACATATTGCCAAAGACGACACAAAACACAGCAAGAAGAAGCAACATAACTACATATTTCACTCAATCGCTTCTACACTCTGCTCGCCGCCGCCCGTTAGTTGAGATCTCGAGCACCGGGAGCTACCGGAGAGCACAACACACACACACACGACGATCATCGCGAGATAATGATTGATGGCGTTTGGCACAAGGAGATCCGCCGGCCGCATTCCTTCCATTTTCTCATTGCAATCAGCGAGATCGAGGATGGGGCGAATGGATCCCAGAAGCACCCAAAAACCTGAATACCTTTGACTTTTGCGGAAGGTAGTGTGCATTTGTTTGGAGGTTCTCGTTTATACGACGATTGTACCATCCCTTTTTTAATCATTTTTTTAGACTTTTTAGTAAATAATTGTAGAAAGCAAGTTGATGAAGGCCGAAAGGTAGTAGTGTTGATTAAATTATTACGAAAATGGTATCACCCCCAATGCTTTTCTATTTCCCCTTTAAAACAGAGACACTCCTCCCCCCGCACCCTGTGTAATTCGTCGGCGTCTCGACTTTCACCCAAACGGCGGCGTCGGGTTAGGAATGCGGCTATCCCACATTCCGTGTGTCCATTTCTCGCGGCATTTCCACACGTGTTTCCCTTTTTTTTCACCCGTAATTTACCTTCCAGTCCTGTGCATGCAAAATGGTCATTAGCAGGACCGATTACCGTCCTCCTTCTCTCGGCCCGCACAACACAACCGGCAAGGGCATCATGCACCCAATCGTTGTCGTCTACACACACACACACATAATGTCCCCTTCTATTGCCGAATAGAGCAGTGTAGCAACGGCTCGGGGAAACGTCTCTATATGCACACACGAAAACGGAAGAAACACGCTTCTCGCTTCAAAGCAAAATGCCAACGACCTCCATATTTTATCAAACTGTAATAATTCAAACCACCTCGCAGCAGAACAAGGACAGGGGACGGGAGCCGATGAAAAGCTGCATTTTATGAACACACACACACACACATTCAGCGGCCTATAAAAATAAGCCACATAAAAGAAGGAAGGACTACAGCAAACCCGAAATTCTGTAGGCGGCCACAAACCCCAGTGGCCGCACTCCGTAGCTGGGAATCCTTTTAATGCATCTCCTGACAGGGGCCAGGGGCCCAGCTGATGGGTAACAAGGCGCGTCGTCGTCATCGTCGTCCTTCGCGCCAAGAAACAAAAAGACAGAAGCAAAAGAAAACCTCGAAAGATCGTGGCTGTGGCGGCGCCTTTACAAACGCACGCAAAGAGGTGGGAGATGTTGGGGGGAAGTAGTACCCACCCTTTATCCTCTTCCGTTGGCCCTCGAGAGAGAGTGAGAGAAAAAAAGGTTTTGGGACAGTATTTACACCACACCATGCCGCCGCGTGTCGTGTCTTTTTCAGGGCGGCGAAATATCAACTGGAAAAGCGACGGTCGTCTTCTTCTGTTTCGTTCTGGCCCTTCAAAACAAAAAGGTATCCGGCTGCCCGTGATCGTGTATTTGAGCATTCTGTAATGGTAAATTTGAATATTTTTTATGATCTTTGCACGTTGTGTGCATTTCTTCCTTATTCACAACATGCTTACGACGGACGGGGCGGCCGCCGACATGCGCCAAGTAACCAGAGCCAACCATCCTACCAGCAAGATTAGTGGTGGGAGTTCGGAATCGGATCTACCAGATTCCGATTCCGTGTTCGGAGTCATTTTCGAGGTCGATTTCTGAAATCGATTCCTATTTCAAATCCGATTCCAATGACGACTCCGAATGCGTAATCGAATCCGGAACAGAATCCGGAATCTGAATCGGCTCCGGAATCAGAAACATGTCCGGAATCGGATTCGACCTGAGAATAGCAACTTGCTCCGGAAACGGAATCAGAATCGACTCCAGAACTGGAATTAGCTCTGGAATGAGAATCAGTTTTTGTTTGGAATAACAAGTTTCAGAAGTGAAATCAATCCGGAAATCTCGATGAGAATGTATTGTTTACAAGTAAATTTGGATTCTTTGCTGCTATCAATGAGTAGCATCATTGGACCAAAACGCCTAATATTAAGGAGATGCCGACACTGACTCCAATTTGGAAGCCGATTCTAATTTCAGAGCCAATTCCGGTTCTGGAGCCGATTTCGATTCCAAAACCGATTTTGATTCCGGACCTACTATCCGGTATCGATTCCAGAAAACTTCGGAGCTAGCAGAAATCGATTCCGACGAAAATTTTAATGTCCCCATCACTACACAAGTTCCCCCCCTCCAAAAGAATCTCGTAACAACGCATACACACACTTAGGGCCAAAAAGCTGCGCCGACGCCCTCAACATAACCGCCTCTCAGCCGGCACAAGTAACCCCCCTCGCCCGTCCACTTTTTCCACACTCTCCTCTACGTTGGTTTTTGGCTTTCGCAGGTGAAGGAAGTGTCTTCAATATTGAGAATGCCACCGAAAAAGGAATTCTTGAAATTAATTGCAAATTGGGTTATCTTTTGTGCATAAAAAGAGGGCCCGGCAGTATGGTGGTGAGGGGGGCCATGGGGTAGTTGTTGGGCGTAAAAAGGGAACGGTAAGAACAGGGTGCGAAAAGCGAAACCGAATCAAGGGTGTATGAAAAAAAGTATGAAAAATAAAGAGACGAACACAGCGCTTTTTACCACATGGATATTAGAAGCGACAGATGTCTTTTTTATCGTTCTAAACTTTTGGTTTATAATAAATAGAAATCAAATTTGTAAATCACTAATTTTAATAAAAATCAACAATATAAATTGTAAATATAAATTGAATTGAAAATTTTAGGACAAAAAACTTGTCTCACTCATAGACTAAGACACTGCAAAGGTATACAAAAAAAAAAGAAATAAGATGATCTACTCTCACTTTCTCAATATTGTGACGTGAAAAGGATGTGCAACAAATGCAACAATTAATTATACACGTTTTCACGAAATTAATCAATCCCACGTTACCCAACGAAGTAACCAGAAATGCTCTTGATGGTTGATGGTGAAAATCGTTGCCTCCTTGCCGTATAGACTACTACTCGGCCGAAGCTCCATAAAACTGGTCCCAAAATAAATAACCAATTGAAAGATCAAATCCTTACACACTGGCGGCGCACACACGCACAGGGCCTTAAATATTTATATGGTTCATGTCATCTCGCACCCCAAGAGTAGAGCACGCGCCGTCCGTCTGTGAGGGCCCCCTCTGATTAATGATGGAAGTTTGACTCCACTTCTCGCTCTCCGGACGACTTCGAAAGAAGCCAGCATCTGCTGCGGATGCTTTAACCGTGTGGAGCAGGCAGGCAAAGGGAGAACACGGAACGGAGTGAATATGCAACAGCAGCATGGGTATATGCATTTGCTCCAATATACCGCTATCTGCGTTGCAGTACGCCTTTCTCTCTCTTGGCATTGCTTACATTGCGTGCAGGAGCCGGCACCGCACACACACACACACGCGCGAGTTCTCACTATGTTTTCCACCACCACGCACTACTCTTCCTTTTGATTTGGAGTATCTCGTACCGAGCGGAATAGTTTATTTTGTTTACCGCCGTCTATTATTAACTACCACACACAATCTACACGGTGAGAGAGCGATATAAACAAAGCCTATAATTGGAGCAGAAACGAAAAAAACAACCCTCCGTCTTCAACGAAGAGCTTTTCCGCACATAATAATTCTCTCATTCAGTGCTAGTAGTAGCTGGCCCCACACATCACATCTTATAGCAGAGAGAGCAGGGTCCCTTGTTTGGATGTTAGCAACATTTGTAACACTGAGACCTTATGATTGAACTGAGAAAAACAAATGGAACTAACTGGTTGCACATGTCTCAGAGTTCATCATCAAACGCACAATGGTCTCAGAGTACCTTTAGAGTATCAAAGTTCATCATCCAATGATTAGGAAAGTGAGAATTTCACACACCCGCCCATCAATTCCAAATACGTCAATGTCTCCGATAGATGTGATCGTTGTTTCTCGTACAATTAAACGCCTCGGACGGGGGCAGACGTATTGAAAACAGGAAATTCCCATTAACCCATCGTTTCTCTTATCTAACACATCCCACAACACACAGACGACCACTGCTGCTTACCATCTTCACGATACTTTCTTCCAAAACCCAGCCCAAACTCTCGCGTACTTCCGAGTGTCTTAGTTTCTAAATTCCTACGTCCCAAATTATGATCAATTATCGAAACTTAAGAAGCAGTTCCTGATGCTCGTTTGAGCTGCATGTGTGTGTGTGCCGGAAGAATCCCGCGTCAGGAAAGGCGGGTAATTACACACAAAGGAGGCGGCTCGCTCTTCCAGGAGCCATCGCACCGAACAAAACATCAAAACCAAAACGTGTTGATAATTTGAACAGGTGCATCTGCTGCTGCTGCTGCTGCTGCTGCCAATAACAATGCTTCCACTGGCGAGACCCCGAGTGCTCCTGTCCTTCTCTTGGTACACTGCTGCTGCTTCCGATCACGTTGACCTGTCAAACGTATCCTGCGCGAGCGACACACAGCGAAACTTCAACATAATTTGATATATTATCGCGCCACACGTGCGCGACCCTAACCCCTATTGATCACACGCTCTTTTTTCCGATACGTATTAGCGATGATTACTTGCCACCGCCCCCTCGGGTAAGGAACCGGTATACACAACGACACCATCTCCATCAACACCACGACCAACACTGACCGACGATACGAGCAGGTGCGCTTGGACCGCCGGTGCGTACACAGTACATTCTCACATGCACATCATTGGGTCTTCTCTTCTTCTTTTGCCTGCTCGAGCGATAGCGAGGATCTGACCCATCCATAGTTCTACGCGCCAGAGCCAGCCGGACAGCCGGCCAGCCAGAGTGGGTTCCAATTAATTGCACTCCCCCACAATAAACGCCCTAGTGAAAATGGAGATCAAAAGAATCGATGCCGAAAGGACGTGTTACGCGCGGTGGGGGCCGCGGGACGCCGATCCTGGGGAATAGAGTTCTCCCAGAGGCGAAATAATTTATTCCATAGCCGCCGCCGCCTTCTTCTTCTCCTTCGGCTTATACTGCTGCAGCAAAAGTGTCGGCCTTCGGCGTTGTGGGGTTCTCTCCTTGAGCTGTTTTTCATGGTACAAGGGCATCTTGAAAGCTGAAAGCGGAGCGCGAGTAGCGCCACAACTATAAATTGGGGAGACCACCGGAGTGTAACAATAGCACTCCTCCCCTGCCATTTAATCGCTTTTTCTTGTGATCAGCAGAGGGGGAGGAGGGCTATCCACACACACACACACACACGCATTAAGCGGGTAACGGATAACTCATGCTTTTTTTTAAGTAAATTCATAGACATTTGTTGGAGAACACCCTTTTGAAAAGTGAATTAATGTTCCAAGTATTTTTCATATTTTCACAAAAACCGAAGTAACCTTGTTAATACTTCTTAGTTTTAGAAATTAAACAGCAAAAAAAAGGCTTAAATTGAGACTCTGCGAAATACCAAAAACAAACAAGCGTACGCCATTCTAACGGCACCAACAAACCAGCTGGCAGCATTGCGGTAAGTTCTCACCAATCTGTTCCTCACTTCACTTTCTTTTGCATTTCCTCGTTAGCGTTATTACATTTTAACGGGCAAACGGGACCGTAACTGATTCAGATCGTACACGATACACGATGATCGTAAAAGAACATTGATTCAGGCTTATAAATAGGTAAAAAAAAAAATTCCAATAAAACAGCAAGTCGTTTAAGCGTACACAAATGAATTTTAGAGAGACAAAAGAAACAAAAGTAGCCCAACATGAGTTTCTTCAGTACCGTTTAATCGGTAATTTTCGCTTATTGTATGAACGTCATCTTGGATAAATGGAAACGTCCGAATGCAATGTTTTATACGGGAAGTCGGCCTAATTTTGTCGTCACCGATCAAGCGCTCCGGAAAGCAAAAGAAAATGACGAAGAAAAGCGACTGCACTGCACGTCGTTGCGTTGACCCAATTTACGAAACGGAGCCAAAACCAAAACAGTTGCTATGAGACACAGACACACACATTATGGTGGTGGGTTTATGGTTCATTCTTCGTCTTAATCTAAATAAAAACAACCCCATTTCCCTCCCTATGGGCTGATGATGATTAAACATTGGTCTGCGTTGATATTGAAAGGGTTCGCGCGCGCGTAAGTGTGGCTCACTTTTTGCCGCCATCACATCACAATACAGTAAGCGGCGAGGCAAGAAGTGTTCCTTTTTTTGCACCACACATGTTTTGAGAACTTGGGGTAGCCGTCGAGAAAACAAAACTTCTTTACGCGTGGGAAGTAAAATGCTGTTTATGCACACACACACATACACAGCAACGGCAGCAGCAAGAACTCTGTTAAATGTTTCGCTTCTTGATCAAGAGAGCTTGTGGTGCACAAATGAAAATAAATAAGTTGGTTACGTTGAAATAAAATTCTCATCTTTTTCCATTCGCGTCCCAAACCAATATAACACCCGCGTGGCCAAGTTTCCTGTCGGATGAGTCATGCTACGACGACGACGCAGCCATTGTGGCCCACACACTGTTCTCTTTGCTTGAATTTCATATCAGAGCACCGGATCGCCTGTTTTCTTCCAGATCTTTGTGCATCTTTCTCGATCGTCCCAAGCATAATTCCAATTTCTGTAAGGTAGGTGGCAAAGGTACGTAGGTACGCACGCCAATGAGCGCACAGCATGTCGCCGGATCACCTACTCACACACAGAAAGGGGGCACACACTGCTTGGGAAAAAGGGGGATAACGCTTATTTTAATGCCATTTCTTGCTTCTCGTTGGCGCCTTGGACTCTGCTCCTCTCTTGGAACTCGCTGATTCAAAGCCAAACCGGAAAAGGTAGGACGATGACGGGCGCGCGACCCTCGTAAATGACATCTCGTTTGAACTTTGCATCCAGCGACACCAACAGAGCTAAGGAACACTTCCACACAGAAGCAGGCTTGCCCAAGGAGGGATCACAAACAATCGGAGAACGTTGCTTTTCATATCAGCAAGCGTCGAGAGTTCTCTCAAATCATCTATGGATGTGTGTGTGCAAACAACCAAACTCACACACTTCCTACTGACCACTCCAAGTTCAGATAAGCAAAAAACAGCAGCAGCAACAGCAGCAGGAACAACAATAGCAGCAGAGGCCATCATAATGATCAGTTGCGCTAGCATAAATTAAAAATGTTAATCGTAATGAGCGCGATTACCCAAAGCTCAGGCAAGCAGCATTCGCCTTTCCTCCATCGGTGGGAACTAAAGCGTAACACGCCACCACCACCACCCACCGCCAATATAATGGCACAAACAGCAAAATGCATCGTTCACAAAAGAATGCAGTGTGCAATGGAGTGCATCCACTCTCACACACACAGACACACACGTGGGGGCTCCGAGATTTACCTTCGTGATGGAAACTCGCGCTCAAAAAGCTTGAGGGAGCATTATTTTTCAGCACAATAACAACAGCTTGCTTTTAATGGAATGCATCATCATATTTATCGCACGATACATTTGGTGCCCGGGAAATGCACAATGTTTAATGCAGAATCACACACACACACATACACACAATAGGTGTCATTTCGCATTATTTTTCGCGTCTGCAACGGTGGAAGGATGCTTTTAGGGTTTGGGAATTGCCCAAAACGCGTTGCCCAAACAGATGGTGAAGGATGGATATCATCTAAATGCATCGCTCAACTTGGCAGCAACAGTAATTCAGGTTGCAGCATAGTTTCCTCCCCGTGTCACCGAAATGGGGGCTATGAAAGTTACAACACTTTGCTACCACCAGACGTCCTCCCAAACCACCAAACTGAAGCTTAAAATGTGCAAACAAAAACAACAAAAAGCGCATCCGCAACCAAGCGCATCAAATCAACGCGCGAGCAACAACAACAAACGGGAAAATCTCGAGCATTGCGTGTTGTTCCGCTGCATTTTTTTGTTGTTAATGAGAAACAGTACAGAAGTGCGCGAACATACACATACACACACAAAGATACACTTTCCGCGGTATTTACATTTGCTTTTACAGTTTTCCACACTTTTGCCAACAAGCGGTGATGCGCCGTCGTGTGGGTGGAGGTTGTTTTTTTTTATTTACTCGGAACAAAACTTCAACAAGCAGGCAAAAGGCAAGCAGTAGAAAAGCAAAGCAGAAATGTGGTATTAATCAGAGCGCATCGTAGAGTAAAGTGGGCAACGGACAGCACAGTGGGATGGGGGAGTGAGGGGAGGAGCGCTATTGCGTTAACACCTTCACTCCAAATTACAGACATTTTCAATTTGGAACTTTACATTTAACACGTGTGTGAGGTAATTTAGAAAGCTGTAAGTAAATAATTTAAAATCTACCAATTTCTGCAATTAACCCTAATATCACCCAATACTATACTAGTATCACAATACTGGAAAAGCTTAGAAGAAAAAGCATGTTGTAACAACACCTCCGCCATGCACTGGCAAGCCAAAACAAATTCTGCAACCTTCAGCCTGCCCCGCAAGCGACGACGCAACGCCCGCACGAGAGTGAAAATCAAATTAACGTTGGCGTAGTACACACGAGACACACCACCCTCGCGCGACTAGAAAAAGCGTTGCTGATGACGTCGAAGAAGTACGCAACACCACAGGGTCTCTCTCTCACTCGAAAGGGTCGCATGAATAATCGCCACCCATTAGGTTAACGCGCGTACCGGCAGCAGCAAAACCAACCCGTGCCTCTCTCCTGCTTAATTTGGCGTGTTTAAATCAAACAAGAACCACGACGGAGGAGGAAAGCTCCAACAAGGTGGTCTCCCCCGACTAAGCTGCGTGTAACGGAGAGGAGCGAAACCGAAAGAAAAGAAGAAAACCCACGGCGCTTTAAGTAAGACCCGCAACCGCATTTACACCTCGCAAGAGTCATTGCGCGCTACCGCCTTCCGCATATGTCTGATGGGGAGGGCTTTGAGGGACGTGTGTGTGTGTGAGTTTGTATCCGGCGCGCTCGAAAGTCGTGGCTAGACAAAATAGAATCCAAGGCCACTGCCGCGGCTGCCCACGCGACCGGTCACAACTCCGAACACTTCAACCTCTTCCAAAGTAAGACACCACACGCAGAGCGAGCGAGAAGAGGTCCATTCATAAAATAAACGCGTCCAGCAAAGAAGAGAGCAAAGGTCTTATCCTTTCTTTTTCCACTGCTAAACTACACGCACACACGCACACACACACACACGATCGGGTTGATGATCATCATTGATTGAGTGATTGGATTGTAGGTAGCAAAACAAGCCCTTCTCCCCCAACGAGATGATCGGACTACACAGACCCCTCCTCTCAGTAGCGAAGGGGTGAAAATGGGCGTGAAAATTCACCTCCCTTTGGGCTTCTACCCTCATCACACTGGACGCGAGATCGCACGCGAACCGACAGCAGCAGCGTGAGGGGAGATCGCGTCTTAGTTGTAATCCTACTCCTTCCTTTTCTCTTTTTATTACCTATACAAACTCCGCCGACAAAACGACGAGATGATCTCGACTTATTAGGCCGCTGCCTGCTGCTACCCTCGCGATGACCAGTCCCCACACCACACCACAATCCCTCCTCACTCCCCAATCGAATATCAAAAGCAGAATCTCATCCCAACAACCAACAACCACGCGAGAAGCAATAGTCACGCGCGTCAGACAGCAAAAAGAAGGGTAAAAGCGTGTGTTGGGGGGGGGGGGGTGAAGGCTAGTAAAAAAGCGCGCCGAGGATCAGCACAAAACGCCGTGAAAGATGATCATTATCAAGATCATCCCCGGGGAAGGATAGAAATTAAAAGTTAAGCCACACTGTAAGGAGAGCTTGAGCGATGTTCGCGTACGATACACGGCGGTACAAGAAATGTGCTAACAACATCACCACAACGGCAGCAGTCGTGTGTGATCTTTAAATTTCTCCAACCTGGCCCAATCCGTCCATGCGGGCGGGCACGTGCGAGTGAGTGAGTGTGAGTAAGCGAGCAAGAGCGTGCGCGCGCGCGCGCCACTGTTACACTAGGTCAAGAACGACGGAATTCCCCCGACCGACCGCCGGGCCAGTTCAGAGATCCGCGAGAGGACGCAACGGATCGCGGTCGTCGTGTGTCTCGTGTGTGTGTGTGAGTGATTGGTGAGTCATGTTTTGCCGGGCACACGTGTAGTGCCGCGTCGTGCGAGGTCCAGAAGGTCGAATCTCTTTCGTAATGTTGCGGCTACTAGGCCGAGATGAGGTGGGAAGCACACAGTCATACACCACCACCTTGCACCAAGAGATTCGCACTTTCTCTTCCGTTCTTGGATTTATCATCGAAATGACGTGTAAGTAGTACGTTACACACACACGAGGCAACGACCACTGATGGATAGGGATTGGCGTTTTGGTCTGCAGTGTGAAGAGGAGAGGAGATGCGGAATGCTCTTGAGTTGTAATTGACGTGAATTTTAAATTTTATTTTTTATTTGAGAGCCAGACATTCGCAACACAACCCAGACAATTTAAAACCAGACAAAAGAGCGTCTGGTATGATGAAATTAACAGTACAAGAATGGATTTTTTGCATAACTTTACAATGATTTCTCCTTTTTCAACCAAACTCGACTGGCGTAGGTTTGAGCATGAAGAATCACAAAAGAATAAGAGGCCTACCACTGACACTGTCCGTCTCTCTTTCCCAAAGACTGGGAAAAACGACCAAACACATCAACGACTCAATGGGGCAATGCAATTAAAAAAAATGCCACCATTTCTTCATACAGTTGTTGTGCGGTTCAGTTCATATCAGCTGGACCACACGCAAACAGAAGCGTATAAACTCACTACTACCAGTGCACCGCACACACAAATGCATTGTGCAACGACCCGGAACCGGAAGAATTATGTGGGAGAGAAACACGTTGCGTGTGCATGTGTGGCGCTCTTTTCGACTTGCCGTGTGAGCTGTCATGACCCCTGTGCCGTGTGTGGGGTTCATTTTCCATTTTCCCAACATTGCTCAAAAACTAGAGGAAACCTTCAGAAAGAGGCATTTTAATAATATGTTGAAAAAAAAGGATTTTATCAACTCAATCAATCAATTATTACAAAACAAAATTTGAGTTGATTAGCAACAGATCTTTAGAGGAAATTTTCTCACTGCCATAAGACATCAAATTTGTGACGATCGTTTGAGAGAGCTTCAAAGACGTCACAATTCCTTTCCCACTAAAAATGAAACGAAAGTTGACAAACGCCCTCACCCGCCTGTTGTCGCTGGAACCAAGGGAGACGTTGAAACTTGATGATGATTTACTGACGGTAAAAAGTGTGTTTTTTACCGGTTCCATCCGAAGATTCGGAAATGCAGTAGTAGAAAAATCAGAGCACGAGTGCGAAAAAAGCATCCCACCGAACAATGCATTTACAACAAAAGAAAACCGAAAAAAAAAACACACGCCACACACCAGCGATGGGAAGAAAATTGAGACAATTTCATCGTTTCCGTTTCTGCCCATCCCAAACAATCCCACGACTGATGATGACGACGACGACGATTATGAAACCACCGGCCAGAAAAATAGCTTTTCACGTATCGTGACGAAACACCAGCAAACATTGGACACATTCGGTTTGTGAAAGTAGAGTGGAAAATTTCCACTGACAAAACAAAACAGAAAGGGGTTTTAAGAGGAAAACATATTTTCTGTAACTTGCAAAACAGACAAAAAAATGTTAAAATACTGTACAGCACTTTTTGGCGGATCACACACACACAAACATCTGTAATGTTTGTTCCACCGATAGTGAACTTTTGCCCATCATCAATTTTCCAACCAAGTTTGAAGGACTTATGGCACATCATGGCCGGTGGTAGGAGGGGAGGCAAACCAGAACCTCAACTTCCGGCCACCCTAAACCTAGCCGAGTGAGTACCACGCACAGAAGAAAACCACCCTCCTTGCGCGTCTTGGCCATATTTCAGTCTGGATGGCGATGTAATAAATATTCCAGTCCTCCCCACTAAACCACAAGCACACACACACACACACACACACACACACACACACACACACACACACACACACACACACACACACACACACACACACACACACACACACACACACACACACACACACACACACACACACACACACACACACACACACACACACACACACACACACACACACACACACACACACACACACATTGCAAACAAGGATAAAAGAGGGAGTTGGAAGACTCGGACCGGAGTTTTCGATGGTTCGTGGAAAAAAAAAAGTTTCTCCCGCCTGCTTCGTTTCGTGCAAATATATCCTTCCGGATGTACTTATCACTCCCGCGTGTGTTTCGCTCCTCCCCCGTGCAATCTTTTCCACCCACCCACGGGATTAGTTTTGCGCACGTTGCGGAGACGTTGGCAGGAAAATAAATGAAACTTTCCAGACACACGCAGGGCAGACACAGACGACGGCCAGACGGACAGCGCCAATAGAACACCAGACGCGAACGCGAGACCGGAAAAACAGACTAATAAATGGGAAGCGATCTTAAGCGAAGAAGGATATAGTACACCGTTCTTGTTGACCAACCCCGCTCGTTTTCTCCTTACCTAACATTGTCACACTGAGCTGGTTGGGGGGTGATGGTGATAGTGGTTGTCGGGATGGACGTTTGTTACAAGGGGTCAACAGGCTCAATCACGCAAAGATGATGACTTCCTTTCGGATATCCTCTTTTGCTTTTCACTGAACTTTGGAAAAAGGCACACCTTTCCTTTATGTGATTGCCTTCAATTTTCGCAATACTTCCAACACATTTACACACTTTTGCGCAAACTGGAAGGAAATTTGGCAATTGCAGCAATAAAACGTGATGCAACAATCACAGAGACAGTGCACGATCATCACACTACACACCTCTCTCTCTCTCTGGCTTTGATCACACAACAAGGCACATACAGATACGCACACGTTGCGCGTTGCTATGTTACGGGCGGTATGTTGCTATGCTGCTGCTATCTTGGTTACACACATTACTTCCTGCCAAACACACACACACGTCATGGGGATCGGTGCGCGACTGGTGAGGCAAGAGTAGAAGACGTTGGTAGTAGGCGCAGCGCGGATTTTTCGAATCGATTCTGACCACCAACGAAAATGCACATCACAGGCACACGCACAGGACAGTGGGGACACACAAACACGTACACGGCCACAACACGCTGGACGCGATTCGTTTGAAAATCGACACAATCGACTCACAACCAGAAACCAAACCCCAAGCCAAAGAGCAGCAAACAAAAGGCACGTATTTTTTGTTGTTGAAAATTTTACCTGCTACTGATTCGCGCGAACTCTTCTCCTCTTCCGCCAGCAATTATTCTCACACGCCTTTCTCTGCTTGGAACGGCCGCAACACAGCACCACGCAGGCACATTCCACTAAATAATCGGCACCAAAATCCAGTAATTGTGTGGATTTGCGCTTTGTCACCGTGAGCCGGTTTGAGCTCCTTAAATTCGCGTACTCCTTTTTTTTTGTTTTCACTTCCACCACACTGTTTCGTGATGGACACACGCGCGCACGCAGAGGACGGCGGCACTGGAACTACTGGCCGCGCCCTCGGTGGTAGTGTAAGGTTTTCTTTTTCCTTTTTTGCCTTGGAATGCCAACGTGTTCCAATTCTGGCGTACAATTCTGCCTTCTTTCTCTGCGACACCACGAAAAAGCCGGCCTCCTATTGTATTGGGGCAGCAGCACCAGACAGGCGGCCTCGAATTCTTGATATCACCCGCAAACAAGGACACTACGCGAGCACGTGTTTTGATACGGATGAAGACCACCGCACACACCGCAACACACGTCAACACACACACACACACTTTCTTCTATTCTGGATTGAGATGAGCGATTATTAGCTCGGGGCGAGGTTGAATGCAGCACAGCACACACATGCACGTCGTCGACGTTGGTTTCTGAGATCGAAATTCCCTATAATTGCAGCGGGATGTAAAAGCGCCGACGTTGCTCGATTCGAAGTAACACAACAGTCCACACCACAGAACACACTTTTGTCTGCCAACGCACTGGGGGAATGGCTGGTCGAATTAGCGAAAACGATGCGTACACACGCGCGCGTGCTTGGGAACGAAACTACGAATACTAGTGAGCAGGCTGTGTGCGTCGAGTTTTGAAGCGTGCGATCTCGTTACGTTGCACACGCTTCCGTCGATGTCAGCCGAGGTCTGGGAAAAAACTGTCGAGTCTGCTGGCGGCTAGCTCCGACCGAGCCTGCCTTCGCCGGTTCGAATGCGTGAGAGCGCCCGGCGTGTGCACGAGAGCGAGCGAGTGAGAGCGAGTCCATGCAAAATGCCGGTACGCGCGTACGGGTTGAGAGAGTGTTCATCCGATATAAAACAGATATCCGCGAGAGTGTGAGAGAAACAGAGAGGTATTCATTTTCTGCGTTTGAAGGGGAAAATGGGTTCATGCGACATCTGTGCCGCATTCGCATTTGTTTGTTACGACCCCGCGCACCGTCTTTCTGCCTCGGTACGGGGTTCTGTTCCTTATGCGCTGCTAATCTTAAGCCACAACATAAGGAGAAGCACGGAAAGCATAAACATGCTGCATAACTCCACCCACAACACTTGGTTGGATTAGGACCGGTGATCTAGGTGTTCATCTTGGATAGTTGGGTTCATTTTGTGTTGCGTGGCCTCTCCGTTGCTATGAAGCGATCTTCATGCAATTTTTTTTGCCGCATGATCCCAAAATAGATAGACAGGCTTTTGATTAATTTGCTAAGGAAATTGCATTGTTTTGCGTTTATCGAAATTTGCATCTGAATGATGAAACGTACAGTAACGCATCGACTATTCGACGACATCGAGCAACACTCTAGTTTTGATCAGTATCTCAGACACTGCAATTAAAAACATCTTTTTAAATGATCGCTTTGACTTAAGTCCAAACTAGCACTTTGGACATATTTTGTTTAAATACAATCTCATTTTATAGCATAGACCAATTTAAAAATAAGTTCAATTGTTGCAGGTCCGAGGCCAAATCAATGGAACGAAATGGATCTCAACGGTCCAGATCACGTCTAGCAAAACAGATCAGATGAATCCTTTCCGCACCAGCAAAACCGAATCCCAAATTCCGAGAATAATTTCGGAACCGAGTAAACATTCCACCCGGATCTGTGACAAACGTGCCCGGGGTCGTACATGTCAACACAATGAAAATAGGAGAGCGGGAGGACACACACACCCACACACACACACAAAACACCACAAAACATTAACCTCAAACGAAACACGTTTAGCAACTTGATTTACCTGAACCTATCGCAAGCCGGGCGGCAATTCGGTTCGCCAACGGTTTCCGCCTGCCCGACTGCCGCCATTCGGCTGCATTTGTGCATATACCTAGTTCCGCACTGGGAGATGCCATGCTGTTATGCATGGGCTTCTCACATGGGTGGTATTGTTTTTGTTTCATTTGCCACTTCCTGGAGGTGGATGTGTTTGCTTTATATTGCATCGTTTTGTGGAAGAGTTTTTCTTTCTTTTTTTCTGATTTCCGAATCACTTGAGCGGTCACTTCTTTTTCGGTGAAATTGCTTTCGGCAATCTCATTTCCTCCGACTAAGGGACGAATCTAATGAGCTACTTATCCAGAAGCACGTACAGAGACGGGTGGGAATTGGAAGAGTCATGATGTTACCTAAAGACTCCTTTTTTGTAGGCTGGAGCTAAAAAGATCCTACTCAATGTAGAAAAAAAACGTTGTGTGCGGTAGATAGCCTTCATCGCCTGTGCTCTTTTGACGTAACATAAGGAGAATAAGATCGGTCTGCAAGAATTGATTAGCTGCAGAAATAAAACTGCATTTGGACGCAATCGGAATTAGCTGTTATAGAGTGTCTTATCCATGATCCAGCCAGTTGCAACGCTTGTCGAAATTCAATCAATGGAGTATCTAAATATGTAAAGTTTAGTGTATCAAAAATGCATTCATTTTATATTCTACGCTAAAAATCAACCAATCCTCATAAAAAAACTCAATTTTATGGACCACCATGCGTAGGAGAGGGAAAAGAATGCATTCTCAACGAACATTCCCATCGCCAAACAACGAAAATCATCCACCAACAGTGCTAACCAAGGGACGCACTCCTACTGAGAAACGTTTTCCTTATCATCGATGCCGACGATGTTCCGGAACGTGATGACAACAACAAGGATTAAGCTACCCTTTTTGGCATTGGATTGTTTTGTTTGAAGATCACGGTCGATGTTCGTCCCATTTAGGAAAAGGGATCGGCCAGAAACCTGCCGTACGTGCTTCTGAAGCAATTTAACCCCGACGCAAACCCCGATTAGGTGTTTGGTGAAGAAAAAAAAGAGAGAAGAATGCACACCCACAAAGCTGCACACAGGTCTCGTACGGGTGGTGTTTGTTTCCAGTTTGAGGCTCAACTGCCGCCTAAAACTGACAGCCAATTGCGGAAAGTGTGAAAGAGAAGGCAGCAAACACACACACAAAGCAATTGAGACAATTTTGTGATTTACGATAAAAGTACGAGGCTCAACTCAAAACATTTGTTGTGAAATCCAAAAAACAAAAGCAATATAACCATCGCCGACGCTACTACTAACCGACCGGGCCACAGGGGCAGAAGTGAAGAAAAGGGCGCGGATACAACATCTCACCAACTTATCCTCTAATGCGATTAATTATCACAAATATTTGTTTCAAGTGGAAACGGAACACTGAAGGCAAGTGCGAGAAAAAGGTTTTCCATGGCCATAAGTTTAGGGTTATTGGGGAGCGTACGAAGCTTTGCGTGGGCTGTTGATTTTTTGAAGAAACAAGAAAAGAAATCTCACGCTTTTGTTTCCCACAGGATGTAACAGGATAATCTCGATTTGTCGGTTGGATTGAGTTGCCGACTGCCGTTTGTTTGGTGTTGAGAACTCATTAGCTCTGCTTGAGGGCTAGTTATCGGCTTTTGTATGCTGGTTGATAGTGCATTAAGGAACGGGTTCCACACAGGGCAGCTTCAAGTCCTTCAATTGCTCCTCCATAAGTATCGCTAGTCACATACGCAAAGCCATGCGCAAGATTGAGCCAAAAACCATTACCAACGTAGCAACTCATACACATTGGAATTGGCATCTGAGCGGCATTCTTTGTCTATCAAACAATTTAGTTGAATGCTACTACTTGAAAATATCTAATGACGGTTAAGCAATTCTTTGTAACTTTTTCAGTTACCCAAATTTTCCGTTCGTTCTTTGCCAGCGCATACTGTACACTTTTATTTTTCGACGCTTCTCTCACAGCCGCACAACATTTCCTCATTAGAGTGGAAAAAAACAATCTCAGAAATTAATGTACCCCAAAGTGGCTGTAAATGTAAAAAATCACCATTTGATTGTCCATCGTTACACCCCGAGGACGCACTGTGAGCCACTGTTACATGAGCATCGGACTGTTTCGCTACCATTAGTTTCAATTACGCAGCAATAGCGGCGTCCCTGATGATGTCTCAATCAGCTTACATCGGTTCAGTACGACTCGAGACTGAAATAAATACACTTCATCGAACCGTTTTAGGGTCAATTTTCCCAAACTGGTGCTCACTTTGCTGCTTTGGAGCGGCTGCAGCCAGTAGTAGTGGGAATGAAAGCTTTTCCTCCTAATAATTGTCGACGCAACTAGTCTGGCTAACCTTCGCGTCCTATGTTCGATTGCGATTGGACTGAAAGAAAAACACACTTTTCACAGCATTGCGGTAAGCTTCTTGCTGAGCAAATGGGTCAATATAAGAGGCGAATGAAGTCAATCGGCTCAAAGTCTCTATAAAAATAAAGAAAAAAAATGGATCAAAATATACAGACAACGTCGTGTAGATGAACGTATAGCCACGGTTGAAGTATTTTTAAATGTAGAACAGCGATGTCAAACTCATTTGACCACGCGAGCTAAAATGCTACTTATATGATAATCTAGGATCCCTAACAGCTCCTTCCATTTCATGGTGAGGTAATAGGTACGTTACAACAGTAAAAAATGTAAAATAATTTTTATTAAATCTAAGATCTTTTTTCCCAAAGGACTTTTGTAGCAAATTATTTTCATTTGGCCATAGGCCATATTTTCAAATTTGCGTTAATTTTGTACCAGCAAATATGTTGTCATATTGGTGTCATCTTGGTTATTTATCGATCCATTGGTGTCAATTTCAGTATCAATATTTTCAAGCTGGTATTGATTGTGAGTTAAGCTAAGTTAAGCTAACACGGTCTCGTGGTACAGTCGTCAACTCGAAGGACTTAACAACATGCCCGTCCATGGGTTCAACCGCCGAATGGACTGTGTTCCCATACGTAGGACTAAATATCCTGCTATGGAGGGAATAAATAAGTCACTGAAAGCCCACAAGTAGTGGTACACAGCCAGGCCTTAACCTACAACGGTTCTTGAGCCGAAAGAAGAAGATTGATTGTGAGCAGCATTTGCAAACGTTAAACAGTGAATTCTTCTTTTTGATGCTGTCCAACATTCATAAATTACTACAGGTCGGTTCTTCTAGTCAAGTCCAGATTTCATCTTCATTTGGCAGTCGGCTAAAACCTGATTTCAACTGATATCTAAACATTTTGTAGAAGTATAATGGTCTAAAGCAGCAACCATGCCTAAAGAGAGGTTCGAACTGATACTTTCCCAAAACAATATGCAAAAAACAATGTCAGCATTTTTTACTCCCATTGGTTGAGTAATTTTGTTAATTTTTTAAAGTCTCGAAGTTTTGCTTACAGAATTTGATCTTTTGATCTCCAAGTACCCTGAATGATTATTAAAAAAAAAAACAATATGTTTCAAAATAACATACAGTTTTGTGTAAACCTAGTTTTCCTTACTGGAAAATGTTAGTTGAATTTTTATTAAATTAATTTATTCGTTCAATAGAGAGTTCTCTCAATCATGAGTTGAAAAGAATTTTCATTAATTTTCTAGCGATTTTACTAAACAAAACCAAAGTGATAGGAATTGAATGCTCTTTTTCCACAAAATACACATTTTAGGTTTTTCTTTTACGGTTTTAATTCGAAAAGTGTTTGGTGTTTTTACCTTTTTTTTGTACATGCATGCATATAGAGAAGGTGGAGGAAACATCGTTAAGGTTTTATGACTTTGGATGGTTTGACAATTAGTTGAGAAACCTGCGAAGTAAAAAATCTTTTCATATTTCAGTTATCTGGAATTATCTGACATGTGCTGGTGAGGTGAATTGAGAACCTGAGCGAAAGACCTCGCGGGCCACATTTAGTCAGCGGGCCACCAGTTTGACATCTCTGTTGCACAATTTGGTGCATACATTTCCCATCCAATACGTCACGGCACTCGTAGGAAAGAAGTTATAATTGTTCTAATCCTACTCGTCACTGTACGAAAATAATTAAATGTCATACACCAAGATTATGTTTCAATTGGAAACCATTTGTCATAATCTTGTTTGTCATGTTTGTCATCATGAATGAAAGATAAGAATTTGGCAGATTTCCCAAGAAATGGTGGTACATGAGATTCAATATTTCTGAAATTGCATGCGGGCGTGTGATGGATGGAGGATGAATCGTCATCTGTGACAAACAGTTTTCACATTTAAATCATACTAGCTTTGGAGTTGTACAATTGTTCTACTGTCAGTTCTTTTTTCTAATAGCCATAGCTAATAGGAAGTTGTTAAAAAATGTATGTTTAAATAATAGATTTATTAATATTCGATGTGATCAAATGCTTATAAATATGTATTTGAGTTTCCTAAAAGCATCATTTATCAAGTCCAAATTAATTTTACGGTAAGGTTTAATTAATTTTGGTAAATGTTGGGCATTTTGGCCGCTATGAAACGGAATGAAAGTGTGTGAATGTAGAACATGTTGTTCTGAAATGCTTGCCAGATACATATATTGTTCTCTTATACTTCTTAAGGGACATATTTTAAAACACTTCATCCACTATTCATACATTTACTCCACATCGTGTAGTTTTAATCTTTAGCATGCTCATAACATTTTGCGAAAAAAACTGTTAAGAATTCCGTGTGACTGCATTGACGTTAATTAAAAACTTTGCTTTCCTGGCCGCCCATTTCTTTATGATAATCATAACAATTTAATCTGCTTTACTGCAACTCAAACAAAAGTTTATGGACTTGCTTACCGTTGATTACCACCGAAAAATTTCGTCATACCTCGATGCATATCGTTAACAGGCTGGAATGCATTCCGCTTTACCTGCTTTTCCAGCAAAACGTGCTATGTGCTGTAAAACCATTCTGCTTATTAAGATAAATCAGCTCAAACGGTGGTGCCGCTGAGACGGTTGCTGTGTTTTTGTGCTTCTAGAAGAGGTTGTACACGCATAAAAGGCTATTCTTCTAAACTAACTGCACCGTACAAAGGGGGGAGCCATTAATTAATTTAACAGTTTCATATTTTGGATATTTCTCGTCTTTGTTATTTGCCTCGAAACTATGATTATGAACAAGTAAATGCTGTGTCTAGTCTATTATGCCATCTGCATTGTGTTATGTTTCACGTATGTCCTATCGAAATACACATACTGTTGATGATTCTTCCAAAATATTTAAAACGTAATCCATTGGAAATCAATTCTTTTGCCAAAATTGATCAACATTCTTACAGCTCAAACCCTGTGCTTTTTTGCACAATGACTTTAAAGTCCTTGCTGGATTCCATTAAACCATTAAACGCTAATGCGCACAGCCTTGCGGTAAGCTCCATTCCCAGCTCCCTTTTGTGCAGGATTCAAAATGAAACAACTTACAACATTCCTTGTCGGTGCCAAAATATGCTCACCGGTTCGCGCACCGAGCGCGCTGCAACATTTTTAAACGCACCGTGAATGGAGCTATCAATCCGACGCAATGGCCAGGGAAACAATCACTGCCCATCGGGGCGTTGTACACTACCCGCCCCGAGGGGCAGAAGCAGCAACGGCCTGAAGCTGGGAGCAGAAAAGGGGTGAAATTAATAAGCAGCATTAATAAGGTGAGAACGTTGCGAGAACCTTTTTCTGAACACCCGGCCCAGCCCGGCCCGGGTCCGGGAGTGTCGAAATTCAATCAATCATCTTCACGGCAGCAACAAGAATTCGTCCAAATTCATTCGAATTAATTGATGAAATCCAATATTAGCCACTGTGTTTTGTGGTTGAATGTCGGGGCTGGTGCTGCTGCTGATGCGTTTCACCATTGCTTTATTGTAAACGCAGAAAATCACACGCGATCATACTTTGTGTTGCTGTGTGCCCCTGCCACCTTCAGAAACATCGCACAAGATTCCTTCACACCTCTTATCTTCCGCCTCCTTCGGTTACGCTGGGCGTTTCGGCACAGACCGGGCCGAGCTTTGATCATGTCTTGCATGCATCCACGGGATATCTCTGACCGGGAATCAATCAACTAGCTCATACAAAGCTCACATCTTCATCGATCGTGGAGCACTGGTTCGGAAGCGATCTTTGCTCTCCACTCGATCGATATTGCTTACACTTAGGGTCCTTTTGCAGCCTGAGACTAAGATGGAAGTCGGAACCACTACTGGCTACCACTGGCTGAACCACCAACCACCGTTCGAAAGGTGTACGAAATGTATAATGATGGGCATAAGTATGTAATAACGCTTAATTGAACCGGCATCATTTGATTTCATTCAACAAATACTTTAAAGTACGCTTCTTTCAAGCTGCGTTATGCTCAGTGTGCGTTTTTTGTTTTGTGTCTATTCCATTCCGTGCCAGCTCCGTCCCGTCGTTCGTTATTATCGGGCCCGTTCACATCGCCCACATCGTGGATGGGTGGGTGGGTGTGTACGGAAGCTGTGATCGGAAAGGAATTCCGTCTTCCGCTTCGGGTGGAATGAGGAACTGACATTTTCCCACACTTCTGGAGCGCTAGTTGCGCCAGTTTTTCATTACCTGTGTGTGTGTGTTTTCTTTGGTTTTTGTTCTGATTTCTGTGATGCCGCGGCGTCGGACAACCGACCAACGTACGGCCTGAGTGTATTGTTCCGGTGGTTGTGTCGGGTGGAGATGCCAGCGTGATGATCGTTCTCCCGCATTGCTCGACTACCGAATCTTGTACGTGTGTTTGCCTTGCACTGATTGATTTCGGCTTCCAATCAGTGCCGAATTTTGCTACCAATGATGATGATGATGTATGATGAATTTCCGAAATGCCGCCGACAGAAATTATCGCTCATTCGCCGGCAAACCATTACCCCGAGGCCGAGTGCCTTTTGTAGCCCGGTGGGTACGACCATTTGGGAGCGATTATTGCGTTCGACCAATGGCCAATCTGTGCGCTGCTGCTTAGCAAGGAGGCAACCTTTCACCAGCTTCGTTCACTTTGCCTGTCTGTTGGTTTTATCGATGGTTTGCCGTTGTTGCTGTTGTTGTTGTTGTTGTTGTGCCACCTAACCTGATGGGAGGGCGCTGAGGTGGTACTGTTCGTTTCCTCGACTTCCTATTGCTTTGATTATGTATATGTGATTGTTTTCATTTCGGCTTTGTTTTCCGCGCCTGTTTCCCTCCCTGGGAGCAGAAGCATAAGACACTTACACGTCATTAGCGGCTTTTCGATTGTACAAAGGAAAATAAAGCAGCAGACACAAACCTACAGGCGCGGAATCTTTTGCTTCTTCTGTGGGAAACAACAAATCGTGGGAGAGGGGATCTGAAAAATCAAAACGATTTCTTACGCTATGCGTGCAATGACAATTACTGCCGCCGGTGCGTTCCATTTGAAGAAACGAAAGGTTCGCGACAGGTTACTCCGGATAGATGAAAACACCGATGGAATGGTTCTACAATAGACAGATAGCTTTGGAGTTCGTGTTTTTGGAATAACAATGAAACTAACAAAACTTATGCTTATTCCAATAAAATACTTTTTCTTGGGTACATTGTGTTGCTATCGATGTTACATATTTGCCGTATTAAAATTATAAATTAAATTATTGAGTGGCATTGATGCTCTTAAAAAATAATACAACCTGTCAACGGTAACATTGCGGGCCTTGATTATACATGTGTGGCGAAATGTGAAGAAAAAAACCAACAAAAAACTGGTTTGGCTCGTGCTCAATCTTTGCTCGATCGATATTTCGTACCAGATCGCCGCACTACTCATCAGATGCCAGGTGGCCAAGCATCTGTCACCATCGGGGTTGATGGGAAACAACCGATATGATCGAGACAGTAACTGTAGCCGATACTGTAAAGCTTCCAATCACATGCCGTGTTTCGATCGAATTCGAACACGTGCGAGTGATCGTTTTTCGGATCGGATTCAAACCCATGTTGGCTGTTTATTCTCATTTATACATGAATTATGGAACAAGTGCGTGCTGCCGTGCATTTCCAATTGCAACCAGCGCACCAGGACTTTGGCCCATCGCTGCACATCGCTGGGGCTGGATGTAAACAAAAAATAAAAACCGTCAGGTGGCAAAGCAAATGTTGGCATGCTCGGTGCTGCTGAATCTCCGCAAAAAACACGGTATCAATCATGATCGATAACTGGTTATCAATTATATTTCAGGCAATTGCTTTTCATATTTATGTACTGCTTTTTGGCAAGCATTTTGAAGGATTTTTTTTCATACCGCAAATGCCTGAAACCAAGGAAGAATACTTCAAACGATGTACGTTATCTTACTTATCGAGGTTTAAATGATGTACAAATGCTCTATTCAATACAAAATGGTACAACATAAATTTCCGAAAAACATAACCAACCGTAACAAATTGAACCGACGTGAATGCAATGTTCTAGAAAGCTAATGTTTGACGTTATTGGTACCAGCTGAAACCCATCCAATATCGTTCTGCCTTCTTCCCTGTGCTGTATACATCCTTAACGCATTTCCACCGGTAGTTGCTCAAGCAACACGTTGCGTCCTCAAACCAGCGAGTCAGAGATGCGCGTTTTACAAATTCTGCCCAAAATCGTCTGCTGTACCGCCGCTGAGAGCGCCGTTAGCTAGGCATAAGCCCCACGAAACGAAACTAATAAAGTTCAATAATTAATTTTTATTGCATATCGTTGCTACAGCACACGCCAGTTGTATCCTTTTTTTTGCTTTCTTCCTTTTTTATGTGTGACGGATGACGCCGACACAGGGTGCACACACTTCCCAGCTTGGAACAGTTTTATAGACTTTCTCCAGCACAGGCACGGCACAGAATGCCCACATGCCTTGCTCGTATCTGCTTTTGCGGGAAAGCGTGGAGCTGGAACACTTTAAAATAACGAGGATAAATTAACGTGTCAGAAACGTAACCCAAAAGGATGCTTTCATAGTTTAACTTAGACATCATAAAATTAGTTTTACGCTGCCGACACGTGCTAATGCATTGGGTTTGGGTTTGAACTGGTTTTATGTATGCGTCGTGTGTTTGGTTCTTACCACTTTAAGTTCGGAATATTGTTACTTAAAATTTGTTGTTTGAAATATTTTGAATTATTATTAAATTTATGTCACAAGATAAGATAGTGCGTTCAGCAATGTTTTGACTAAAATATTTGGTGAAACAGTTAATCGGTTTTATCGGTTCACTTAAAAAAACCCTACAATAGCTCATGAGAAAAGATCACTTCAGAAATGAACCTAGTATTGTCAAGCTAGATAACTCAAAAGAATCGAAGATGGTAGCTTAGAACAAAATGTGAGAATCCTAGACACGGTTCACCCCAAAAGAATACCAACCAGTCGGAACTGTCATGTGCTTTTTATGAGCAGTCGGCTACGTTGACTTGCAATGAAAATAAAATTTTATTACAATATTATCTTTGGCGACGAGGTTATCGATGGCGGCCCAAACATTGGCGACAGTATAGTTAAGGCCATCTTGAAACGATGAAGGAACGACAATGCTTTAAGAGAAATAAAAAATTATTGAAAGGTTCTTATTGTTGAACATCTACAAACATTCAAAATAGTTGATAAAGTACATACATAATGACAGAGTGAAGTGTATTTGTTTCACGAACATCTGACACTCTGCTTCAAATTTAACGAACTATCAGAATTTACCCTTTGGCTCAAGTGACCTAGATTGTGATCAGGAGTAAATATCCTGAGAGTAAGTTTCAAGTTTCATAGAGCATTGTTAAAAAAACGGTCAAAGAAAGCTGATGCGGTCGTTAGAGGAGTCGCTCGTTTTGCCATTTAAAACCTGCACATCGTAGCACCTTGTCAGTATGGGTTCTTAGATATCCGTTTTCGTGCATTATCCTGCCAATTTGTATAGGCAAAAAAAACAGTTTTTTTGTTGATCGAAAGATACAATGTAGCAGATTAGAACATGTGTTGGTTTAGTTGTTCATTGCAGTTATTTGTGTCTAAAATAAAAAAGATCTTACGATACGTCTCATGGTTGTTGATGTGCATTTATGTTTCTAACTATTTAATTTAGTTGAACGAGACGTATGCCGGTCTCGTAGTACAGTCGTCAACTCGTACGACTTAACAACATGCCCGTCATGGGTTCAATCCCCAAATAGACCGCGCCGCCATACGTAGGACTGACTATCCTGCTATGGGGGGGAATCAATTAGTCACTGAAAGCCAAGGCCACTAGTGGGTACAGGCAGGCCTTGACCGACATCGGTTGTTGAGCCAAAGAAGAAGAAGAAAAAGAAGAACGAGACGTATAAAGTTCAAACGACTAAAAATATAACACACACCAGAGAAGCTCTAATATGACAAAGGAAAGAAGTGCTAGGAAGGAATAATTTCTTTGTAGTTGACAGCAATCGTTGTCTGCCTTAATGAATGTGTTATTTTGTGTGTTGCTTGCTAAAAGATAAAAATACAGAAGAGTGAAGATTTCGAGTCATTTCATCTCAACAAACAACACTTCACTCACTGATGCATTCACGAATGCATGCGTAAGTGGGCGCTGGATGCAGAAAACAAAACGATATGAAGAGCAGCTGGATGTAATATTTTCCCTTTCCTACCTTCTTACCCGAGCATCCTTCCGCTGGCGGCAGACACAAACAAATGTGTTAAAAACAGTTTACTCAAGTAAAAACGGAAGCATTAACTGCTCGCTCGGGAAACCACTTCGACCAATAGCCAATGTGCGGAACAAAATGCATATACCATCAGGATGCAAACACCAAATACGTGCGATATCCTGAAGCCCAAAAAGAGTCCTCTGGCACGGACAGCCGGTCCCAACTGTTTCGCAGACACGTGCGGCCGTACCCGAAGATCAGGTTACACTAGCAGGACCAGCAGTTGGTCGGTTGAAACAGATCAGCTACCAGGCGCACATTACATCGACTTATGACGGCCCAAAGACGGGCGTCTTGTTATGCGCCGCCTGGCCGAATGGTAAACGGAGTTGTGTCCAAGAGGCTCATGTTCCGGCATGCTTTGCAAAAGCTACACGGTAGAACTCCCACCCTAAAGACGGGTACGACCAGCTCATAGTACACGTCGATTTGGCGGGTGTTTTTCACGGTTCAAACTATCTCGAATGATTCTTTTGCATCCGTATCATTATTTATTCTGTTTCGTTTTCGTCGTTTCGTTTCATGTAGTTTAATTTTCATGTATCTGGCTGGCAACGAAAGTAAGTGGAAGTAAAAGAAATAGTACAAGAAAACAAACAAATCAATTTCATGCTTCTTTTGAGAACAGTTGCTAAGATGAAACATAACAAAGAAGACCAAAAATAAACATTTGAATTGTTATGTTCATAGTATATATTTTTTATTGACATATTTTATAATATAATCGATACTTGCTAACTGTAGGATGCAAGATTATTCTTGAATCTTTCTACTCATTCCAATCATTACATTGATTATTCGGCTAAATGTAATCTTATAAGTCATATATAACCAGATGTGGTTTATGTTAGATCAAGAAATACTACTGTTATTGCCCCAATTAATAAAACGAGTCCATGTTCATCAATCTATCAAACATGATCTTTTATTTTTCTTCTAACTTACAAATTTTTTTTCATTCAGTTTAAATGGAGAAAGTAAAAATGTAAGCTTTGACACGCTGTATGGATATATAAAACATGAAAAACTTTCAGCGATTAGTTAAGATGAAAAACCGACAAAAAAGGTACAATGCAGACGATCTCTACAGCCACCACATGTTGCTGCAAGAGATGATTTTTTGGCACACGTCAGACACGCTTGCTACCCATATGGCGTATGGGTCGCGGATTTTTCGGCATCGCTATAAAAATGACCTGACCCTTATCCTTCGTTCGTGATCGTTTACCTTTTTAAAAAACCAGCAGGACCTGGCGCTGTCTTGGCAGCCATATCGATCTTAGCTGCAGCAACTGTTGCCAAAGAGCAGAAAGTTGCACATACTGTATGTGTATTGCTGTGGCTTCCGATCCGCGAGCACATGGAGAAGCTGAATCGTTCGAACAACCGGTAGCTCGGAAACGATTAAAAAAGGTAGCATTCGGTGCATTGTGCATGATTTTTGACAAGCGCGCATAAACGCAATACGTACGGCAACAGCAGGCAGACCTGCACTAGAGCGTCCCTGAATGGTCGGTGAAAGAATGAGGGAGAATGTGTAGTCTTAAGTGTTTAAACATTGAAGGAGGTAGTTCATTCTTATTCAGATGAAATTAGACCATTAAATTTCATAATCCTGAAAATGTCATTCGTTTGTGTTCATAAGTTCATCAGTTGAGTATTTCAGTTTGATTCATAACATCGACGAACTAAAAAAACGCACATTTTAAGCAATTATTGTTTTGTTGATTTTTGATGAATAACTGGAATATTTTGAAATAGAATTTTTTGACTAGATACAAACACTGATCTGGGAAAATAATTCTTCGACTTGAACTCTATGTGTGATCTTAACTGTATTTTCATAAGCTAGCTGCTCCAGTTTGGTGTGAAGCTTAACAGTTGTCAGTGCGCAAGTAGCGCCCTTGTGACTTTCGCCACAATGATTCTTCAAACAGGAGGGAGAACAGATATGGCAGCATACCTAACGCTTTTTTTTCGACATACCTAGGAAGGTCAACCATAAAGAGAAAGACTCCCAAAGTCCAATTAAAAATTACCTATAATCTGTCAACCTTCTGTAAACTGCAGAACCTCACTAGTTAGGCTTTGAACCCTGCCGACACGGGGTTGACATTTTCTAAAGCGAATCATTGCCTTTTATCGCTGATCATTCCTACGGAATTTTCTCTGACCGTACCAGGACCAGCAGTCGAATTCGTCCATTGACCGGTGTCCCAGATTTATTATCTTAATTTTCCGTCCATTCGATTGCAGTTGTACGCAACGTGTTCCTAACACAACACAGCACGCTGAAAGTGATATCCTTTTTAACTACCTGGATTGTCACGGCGTTAGGTCGAGGGCACAGCATGGAACAGCTTGGCGTTTCTTCTAACCGCTGTCGTAATTTTGTGCAGACTCTGCTATTGTTAGACCGTATTCATTTGTCCTCTTTTTCGATTATGTTTACTTGACAAATAAGTAAAACTGACCAAACAAACCACCTCGGAGAACGGCCGTTGGCTCAATGGAACCCCGGCCATCCCGTCGCTTCAATTGTGGATAGAATTTCTTAGAAATTAGTTCAATGTCTGCCAGTCCAGTAGTTGGTGTTGCTTTAGGATTAAAGGCACCGGCTGTGTTTCCGGATTCCTATTGGAAGGATGGAGAGAAATCAACGGTGGTCTCCTTAAAAAAAAACACTATCTCATTCTTACTCCATCAACAAATGGCATAAGCTATCGGCCAGAATGCGTGCGTTTCTTACAAATGCAACCTCAATGGAACTTCTATAAATGAGCAGACATCCAGATCACACCTACCACCCTGATCGTGGCTGGAGACACGATGAGAATGGGCAAGGTAATCACCGAAAAACAAACAGACCCACAAAAAAGGCTAGAATGTCACACTCAGGTCACAGGCTGATTAAGTCTAATTTATTTCAAACCTTTCAAACTTCCTTTGATCTCTACAGGTCCATGCAGGGAGACCTCCAGTAGGACATTGGTTCTTCTCGTCGTGTCTTTATACCAACAAAAAGTGACTTGATGTTCCCTCGTTCTAAAGTGTTCTAAAAAAAAAGCTAATGATATTGATTCGAGAAGCGGGCGCTGGTTTTTTCCGTTGTCATTTTACAGGAACACACCAAGTGTCTTTAGCGGTACCGGCAAATGCAAAGGATAATAATGATAATGATGATGGCGGTCGTGTAATTTTCAAGATAAACTATCTAATGATACAGAACGCAACTGCTCTATCCAAGCCGTCAATGGCTTGTAGGCGCGAGTGACATATTGAACACGAGCGTAATAATGTTCAGGCGAGGTCACCCTTTCCTGTATTTCATGGGATCTTTGTTGGAGGTTGTTGGAGGAGGATTCTATGGTAATGTATTTATTTGATTGCTTGTGAGGTCGCTGGCCGTTTATTTAACCAAAGAACAAACGAATCGACCGTAGGATAAGATTCAAAGCCGCACACCATTAATGGGTTATTGATGGCGCTATGAAATGAGGTTCTAAATTATTGCGAGAGAAAAAAAACAACTCATTCGTGGATTACGACATATTTATAAAATAAAGTAAACTATTTCAACATATTTTACAAGTTCAGAATATTCCTAATCCATGCATACTCGCTTAATTGAATCATTAGTATGTAAAATGTAAAAATTGCTTGAATTCTTCACTTCCAGGCTTCTCAGTATAATTAGCGCGAAAAGCTCATCAAGGTCAAGAGTAAAAAGTCTTCAACTTACCACGTTCACGAAATCCTGGAAAGAAATTGCCTCCACCTTGGAGGTCTTGGCTTTTAGTGCGCGATCGTACAGTATGTCACGTTTATTAGGCGGAACGTTGGCGAGAAATTCTGGCGATTTGAGTGCTGCGACAAAATCGTCCACGGGAATTTCGCCAAATCCTTCGGGATCGAACTGCAAAGAGGAGAATGCAATTACAATTGACGGCGCACAGGGCAAACTTTGCAGCAGTCTCGCGAACTGATTGTGGATCGATTGTGCGATTCGAGTTCATTTTGTGGTGGGTCATGCTTACCGCATCGAATAATTGACGCCATTTCTGTGGAAACACGAGAGTTGAAGATCGATTCGTAAGTTAACAAACGCTGAGAGGCATACAGAATTAAAAACTTGGTAAAGAACACCAACGCGTTTCCCACCCTCCCAGCAAGTTCAAGTTTGTGTGCATTCAAACGCGCATACTTACATCCTTCATAAGTTCCCGCCGCAGTTCGACCTCGTCGTACTCCGAGTTGAGATCTGTGTGGTCCGTCTCGTAAACAGGTTCTCCGTCACCGGACTGTGAGATAGTTCCGATACTGCCGAGCGACCCGGCAATCGTGGAAATGTGCTCGATATCGGCCAATGTTTCTTGTTGACTGTTGCTGGCAGCATCAAGCTTGCCACTGCCTCTATCATAACCGGACCACATGACGTGTTGGTTTGCATGGGCTGGATGAATCGAACTCAGTAGATGAGTCACCGACCAGGTTCGTTGGATGATGTTGTTTTCTTTTCCTGGATCGAAAGTGTAGTATCTTTTGATGAGGTCTACGTATGAAGATGTGTCACTATTAAAGCCTCATGCATGGTTTCCACTCCTGTTGTCATCTACGGCATCCAACATCCTCTTTTGTGTTGGTACCCTTCAAAGCCATCCAGAAGGCATTCCAGTAATTTCCCATGCGTAAAATGAAGCCGTTATCGGAAGCCCAGGACTATCTCTGCACCGGTCTGTAATGTTGAAGGGACAGGGTTCATGTAGTGAAATACATCTCTTTAAGACAGGAAAAGATTCACGGTCAAGATTCTTGATTCAAAGAGTAACAGAATGAGTTATGGCGTGAAAATTAACGTTATTCAAAAGAAAGTGTTTATACCACCGAGAAGGCAATGTAGTAGACCACCATGATAACGACCACCGAGAAATTTTGGAACCCGTTACTATTGATAGGCGCCACACTACAATAATCATGAGCTGGAAAACTTTTCTTTTGTTTGATTGAATGTGACCGTACTATAAAATTTGATGTGATCGCATGAGTAGATATTTTTTCTGTTATGTCTCATTCAAGTTAAAAAATGCACCTTCTGAAATAGAAGGATGGCGCTTCAAATCATTGCAATGAAAAGAAAGGTACGGCAAGATGCACTCCCTGTTTCTAAGGTTCCGTTAGGTTTATGATATAATCTTGCTTCAGGCCACCATACCAAACGCTCTAACGATCAGAAATGAAAAACGGTCAATCACGCCATTGCCGGAGTATGGCTCCCGAATGCAGCCAGCATACGTATAAATCATCATCGTATCTGTTTTCTATTCTGTTTGTGAGCAGGACATACAGAATTCGTGTCATCAGCAGGACCCCTGCTGCAGTGCCGAATCATTCGGTGGAACGCTAAACCGATCACTTTTGGTTCCTACCATCATGATGGTTATGCGAGATAACAAAGGACGAGAATAGTCGTAAAATTGTTTAGAAAGGTACGAGAAAGTTCATTACGCTAGCCGCATAGCTGATGTTCAGATTTGGAAGTTTTGTTTAGAATCAACTTGAACCAAGTTTCGTCAACTGATGTGCTGATTGTTGAAATGTGCCAGTGTGTAGAAGAAATACAAACTGGTATCAAAAATATAGCGAGGAAAACTTATTAGTAAGGATTATTCAAAAAAACTGAATCTACTGGATTAATCTATTAACGCTTTCAAGAATTAGCTGATAAAAATAGATACACATTTCAATTTAACACTTTCGCTTGAAAATGGGGTACGTAACCATCAATCAAGCGCTCATAATATCAATACTTTATTCTTAAAGCTGTCCACTAAACCAGTGTGGAGCATATAATCGGGCCCGATTTTGCAGACAAACTGCGGTAGGCTGCATTCTGTTGCAGTCAACACTGCAATGCATAAATTACAACCATCAGCCGGACTTCCTCCCTCAATGAGAATCAAATATAGGACCTTAAACTTCCTTACGTGCCCTGAGTGGCCGACTAAATTTTGAACGCCCCTTTCGTTCCGATAGGGTTTGACGCTGGCCATGAATAAATGAACGCCGTTGAATGTCTCGTACGATAGCATGCGGAGTAATAAATGTGTTGCTCACTTTGCATATTTTATACCCTGTTATCATGAGCCCATTCTGCAGGTACTGAGGTCTATAGGGAAAGCATACTCACTGGTAATTTCTCTATTGCCGATTATATTTAGGAATGTTTCTCGAATTTTTCATTTTTTGCTATTATTTTAGCTATTTTTGGAATGGGAGGGGTCATTTTTTGGATGTCAAGCATATTTAGGGTAGCGACAAAAGGTTATAATATTAGCTTTTATAATGCAATATGTTTCTTTAACTTATTTACAGTAAATAAGCATTAAATTATAATTATAATTATTAATTAAGAATAATTATAGCAAAAGCCAAACAAATAGTCTTTTGGTTTGCTATGTTGTAATTTTGTTTTATATGATCTAATTATACTTAAGACAAAGAAGGTCAGTGGTTATCAAGTTTATTTTTATAGATAGAATGTGCTCTTTTGTTCTATGTTCTATTTGGTTCTACATCGGTGTCATAAAAAATAAGATGATTTTGGATGAAAAAATTGGTGTAACTTCATGATATTTATCCGTTTACTAACATTATTTACCTTTTCTAATTACATCGGTTCCTTAATTGCAGGATGTTTATACCATTATAAGTATAAGGATTTTGTACTTATATTTTTCAATTCACTTTCAATTCACTGTTACTCAATATTTCTTGCTTGTCAAAATTCACTAAAACTAGTTTTCAACTCTTTTAACAACAAAAAATCTCCCTAGTTCGTATCTTTCCGTGCAGTGTACAACACCCCTGAGGTAGGTTTATTCTGCGTTTCCGTTGATTAAATTGCATTACATATTCATTCCCCCGGTAGCAAAAACATCACAATTCCATACGTTTCTCTAGCAGCCTGTGACTCACTGCACTAATACTACGAAACGCATTTATAGGCATTCCTATTTTATCACAGCAAAGTCAATCGTGCACCGACCCACCCCACGGTACAGGAAACACGCGCGCCTACACCTATACCACAACACAAACGCTCTCCCCTAACGCACTGCCGCATAAGCAGGGAATAACACGAGATTTGGGAGTAAATGATGGCACACAATTTTTGGGCTAGCCTATGATGAGCGATTTTGTATTGCTGGTGTTGTACTGTGTGTAAAATTTGAGACACTTGCAATGTTTGCATTCATTAAATTTGTTTTTAGAAGCACATTTGTAGCAGGACACTGGGCACTGGTTGGCAATGTTAGCATTGAACGGCTATCCAACGATTATGGTAAGCAAAATACACACACCCTTAGCACTGTTTTTGAGGCTTTTCGACACGGTGTTCGAGAACTATGCACACTTTAAGAATGGCCACACGTTTTATACGGTAAAACAGGACACGACCGAATATTAAGCACTTGCCTATGCTGTAGACACGCTTTCCAGTAGCGTTTAGCCGACTTTGTTTACGGCCATTTGTTGTCGTTTTGTCCCGGAACTGGCCACTGCGATAAAACGCAACCGAGGGCAAGAGGACTCTGCAGTGGAAAGGAACACATTTTGATAGACAAAATGACAGGACGCCAATGGCGACGACTGCGCATGCGCCAGTTTGAAATAGCAAAGATATCGCAACACGAGGATGAAACATTTCACAAGGAAATATTTCATTCTTATCTGGGTTTTCGGAGTAATACATATATGGCATGGCAATATGTTGAACGAAAAGTAAATTGAACCATTACTTTACAAACATGTTAACAAGCCAAATGTATGTTTTGGAATATCTGCATGAAGTTTTGTCTCTTATTTGGAGATAATTTTAAGCAAAACATTTAAAACCATCCTTCTTTCCTCTCCCTTCATTGCCCTAACAATGCTTGGCGATGATTTATCTGCCAACTGGTTGTGTTCGGTGTGTCCTTTTTTTTTCAAACACAGCACAACAGGAATTAGTTTTGGTTTTCTTTGGTGGAAAGTTGTGGATATGAAATTGCCGACTCCGTTTCTTCTCCCTTTTGTCGCCTTTTGTGCGTTAATTCCCTTTTAACCGTCGATGCGTTTGTGCAAATGTGCTTTGGCTTGCGAGACCAACCACAGGTATAATGAAAACGTGGTGCACGGTTCACCGATACCGGTTCGATTCCTGGGTCCCTTAATGTTTTCCTTCCAGCCAGACGTCGGCCATGAATGGTGTCTCAATTTATTTTTATTTATTTGTTCTTTATTTGACGACATCGGTACCGTTTAGCAGGGGCTGAGCTTGAATGCTTGAATAGATCTGCTTGACTGAGGGGTTTCCTTTCGGTGATTTCGGGGGCTTTGTCCACGCAGTTCCGTCTGTGCATTGTGTTTCTTCTAACGCTCAAATTGGTCGAGATTAATACATTAACGCGCACGACCGCATGCCACTACAGCATGCAGGGGGCTGCCCCGCTGCGAGATCACATTTACACGGTTGACAGTTTGGCAGCAACAGCAACAGCAGAAAGACGGAAGCATTGCAAATCTCTGCAGTTAATGCAAATTCCACCAAGAACTTTGCCGCTTTCCTCACCCGTAACCAATCCTTCGGATGAGACAATTAATTTATGCCCGGTCAAATTGGATCTTCGTCTTAAAACGGTTCTAATGCTCGATTGTTGTTGTGTCCGGGTACGGGTTTGGACGTACATTCTTGCAGAAAATTGTGTTCGGTTGTTAAGTATGCAGCTAAGAAAACTGTCCAAAACCGATGGATGCTTACGTTGGAAAGAAAGCGTAAACCGACGGACCTCAGCGTTGGAAATATCCTCAAAAACGTTCGATGCAAAAGCATTTTTAAACCGTGGGAACCATTTAAGGTTCACTCGTTTGTCGTAAACTTTTGGTGTGAAACCCTCGTAAAATCATATCGTTCGATGGGGCAAAATCTCAGAAAAGAAAACAGAGAGAAAGGAAATGTTTTACGATTGGGAAAAACCTCTAGCACTCCCACGTCCGTGAGACAGGTAAGTGTACGTGACGATTTGATCTTTCACCGCACGGCCGCAAGGATGCTTGACCGAATCCTGCGCCGGATAGTGAGAAGCTGTGTGCGATTTACATATTTTATTTGGGGCAAAATGGAAGCATTGCTAAACCAAACAGACTTTCTCACGTTTAACGCTATGCGGTGTGATGCATTACGGACGCGCAATGGGATTTGTGAAATTGTATGAACAAATAGTTTTTAACAACGATCAGGTACATCTATTTGTTTTGGACGTCTAAACTCGGCTATGATGATCATTTTATAACTTTTTAAAACTTAACAATTCCGTGGGAACAATCAGCGGGACGTGTTTGTAATCATTTGAAGTGAAGAAATCCGGAATCGTTGGCATCATAAAATGTTCGATCATAAATATTCCGACTAAAATTGCTCATCTCATGGCAAAACGATTTTTTATATTGCCAATAAATTGCTAAAATTACTTAAGTGATAAAAATACCTCAAAATTGAACCTTTCGTATTAAATTCATTTTCTTGTAGACGCATATGTTGCTCAGAATTAATGAAGAAATGAATATCAACCGAAAAGGCATTACGCCCGATCACATGATTAATGATCGTGTATGGTAACGATCAGAAACCCGATCTTTTGATTAGGCAGCAGCAGTCAGTAGCATTTCGGGGGTTTATCTTTAAAACTAGCAGCTTTCATACATTCATATTAGTCCACATGATAGACTTGTGACGCTTTTAACATACATTTCGGTTAAAGGTTGCAACGACACCAAATGCTTCTGCGGAAGAGCCTGGCATTTGCCACGTTCAAAGACGATGCATCACGGTATCATTCATTTATCAACAAGTCTAGCAATATGCTGTGGATTTTGTTGTTGTTCGTTGACTATGAATGCATGGAACGCAGTGATGGAACGTAGCACGCGTCTTCGCAACAGCAGATGGTGGCTGCAAACTCGAGATCCGTTGGGGTTGGGTTTAGGCTTATCGCTCTGGAGTTGATCTTTTCCCTCTGCTTATGGTGGATGTGAAAGAAAAGATGTGAAAAAAGGTATGAATTCAGAATAAAGCTCCTTTTCCATTTCCTTGGCAAATGATGGACAAGATTAGCAATCGGTAAGGGAGAAAGCTACTGAGCGAAGAAGATCTGATCTGATAGATCTGTTCGCCTACCCATAATACCTCCATGCGATGGACGTATGTCTGTGTATCTTTTATATTGAAGCGCAGGGCGGTATTTGGGTTTGGTTTACTGCTGCTTTTGTTCGGCCCACCGAATATCCTTTTTGGGCTATTTGTTTCGTCAGCTTTCGTGGTGGTGGTTTCGTCGTGGTCTTATCGTGGTGCCCATTTGTGATGAACTTCTCATTCGATCAACACCGTCCTGTGGGTGCTATAAATAAATCAACATGCATATGAGTTGAAAACGCACGTTCAAGTGTATGTTCGTGTTAATGAATAATGCAAAAGTAGGCAGTGGATGATCTATTCGATTCTTTTATTCACAATTTTACATTTAGTTGTGAAGGAAACTATAAAAAAACAATAGTTTTACTATACTATAATACAACATTGCTTATAGTTTTGTAAATACAAACAAAATGTAAAATTTTTGTTATCTTCGCTGGAAAGATCAGTTTTGGCGCATTGCGAGCGATTGTGACGCCTATTCGACGGTTCTCGGTAGTCGAACCGATCCAACCAGAAGCGTTATAGCGCAACCTGATCGTCATCGGGCGTTTCCCTTAGCGCGTGCCTTCGCGCACGATGCACCGATCTCTGCTTACATCACTTGCCAGCTGTGTTTTTTCTTCTCTGTGCCAGCCTTTGCATGTTTTCCTGCCTTCATTTCCTTTACAAAGTCAGAAGCTTAAACCTCACGCCGAGCCTTATTCCTTTCCTGACTTCCTGTTCCAGCCGGCACCAACATTTGGGCGGCATCATAAAGACGAGCAGGAAATACGAAAAACAAGCGCATATGGTGCGCTGGCGCGATCCTGTACACCAGGTGTGTATACTTTTTCTTCTTTTGGTCAGTTTCGCTTAGCGATTGTATTCATAATTTGTTTTGTGTTTTTTTTTCTTACTACATGCATCAAGAAAAGGACAAACGTAATATGGTAGGCAATTGCGTGACATTATTGCATTCGATTGCTTGGCCGTTTGCTCGCTTTTAGCGGTATTTGCGGCGTGATCAAACAATATCCCGCTGAATTAATTTATCATCATAACTGCGAATATAATAGAACTTAAAGCTCTGTCACGATGATTTATGCAGACCATCAAACGCCACCCTGATCGGTAGTTCCGGTGTGTGTACGCTTCGGGTACCCCGAAATTTAAATCGTGACTTATAAGGTATGCAACTCATGTGTCTTACCATCATCAGTACTTTGCACTGCTGGCTAGAACCGATTCATTTTGGCTGAAATGTTGATACTCTTCGGCCATTGTTTTTAATTAGCACGCTTAACTGGGGCTGCTAGCATGCATGCATAAAATGATTTTGGTTTGTTCGATACACGGATTCTATCATTAATATTCAATTAAATTGCAATCTAGTGAGAAATGGCTGCAATGATTCACAAATAAATTAAATTCTTAAATGGATAGGAATACTAAAAAAATCTTTGGATATGAATACTAAACAAACAAAAAATAATGAATCATAAACCCAAGAGCCGTAAACTATTTATTCGTGCATCACGTTGCTGTATCCAAACCGACACATCACGACCGCAGTAATATTTTCTTTGCTCACATCGGCTAGTTTTTTCAGCCTAATGTGGCACATGTATCAAACCAATCCGGTAAGTTTATTGACCTAACTACGCTAAGTTCCTTCACCGAGGTATTTGTATGTAATGTAATTATGCAGTCGATAAGCCGGCAAGCTAGCCCTCTGCTCTAGTCAAACGTCCGAATCCATTGCTCTAGGAAATCAAACGCAAACATGTACGTGTACTGACTAACCCGTAGTCGCTCATTTTTGTTGCTATCGATTCGAACGCGGTGCTGGCGAGGTGAAACAAAAATCAACAAAAAAACCCCAATTTAGGTTGTTATCGTATGAAATATCTTCAATAGCAGTTTTTGTCCCGAATGGGGATTTCATTAGCGAGTTGGTGGTGGTAAAAGTGTTATAAAGAAAAACAAGATTTTTCATTACTTATACTATGCAAGCGTAAAAGGCACATGGAATGGTTGCGTGAGTACTTTCTGTTGAGTAGGGGAGTTTGCGTGACTATTGCATAGCACGGAGGAATAGAAATTCGTCTAAAACGCTACGAATTGGAAGAAAAAAATCAAACTACACACATTTTTTCTCGTCCCAGCAAAGGATTATCATGCAATTTGGTATTGCTATTCCTGAGGAGCATGACTTATAACATGGATAATCAAACAACATGGAAAGTGTGTTAGAAACGTTATCGGTTAGAAGCAAAATCGTCTCAATGACTTACGGGATGTATACTGGTTTCCCAAATTTATTTGTACCACGCCACAGGACAGTTACTCTTTGCAGCACCTAGTCACTCTTGTAGGAGCCTGTCCGTCTATGGAATAGAACATTGCCAAACGGATTAAATTTGTTTTTTTTTTCTCTCTCTTTCTCTCTTTCATGTAAGTATTTTAAATTTTATATTATTGTTGTGTATTTAATGTCGAATAAATGCAGCTTCATAGTTATGATTTTTTGTCCGTAATCGTAACTGACCGTAATGCTATTCTATCCCTTACAGTTAGGGTTAGATTAAGTTGAGTATTTGTATCACATATTTGCAGAAACACTGCATAGGCTTCGGCTTATCAGTATCATTACTGCCAGTTTCGAATTTGTTTTTCAACCACAAGCTATAGGATTACAGATTATCGAATACGAAAGCTGTACAATCGCTCGAAAGACATTGCTTGTATCAGCTTTCCTGCGGTGATGAAACGCAATAATATACACACGAGCGATCGAAGATTTGCACCATAAATTGCACACAATATAGGATTCCTCATGGAAACGGAAAAAAAAGAAATAAACAGAAAATAAAATATCATACTCTGACGCTCCTACGCATCCCAGACGCTTCTGATGCATGCTTGTCGCCCAACTGTCCTACAATTGCAAGGAAAGGGGACTAAAAACTGCATGAAAAGACCACTAACGACGCACATGTCACGTACAAGGTGCTTCCCGGTTCGTCCATTAATGCACCGGCACCCTTCCTGGGCTGAGCTGGCGGCAGTTTTTCATGCTTTATTATTAGTTTCGACCTACAGCAAAGCGAATTGATCGGCACTGAACGACCCCGGTTCCAAAGGGCAAAAAGGAAATCCATATCCTTACGGAAGAAACACGCATGCCCTTTATCATATGCTTCACACACACATACACACTCTTGTTTCAGATGGTAGAGATCATGTTTCCGTGCGTTCTGGAGGACACCTTCAATAGGAAGCTCCTCAATTTAGGAGCCGATGCCGATGACGATCAGTCGGTCGGATATCGGCGTTGGATTACACCTATACGTGCACGGCCAGATAGCGAACCGTTTGTGTTGATTTTTTGGCATACACTCCTCGTCTGCAGTTCGTGCTGCGTATGAACAGAGCATCGGAAGCGCAGGTGGTGACAATGGGCGCTACTCCGTTCCAGATCCGACAGTATGCAGCAGCGATGCAGAGGAAACGAAATAAGAAAGGAACGTGCAAACAAAATAGCTCTTCCTGCTCATGGGCTCTGGCACGTTCCATATGCCATTCGAAATTGTACATTGTTTGTGTCGTCGTAGGATCTACCGGTGGTGTTAGATACATATTTCACTGTGGATGATTCGAGGACAAAACTACCAGTAAATTTCATAGTGTATTTGATTTTTTAAAAGATACATTATTTCTGCCAAATGATAAAAAAGACTTTGTATCACATATAGTTTATGTGCATTTTTTTTAAACAGTGATATTATATTTAGGAAATGTTTATTAGAATGTGATTTTTTTTAAAGATAAAATGTATTATTGCATTCTCATTTTATTACTATGTTTTTGTGTATAAATAAAATTTCATTTATTTCCAATAACTACTGGGCATCTGTATCTGAAAAATATCGGTGTATTTATAATCGAGGATCAGAAGAATAAAAAGTGGTAAACATTTATTTGTAAATGAGTTTGTGTAGCGATTCTTATCACTATACACATATAAGAATATGAAACAACAAAGTTTTTATTGAGGTTTGATATTTTTGTCTCAAAAATTCGTGCCGTTATAGTCTCTTGGTTGATATATTAAGTACGGACACGCAAGTCAGTAATACTAGATGAGTTATATATAACGAAATTCATCATTCTAAGAGCTTTTTCATGATCATATAATAATTCAAATTGCACTATTATTTTTTCGATTTTGTCTAATATGACTTCCAAATAACTATATTCATGCGATCGTCATGAATTCTTCTATCTTCTATTTGGCGTAACGTCCTACGCCACAGGACATGCCACAGGTTTTTGGAGACTTAATGCATTACCACACAGCCGAATAGTCAATCCTTGCTAGGGGGAGACGGTCCATTCTAGGTTTAAACCCATGACGGGCATGTTACTGAGTCGTACGAATTGACGATTGTACCACGGGACCGCCCTCGTCATGGATAAGAAGCTTTTAACTTTTAGAAAAAAATAGAATCATTTTTCTCTTTTTAATTTAATTGAATAATTTAATAAATTCATCAATTGTTTTCAACTGATGCGATATAATATTATAATAGAATGTAATCTCCTTAGCACATTTTACACAACATACCACCGTCTTCTCTATAAAAAATATATATTATTTCCTAACAGCAGAGCAGTTACATAACGTTTTACTTTAAATCGAAAATAGAAGTTATACCAATGAATAATGCGCGATTTTGTGCTCTTATTTTAAAATTATTATAAACTATGTTTAAATTGACAACTATAAATTAAATCAAATTAATTATGTTTTTCCAGCTGGCCTTGTCACAGGAATGGAAACAAACGGGCTATATTGCTTAGTCCTTTTTATGCTCATAATTATTAATAAATATCAATAATAAATAATAATCATTCAAAATATAGTAATTTTTAACTAATTTCAAATTTTTTGTTTCATTTGAATTCTAGCCGTCACTGGAACCACAGTGAATCCGAAACGCTTTACATCTGTTGGAAGTTAGAAAAAAAGCCCCTGAAATGCTTAGCAGGTGCGATAGAAGGTAGGTTATGGCGCGAGCCGCATGCCTCGGGTCGGGTCCAACAGTCAAGGCATGGTAACTCGAGCTGTTTCAGCCTACGTGTGGCATTGTTCGGGGAATAAACTCATATAATAAAAAAAAAACTTTGGTTCAGTGGCAACGAAAGGAAGCAGGAAGAGAAACGGGGATAAGCGAGGCGCAGTCGGTTAGTTGCCACCGAAACTGAGCTTGGTAAGGATCAGTCAACACGTAGCATTGCGTAATTAATTGGTAGTAATTTGATAAGACCTCGACGAACCTTAATAGATAGGCAATGAAATCCGAGCGCATTCGTGCCGCATTAATAGGATGAGTGCATTAATCGAAGCATAATGTGACGGTTAAAGTTTGAGTACTTTACTATTTCCGTTCGGGTTGGAAATGAATCGATGAAAACAGAAGAAGCTGTACAAATGACTGATGTTACCAATTCATTTTAAATGCTTAGTCTTTTAAAGATCAAACATTTGTTTTAATGTTTTGGGTTTGTTAGTTTAGTAAAACCATAATCTTTAAATATTAATTATTCTTAAACATATTTATGAGCTTCCTTAAAAAATGGGAATACATTGCGCTTGGGATGCTTTTAGTGTCATTTGTGTAATCAAACCAGCACACGAGCAGTTTTTTTCGTACTTAAATCGTTCAAACACATACCATAATATCAATTGTGTGTTAAAGTTAATCACCCTCACGAAACGAGATGACTTAATGGACCATAAATAAACGATGACAAGATTATCGGTAAAGATAAAAGGGCAACAAAAAAGGAACAGCATAGTCGGAACTGAAATAAAAAGTGTAACGAAAACGAAAACATCAACTGATCAAAACAATGCAGCATAACCATCAAAACAACATGCTTTTTAAAACGTAAACACTTTTTTTCGTGACTGGAAATAAAAAAAAATCCTTATATTTTTTATGCTACTTTATACCCAATGTGATCCTTTTGAATGTACCACAACCGTTAAAGAAGTCGGAAGAATAAAAAGGAAGTAGTGACAGCTTGCACGTGTGTACGATGGATGGTTGTTACCGACAGCGCTAGTATAGAAAAAAAGTAAGGACACTAGACGCTGTTTATCTGATTGGTTGTGGTTGTTAGAACTCGAGAGCGAGAGTGTAAAGTAGGAAAATTTATTATTCCGGAAGTCAACTGCCGAACACCATCTGATTTTCACTTTCGATGTGAGTAAGTGACGCCGGAACTTTGGCTGTTCAAATAATGGTGTTGTTTTTTAGGTGTTCAAAACTATTTGTGCTCCGTTTTTGGTCTTTTTTATATGTTAATTTTTAATGCTCAATAAAACTGAATTGTTCCATAGAACCTGTGTCAGCTTAGAATTGTCTTTGATTTTTTTATTCAGAAGAAACGTTCTTTATACGCCATATTGCTTTACCGAGGAACAAAGTGATATCGGTAAAAATAGTTTTAAAAAAATTTGATCTGAGTTGAATGAACATCTGAAGTTTTTGGCGAATAAACTTTCATAATTGTGCCGATGTCCTTTGAATCGAAGCATGGGGTCTCATCGTTTCTTTATGAAGGTTTTTACGTATTGATATCCTTGCGAAGGAAAAAACCGCGCACATACACACATGTACGATCACCTTGAGAAGCTGATGGAGACATTGCGACCCCTTCACACTTTCCATTGCCATTGCATGCAGAAAGCAGAAACCAAAGGCATTCAAAAAAGTCCAGTAAAAAAGACCAAGACCAAGCATAAACGGTGACCTAAGAGGCACATATAAGGCACATATAAACAGAACCTTGAGGGCTCCTGTCCAGAAGTTCCCACAATTAAATTAAATTGAGAGTTTTTGTTTTGTTTCGCTTGTGGTGTAGCATCCAACCGACGGGAGGGTAAATAAATTCAAAAGGTCCCTGGTGGTCTGGTACGTTCGGTACACCCGTAACCGCAGTTGCAAAACAAACGATTGAAGCGAGCGCCACGAATACAAAGACCGGGAAAGAACCCGCTTTGCCGTGGATAAAGCGAGTTAATATAAATCTGATTATAATAAACTAATGATCCCACATAGTTCCAGGAGTCATTTTAAAAGAAGAATACGGGAAACTCTTCCAGCACACAGAACAGCGCACAGACGGCGAGAACGAGATCACTAGCCTTGGGAATTGCGACGGACATGCGGAGGGTCTCTGCTTTGGGGACGGACCCCACAGCGAACGAGATTGAGCGATTATTTGCCGGCGTTTTGGTGTTGGTGGGGAATTTTGCATCGTTTCTTTCCAACACTCTCGTTGCCATTTTCTTCCTTTGAAAAGAAGGTTACAAACAGTTTTTTTCTATTGAGTTTGTAAATGTGTTTTGCCTGGTGATCGAATTCTTCACTGTTTTTTTTATTCTTTTGAAGGAGTATGACATGTTACTTCTATGCAGGGTGCTAAAAGCTAACAAAGTTGACCGTGAAATTAAAGTGTTAACATTTTTCCTTTTATTTGCAAACTTCAATCGCTACACTGTGGGAGAAACTCGTCAATATGCAGAGACTTTAATTTACTTTTATTGTTCCCTTTTTCGGCCCATTTGGTAGGTGCTTTGGCAAACAAAAGTGAAGATTCCCATTCAACGTCATCTAACCAAGTGTTATAATTGATGTATACGCATTGGCTATCCTGTTGTGGAGATTGGTGGATTAGTTTTTAATTGGAGAAAAAAGTCCAGCATTGGGTAGCATTTTAGTATTTCTGTATTATTCCAGTGTTGCGATCTAATCGTCTATAGCTCGAAAGTCCTTCAAAAGAACGAGGATATGCGATGATCCTCATAGACTTAAAGGAATGCAAATTGCCAAGTGAGATTAACTCATGTTGGTAGTGAACTCTGACTGCTGAAATTCCATTAAAATGGTAGAAATCGTTAATGTAGGTTCCCAAAAAATCATTATCCATTATCATTATTGCCTTTTATTATTACCCATGAATACCTACACTTGCTACTTAAGACTTAAGGTTGTGTGCCAGATGTAATTTGGATATTTTCAACCCAATTTATCACGTAATATGGCTAAACTGCATTCTTTTATTTTGAATAATCAGTTCCTTGAAAAAAACAAATAATGGCTCAACAATCGTACTATTTCTGAACTTTTTTTGTTTCAATTTTACTCCTGGATATTGTAAAATAGGATTTTTTAAATAATAATTTTATATTTATATCACAGAGACACCAAAAGCATCGCGAAGACAACTATTATTAGTTTGGAATTATGTAGGTACTGTCCAACAAAAAACTGTTGACAGCAATCAACAATTATCTAAGAAAGCGTAGTTAACTGTCAAAAATAAGGAACATTTCTTGTCGGTGATTTTCAAAAGCGTCTAGCTCGTAAATCATAGAACTGCCTTCTAATTATTGAAAAACAAACGGCAAATGACCAAAACATTAGGGTGATAATGACCGAAAGCTGGGTGATAATGGTTCTGGCTACAGGGTGATGTGTCGGCGATGAGTGAAAAGAAAATAGCCTAATCATACACTGAGGGCCCATTTATAGTTCCGAATGCAATGTGCATTGGAGACGTATCTAAATTATTCTTCTCGTCGCTTTTCGGGCAGTTGCGTAGACACAACACCTGCTGTCACTGTTACTGGGCGGTCTTGATGGCCATATGTGTGCTTAGTTCCTTTTTGTTTCGTATTTCTTGGCACTTTTCCTTGACGTCGGGTAACATGAATTGGACGGTAGATCTTTTATCTTAACAGTGCATATACTGTTCGATATTTGATTGTTTGATTATGTGAACTTACTTTGCAATATCTACGATGACATATTACCATCAATTTAGTGCATAAGTGAATACGATAATCGTACCCTACTGTGTAAAGAAGCAAACTGTAGTGGTACAGTTGTGTTGCAATGAAATTAAAGAATCAATAATCAATAAGGTATATGTATGTATATTATAACGAATATTACGTGAAAGAAGGGTTATCTTCCCAAACCCCTTTTACCCATTTCAATGTTTAAATTATATAATTTTGGTAGAATTTGAAACATTGAATACAATTGTACTAGCTTAAATAAATTATCTTATGGACCGTATTTTAAAGTGTTATGAATTAGATTTCGGTACTGCCACCACTAAAGGAATGCTTACCCAACACTTCTCCAATTTTTTCGCCACATCGGGATCATCTACAGATAAATTTAATATTTGATAAGATTTACTGTGCACCTTATTTATTTTTCTATGCTCGTATTGTAAGCTACGTTTAAGATCAAACCTTCTATAAAGCAAATTTCGAGAATCATCTATAGTCCTGGAATGCTTTCATAGTTTTATTGAACTTGCTGTTCATATTAATTCAAACCAATGGGACTTTTATATACATTACATGCGCCAAACTGTATTAAGGATTATCAGGCAGCACAATCAATCATCGTATAAATAACGAAGACTCCCCACCAAAAACGATTGCATTTTCCTTTTTGAACATATCCATCTTCATTCCACACGTTCTAAATACAAGCTAAAGCAAGTGATCTCCACTCTTCGTAATTCGTCATGGGAACGTCTTTATGGTCGGATCCGGTTGCTTCCAATATGTAGTATTTCGGCATTGTGGTGGTAGGAAGAATTGTAATCAGTAATCTGTTGCTGGTGTTCGTAGCTTTGAGGGATCATTAATAACGCTACTGGTGCGGTAAGGTTAGAATTAAATCATAACCTGACCACCTCGGATGATCAAAGATTTCAGTGAGTGTAGCGACCACGACCGGGATAGCCTTTTCTTAGGGGCATGATGAAAGGAACATGTTAGCAACGTTTCGGAAACAAAAAAAAAACAGAGAAAACAACCGCCCATGGGAGGAACATTTATTGGGCGATAATCAGGCGATGAAACCACCCCAAGCTGTTGGGGCTTTCTTTTCCGCTTCGTTCTGCAGAAACGCTCCCTCGCTCTATCTCTTTTTGTAATGTTTAATTCGATTATTATTTCTTACTACGTTCGTAGAGGTTTGTTTGAGAAGGGAGTGATCAATTCAACGCAAGGACCACCCGAAAAGGCTGTTCGTGTTTGTTCGAACGGTGGAACGGTCCATTTTTCGCGCCAATTACTGATTAGTGCTGTACGATCCCAAAATTCCAATTAAGTTTATACCCTTCGCTTTGCTTTTTGCCGCTGCGTGAGAATGAATGTTTTTCTACGGTGTGGTAAAGTAACCCGACGTGTGCGACATTCCCGAAAAACACTGTCTTCATCGCGATAGAAGAATGCTAGGAAATGGAAAATGAGTCAGACGCAACCCTTACGTGTTACGTTTAAAAGTAGCTGTTGAGAAACGGTTGCGGCTTGAGTAGAACGTTTCATGCTTCTCGTGTCGTACGACCGAAGCAAATAGACTTTTTCATCGATAATCGATTTAAGAACAATGATCGCCGGTCGGCCACAGATGTTCAAACAATTGCCGCTTGCTGCGTAAGCACATTTTGCTGGAGACGTCGTTTCTATGTTGGGTGGGCTTGGATCTAATCCAGATGGAGGTGAAATTGATTTTTTAGAATATCATCAATAAGTGTCATGGGAATGCATTACGATCTAGGTGGTTTCTTCGTTACCTTCATGTTTTCGGCGTCTTTAACTACAGAGCAAACATAAAGTTTTCGTTTTAACCAATAACATTCGATCACTATAATAATCTTTGTTTTCCAACACTAAAACAAGGCCTACAAAATCTGTTCAGTAACTAGAAAATTACTTAGTTCTTATATGCATCAAACTTCTTCGAATGTTATACTGCTTCTTTTACCTAAAACACATACGTTGCAGATATTTACGGCTTGTTTGTTTGATTTGTGGCGGCAGCGGAACTAATGGGACCTTTCGGCACGTGAAGAAGGACGGCATCATTTCGAAAGTACCTTTTTCTCTACAAGGGGTCTCTCCCGTGCGTTGAAATGGTCGTTAGTCGGCGGTCCCAATATTACCGACACCGTTCGGCAAAAAGATTCTGTTTGCCTTTAATCCATACTCAAGCGGCGTCGACGAAGTTTGCTTTTGACCCACTAATTACCTAATTAGCCACGGATGGACCCACCTAACGAGGACGATCGGGGCACAACACTGCGCCGTGTTCCAAATGCACCCATAGTGTGGGCAGTGACACTCGATCGGCGACCGAAAGTCATAAGTCATGCACCGTTTAGGATTGAGGAGAACACTTTACCGAGAAGTGTATGACGGTGCCGCGTGCTTTTCAGTCGGCAACCTGGTTGTCGATTGTTTGATGATTCCAAAGTCTGGACCCATTACCAGTTCTGTGTGGTTAAAAAAACCTTTCAATTTCAAATAAGGGACCACTACTAGGGACACCTTAATGATCTCGATTATTGTGCGGCAAAATTTAGCAAAATGCATCCGTTTCCTATCCATTGTGGGATTGAGATCGAAAAAGATAACGATTTTATGATTTATTCCTTGGCTTTAGCCGTTCGGTGGACCACCCAAAGCATCAAAAATTTAACTTTTTTTCACAAAAGTATTTTTCTCTGCATCCATCGTTCTGACTACATATCTACCTGCGTTTAATGTAAAAACATATCAAACATATAAACAATCGTTAGAATAGCAATGTTCTGTAACAAATTGCGAGGAATTGAATATAACACATCATCTAAATGTTACTAGTCGTTGTTGAAAAAATGATTTGAAAAAGCTAAAATACATTTCCTTGACATTTTAACTTCAAAGTTAAAATTCAAAGAGCTTGATTTTTTTTGGTTAAAATGAAACTAATACAGTGGAGGCACGCGTTCATTCGTAAGTTCATGCCATTTTATCATTTTATCAATCATAGCAATTTCAAATAAATAATCGTATTTTTTTTCTATAATTTAATACTTACATTTTATAACTACTATTCCTTTTTCCTTTTAAACAATAAGATAAACCTGTCCCTCCTGAATCATAAAACAACTTGTTTTTATATAACGCCATTCACCCGTTTGTATTTCTAGCCCACAAGCTGAAATTTCAGTCTGTCCGTGGAACAATAATCTCCATCTTCATATTAACAATTACGTTCTTCAATATTGGAATTAATTATTCGTGTGTCTTTCCCCGAGTTACGCGAATAATGCGTTCCGGAGACATTTGCGTATCTCGGATTTTCGCGCGTTTTTCTGACTGCAAACTTTTAGCAAAAAAACGCATTTTGTTTGGAGAAAATTGTATCTTTTTTTCTTTTGTTTATATAGACTTTGTGCCGGTTGGCCTCATTCGCCTCATAGAAACTTTACTAATCTCAGCAAATTGCACAGATGTTTAGTTCTTCTTTAATTCATAGGAAAGGTTAGATGATCATACTTATATTCAAAATCATCAGCTAATCAAGATGCCAAAGATATTTTTTAGGCATAATTAAAACGAATTTGTGTGAAGAAAGAGTTGTTTTACTTATGATCTGATAGTCGCTATACAGATAGACGAATGAATCATTAAAAGAAGAATAATTGTTGAACATGTTGAATTTTGTTTAAATACGGATGCGAACTTACTTATGCAGTTGGGTCTGACAAACCCTGTTTTTCATTCTATTACAATTTTGTGATTTATTACTAACAAACTTGTTTAGTGCCAACATTAACAATGCACAGTTTATGGATGTCTAACTATTATTATGCAAGCTACTGATGACTCAAAGAATAAATAAAAAACGAAAAACAAAAAAAATGCTTTCAAACTTTTTTCACTCGATTCTATCACCCTTTTTGCAGCTATGAACGCAATTCCTTTAAAAACAAGCTTTGTCAATCGATTTGCAAAAGCTTCTTTCCATTTACGCAAAGTATACCCTGTATTTCAGCCGCTAGTGAACCGTAACTGAGGGTTATTCAACTGGGACATCTGCTTCGGTAGATCGACATACCTCACCTCAATAGCAGTGACCAAACCACAAACACGTTACAGCCCCACAGGACAATCCAGTGCGTCAAAAACACATGCAGTGAACCATATCCGTCATGCTGTCATCGAACCATGGACCGTTGGGCGTAGAATGCTTTGTTCACGGTGTCTTTGCGCCACGGTACGGTTCAATTGCTCTCGCACCAGTCGCAATCGATTGTTAATTATTGGCTTCTTGAAGCCATGAAATGAGCTTAAAATTGGAAAGGAAGTTGAGGAATTATCGATTACCGTTCGGTGGCAGGTGTCGCTGTGAAATGTAATGGCTTTTCCAGACACCAAGGGTTTCTATTGGTACGTTCACAATAATGATTTGATGTTGAGTTGAGCATTTTGCGCTACCATCGTGTATATTTATAAATGATCAACATTGTTTCATCTAATCATCGTTTATGAATTGATGGAAAAAATGATAAAAGTAAAAAATGTTACGTACCATTGTAAATATCTTAATTGTATCTATTACTTCCTTAATCAGTTTGAACTAGGAACAACAAGACGTCATTTGAAATGTGCCAGCTTATGTCTAATAATATGGGAAAAAAGCTGAGGAAATATTGCACAACTCTACGTTAAGGGCCATTCGGTAATTAACAAGGTCATATACTTAATGACTCACGCATTACAAGTTTAGACTAATTATCTAGCACTCAAATTTAGCTCTCGAAAAAAGACCAAACATGCTTGAAGGTGTAAAGATGCTTACCTTTCTATGTAACACAGAAAATAAGAAAACTAACGTAGGTGGTACTCGATTTCTGATGCATTGAACGTAAACACTTTATGCGTACTGACGGGTGGAATGTAAACCATGGTGCAATTCAAATAAACATTTTTAATGGTAGGAGGTGGGGAGGGGCCCCTAAAGGAGTACGGGAGGTGGAGCAGCCTAGTGGTTTACATTTTCGCAAGGCAACTCCTCCCACGCGTCTAAATCAATGCGATAAAGTGAATGAAAGTAATGTTCTGGTTTCGTTTTGCGATATTAACAGTTCATCGGAATGGCTAGATTGCGTAATTGTAGCACTGTGGGTTTGTGGCAGTTTGCGCGACTTATCATCGTCTTACACCTTCCTTGATGGATGATTTCTCCTTACCCGTCTGGATGTTGATACACAGAACGCAATTTTTGAAGCCATTTGAATCTTATATAAAATTGTTTTGTTAGCGATTTTGACACTCTAGCAGGATACCTAAAACAAGCATTGGTTTTGCAGGATTTGTAAAATTTTAAGTATGTTACCTATTTTCAAATGTAATATTTCTTTTGTTTTCTGCTCAAACTGATAGTAATATTTTTCTCAAAATTGATGTAATGACATCTGCCTTTCCATTTGTAAGACTGTTCTGTTGTAGAGCAACAGACGCCTCTTGACTGACCAGCAGGATAATTGGCCGTCGAAAGCAAGTAAAACGACACGTGCAGCATGATCGAGCTTCAAAGCGTTCTCCCGCTTGTATCTTTTGGACAGATGGTTCCGTTAGTTGGCAATACTTCTGGTAGCACTTTGGACAACTGGCAGCTTTCGGTGTCGAACAGGAAGCATGTTGCTATACACGTCAAAATAAGATTACACCAGAGCAAAGGCATGATTATAAGTGGCCTCTACGATAATTGCTTGGTCTCGGTGATCTTCGAAAGGCCTAATCATCCGTGGCAATTGGTTCCAGGTGACAACATTCTGACCGCTGTTACATCTGACACTCGAAGAACACCAGTTGCTTTCGAGAAGCGATCTTTTTGCTGTCCCGTTGTGCTACAACGCGGAAGTGAATATGTTTCCATGTATCATGCAACTGCTAACTCTTGTTAGATGAAAATGAGGTAAGTTTTTGTTGAGCAATATTATGAATTGACGTTTGTTTGAAATATTAGTTCTATTTCTGATTCTATTTCTAGTTCTAAGTTTTCTTTAGTTTTGTTTTACCATTATTTTATACTTTAAATATTGTACAAACATGTTCAGCATTGTATACTTCGGGAAAAATAAAAGGCCAATGAACCTTTCCTCAATATGCGTCTATGGTATTCACTTTTTCCATAATTATAGCTGTAAATGAGACATCGATTGCACGCGGCATAGCAAAAAAGGTACACGTTTTACATAACATTTACTCTTGAAGAAGTCTTTCATGGTCATGGTCGTTATGCTTCGTCTCGCAAAAAGAATGTTTCATTTTCTCATCGCCTCATCGCAATCGAGCAACGGCGAAGTTAGGTGTGCTCCACCCTAGCTAAGCCGGAAGCGTACATAAAATTTATTGAAACTGCAATGAATATAACACGGTTATTCTGGATATGCGTTCGTGCTTTATAACTAGTCTTTTAATTCATTTGCTCTGAGAAAAAAGGGGAAAGATGCTCATTAAAACCCCATGGAAACCTACCGCACACATAAACATATAGGGGCAATAAAAGTATGGTTTCATATTCCCTTACCAATCAAAAGCTTTCGTTGACCGATGGACAGAACTCTGGCCATTGAAATGAAGCTGTCTAAAAGCATTGCCGAAAAGTTGGTTTGTCTTGTTGTATTCTTTAACGGCTTTAGTTGCGGCAAAGGTGGAAGGAAGGTGGTCTTTATTCTGCACAAAATAATTTATGATGAGAACGATATACTTTTGTGTACAAGCAATGAAATCCGAAAGACGATGAGTTACGGTTATGAAATTTTCTGCTATCAGATTGTTTAATGTTTTGTTGTTCAAAATCGTCAGTTAATGAGCTGTTCTTAGAATGAATGTACGCTTCAGTACGTAAATTTAATACCAAAAATAATCCAAATTAAGTGTTAGGATACAATCATATTGTTTATTCTAAATAACTTACATCGAAAGACGATTGATACAAATAGTAAATAGCTAGAATCCAAGCACATCTATTAAATTATTCCTATGTAGTAGCAACTATTTAATAAAACAACATATTAAGTTATCAGATTTTTACAAACGTTAGCTTTTTTCAAATTCTCATATACATATTTTTTTTCCGTTGGCATGAACTTAAGATTCCTGATAATAATGGTACCTGGTTAATTATTGAATAAAAAGAGCTGTTACTCAGAATAAAAAGAAACAACATCAGACACATGATAGTTCGGTTGCAGCTTATGAATAATTAATTTAACAGACAGACCGTCCACATTTTTTTTTCTCCATCACACTGTACCAGCAATTCACACGGCTAATAATGAGTGAGTAAAAGAACCACTTAACACCTCATAATGATATAAATAATTGAAGAGGGCATTCGTTACTGGTGGCCGTAATGTTTTTTAGCGAGACCTTTTTTTTGCAAATTCATAATAGAAAAAGTATGAAATATCATACAACAACACACTCTGTTTGAATTGATAATTATTATTTATTTGTTTTTTTAAGATTTATCTAAAAAAAAGACCGTTTGTTGTCAAACTAAAAAATCTTTCCCTCTTTAAGCTACAGGATTTCAATCCAACACTCTTTACTGCTTACAGTTATGGCGGCCTTATACTCAGTTACAGCTCCAAATCGACTTTTTTACATTGCATTTTCATGAAAACATAAGTCAAGCAGTATGTTGACGAATTTAGTTTTTAGATCATGCTGTACATTATGCTATCCTTTGCAATCACTTAACGTTCCGACCTCGGAGAATCCGATATCCGACCTGGTACGAGAGATAGAGGGGAAGAGATACAAAATTTCACAAAAAAAAAGATTACTTAACTTCTTGCGTTCCAATGGTTGGATGTCGCAAAATACGACGCGACCAAAATAAATTTCACACATCCGGATGTGTCGTCTGATTTGTCGGCTCCCTTCGAATCGCTTTTTCCCTTCCGCTGCAATTTCGGTGACGTTGAATGCCGTCTGGAGACGCGTCTGGAATAGCTCCATGGTATTCGCTGCACCAAATAGCAAGTGAAAAAAATCTGACAAATCGTCTGGTAAGTAGGAAATTTGGCGAAGCGGTGACGTCATTGCCACAGTACGACCATAACAATTCTACGATCGGGCTACTATCGTCGGGAAACTCATAAAACTTATAGTAGTAGCGTCTCGTTTCGTTTTCCACGCACACTTTTTGCTTTACATTTCTGAACTTTGTTTTGCTATTTTTTGCATTTTTGTTCCGTATTCCAGACACTCCATGATGGGGACACGTGCCTGCTACCACACTCCAACAAGTGAAAGTTGCTGACATCCGACGCAGGAAATGGCTTGTCAGTTGACTTTGAACTTCGGGCCATTAATAGTCACTACTGTTGTGATACGTTTGGTTGTAGGAATAGTGCTATTATCATCTTAATAAAAAAATATATATCAGCAGCTTACGTGATGTAAAGGAATATGCTTGAAATGTGACAAAAGTTAAATTAGGAAGAATGTTCAACTATTCAAAATGAAATAAATCGTTATTAAAGGAAAGTACAATTGTCATTCTTAAGGAATAAAATTTCTTTAAGATAATTTGTTGTTTGTTATTTTTAATAAAGAAAAAGTAACGATTCTGAAAGAAAATGTTTTTCCATACCTTAGGATCATTTGAAACGATTTGGCAAACGAAACGATTCCACATAAAAAAGCGACTCGCCAACAAGTGAGCCATCCCATCCCGTCTACGAAAAGTGGCTCTCTGCAGACATTCTTCATCCTATAGTCGAATGGTGCAAAAGACGGACGGGGGCCGTGAAAATTCCGCACACTACGAATGAATTTCAATGCTGCTTCTTACAGACAACTGCAATCAAAGCATACGGATAACTCTTCGGTGCCATATGACGGCAGTGGATGCCCTCGAGTTTAGAGATAGAGAGTTCTCTCTCCAGATCCAAAACAAGATTAATTTCCAACCGTCTGCAGATGAACGGGAATCGCAGGAGCTGTTTGGTGCAGGACGTCATCTTCATGAAAGGAAATGTACCGCCTCACTTCGGTGGAAAAGTATTTTGTATTTTTATGCCAGTTCTGTGACCTCCGCGATCGAATGAAAAAGGCCCACAACAAATCCAACAATGTTGCATTCCCGCACACTTTTGGAAGACGGTTGGATCAGCTCAGCTGTGTCGTCTGCTCCACGGGTCTTCCTTACCGAGCAACCCCTCCTGCTACCTCAGCGGGCATGCTTTTCTTCGTGTACCACCGCCGTAGTGCAGCTCGACCGTGTGCAGATCCGGTGTGATCGGGGTAGTGGAACATTGTTGAGATTCTCCGCTTAAGCCACAATTTCCGCCAGAGTGCCAGACGTTCCGCACGTGCATTGTCTGTTGCGGTTGACGGCGACCACGGCTGGCGTATGCCACTCGAACTCGCTCTCCCTCCCGTTGTGCATAATGCGATCGACTCCAACGAGGACAGGAGTGTAAGCGTGGCTGTGTGAGTGTTTTTTCTGTTTTTTTACGCACTAAACGAGACCAGTGCCGACAATTTAGCGCCAGTCGCCGTGAATTAACATCAATTGCACGTCGGACCTGTCCTCCAGACGGTAATGCTCCGCACATTTGGCAGCGTCTTTCACCATTCTTCTGTTCGTCATGAATGAGCGCGTGACACAGATGTTGGCGTGTGTGTTGTTGGTGTTTTGTATGTCGCACATGGCACATGACGAGCAGTGAGCGTATCTGCATGATTTAATTGTGCTACGATCGTTGCAGCTAAGGAGGATGGCGTTAAACCTTGGCAGCTGGAAAAAGCAAAAAACGATCGCCCAGACCGTTATGCGCGTGGATTTGAAGATTCGTCGTGTGCAAGGTCTCCGAGACGCGGCGGTCGGTGCAATTTAACTCATGAGTTCTTTAATAATGACACCAGCAATGAACCGGAAACTACGAACGCCATTTCCGTCCATAAATTAGTGCTGCAGCACATTCTACACGGTAAAACTATTGAAAGAGCAGCACTTGAATGAACAATGAATTGATCACGCGGAAACAAGCTTTCGGATGGATAGCTTACATGGTGTTTGGTATTAATTTGTCTTTTAATATGTACTTCCAATGCATTAAGTGTGTCTTATGTTCTTATTTCTTCAATCATAAAATGTACAATTTTGGAACGATTATTGTAAATGGGATACGTTTTATTATATTAAAATTCGGGAGGCTCTACACTAAGATATTGTTGCTCTGTTGTCCTTTCCTCCAAGACCAGTATAGTTGAACAGTATATTTCTATTTAATTCGTGTCAAATTAACGAAACCAGAAAAAGAGGTGTTTTATTTTTGTTTTAACCCTGTCCCAACACACTGAACCATTTATTTCGGCTATAGCGCACCGAAAGCCTTTGATTCGTAGACAGGTTTGGAAACAAGATAAACCAAACATGGAGCATGCAAGCATCAAACGCAGCAATGTTTACCACAGAGAAGAGAAAAAAAACCATTCCAGATTAATAACTGTCATTTGGTGGTGTTTCACTCGCTCTTGTTGAACACTGATCCATACAGTGAACGAGAGAAATTCCTATAATGTCCACCAATGGTCTAATCTACTGGAGAATGTCGGGTAGAATCATACCACACACAACCACACAACACACAACGGGATATCGCCCAGGAAGCATGTCACTGAGAAAAGTAAAGCAGAGATGATAAATGATGGAAGGCTTATTGGAATTGTCGACTTGCTTTCGATAAAATATAGTGATCTTGATTCGGTCGACATGCTAGCTAAAGTATCGTACTGTATCGGATACTGGAAGACAGACCGTAGAATGGGGACATTGAAAGTAAGCGTTTGGGGTTGAGGTGTAATTTAGGGACAGAGTGTGATGCTTGCTCTTGCGCTTCGTTCGATCAGCTGGCCAATGAAAGAACTTTCGGTATTTCATCAATACTAAGCATGTTAAAATACACATGCATTTTTAACGACAAAAATAAAAACTCCCCAATAACCGATAACTTTACAGTAACTTTCCCGTCAAAGAGTAAAATTGACACAATTCCAGGGCTACAGAAAAAGGAAGGAGCTGAACGTGCGTCATAAAATCGGTCACATCACCCAAACGCCGATACATTTCTTACCTTTTGTTTATGATTCGGTAAATATGCTGTCCAACAACTGGACTTCAAACTTCGGCTGTCGTCATCTAATGGATGAAAAATTTTGGTCACCACACCAATTACAGTACCGATCGGATCGAATGATGGACGAAAATTGTTTTTACTTTCTAAACAGTTACCTTTTTCAGAACGGCAAACTCACCCACTTTTTTGCCAAGAGGTACTGTCATACCGTCGGGATGCATGTACAACCATATGGAGCGCGAATGGAGAGGAACCAGAGTCGCGGCAACATGAATCATCAGCGATCCATTCAAATGCAAATACCTACGTAGGTGACTAAAAATAATACACTCGCTCATCGCAGCATTTCGGCAACGACGTCGAACCTCGATAATGCAGCGTGATGGAATTGTGGTGATCTAATGACATCATAAGAAGAAACGTACTTGTTTGGTAATGTTTTGAGAGCAGTCATATCAAGGTAAAAAACCTTGATAGATTGTAGTTGGTCCCATTTGTTAAACAATCATCGATAAAGCGTCGAGTTTTATCTCCAATACTTCACACTTTCTATTGAAAATGTCCCACAAATTCTTATTCGACAAGCTTGTCTGAACTAATGCACCGTGTTGTACTAATGTAAAACGGCCCAAAAACGTTGTTCAATGCAGCGCTAAGTCGTCAACTACTACTTTGTGGCCATCACATTCCCTCTTCAGAAAAAAACCTTTCATCATCAACGTATAAAAATAAATGCATGGTTTTGTACGATACGCTCAATCCATCTTTTCTTGGTTCTTTCAGTTCTAAAATGTTATCTTTACGAAAACCTGTAGACGAGTTTATGCACGCCGCAAAGTGCATGCTTATGCTCTTATTTCTTCCCACTCGCCGTCTGCTGCTCGGGGATGGTCGGGAATGCTGGGTCCGCAACATGTCAACAAACTCTCACTTCTTTGCATTTCTCACGCGCCCACCCGTTACGCTGGGTTGTTGGTTCGATGCGATACGCATCTTCCTTCTGGACAGAACTCCCAGGCCACACCATGTGGGAACTGTGGCGTACCGAACACATCGCGCACAAAAACTCAACCATGGTGGCAGTGCGTTTTGGGATGGAAGACAGCAGTCACAACAACAAACCGTTCGGCAAGGTGTGAATATACACATTTTTCGTCTAATTAACACCTTTCGAATTATTCGACGCCCGGTTTACGCCAAGGTTTTTTCAGTAAATATTTTCATTCCCTCTCGACCGCTCTCGGTCGAGAGCCGCACGTCTTCGCGCGTTGCATTTGGATCCACCAACAACTTTGATCGTTCCATCCCGACCCCGGTATATGTGCGTGTGTGTGTGTGTGTGTGTACGCTGTTAATGATTGTAGGTTACGCCCGAACCTCCCTGCTCGCGTAGGAGAGAGAAACAGGAGTGCCCTTATAGCATAACATAATGAGGACGGCAGTCCCCAGCGGGGGAAGAAGGGCCGGATTCGGAACACATATCTGGTCTCTGCAGCATTCGATGGTGTTGTTATTGTTGTTTGAGGGCGCTTTCGTAGTCGTTCGCTGCTGTACTGTGTTTATTTTCTCAAACCACATAAGATGGTCAACGAAGATGATCATCGCCCTGCGGAGGTCTTTTTATTTACACCCTTCATCGAAGTTTTGTTTTGGTTAGCTTTGTCATACTACCCCTGCGGTCCGTGGTTTGGTTGACTTGCAGTGGCTCAAGTTGTCAGGCTTTCGGTGTCTTCATCAAGCGTTTGTTGATTAACCAATACGTAGATCTATACAACTCGCATGAGTTTGTTCTAGTTTGCAATAATTTTCCCGTAAAATCTAATTTTGTTGAAGACCACATATGCATTAAGAAACAAGAGAAAAAAAATCGAATCCCCTTTTCAAAACATGAGAAAGGGACTGAAGAATCTCCATAAAAATTCCTGAACTTTATTTAGTGTCTTTATTATCACTCGTTCAACCAATCCATTAAAACCTGCCCTTTACACCAAACTCACCGAACCTCGGCGTACCGGCACATCGATGATTAGTTCCTACTAAAGGTCTGATGCGTTTGCGTTTGCTGATCATCCCGAACAAAAAACCCGTTCCTTTTGGAGGTAAAGATCACGCTGCAGCGGCAGCAGAATGAGCGTGTCGATGTTTGAGGTTGAACCCGGCCACATCAATCGTCCTCTTCGCAGGCACAGACCCACCGCGCTTTTATAACGCTATCAAATATCGTAATAACAATAAAAATGTTGATATTTATTTATTTAAGGCTCTAGCCGCCATCCTCCATGATTTGGCTCTGTCATTGCATTCAAAGAGACCTTCGTGTTGGTCAAGTATCAAGTAAGTGTTCTGGTTTTGATCATTTTGTCATGGGAACGTACCATAAACACCAAGAAACCTAGGTTTATAGGTACGAAACATAAACCATTTTCAATCAAGCACTCTGCAAATACCATATTAATCGGTTGAATATTTCTTCAAATCATGTCACCTTCTTTTCATCGTTAATTTGTTAAAAGAAGCATCATGTTGTCGATGCTTAACTTCAATAATCAGCTGCATAATTCGAATTATATTTTAGTGATAAGTGCACAACTCTCTGAGCAAACCCAGTTTTTGTACAAATACTTTGTACTAAAAATAAAATGGCATTTGTCTTATATCCCCACACAGTTCGGTTCAATTTTGCATCATCCACTCCAGCCAAGCGACCTGTGATCTTCCCATGCTCGGTGACTCACGGTGTCGAACGGCTGATTCGCCGTCACCTACGTGGTCCGCGGTGCGTGGTCGTCGTGTCTGGCGAAATTCCTGGCATTTGTTACCTCCTGCTTTGACGGGGTTTCGCTGGCTAGCTTGCCGCCCGAATTGGAGGCTTTAATTGATCGTCAACTCTGCCGAATACGGTGTCCTTGACTCTCGTCCTCGGGCTAACTGGACAGTCTACGACGCCGAATTAATTAAGTCATTCAACAAGCGCAAACCCGCTCCGAAAAAGATTCACTCCGGAAGAGAGGGACGCCACACGGTGAGCAGCCGGGTGTAATTTCTTTCCCCGACTGCGGACCTGGCCACAATTCGGCTGTGCAGTAGGAGCGCAGTGCGCAGTGACCACCAGGTAGGACCTGCATACACACCGCGACAGACGCTGAAACTTGACGTTTAAAAGGCGTCTTTTATCGTGTCTCACCTACAGCCTCTCGGCTCTTTCGCGATTACATTGCAAGATTGGCCACCTCCTTCTTGCTTCTCGCGTTAATCTGCATAAATTAATGACGGTTCGGTTTGGTTGTGCAGTGCGACGAGCGCATGTTTCTCTGCTCCGCGGGAATAAAAGATCACCCAAGAACAGCTTAATCGTGCATTGATCTGTTTTTGTTGTTGTGTGTCTCTCTCTTCTTTTATTTTCTTTGCCGCATCTTCATTTCTTTGAAGCACTGCTCTGCGTTGTTTTGTGTGTTAGTTGATGCCTTATGCCTTGCCGCACACCAACACCCGGCTTCCTACTTCGCATATCGATCTTCCCAGACCGAATTCGAATTCTTTGTCACTTTTCACTGCTCACCAAACCCGCGCGTCCCCAAAAGGGTGAGGTAATGACATCGATAAAAACAGTGTTTTCCTCTCCAACATTTCTTTCCCACCGCTGCCCTTTGATGCGGGTTAGAGTTTCTTGCTTCCGAAAGAAAAATCAGTGCATCTTGAAAAATCGCTCAAATCCCATTCCAATCGTATCGAAACAGTACCCGATAGCGCCAAAAAAAACGAACGATTTGCTGTGTAGGCGGACGGAGAACTGCTCTCTTACCACTTTCGTACCGATCTCACAATCGTCAGTGGCGGGATCGCCCAAGTAGGTGTGCTCCAATGGAGAGGAATGAAAAATTCGAGCAAACGAGCGAATGAAGTGGTATCGTTCAACATATACAACCGTCAAAATCACTCTTCACTGCCACGCTTCCTGGCTGCGATCGGCCACTTACTGTCAGCTGAACAGTTCGTGACTCCTTCAGGTTCGTCTTAAGCTTCTCGCACGACTCACTTTACGACACTACATATTATCTTTTACACACTCATACCGTCGCCCTTTAGAGGGAATGTAAAATTTATAACTAAACACCATGTGCCACCTACGAAAACCAAATAAAAATGACCACACATGGTTGCCGGCGGATATTTCGGGTGGGAACTTTTCTTACCCGGTTTAACCCGATTCGATTGGTTGTTTGAATTGGGTTGCTATGTGTGAATAACGACATGATACTTATTACGGGAAGGAACCGTCTTCCATGTGTATGTGTGTTTTTAGGCATTTGGAAATTGATACCTAGGTAGTTGCAACTCTGTTGAACAATACTACATAAAATGTTATGATAAATGAAACATTTTACATGAAAAAGTGTAGTTGATAAGTTTATCTCTTGTTTTGTGTTTTAAACTTTAATCACGAAAGTTATTCCAAAATTGAAGAAACATAAGTTGCTCAGTGAATTTTAAAGTTTCTATGTGAAATGATTAAATTATAGAGCAAAAAATAGTGGTCACAATTAGTGATGGCGATCAGAAAATAATGTAAATATACAAAACTTAATAATGTTGCTGCATCTATAATACTATTTAATAATAACTATTAAAATGTTAAATGTACTCATAGACGAGGACAACAATATACAACACACTCCTCGTGACCAAAAACTTAAAAAATTGTAATTACTTCCATTATTGATATTATTATGGATTATTTTACGTTTGTTTACTGTTTTGTTTTTTTTTTCAATTATTATACAGTTTGAATTCTAATGATCGTTAAAATAAATAAGCACACAACGCAAAAGTATCAGGCCCTTAGTGAAACAGGTGGGTGCGAATAGAGCAATAAATTAACCTCCTTTACCACAGTAAATATCAATTCAATCCAATTACTACCCTTTTTTCTGAGAATGAATAGGGTTGCTTTTTAGGCAACAAATTTCATACGATGATAAATAACACTGTAAATTTGTGAAACAAACCTGTGTGCTGTGAGTTGTTTTTCGCATCAAACCGACCTGATAATTTATGTCCCTCCCAAACCCCTAGTAATGGGATAATTTGCGCTCCAGCTCATTACGGCTAGTTTGAGATGTTTGCATTTGTTTATCGTTGTCTGTTTTTCTTCTTCTGTTTTCTGTTAGGAAACATTTGCTAGCATTTACTCAAGCATAAATCTTTACCATCCAAACCGGTGGCCTCTTAAGTTAGCTGACAAACACACCAGATACCCTGTCCCAGACATAGCATAGCTGCTAGCGAATGGTATGCATCCAGTTAAACACAATGGGCAATGGTGGTTGACTATTTCTGCTCCGACACTTGTGCTTGCGCTTCACGAACGCACGAGGTCAATTGAGCGAGCGGCTTGAGTCAAATGATCACAAATTGTATTAATTCATTAACCTACGTAGCGCCATTCGCACGACAAACTAATGCGTGCACAATTTCGCAAAAAAAAGAAGAAAACAAAAACAGTGCAAAAAAAAATGGAAATGCTCCGGCATACCGTAAAATAGTGCAGTGCACTTTTGGCAATTTTCCCGTGCTTGGATAGAGCTCGTGAAAGTCGTGCGGCTGACGATAGTGTGGGAATTTAGTGGGTACAGGTTGAAATCATTCCTGCGCCGGTGGGCTGGCAACGCAACCGGAACCGGTGAGAGAGCACAGACAGGGAAGCCAGACAGGTTTGGGAAGCAAACGTACCGCGAACTAATTGTCAAAAAATTAGTCCACCGCGCGGGTGAAAGGCGCTGTGGTTGCATTTGCATAATTTAAAGCTAATTGATTTGGTTAATTGAAATTAACGACCGGCGGGGCCCGTAACGCGTGTGTCTTAGCCGTCGACGCGATCGCTTAATGGTTGCTCAACGGTGATCCACTCGCGTTGAAACGATCACAAAATTATGGTCGGGAAAAGCGGGGCTGTGGTTTCAATGCTTACCCTAGAAAAGAATAGCATTGCCGCGAAGGTAATGAATTAGGGCTTGGCATGAATATGACTGATTTAATGTCTGCCGAGGTGTTAACAGTAACTTCCTGGTGAACTAAATTCACTAACAGACGAACAAACTATTACATCGATTAATCATTAGGGATTTTGCATTATTAATTCATCGCTGTGTTATGCACGTAGAAGAGTTTTATGATCCGAATCAATGAGCAGGATAATTACGGCATAATTGTATCCATGGTCGTAATGCACCTCATAGGTTGGTTTGTAAGAATAAAAATCATTCGGAAGAGTTAGATATTTAGCTGAGCTGAATGAATTTTCAGTGGTTTTTGGAATAAATGTGCTAACTTTTACAAAACGAAAATGGTTCATTTTAAATTCGGATGGTGCAAGGGGATGACTGTAGTATTTAAATAGACATGTAAAATAGAGATTTGCTTTATCTTTTAATAATTTCAAATATAATATTCAACGTTAAACCACAAAACTAATTCTATGTTTAACACAAAACATTACTATTTCAACAATAAAACAGCGCATACGTTCATTCTGCTACACGATGCGAATTAATAAATCTCTCATCAAATTCCACACTGTAATATCTACGCTTGACCATGGAATCGCCAAACAACTTCCGATACAGAGTCGGGCAAACAAGAAACGCTTGCTAACTGAGCTGCTCATTTTCCAATTTTCCAAGAAACCCCAAAAAACCAACCAACAAAATCGGTTAACTGTACGATAGCGATCATGTTCACATACGCAATCACGTTGCGTAGGCCACCAAATGGGCTGTATTAATTGGCTTCACGGTACATTTTGTGTTGGCTTGCACCGACCGGAGTGAAATTGAAAAGAAAAAGAAGAGCGCTACGAAAAACGGTGCAATCAGAGAGATGCAATCGTGCAACGCAGCACATTATAGCTTGCGTCCGTGTTCCATCCTACACGTCATTTGTCGGCTTCGACAAACGTTCAACCGTGTGGTAGCGCCACGCAACGTTAGGGGTGGCAAGATTGGCCACCGATTCTGTTCGGGGTGCCCAGTTAGGGGTGTTAAATTAATTATGGCGCCGATCAGTGTTGGTGTAATAACTCGTCGTGGTTCGTAATCACCATCAAACGATCGAACTCGACAGTCCGGTTGGGAAATTTGCCAAGTTTTTCGCACAACATCCTCTGCAGACAACATTAAACTTTTAATTTTTCTGCTTTCACTCTCACTCGGCGCAAAATGCAGGTTTAATTGAACATCAAGCATACCAATGAGGGATGAAATTGATAATTGCAACTCCATCCTGTTGACGCACGTGCTTACAACAGACCATCAAGTCTCACAATTCAACCAAAAGATCAATTCACAAAATCACAACCGAGCAATAATAGACCAGAATTTCTAGATCAATCAGCGTTTGACGTACAAATTGTTTCACTTCCTCGAATCGCGTGTATAACCTTGACCAACCACTCCAAAGCCTGAGGTAGGTCAATAACCCTGGCCTGCCTTACCAATCTTGCGCAATAAAGTTAAGAACATCGTACTATAAAAGCAAGAGTGCTACTATGTTACGATCAGCAGTAGTTCCATTCGCCTATAAATCAGTTTATCATGATACTTTAAGCCAAAGACATCTCAGCGGAGAACAGGGTAGAACAAAGCAGTTATCCATCAAGCACGGATGACTTTTCCCACGCCCACGATATATAACGCAAAAATTCTTGCACGAAACTCGTTTGACAAGCATCATGAACATGCTCCACATTCAACTAAGCGCCCGGTCACAGAGATGAAGTTTGCCTAGAGTTGAATAACTTCAAATCGTGTTATTAAAATTGGCCGCCACAACGTCAGATATCTTTGCACGAAGCTAATCACAAGGCATTACGTTGACATATCGCTTGCATGTTTTTGTTTTCATTTCGGATTCAAATAAATTAGAGTTTTCATAAGACACCCATGGCACGGTATGACATTATTCAGAGGAATAAGTAGATACAAATGATAAGCTAAACCATATTTCCGATGTCGTCTACATGACACGACACGGCTCTAATCAGAATATTGTTGTGTTATTCTTGACCTTCATGTTTATTTCTAAATTGTTTGAGAAAAGCTGCACCCTGTTACGCACCTAGAAATATGCCCTTTGGTTCCATTTCTAGCGTGCTTACTATAAATCTAAAGGGACAGGAACAAATAATCGAACTACGAACCAATGTCGGTGTTATGAGTCAAGCAGTAACACTCTTATTTCTGTAACTATGAACTGACGACACAATAATCTATTTAACACGTTGCTAATTATATCATCGTTAGCAATGGTGGAATCGATAGGAAAAATGCCTGAAGTCTTGCCAATCAACGACGGTTTATACCCGAAGTACTTCAATGCCTGCAATATATAATGCCTGTATTGATAAAAGTCACAACATAACATAAACTTTAAAACATTCTAAGAGTTAATTATTATCACCGTATTCACAGCAACTACTTTCTACCTAAACATAAACCGTTTGTCCTAGGCAATGAAGTCTAAATATACCCTATAATTACAATATCTACGTCTTCAACATAACAATCATCTTCGCTACGTTCCGTGAAAGTCTCGTGATTTGGTTGCAAAAATAGTGATTTAAATTTCACCATAAATTTACCTACTTTCAATTTTAATTGCCACTCCTCCAAATGGATCTCTTCAACTTCCAGCTCATTTGCCTAAGGTTGAATGAACTATCATAGGGCGCACCGAAACGCACTAATTGTAGCTTATTCATCATTGCAATGAAATTAACCCCAAACAGGCACACCTTCAAGGGAAGCGTAGGGAAAACGGCAAGAGCGAGTATAATAATCCTAAATTTGGATGTGTAAAAGCGAAAGCGTACGTCTAATTGAAAATCGTGTAGACACACTGGCTCCAACGAAAGTTTGCGCGATTTTATGTGTACCCAAATTGTTGCTACGACTTTAGCCAGTTTATTATTTTTATTCGTTTGAGTTTGACAGACTGATAGGAGCTGAGTCAAACACCTCCGAAAATAAGATTTTTATTATGCTTTTTCTTTTTTCCAACCAAATCGCTTTATCAAAATATACACCACTCAGATGAGAGAATGAATATGAAACAGCAGCAAACGATTCATTCGTTAGACCCTAAATCATATAATCTCACAACATCAATGACTGAAATTGGTGCATTTCACTGGCAACATGATGACGTATCGTCATGTCCATGACTCGAATGATTCAACATAGAAATCAGATTACTACAGCATGCTAGATCCAAACAAAAAGCTTAAACATTGTCTCAGTAAAACAGTTGCTGACGTCGAGAGGCGTCAACTGTAAACCGATTAGGCCGAATAATACGCTTTCGAATGAATGGTCAATAGGTTTTGTCGTTTTTTGAAATACATCCGCGTTGTAAGTTGACAAAGCATCTTAAACATTCGTCTAAAGCTCGCTACTAAAGAAGCTTTTGTAGTTTGATGGATCATTGAGTTGGAATGGATTAAATATTTTGAAGTTGAAAACATAGGGGAAATGGGGTAATCATAACGAATGTCAACGTGTGATACAAATCCAATAAACAAGAGCTTATCTGAAACAGCATTACGAGAGGGTTTAAGAAAACCATCGTCGGAACAAAATATCTGATTTCTAAGATATTGGTTTATCGGAGTTTTCAAGATACTTAAAACTTAAAATAAGTCATTTTAACCACATTCCAAGTTTCTTCATTCAAACACTATTGATGTATGTTTCTGTAAAAATGTCTATGTTAAGACTTAAATCTTTGAAGTATTTTTAACCACCCCTTAGAATAGCCCTTAGATAGCAATCGTTAAACAAACACATCATTACAACATATGTTTTTTCTGCATTTAAGTTTTTTACGGAAGTAAAAGGCGTGCAAAGAAAGTAAAATCATTGAATCGTTTTCACTCGAAATTACATCATACTACCCACAATTGCACGCGGTATGAATGAAGCAAGTGTGTTTAACATAAATATCACCAGTACAAACGAAAATTTGTGGAAAAAAAAAACTCTAACACTTATCTCGCCCCAGTTTACAGCCTATTGCTTCATCGAGCGCTCAGAACACTTACAGTAACCGAAAGCGGAAATTGAAAAGGTAATTTGAGCTAAAATTAGGATTGCATAAATTCCACCATCTGATAAACAACGTGAAACTGGATCAGTAGAAAATAGACACAGCCAACCGTGGGGGAGAAAACACACTAAAACCAGACGCCAAAAAGCCAACGTCCTCCTCCTACGCAACGTACGATCAATCGATCAGGCGCATGAATCGGATGAGCTAACGAACTCACAATCACGCGATCGTGGCAAATGAACGTATAATCACATCCAGAAAACCAGACATTCATTGAACAGTGTGCAAATTTTTGCAAACCATTCGATCAGATACGTTCATGAATGAAAATTCTTGGAACGATATCCGGGCAAAAGGTTAACCCTACATTTCGTTTGTGGAAAAGTTGAAGTTGTTTTTTTTGTCGTATTTTTACGATTGTTTTTGTAACGAAGCTGCTTGTTAAGTTTCTCCTATCCTTCAGTTTTGAGTCATTTCATATGCTGTTTCTTTAGAAAATTGATTGATGTTCAAATGAAGAGTGCAATACAAAACAGCTGCTTTTTATGAAGTTCACATCATACATAGCCACACAAAAAGCCTCCCCTGTTGCCATTTGATCCTCAAAACACATCTTAACCTTTGTAGGGCTGCTGCTGGTTTGTTTGGTGTATTCGTACTTACCATTCCTATTTGTGAGAAAGTGGGAAATAACACCCTCCTCATTGCTCTAAATATAGAAAGAACAAATTTTCATGGGAAAATGTAAACGCTTTCTGAGTTCCTTTCGTGTTGATGGCTGTAGAGTGCGTTTAAAGTATATGCACGTTTGTTAACAATGCGAATGTCAGACTTATTGTTGCGATGTTTGTTAATCATTCTTATTTCGGAGCAACACGTCATTTAAGCAAAGAAATTGTGATTTATGATGGGCGGTAGATTGTTAAAATGATTCCTATTGATGTAGGAATCTTTTTTCGCATTTGTTACGATGAGAAACATTCACTTGTTATGAATATCTTGTTTGCTGTGGTCTGTTACTAGAAAGAATGGTTGGCCTGTTATTATAACTAACTTATGTTTAACTTACTGTTTTGGTTTGAAGCGAAGTTTCCCCATGTGTTAGGTTTTAGTTGCTTAATGAAATGAGATGTTATTATTCGACAATTAAATTTAATAATTTTGTTTTTGTAACATTTTTTTACAATCCATTTATTAATTCAAAATATTTGTATCCTAATATTTAGATTATTCATCAAGATTCTACAAAAACAATATTACTTTTTTAACAAATTTGCTTAGAAATAGCATTAGTTTGTGTATTCCATAACGTTAGATTTGAATAGATTGATTTTTGTACTATGCGTATAATTTTAGTTCAGATTTTCTTTGTTTTATTTTGTTTTTATTTTAATTTTGCTACAAGCCCATTAACATTTCATTAATATTATGCAGATCTACAACATCTTCTTCTTCTTTGGCACAACAACAACCGTTATCGGTCAAGGCCACTAAGGGGCATGGATTTGTGACTCATTCGTGACTTATTGATTTATCCATTGCAGGATAGTCAGTCCTACATATCGGGGGACGGTCCAATCGGGGCTTGATCCCATGAAGGGCATGTTGTTGAGTCGTGCGAGTTAACGACAATGCAAGAGCCAAGAGTATATCAATAAATAATGTTCAGACTCTCATAGGTTTCTTTATCGTTTAAATTCATCCCTGAATTAATATGCAATTTAATTTACATTCATTCAAGTAGAAATTAAAATTCTGTTTAGTATTGCTGCAACCAATTTGAAATCCATGGATTTACTTTTGTATCAATGAATTGATAGAACTTACTTGACTGAAGGCATGTGGTTAAATCAAAGAATGGTACAACGTTTAGGTTTAAATTGTTCACTTTATCTATGTTTTACTCTGTGATGTCATAGATCAACTAAAGATGGATGTAGTACGATTCTACCGTATCGTTACACAGGCGTTCTTACATTTGACTAGTACAATTTGATCAACATTCATGATACAATAATTGCTTGCGGTTCCTAACAACTATAACAATACAATTTAATGTAGTTCTTTGGTAAAACTCCACTCTCCATCCCACATACACTGCCCCACCATAGAGTAAATGTTTGACCTCTATACATATTCAAGGCAGATAGTAGTGTTTCGTGCCGCTTAATGGAAGTGATAGCGAAAGTAGAACAGGAAATCGATGTTTAACCTAAATTGAAGTTGTCTTATCTAAATTAAACAATGAAATCACAGCAATTCTGTATGAGGTTTTTTAAGACGGTATATTTGTTTCTTTGTCCTCAATAAAAAAACTCACAAACAATTTCAATACGCAGATACGAGGCCAACTACTGAACAAAAGAGCTGTTGCCTAATTTAGAGACAGGTACTAAGCTATCCTTTCATCAAAATTTAAGATTTTATAAGAAGGACTCGTTTCTTGTGACTGGGTTTGTGTGTTGTTTTGTAAAATAGAAATAGAATCGTTTAATGAATACCAATTTTTACTTTCTAAGTTGATTCTATCTTTTAAAGAGAGCCACAAAAACATAATTATTATTGCTAGTTCCATACAATTGCAGTGGCCTTCCCTCTCACGTATGGTTTAAAATGTATAGCATTTGATTTACTTCGAGTAAAACGTTTATTTTTATAATTCATCATAATGATAAATTATGCTCTATACATCTACTTTATGTATCTTTATATCAACTGCATAATTTTACAATGGTATTTGTATATAAATTTAAATCATTCGTCAATTAAAATGGTTTATACTCCTATTCCATTAGCTTGATAAAAAATCTTATCATCTCAAGCAGAAGTATACTCTCTATAAAATACATTTTCATTCAAAAATGTTAAATACCATCAATTGTAATTATAAGTCTGCCTGTGTTCGATAGTCCATCCTATCTACCTTGCATCTATTGACGGTGAGAACTCAAAACCGCCGACGAAAGAAATAATTTCACGCCTCACGTAGCTGCTTCGAATAAGATGACGCGACGTTGAAGGTGAAAAACGTACTGTTCGGCTAATCAGATAAATCAAATCGGACCCACCGTGTCGGAGCTAAAAGAGAAATGCCGCATCATCTGTCTATTGTTTTTGCCATTGATATGCTGCCAGCTTCAGGCCATCCCTAGGGAAAACATGACAAGATATAATGATACTGGTCTACTCTAATTCGTTAGTTTCTCTTGAGTTTTTTTTTCTCAACAAAGGAACGGAACTCAAAGCATCAATTGTCAATGTTTTTCAGCGTTTCAAAATGCACCGGTTGACACACATTTTACCATCACGCACTTAACTTTGGAACAGTAGGAATAGTTATTTTCGGAATCATCACTAAAAGAAACAGTACTATATTTGTACCTTTTCCTCTACCGAAAATGATGGGAAATTATTTAGACAAATCATTTGGTTCCAATTGTTTTTAAGAAAACATACAACCTGTAAATGGAATATTGTAAACACTATATTGCGGTTTTTATCGTTAGCATAAGTCATACCAAAAGATTACTATTGGATTCAAAGAAGTAACCTGCTAACCGAAAAGATGACATGTCTATTCCCGCAAAGTTTCAATTATTATCAGGGATTTTCTATTTAGCACACCTGAACGCGTGGTTATGGCAACTCTAGCAAGACTGAGTAAGACCAGCATATGACCATGTAGCTAGTTAAAGCCAGAAAGAAGAGATTGCTTGCCAAACCTTGCCATCTAATCATCAACATACAAGTTCTCTTGACTAGTAAAACAAGCCCCATGTTTGATACAGTTCTCTTGCGATTATCGGCACACAATTATGCTTATTTTCTCATTCAGTTTCTCAAAAAAACAGGTGACGAGTTTTCTCCGGTGAATAAAATATACAACCCCTTTTTACATAAACGAACTGTACCGAAGTGTGTCCGATATTTCGTCTCACAAAAAAAAACAACAACAAACAATACACCAAAACCGCCTGGCGGAGGGACAAGCACAGATACATACAACCAGCCCATCCCCATGAGAAACCAAGCTTTCTCGCCGCATTGAACGGGACTCGTGAGAAACAGCACACCGGGAGGTCAGTATAAATCATCCAACAATTAATTATCCATTTACGGCTCCCTCTCATGTGCATGTTCCTTCCGAAACGAATGTCTCCAAGAGGTGAAAAATGAGCAAAACGGCACACGCACACACAAACACACACACACGCACGAACCAGAAGGAAAAGATCCAACACTTCCTTCACAGTTTATCCGGACAGTCCGGCACCTTAATGATTGAAAGAGACCGCGCAGCCGGCCAGGGCACAAATGCACAAATCTCAACCCAAACGCAACCTGAAGGCTTAAGCCAGCCTTCCAAATCACGCAGCTCTATCATGAAGGGACAAGGCAGGACAGCAACCTGAGAAAATGTCGGCTTTTCTACGCACGATAGTTCTTTTTATTTTCTTATTTTTCTTTTCTGATGTGACATGTGACTGCAGTGTTGCTTTCGTTTTCCACTTTGTTTTCGTGCTGATTTGTCGTTATTGGATTACTAAAGGGCTGGTAATTAATGTATATTATTTAATCAATGCCATCTTCAACTGTTTTCTTACATATACGGTATCGTTAACTGTAACGTGATACGGCTAACCATTCACGTAGGTCCTACTGCTTTCGTTTGGAGATGTAAATGGGCGTATATACTTCCTTCCTTAAGAAAGTCATTATTTACGTGTAGTTTAATGGTGAAAGTCAATAAATGCACTTTAAAATAACCAAACAAAACAGTGTTAATGTTTAAAATCTGCGTATTTGCATACAAAAGGGAGGCTTTACCCAAAATTAAACACATATCAATAACAACCATACGCTGATTTACAATTATAAACGGCCCATTTATCGCGTGATCATTATGATGAGCTTGATATTTTGTCACACAAAGTTTGAAGAATCTTTTTACACGCTCCAAAGCTCGACCACCTACGTTCTTATCATTGATGGAACCAATAAGAAGGACCATCGATACGTATCCTCGGTTCTTGTCCAATTCGACACAAACGCAACAAAAAAAAACGAAAAACATCCAGACGTTGGCTGCTGGACACGAAATCAGGTTTTTCCTGGCCCAAAAAACGATATCACACGGTGCAGCACATTCTCGCATCATCCGACTCATCTCCCCCTTTCCTCCACCTTACCATGCTCTTAAGGGCGACGACTACGTGGAGGCTACCCCGTGGCCAACATTCCAGCATCGGCTCCCTCTGCTGCCTGCTTGCTGTCGCTTTCTTACATCATCATTATCATCTGTCTGTTTCGCAAACGACTTCGCTTGAGTAATGAGCATCACCTGGTGGTCTCGTGCGATCCGCGATCTCGTTCTTCTTGCATGCACATGTCTGCACGAGACATGCAGATGCACACCGGTAGGGTAAATGGTATCCTCTCTCGTCGGTATCCTTTCTCTCGTCCTCCTCCTCCTTCTCCTTCGCCTACGTTCCTTTCCACCATGTTTCAAATCATGCTCGCAGGTTCCGATCAGTCATGGGTGGTTTTCGCACATCTTTGAATCGCGTGACGCTATTCTACGCCTTCGTTTGGTCGCCCAGAGGCGGCAACCGGGTGAAAGTGCATTCCGCAAAAACGTTGTCGAACAAACACGATGAATCTGCTGGGCGGCAATGGTGAGCGCGTAATTACGGTTGCCCTTCTGCGAACGCTTATCAGGCATTCTCGCAATCGCACCGAAATCATAAAGCTCATAACAAAAACATTACTCCAGAGCGGAGCATTGCGGGTGCAACACTGCAGTTTTGTTCGAACTGTTGTTTACGCTTAATATGGTACACCACTGTGTAGTTGGTTTGTCTTTGTCTGTCTGTGTAAATTAAATTGTTTGTGTTTGAGCGTTTGTTTCTCCAACATTTATATGAAGCAATATTGAAATTGAATATCTAAACTACAGAGAAAAAAAACTGCACCGACTTAACAGAAACGCATCATTCCAAGCAAAAACAAAAAGCTCTAACACTTAACCAAGTAGCGGCGGAAGCACCTGCCAAGATTTACCAACATCGAGCAGAAGAAAGTAGTTTTCACTTTTGCCGCTTTTCTTCTTGCAGCTGATTTTGACAAAACAAGGAGAACGAAAGAAAAGGAACTAAATGAAGCTTCATTTGAATTAAGCGGGACTAAAGGTCAAGTGTGCGTTTATGCGATCATTTGACCGATACAAGCGAATGCCGCAAGCTCGGCATGACTAATTAAGAGTTGTAAATTAATGCAAGGTGTGTTGGTTTGTATAGGTGTAGTGGGGCCATGTTATGTCTTTTGATTTGAATATTTGTGCCTAGTTTTACTGTAAGTGTTCCATATAGATCGATTGTCAGAAATGGTTATCTTACTTCTTTAGTTTTTTATCTCTTTATTTATCTTACGTCTATCTTCTGTGTAAAAATAAGCAATATGATATCTTTACTAACTCGTTACGTTGCTCAATGACCGCGGTCGTTTTACTTTGCAAACCATTCGTAACATTCTTATTACAATCATACTTCTTATCAAATATTGTCTTCTTAAATATTGCACTCGAATTGGACATGAAACAAGATTTAGAACGAATCGTCTTGAGCATGAGAAGTTAGTAAACTATTAATTCAACCATGTTAAAAACATAATCAAGACGTTAATGAGCATCCAAAGCATTATCTTTGTAATTGAACTAGGTCAAAAACGATTAAATTCGACTGAAATCATGTGTTTCGTAGTTACATGATGTTGTAGTTACTACACATTTTTACTATTTTTAAAAGATACATGTTAGATGCATGTGTGGCTTTGTTAAGATATGTGTTTCATATGTATCGCATTTGAATGCACTCAATTCGTTCACTTCTTCTGCAACAACCATGCTTGTTCTTGCGAAATTTTCATTCGCGCCAAGACGTGATGAATCGTGGCGTCAACTTCCGTGACCTGTACCGCGAGACGGTCACGTACTGCTTTGCACCAAGGAGTGTGTGTTTTGCTGTCTTTACATTAGGGTGTGAAACTGATAAGAACAATCGTTCACTTTCTTGCCACCTACATACGTAACACACCCTACAGTTGTTATTTTTTTTCTTACTTTCCCAATCTGGCATACTATTGGTTGGAAAGCAAACTGACAGAGCCGGTGGTACGGATTTTCACACATGTCCGGCTTTATTTTTGGTTTCGTAATTACGTTCGATAAGATGCTCGACGCCAGCACACCGCAAATTCCAGACAGTGACTTACGATTATAGCATTCTTGGCGGTACTTGTCGTGAGCATGACGTACCTATTGTGTAAAAGGGATGATTTAGTGGGTGTCGGGGATGACCAATACTAAGTGTGTCTGTCGTAAGCGTTGGTAGGTGTGAAAAATGATAAAATAATCAAATAAATAAATACAAATAAATACTTTAATGAGCAGAATTGAAGGTAAATATGTAAGTTCATTTGGCTAGTTTTTTGTGTTTATGATGATTTTTACGTACTATTACTTCAAAATCAATTAACTTTGTTATACCTTTTCCAAAAAGGAAGGTACGCGCGTACAACCAATATGAGAAAAATAAGTTTTTTTGCCAATAAGTATTGATTCGCCAAACCAAATGCGTGTAGCCCATGATTTCAATTATTTAACATTGTATATAAGAAAACAAAATACTATGACGTTGAAAATATATCGTATTACTAGCTGATTGGAGCTGACATTTTTTCCAGAAATAAACTCAAAAAATTGGCCCACACCGTACGGTACCACTTGCCATGTTCATGTTATCATGTTTCACATGGGCATTGCAAGGTTTGGATAGCAAATACGCTTCGTTTTTACCCCTTAGACGACCTTGCTAATCCTACCACACGGAATACGTTTGGATGTATTCAAATATACATAGATTACAACAAAAAAGAACTTTCCCTTATTTTAGTGGTATTTACCTTTGCTGAGATTAAGGTGTTTGTTTCTTCATAATTCATCTATTTGGTGACTGCTCGCAACAGTCCGTTTTTACTCCTTCATAGTATATCTGATCGATTCCCATTCGAATAGAAAAAAAAACAAATGTTTTCTTTTAACTTTGTTTTTTGTGCAATTCCCTTGTACTATATATGCAAGTCTGATATTTAGTTTCATCTAATCTCAAGCCCTAGTCGTCGAGTATTGGATTTAGTTGTTGGCTCCCCAACCAATGTTCTTCCATTAGTACCTATTGTAGAATGCATGGGCGCAATGCAGAAGAATGGGCGTACGAGTAATCCATGAATAAAGCTCAACTTCCGATAGTAATCCATAAAATAAAAAGAACCCACACTTAAGACTAGGCAATGGCATTCATCCAATGTTCAGCTGAGTGCACAATCCAATTGGAAAAGTAACGTTTTCTTTCCCTTCATAGATTAGCGCGTCGTACCATAAGTTACTTCCGATCGCCCCGACGTAAGGTGCAATAAATTTCAACAGAATTCATCGCCACCCAAGCCCAAACATTCCACAAGCAAACACATACGATTTTAGATAATTTGCTGGGCTGATTCGCCCCTTCCTTTGATATCGTTGCTTTGCTTCGTGTGACTTCAATCCCATGGATTTATGGTAACCCTCGCCACAAGGATGAACGGAATTGATTGGCACGATTAGATGGAGACCAACAATTCAAGATTGTAGAGCAAGTGAAGAAAAGGCAAGGCAATCGATGTAACAGAATCGTTTCGTTCCAAGCCAGGAATATTCTACGAGGAAATCGTCGTTTGGTGTTGTTTTTCTGTGAGTGTTTGAAATTGATTTTTTTTTCTGTATTTTACCTTCATTACACAACGTTAAAATTATGAAAATATGCAGTGTTGTTTTAAAGTATCTAAAATGTATATTTGTATGAAACAACAAGTTTTTTATAAGATCATAATTGATTCGTTTAATGTTATGCATTTTCTGGTTGCTATTGGTCACTAGAAAAGTTAAACAACCCGAACATGCCGGTGCGAGTTCAGGCGTACAATCTCACCATGGTGTACACTCAACTTCCTCATCAACGTTGGCCGATGTCTGGCCACAAACTGCTTGGGCATACTCACGCCAAACACGAAAATGCCCAACACTCTGTGCGTGAGCGAAGTACATAGCGAAGAGAGAACGAAACCGCTCCCCACGAAACAAAGGTTCATGCGACGTGCCGAGGGGAAATCATGCCCATGCTACATGTTGTCTGCTTCTCTGATTTTGCCACTTTGCTTTCAGTTCTCCCAATTATCTTATGCTCTCAAGAAACTTAACAGCACATCTCTTATGCTTAAGTGAAGAAGAGATTAAAAAAAAAACATAACAAGCAACATAACTCCACCCACTGCTCCTTTCGCTTGCAGATGTGATGATCGGTCGTTTGTTTAGCGTGTCACGTGTTTCATCGCATATGTCTAATTAAATCATGAGAAATGTGTTCTTATCATAAAATGCACGATAATTTAGTTAATCTAGAAACCAAGCAAACAAGCGCAGCGATCTAAAAAAATACATACAAAGCGTATTAGAATGTTGGTTGTCCTATAAGTCCTCGCAAAATATAACATTAGATTTCATTGCAGCTATCATAAAGGTTTTATACTGAAGAAAAGGTAGATAGATGGGATAAAAAATCAATAACAAAGAAATCATTTTATGCAACAAACTAACGTGATCATATTTCGTTTCCAGTCAGTTCCATCGTTACCAAACATTGCCATGTTTACGTCGTTCTGGTGTTGCAAACAGCAGTGCAAACCATATTCTTACAAATTTGTTTAAATCCTGCTGATCCTCGGTTTGCCCGGTGAAACGAGCATAACCTTTGCTAATAGGCACATTAGCATTCACCCCGTAACCGCACGGTAATTGTGCGAATCTGACCTGCTAGCCTTGTGCACCGTGAAAGATCAACTTCCAAGTGCATTAGAAAACGAAAGCAACCAACGCTAACGCACGTCGGAGCAAAACTGCACACAAAAAAAAATAATCAGAAAACCCCGAAGGGAAATTCGGTAAACCATGGCTCAACGCAAACGACTTTGTGCGGATAGATTTGCCGAAAAAAAAGAAACCAAAACCGAACCGAACCGGATAGAGAAAATTGGCTGACCGGGTCGGATGATAAGAATCAGCACAATAGGAATTGAGAATAAGCCGTAACCTTAAACAAACACGTTCCGAAGGGCTAATTGATTTACCTGTCCTTCTGGTTAGTCTCTGTATGGTTAGTTTCCTTCTGTTCAACCTTTTGCACTTTGGCAGGACACATTCCACGCACGCACGGAAACAAAAAAACCGGGAAGCTATCTATTTATGTTTTTGTTTATGGAGAGATTTTTGCTGTTGTTAGTTTTGGGTTATTATTTCAATACTTTGGTTTTCCCATTTCTGGTTACTGCGGCTTCAAACATAGTAATGTGTTACTAATTAATGGTCATTTTTTACTTATAAATTTTATCTGTGTCTCTTATAATGACTTCTAAACTTATGACATGCATGAGAACGAATTTTTCATCTAAAGTCAAGTTTATGCATTTCAAATACCCTTAGTATTAGTAGCTTTATGTCAATTTACCAAGTTATCGACAAATTTCATTCTTTTCTCTTGCACATGATTGGTGCCAAGGGTGAGGAAGCACTCTAGCCATCCTCACAAGACACAAAAAGGATTGAGCTACCACTTTCCAGTTTTGTTTATCCTACGTCTAGACCCGTAGAACGTGCTGTTCAGTTCGCACCATCTATTTGTTTTTATTTTAATAGAAACATCAGAGGAAACCCAATTGCAAGTATGTCAATGCCTTCATGCACTTGAAGGATGAAGGTTCGAATGCATCCGTTTGTACGGTTATAACATGTTGTGTCGCTTTTGAAAAGTGCATAAATGCCTGTTCCCAACAGAATTTAAATTCTCAACAATTTGACCAAGTTTCCCATGACGAAAAACAATCTCAGCCGCACACGATGCGGGTATAAATGCTGAAATATCACACTTTGATTGACCTTCATGAAAACTGACACACTCAATGTAATGCCAAAATGCGGTGTAACTCCTTGGAGAGAACGATTTCACGCCATCATTAGTTTCAATTACATTTTCGACGTTTCAATCAACTCGCACTCGGATTGCTTTGTCCAGTCTCAAATTGTTTCCAAACTTGTACGGCTCGATCATTTAGGGTTCAATTTACCGAATCGCTCTAGTGGCCGGCACAAGGACAACTAACGCGTTGTGGTTGTGGCCTTCATAGGTTTATCTTTTCTACAGTTTTGTGAAAAACCTTACGCAAGACATGCGGAAACATTGCTCAATTTTTATCTTAATTTTAAACTTATTCTCTTTTACGCGACGATTGTCCTTGGACGGTTTGGTGAAGCTTGCATAGGAACCGGAACCGAATCGGATGTTGGTTCGAAAGGTGTACGAAATGTGTAATGATGGGCATAAGTATGTAATAACGTTTAATTGAACCGGCATCATTTGATTTCATTCAACAAATACTTTAAAGTACGCTTCTTTCAAGCTGCGTTATGCTCCGTGTGCGTTTTTTTTCTGTTGTGTCTATTCCATTCCGTGCCAGCTCCGTCCCGTCATTCGTTATTATCGGCCTGTTCACATCACCCACCCATCCACGGTGGGAGTAGGGAAGCTGTGATCGGAAAGGAATGCCGTCTTCCGCCCAGGGTGGAATGAGGAACTGACATTTTCCCACACTTCTGGAGCTCTTGTGGAATTGCGCCAGTCTTTCTATTTCTGCCCGGTGATGCCGCGGTGTCGGACCTTTGTTTTTCTGGCGCGGGCACACAGTTCCGGTGTGGTGATCATGATCGAACTTGATGATCGTTCTTCTGCTGATCTATTACCAGGTCTGGTAAATGTGCTTACCTTATTTCGTATGATTTAGAGATTGAAATAAGGCAAGCTTAACTTGATTCTTACAACTGCCGTCAAGAATTGTATGATTTCTCGCTATGTAATATTTTGGGGAAGAAGTACATATTTAGAGTATTAGCTGGAAGAATGGAGTAGGAGTTAAAAACAAAAACCAAACCAATAAATTTGAAGCCATGAAATATATCTCAGTGATAATTAGCTTGAGGCTTTTGAGACTTATTGAATCTTAGACCACGCAAACAGATAGTAAGTCCTTACTACAGATGAGCGGTCCATTAAAATCTTGAACCCACAACGGACATGTTGTTAAATTGCAAATTGACGACTGTACTGTACCCAAGTACGAGCTTATTTTAGCTAAAAGATAATTCTAATCCTCTGTTTGAATCGTGATGTACGGTATCTTAGCAATTAGCTTTAGCGATTTCGTAAACTACCGAAGCACTTTTAAATAAACGTTGAATAACTCAGCCAAAAGCAACCGTTAAATTGAACCCCAACGTACGGCACGGTTTACAGTGCGCAATTGCAAAAGAAAACCGTTTCGATTCCGCATAAGATATGCCGCTTCGATTGCAAACAGAAATGAAATATTTGGTAGCAACAGCAGCATTCCCGAAAAACATCCAGACACACGCACACATTTAAGCGTAAAAGCTACGCAATTTATTCCCCTCCTCGTCGAATTGTGTGTTAATAAGATCAGATATTTTGACAACATATCGGTCTGTTCGGGAAGAACCCCCACCGAAACCGAAAACTCCTTTTGATGTTTTTGGGCTGCATTGTTCCGCAAAAGCCAAATAGTGTGAATACACAATATACGCTATGCCGTAAAGGTCGAAGTCCTTTGAACTTGAACACCTGTGGTCGGTTTTCATTATTTCGTCCAGTGAGCTGCTTTAATTTTGGGGAGAGTCGCAGTTTTGGAAGAATTTTCTTAAGCATGTGAACCCGAACTACCGGTGCATCAAATGGGACGCCAAAAACGCTGCCATCGTGCAGTAACGAATAATCGTTCCGGTTGAAGGGTGAGCAGTAAGTTGTTTAAAACGCCGATGTTTAACACTGTTGGGAAAAATGGCATGAAACAGATCAATTTTGGCGCATCGTTTCCACAAAAACACATCGTATGACTTTTGAATGTATCCAAAGGAGCAACAGTTTGTGTGTGAGAGAATGATTAAGCAAACTGACGATCGGTTTTTATGTTTTATTTTTAAATTACCTCTTATGAAACACGTTTTTCGTGCATAATGAACATTCAAGCTTTCCCTTGCACATCATTCAAACAGTAGAAAAACAAAACCGTACTGATCGTAATGCATAACGCCACACAATTCAGAACATTTCTTGATGGATTATTTTGATAGTGTTGTTGTTTTCCCTTGCCCATCCGATTGCTCACCGATTCAACCAGTAGCATAAATCAGCAACAGGCCAATGCCAAGCCAGTTGCGAAATCCCCTCAACTGCCCATCATTCATAATCATTGCAATTGAACGCGTGCGAGAGATCATCATTTCTTCACCGCTGGTACTGCTGATTGTTGATCGATTGCGCAAATAAATGCATAAAAGTACACCCATACATTACATCGCGGAACATTCGTGCAATGTAATGTCGACTGCCAGTACCGCTCGGACAACTGGCATGAATAATGGAACATGTGTATTGTCTCGTGCCCTGCATTTTTACCGACTTCAAATCTTAAAATCGTTAAAATGTTGTTCCACGAAACGTACATCAGGTGACAAAAAGCGACCGGGTGTTTCTCGTGTTTCTACCAATGAGCTGCAGTGAGGGTTACAGTGAAAGAAGCAAACAAGTTTTAATTATTTTTCAAAAGATTCCGTTTCAGCAAAAGGATTCCATGATGGTTGTTTGCAATGCGAGGAGATGTTTAACTGAAAGTGCTTTCATTCACATTTTGCAAGTTTTGCTTGTTTATGAAGTTTAATTGTTTTCGTATAATAAGTAGCTCGTGCCAAAGAACATGAGTTGAATGACAAAAATCACTCAAATAAGAAAGTTTATTTTCTTTGCTTTCTCTAGAGCCGAACGGACTTTTTGTCATCAATTTTCCATAGATGTCCGAAATTATGGGAATGACAAAATGTGTTGTTAATGAGTTCCAGGACATCTTGGCACGACAAATTCTTTAGCCTGGTTCCATATTCATGAAAAGTGCCATTTTGTATTATTTAATCTTTAAAATTTTTTCCCAAGTAGTGTCATTTTCTATAACCTTGAACAACCCGTCGTCTGTTCAAGCATTTCACACCAGGTGACAATGCGCGGGCTTAGCGATAGCAGCCAAGGATACGTGGGAGAGGTGAAAAGAACCTCAACGCGTCTTAAAGTGGGAATGGCACAACCAATTCAATCGCCTCATCGCGTGCCATATGGAAGCAATTGTTTCCAGCGCTCAACAACAGCTTATTCTTTTCCCTCACGCAACGAAATCTACGTCGTGATGATACCTCGTCACTCTATCAATCAATCAAGTCTATCAATCAACCATTCATGAACTGTAACCCTTCCATCGGTTCACTTTAACCAGGTTTCCTGTTACACTAAACAGTGGGCTCGAAAGAGTCGGCTGAGCAGCGGCTGAAACATAATTAAAGGTAATTACTCCCCTCAAAGACATCCTATTCAGTAGAACTAATCGTTTACAAACAATCCTTTTGCCGAGGGTGACTGATGCCGCATTTAGCGGCCTTTGTCTGCCTATCAACTGTCTGCTCTTCCATGTACCCGCGACTTTTTCCTATCGACGGACGTTTTCGACGGTCTGGCTTAAACTTTTATTGGTTTTCCTGGATAACCGTTGCCTGGCATATTTATGGCCGGAAAAACTGCATCTCCAAAGCCGTTTGATGTGCGTGTGCCAGCAATAATAGACTTGGGTCGATACGGCACATTGTGTCAACAAACAAGCATCGGTTTACCGACAAAAGTATTCCAATGAAATCAGTTTTAGTGGAGAAGAGTGAGTAAAATGGTAACGGAAAGTCAAAGTTCCCAATGTGCTGTGTGGATTAGGTAGGTTTATGGGTTTGACTTTACTTGGTGTCTCATCGGTTTCGTCAATACCCATCAATTCGAAGGAGAGTTCAACAGACGTTGACACGTGTTCTTCAAGTGGGAAATCATTTGGGAAAACGTTGATTACTCATAAAACAGGCAGGATGGTAGAAACGATAAAATCGTATAGAATGTTGCAAACGATTGTCGAAATATATTTTAATATTAAACTTCTTAAATGTTCTTTTTTATCTGGTCAAACTATAGGCTAAAAACCAATCCAAAGAAAACCTTACAATCGAACAGCCTTTGCATACCTCATCCATAGACAAAATGCTTCTTGAATGCATGAAGGCTTAGGGACCTGAAAGTAAGTAGACACAGTAACTGCGTCTGTTAAACGGATATGAAAACCAATAACAATAAATAGTTAATTTTATTGTTGGTCTCCTGTTTGGATACAAGGTTCATCCTTTCCGGCACAGGAGTACGACAAACAGCTGCAGTGAGAATGTTATTCATGGTTGAGTCACTTAGGCTTTTCACCTTCAGCAGTAGTTGCTCTTTAAATTTTGAATAATCATATTGGCTGGTGAGCAGTTCAGTATAGTTGAAAGTTATAATCTATTAATTAATTTCATTCAGTGCTATGTTATCTAACCTTTGTTACGGTGCGAGTTTTCAAACAAAAATGATCCCTTCTTAGTATTACAATTCCATTTTCTAATGATACGATTTGGATCATCTTACAATACCGTTCAGGTATACCAGAGGTTCATAATACCAATTGTGGTTCAATACATACAATGCTAGTTTTGGCAATGTTAGGAATAAAATAAGTAAAGCAAAATTGAGCTAACCTTCTGCTGTCTTAAATAGCACGATTTTGATTCTCACTTATCTCTTAGGACCTATCTCGAGGAGTAGAGCCTTTGGCAAATATATACAAACAATGCATATTTGTAGCAATCGATCGTATCTTGAGCTCTGGAATTAAGTATCTGGGATGTTACTGCCTTTTCACGATCTTCACGATTGTAATGATGTTTTTTTAGCATCAGATAAAAAAAGACATCTCGTGATAATTCTAGCATTTATTGTACATTGTATTTGTACATACATTTAAGAGACACACACAAAAATTGGAATCAAAATGAATTTAAATTGTGTGTAAGTAAAGAGGAATAAGCAAAGATTTCTCCGATCGCTTGTAAGTATTATCTAAATTTCAAACCCTGAATCCTCCAGCACTCAGAATTAGCGAGTTAGATGATCAATATAAACCCACTCTCTAGAACTGTGCCGTGCGTGGTGGGACAAAAAAAATGTTGTTAACCAAACCCACTTAAACACAAGTAAAACCACTTCAATCGTTAATGTCGCCGACGTTCCAACCAACGCCATGCCACTACAAGAATGCAGCTGATTGTCACATCCATGCCTTTCCCTCCCACCGACCGCACGCATCTCGAGCTAAGGCTTCGTGTAATGTGTTAAAAACCGTCTATAAAAACGGAAGCATTAACTGCTCCTGAGGGTAGTGCCGTCGCTCATCTACCCTCAGTGTCGGGGGATCATCGGTGCCAACTGTTCCCGGCTGGAATCCTCAAACACGTGCGACCGTTGCCCAGGATCAGGTTACAGACGAATGATCAAACTGCTCGGGTGAAACACCACCAGGCATCGTACCGACGTACTACGGCGTCTGCTACGTCATGCTGCTGATTGGAATTTGGGCCCAACACCAAAGCTGGCCTCACTTTTAAGGCGGTAGATGGCTTTAGGCAACTTAAACTAGGTCACATTGCACGTTAGCGAGGCGTCTCTTTTTACGGTTCAAAGAGTCTCTTTTAAATTGCGTTGATTCTGTGTCATCTCTCGCTCCGCTTCACACTGTCTTCCCAATTCCGGAAAATGTAGAAAAAGGAAATGTTAAGGAAGCTGCTGCCGCAATAGCAATATGTATTTCCCTAAACAAACAACACACCATCATCCTCGTCTTGCAAATCCATACCAATGGTAATGGGAATGGTTCGTGTCCTGCTATGATTTGTGTGTAATCGTCGTTCCGGAATATCGCGCCACAACATGCAGATGTTTAGCAAAACACATGGTTCTTATGTTAGCACGATCCAGAAGAGCATCTGGTCGCATTCAGATGTGGCTATCGTAAAAAGGTGATGATGATGAAAATTATGAACCACACTTCCTGGTGGAGGCGGCAGTACGATGATACTTAATAAACGATTGATTGCCGTATGCTCGTACTATCCGTAGTGTGTATTTTATTTATCACTTCATTATCACTTTGTTGCTTTCGCATTCCGGAGCTTTGTTATTAGTATGTAGAGAAATATCTTAAATTAAGAACAAATACAAGGTAAAGTAATACTGAGCTACTCTTTGATGATACATTCGTTACAATCAAAACATGGTACGGGTTTTAATGTACTTTTACGTAACAATACAAGTGTCGAACAATAACGAAGTGTCTTAATGAGGCAAACAAATGATAATTATCAATAAAGATACGACTGTACGATCGCATGCGTTCTCTCAGAAAGCAATGGTTGCAACTAATGATCGCATGGTGGCGAAAAGATCTAATGCATCTTTCCGACAGTTAATAACGGTGCCTCAACTACAGGAAATGGCAGACACCCAGGCACAGCAGCTAAGTACGCTATGACGAACGGAACGTGTCATTTTGAGCGAGATTCGATCCCACCGAGACTGACTGATAACGTAAAAATCATGTCATGTGTGCTGCGGCAATCCTTAAAACATCCATTCCTCGACCAGTACTACTTGACTGAATCGTTCCAAGAAACTCCGTACAATTCTGCACTTTGTACATTAAAACAGTAATTGAGTGCTTCTTATTTGCACGCAAAACCATTCCATTTCCGTCCTCTCCGTCCAGCGATCACGAGAGCAGCCGATATGCCAACATGCCGTTTTAAAGTTCTACGTAATGAATGTACACGATCATGCGAAGGGAATGAGAAGGAATTGAAGATTTGGTGAGATGAACCAGAACGCAGAAGATGGTTAAAAGAGATGCAGATGGTGTCGTATTAAGCCTCATATGGAGTGTGAGGCTGAGTGATCCTTTGTAACCGACAGCATCTCCATTCACACCGACAACTGGACCAGCAAGAAATGTTAATGCAGGGTGATAATTTATCTCATACTGGCTGGCTCGGGCCCATTGTGATCCTTTTACCAGCCTCAACCCGGAATTAGGTTCGGTTTCCTGGTGTACATTTGTGGCCAGTAAATTTGGCAACTGTGATTATTCTTCCCTTTTTTCGACCTTCTTTATGCTCATCATTGCTTGGTGGCATATGCACTCGAACGAAAGTGTGGTGACATACATGTGCCCCATACATCAATACAGTTCAATCATCCTGTTTGATCCTTTTTCAGTGTTTACCGTTTGCCGTGTATGACGCTTCAATTTATTTTTATTTATTCTCTCTATTTGCCAACAGCAGCACCGTTTAGCAGAGGGATGTTAAATGTTCTAAATAATAGTCTGGATGAGCTGTGATCTGATGCATTTTTGAGATTCTTTATTTGTTCGTTAACAATTTCAGACGAAGATAAAGTTGAAAATTGTCTATATCTGAAGCATTAATATGATTCAGTAAAGTTCAATCTTACGGTTCCTTCTTCATTACATAATAGCTGGTTCATAAACCGTCGAAAAATGATCAAATATTCTTGCATTGTATGCAACAACCGCTTACAACCGTTTTAGCTCGATGTGTGTGTCCTCTAGTGACAAATTTGACTCACCTTTCAAGAACATGCCAAGGGTACAGTTATCGAGAGTGAATGTTTTCCCAAAATAAAGCGACCCTAATTGATGTGTAATTGTTTTCTGTGTTGCTCTCCGGGGCTGGGTGCACCATTTACTTCAGAAATTAGATCGTTCAGAGTGTTTGTCGTTGTGTTAAAAGGGACTAGAGATAGTGGCAATTTCCATGCCTATTGCCGCTAACAAACGCCTTCTGCGTGTGTGGAATGCCACATGGCTCAGCCAAAACCATCTGTGAGGGCGATTGAGTGATCTTAACAAGCATCACTTCTGAAGCCTGGTGAAAGGGTTCACGTGTAAGGAAGGTGGCTTTGCGCTATTTTGGTCGTCGCTTCGTTGAACGATCGGGTCAAAGACGACAACGTTTTAGAATTCCCCTCAGTGGATTTGCCTCGCGTTTGAGTGCGATATATACCGCGACAAGTTTTCATATGCAGGGTGCTTCGGCAAAAAGATAAAACAAATTCAAACTAAGCAATGAATGAATGCAATTATACTACACATTTCATTTTATTTCAATTCTATAGTTAACAGTATCTAGCAGAAAATATTCGCTGTTGCTTTACAGATATTTTAAATTTTATTTTTCGATATTTGATAATCTCTGAACAACCCTGCCACATTTAAAGACAAATACCCGTAGATTGGTGGCAATTAGAGGAAAGGTAAGTTATGACGCTTCTGTTTCGAAATGGATAAGTTGAAAGGTTAAGTGCAAGGGCGTGAGAGTACTGTGAGTGAAATGTTTAAAAATTGTTTGTTTTTGAACCGAACCTCAACGATGCGGAACTCGTCTGAACACGAATATGATTTCCAAAACTTTTGGTTAACAGGGTGAACTTGTTGGGTTTGAATTGGGGTAGACTGTATGATGTTATGTTGTTGTGATCTCTGGCCTAAGCACGCGTGCAATTGGTTTAATGCATGAACATCATTGTATGAAAGATATAAATAATACAACCACATTGGATCAAAGAAACCATAAGAATACAAAAAAAAATGTAACAAGCATTATCAGATTACGGAAATTAGGTTGCAGACTTGTTTGTTTAGTTTACTTCCATCAACATCAATTGTTTATTAAAAACACATCTTTACTTATTTATTAATCATAAAATAACAGCAAGCTTGATCAATCATGTGTACATACATTTTGTCATAGTTCAGTTGTATAAAAAAGAATCAAAATCGAACATAAGTTCATAAGGATCATAATTCCATCCTTGAGCAAGTATGCCTGCAAATTGTTATTGTCACCCTACTGGTTGATTACAATAGAATGGAAGAAAAGAAACGTTTTTAAAAGAAAAAAAACACAACATATGTCACGTACGTGGCACTTCCCGGGTCATCCATTATTGCACGCCACCAGTGCGTACGAGCGATCAGAGTATTTTCCACTCTTTATTCTCCTTTTCGACCTACAGCGTAGCGATCGGAACTAGCAACACCAGAGTTTCGACGCCAAACGGGAAATCCATATCCTTGCGGAAAAAACACGTACGCGCCCTGTATGCTACCTACCGAGGAGATCATGTTTCGGTACGGTTAAAGACACCTTTGTTAGGAAGCTTCTGGGAGGCCAAATGGTGCCTCCTGGTCTGCACATATATTGGAGTTGAATTTCGCTCACGTACGGGTAGAAGGAATGATGATGTTATTGATTTTGGCCTATTGCTGCTTATGCTTTCAACGTGCAAAATTGCGGAAGAGCAGATGATGACAATAACTCTATCTTGCCATGGTAACTGAAGGAAGTACGACAAAGTATTTCGCAGTAAACTGGCATACTGTGTTCACATTTGCAGGATTTCCCTTTTATTTAACTATTATCGATCATGGAAGTCTTATTATAAGCGTAGAGTAGTTTTTTATTCATTTAAAAAAAAATGATCTGATACACATACACAATTTATGTGGTGTAAATAAAATCCCCAAAATTACATGGCTTGTATGACGAACAAATGAAATAATTTACATTATTTTGAGTAGTAGCTAAAACATATAGTTTTATGTTATCTTGATAAAATTATTGTTTATAGATCAACACCTTTGAAGAGAAAAAGCCAAAAATCGCGTACCCATAACATGAAGACTCAATAAACCGTAAATCTATGACGACAGGATGATCCCAAATAAGATAAAAAGAAGGCAAAAAAACTAACACAGAAAAAAAAATTAAAAAAAACGTTACAAAAAAAAAACGTTCAAACAAGAACAAAAACTTCCAGCGCGAAACAGAATTCAAAAACAAAATGCTCTTTGGTAAATAAACACTTTTTTTGGTTTCAATTTTTTTCCTGTTTCTGTTTTGGTTTAGTTTTTTTCTGAATCACCGCAATAACAAGGAAGTGGAAGGAAAAATCAAAAGCCTTAAAAAACTACACAGTGACAGCTTGCACGTGTAGTATAAGTGATGTACATCCGATGTAAGAAAAAAAGGGATGATCGCGGCTGGTTATCGGTTTGACTTTGGATGTCATAATAGGAAAACGAGGGGTGTAAAGAATATTTATTACCCTTTAAACAACGCTAACTCGCCGTGACACATATGCTAAGTGAAGCATGCGATATGAGGATTAATGGCTTAGGATATGTATAAAAATCCATTTAAAATACTTTATTGAATGAAACGAATCACATTACAACCATAAATCACAAAACTGAATGAGTCCTTCGGAATCTTGCAATAAAAGACAAAAATAATTTTAAAGATTGTAGCATGGCTTGCAACTGTAACATCAAGGACCACCTTGAATTGCTTATAAAACTGTTAAGCTATTGCATGTAAAATCTACAAGTACTCGACTATTCTAAATCGCAAAAACATTGCACCATCCCTAAGTGTGCTCCTTCAGTAGCGATCGTCGTAAAGATACCCGTTGGTACCGTTCGCAGGAGCCAGCAATTATCAAGGAATGTTTATAATAGTGCACAAAATGCATCACGGTCAAACGCCAATGGCCAGTTTTGCTTCGACAAAAACAGATCCTTGCAATCGACGATCCGTGCCAGACTCGTGCTATTCGTTGGCTTATGATTGGCTTTCCTCGACCCTGTAATTATCTCCATCTGTAGAAGCAACAGGAGTAACCTTCCGATTATTGTTTTTGTTGTTGTTGTTCCATCTAAGAAGCGTCGGATCAAATGTTGCAAATATGCAGCTCAGCGAAATACCATTCCACAAAACGAGACCATTCGCCGTTTGTCCAATGAAGCAACGCGAACGAAAATCAGTCAAACAAAAACGCACATCCCGAGGACCATCAACTGCAACAGACCGCCAGAAACTTGCAAAAGTGAGGGCAAAATTATGGACTGAAAGTCACTGTAAAGCCTTTACGGTTTGGGGTATTGCCACAACGCTACGCCAGACGGGTGGCAAAGAAAATGTTTGAAATCGAGTCGGTGATTTAACTGCTCCACCTAACCAGCCGAGCTGAGTGCCCTCGATGCTGATGGAACATTCTTCGGTTTAAAGACACGCTTTCGGCTCCCCAAGCCAGCGTATCGTCCTAATTCCCTTCGGTACCTTTTGATGATCGCTCGGCCAGAAAAGAAGCATCCATGATGTTGCATGAATCGAAAGAAGAAAAAAAACATCCAAGACACATTCTGCATTGCATTTGTGTAACGCCTTGGTGGTACCGCAGACCACGCGAGGCATCGGTGCTGATTCTGTTCCTTGAGTGTGTGTGTGATTTTTTTTGCAGTCTAAGTTAGAGGCTAATTGGGTATCTAAATGCCAGACGGTCCCTTGTTTTATGGTCCATGGCCACGAAACAGTAGACTCCACCAGATGCACTGTCCGGCATTCGGGGCGTCGTCGTTGGCTGCCGTCTCGTTCGTGCCTTTAATAATATATCCTTCCAGGACCTTGGGATCAGATGGGGCTCGATGTGGTTGATCAGATGGTTTGTTGTGTTTCGTGCGATTCGTTTTCGATTTCAAATGCTGATGTGGTTGCAGTCTGATGGTAACGGTGTATCAAAATGAAGCTGAAAAATATTACCTTGAATACCGTTACGCATTTGGCAATAGGAAGGATAGATCATTGGCAACGCAATGAAAATTGTATTTTATTATTTATGCGGTCAGATTCGCGGAGGATGATATTGTGACTATACATGGCATTTATATATACTCCCCACAGGAAAATAATTTACGATATTAAAAAATAGAAAATAAATTATTGTTTGTTTACTATAAATTCTAACCGAATCATTGTTCCAAACATATTGAAAAAAAAGGACGTCATCTAATTAGTAGACACCGAACGACTCACCAAAATTTGGTTTTATGAGGACGAGGCATAGTCAACTCTGCGTTTTAGGACTTATTCAATATAACATATGAATCCTAACATCACATAATATTCCTGTTTATTTCTTACATACGTTGTTAAATAGTCAAATGAATCTATCAAATCCAAATTCTATGATCTACGTGATGACCAAAAACAACCTCCAGACGAAATTCAAAAACGTGTTCTTTATCACACATTAATCAGGCCCATGAATTTATCATTGATTAAAGCAGCCGACTCACACAATCATGGTGGCCTAATTTGATCATTTGCACGGCTCCGTGTCCCTAATAGAACGGTCCCTCCTTGAGAATGCTTCCAAACCCATGAATCATGTCTGTCCTTGCGGTAGAAACCGGAGACCGTAAAATGCTGCGTTGAAACCGGTGTCATTGGTATGATGATTCGAAAGCTAAATGATGTGCTATGCTAAAAGTCTCTTTTTGCGCCCGCTTTTGCTCTATCTGCCCAAAACTTTGCACCGAAGGCCATGCACTGCATCCTGGAGAGCCCAGGATTGGGTGTTTCCTTGCTCAACGGCCTCGTCAATCCCTTCGTCAATCAAACCATTAACCAGGGCCGACAGACAATATAATTATAGAAACCTTCGGCAATCGACACGCGGTGGCGGCTTTCGTCATCGATCGTTTGTATGTGTGTGTGTGTGTGCGCGCTCCTGCCGCCCAAAGTATCGCCGACACGGTAAGGTTCAAAGCCAGCACAAGGAACGCCAAGCATAAGGCAAACACCATCCGTCCGTCCGTCCGCCTTCTAATTATTGAAAAACAAACGGCAAATGACCGCAACGCATGGTGGTGGATGCTGGCGTTTAGGACCGGCGAAACCCTCCGGGCCTGATGCGCCCGATGCTTAGGCCAATTTCTCGACCACAGTGTGTCCGTGTGTGCACAGTGACTTGGCCGTTTGATGTGATCCCACCGGTACACGTACGTTCGGTCATTTTGATCCTCCCCCTATTTCTGTTTCGTTTCACCGCTCCGAGGGCGGCATCGTTTGTTTTAGTTTGTTTGTCAAACCGTGTTGTATACGACTTTTCTCGCAGCTTCTCTTCTACCGACACACACACGCACACACACCTGCTACCTACCGCGGATAAGTTTCCTCCGATTTCCTCCAGTTTCCTTTCCGGGTGTTTGTAATAATTTTCAACTCCTATAATCTCAGGGGTTTTTTTTGTGACCGCCTTATGCTCTACCACAATATTTTCCTTTTGGACCATCTTGTTCCTCCAGGCGGTGTACATTTGCTTTGCACGATAATCGTGTTGCTATTGTTTACTCATCGGTAATCACATAAATTTGTGTGCATATTTGTTCAGCTTCTCAGCAGCAATGGCCCTAGGAAGTCTTCGGGATGCGGCGCAAAGAAGCGGACAGCATAATAAGCGAGTTTGAGATGTAAATCCTAAGAGGGAAAGTGATGTTTTTGCATGCAATTGCTTTGTCAACTGTTTGGGAGAATGTTGGGATTTAAATAGTAGAACAAAATCAATTCATTCTCGAAGTAGTACCAACAATTCACAAAATCTATATCAAACTGATAATTGTATTCAATTTCAATGAAGTAAGCCAATTATCATAATCAAGTGCACCAGCTTTAAAAAAAAGCGGAATTAAATCTTGCGGAAAAGCCCCAATACACCAAACCACAAAGCACAATCCGTCATGGGAACGCACCCCATGGGAACATCATGGGTGTTCAGTTTATCCCCTTCGCCCAATAAGAGGATCGAATGCAATCACCAATCTGTTGCTGGTGGTTTCAGCTGGAAACGATCATTAATAACGCTACTGGTGCGGCCCAGATTAGATGTGTAGCAAGCGGACCTGACCACCTCGGAGGATCAGAGATTGTTTGAAGTAAGTAATGTAAAGAAATTAGAAAGAGGGCGGTAGGAAGCGATGATGAAATGAAAATGTTAGTTACGCTGAGCAGGAATAGAACCAAAAAAAAGAAAACAAAAAACAAAAGAATACTTCATCACTTTTATTAAGAGATAATCAGCCGTTGAAGTCCACTTTGAGGGTTGGTGCCTGGTTTTCATTTGTTCTTTCATCACACTTGAGAGCTTATATTTTGTAGGCAAGCAAATGGTTTGATATCATATCATAGGACCACTCAAAATCGGTGAGGGCCTTTTAGGCGCTATACGTTTTTGCACCAAATACCTGATCGGTATGCCTAGATAAGGAAAATTTGATCTATGTGTGTATCGAATATGAGGCCAAGCAACAAAAGAACATGTTAATACATGATAAATCTCCTTTGAGTATGTACTTTAATAGTAATAGTAAGACAAAACAATATCAAAATTTTAAATGTTGTGTTAAAACTGTATTAAAAGATGGAAAAGAGCATCATCTATATGTCTCAATTTCAATCGCTACAACAACAGGTACAATGCAAAACGGTAAATTCTAAACCATTAATTTTGGCACCCTTCTAGTCCATAGATTAAATTTCAATGACCACTTCTTTGCTGTAACAGATAAAGCCAATATAATGATAGTTTTTATTAGGCCAACAATATCTCACTTGAAGGACCAAGGATTTATATTAGAATTCAACTCGGTAACTTGCGCGCCTTCTAAAGTTGTTAGGATCAACAAGCTAGAGTCGATCCAGCGTAGGTTCATTAGATAAGTTTTTCGTAATCTACCATGGTTGGACCTTAATAAAATGCCCATTTACCACGTGCGCTGCTCCGTATTGGATTTATAACCACTTTTAGACAAAAAGTTGCATAGGCTATATTAATAATTAAAATGCTTGCCAATGAGATTGACGCTACTTATCTTCTTGAAAGTTTTAAAATTATTCCCCCTTGAAAGAGTACAGGCATCCCCCGAGTTACGACCCCCTTCGAGTTACGACGATTCGCAGATACGACGATTTTGATTTTGACAGTTAAAAGTTGTCATTGAAAAGAAATTGATGTATTTTTTTGAATATCTGGGCTGATAACCGTTATACACACATTTCCAAAGATTCCACAACTACCCTATCTTGAATATCTATATTGTGTACGGTTTTTAAAATATAATTATTACATTATCAAACATTATTTAAAATAAAATACACGATATCATAAATTCCAACTCTTCAACTTCGGTTGTAAACTTAATATTCATAGATATTCGACATACGACTTTTTCGACTTACGCCTTGCTTTGGAACATTTTTTCGGTCCCAAATACAGTCGTATCTTGGGGGACACCTGTAATTCGTGTATGTACACATCACCTCTTACCAAATCGAATAATGTTTATGCCAGCAATACTCCTCTAACAACTAAGGGCCAAGTGTTTTATAAGTTTAGCTCCTATCACGACTATTACTTCAACATTTTGACATTTGAAGACTTTTTTTTGCCATGGACAAATTTGGCTAACTGAGACTAGTGTTAAGTATTGGCTATATGAATCTAATGTTCAATTAGACATAAGTCCGTTGAATAAATACCCATTATAATAATAATGCTCTTTCAAAAGTACATATAAAGTCGTGTCGACGCCACTTGAACTCAATGGCACGCACGCTCCGGCCCAACAATGCGCTCTGATCTAAAAACACGCGAGGAAAACTAACCCCATTAAAGTGTTCGTGTACGTATACTCCACGGCGTAAACGGTTATAACCGGAACTGCGCAAGCTGCACGCTAATTGCAGGGTATGCAGGCAAGGACAATTTCTTCAAGATCACTCGTCCTGGGCTTTCCGCCACCGAATAATTGAAGGGATGGAATCAAAAGCATTGTGTACCTCCAGTTCGCTCACGTTCTGTATCGGCATTCAAATCTTTTGTTCGTAGCGATGCTGAACAAGAATATGCTGTAGAAACACACGTCGGTTTCTTCCCGCCCATCGCAACTCGCACTCTCCTCGGCGAACGAGAAGCAGTAGTTTGATATCGCGACTTGTTTGATTCAACCAACAGCCATATTTAACTTCGTGCACATTGCATCCGGAGCATGTGTTGATATTCTACACTTCAATTACCAGACAACCGGTGCTGCCTGCTCAAAGCCGTCTGCTGTACGACCAAAACCAGGAAGTAGCAGCCGCATCCTAGACAATGGATTGTGGCGTCTGTTCGGCCCACCGAAAATAAAATAAAATAAAAAACAACAACGAGGAACTTGAGTCCCAAACGCGTGCCGCATGTTATTTGCGTTCTTAATTTTAAATATTTGCCCTCGTGCCCTCGTGCAAGTTGGTGTGTGTCCTTTCAGAGATTGCTGTTCTTGCCGCCGGATCTTTTGATTGAGGATTGTGACTAACCAAGAACACGATACTTTCTGTTTCTGCACCAGATACTGAGGGATTTTGTTTGTTCACGTTCTTAACTTTTGTTGTATGGTTGCTTGTTTCCAAGTCGTTTTGCTGGTTTGCTGTTTTCTCCAACATATTTTGTAGTTTAATGAAGTCGTTCATGTAGATGATCTAGCCTTTTGTTGTAAGCATAAGAGGTTCTTGTTGGTTTTCCTTGTTGGAATCTTATTTTCTGTATTTAGTGCTACAACTGAAGTTAGTCCAGAACAGTCATAGCCACTCGTTTGATTTGATTTTTTGTAACTGATTAGGTCATTCGTAATTTCAAATTGTCCTTCAAAAATTTAAAATTGAACTAAAGCCAAAACAAAAATGTTTAAGAACCATTTGTACAGAATCAAAAAAACATATACAACTTTTTTTCTGCTAAGACCGGCCTAGTTGGCCGTATCATTTTTTACATAAAACAATAAAAGCTGATAACGATTTTGAATTTTCAATACATTATTGATAAAATCTTTTATGTTCATGTTTCTATTTTTAGAAATTTATGAAATAATTAGGTTAGCAGGAATAGCTTTTTTTCTATTTAGAAGCACCGTTGCTTCGGCCGTATTGCTTTTAGAATAGGAATAAAAAAAAATTAAAACTCACAATAATTCCAAGAAACATAAATGAATTGTAACACTTTAACCATGGTAGCAAGAGATACGCCGGTCTCATGGTACAGTCATCAGCTCGTACGACTTTACAATATGCCTGTTATGGGTTCAAGCCCCAAATTGACCGTGAAGCCATACGTAGGACTTGACTATCCTGGTATGGGGGGGGGATCAATAAGTAAATGAAAGCCAACCCCGCAAGTGGTACAGGCAGGCCTTGACCGACAACGGGTGTTGAGCCAAAAAGAATAAGAAGAAGAAAAAAGATATACTCTTGTGGTATCGTCGTCAACTCGTACGAGTTAACAACATATCTGTCATGGGTTCAAGTCCTAAATGGACCATGCCCCCATACGTAGGACTGGTGACTACTTTGCTATGGTACTAAATAAGTCACTGAGAGCCAAGCCCCCACAGGCAGGCCTTGATCGACAACAGTTATATTGTCAAAGAAGAAGGAGTAGGAAAATATACCGTTATTTTTCGTCAGATTATTATTTTAACTAAGGAATGTAAAACGTGATACCTATTTCCGAAGAACAGAATTAAAGCGTGGTACTCAACAACATGCTCGTCATGGAATCAAGCATATGTAAAACGAGCTCTTTATATCCTGTTAAGAAAAAACCCATAGAGTTGTTGATAGCAAAGTCAATATAGCCGCTGAAGCATGCTGAGACCGAAAAAGGTTGTTGCGCCAAATAAGAAGTATTTTTTTTGTTTGTTTTAGCTTTCTAGCTCAACACTACAAACAAGCACAATGCAAACCCTTAAAAGTCTACGCTTTGTAACAACTGGTATCCATTCCAACTTAAAGCCCTCGGAGCAAGAGACTCCTGTTACTATCTTTGTATAACATATCCAATCGACAGGCAATCTTTCAAATTTTTGCCCAGCAATACGTTACCGCAGCGGTGTTAAAAGGTGCCTTTTGGCTGTTTTGAATTTGAGCTTTTAAGTGCTGTTTGTGGTCGTTTGTGAGCCAATAACATTACTAACTAAAAAGAACCATGATAGACGGTCCAGAATCAGCATCCTTAAAAGATTATCCTACACTTGAAAGGCAGTATTACGAGCAAAACTCAATAAGTAACCAACAAAATTAGTTATAAGCAATAATTATTTTGAGCTCATTCCCTGTGATTGTTCGTCGAATTTTACAGACACACTCGCTATTTGATGGTAAGATTACGAGCTCAAGTCTAAAACATAGCACATGTGCCTCCTATCACAGTACTGTTTTTTTTTTTCTTTCTTTTCATTCTGTTGCTCAAAATTGGAAATTGCATTTGCATCGATCATTTTGAATTACAACTTGGCCAAGGTATACACTATATTGCTATACCTTGTTCGACGAATTTGTCGCACATCAATTTGACAGCTTCATATTTTGTTTCCTTTCTGTGCATTCGTCTGGGAAAGTTTTTCTCTCCGTAGTTGCATAATTCAAACGTTCTAATTCGAAAAGCGTGTATGGTGCTCATATTGTGCTATAAAAATTGTGTTCAAAGTTCATCAAATAATTACTGATACTGAATAAAATTGCTTCAAAGAGCGATTGAAGAATACGTGTACTTGTACGCAAAGTTATTCCACGTAAACAGGGCATTTGTTGGCACAGCTTTACTGTTCTAATTCGTAACAGAAAAAAACCTCCCGCCAGTTAGCACGTTGAACAGAGCTGGATAGTTTCACAAGAGCAACAGGCACAACAACCTACACCAAGCTTTTGTGCGCGCTTTATCGAACTCTTTTTTATCAGCATCCTCGAATCAGACGAATGCATCGAAGATCGAAGAAAGGAAGTAACGCAATGTCTGGTTTGTGCGCCATACAAATGGTATCCTCCCGATCGAAATATTCACAACCGTGGCGGTAGCTTCTGAAAAACATGACGCGACAGAACATCGCCTACCGGCATTGTACGATCGAATGCATTTATTATATATGGTGCGTCGAGGAATGGCAAAGGACGTGCCGAATTCCAAGTACAGTTACAAGGTGCAGACAAAGTTCCGACCAGCAACAATGCCAATCTGCTTCAAGAGAAGCGGGAGGCTAAATAATCGATGCTTTCCCGGCACGGAGCTAACAATCCATCCTGGTAAAGACATAAATGTATTCCCGGCTGCCATTGAAGTGAGAGTCTCTAACGGTTTATATTGGGGATACATTTAGAAGCCTACCGGTTTTCAAGGCCTACTGCAGATGTAAGAACAGATCCTGCGTAACGACAGCCATCCTCATGTCTGCGAGACAAACCACCGGTATCACAATTCCATGTTGTAAGTTTGCAACCGTAGATGACTTCCAAGTTGAAAGATAAGGAGGTAGCAAGAGCGGTAAGTTCAAAATAAACATTAGTATTTAAATCTCTTAATTAAACACGAGAATATTTGCTTCTATTTGATTTAATTCTGAATGTATTTGCAATAATACCTTTATCAATTATTATCTTCAATAAGCCCTTGAGTTTTTAAACCGCTAGATTCCATTATTGGTAATGGGGTTTCTTTCTCCAACCAGCGTAGGAATGTTAGTGAGACACAAAACTGTGTAAAACGCTCTGTCCTGTTGCATTTTGGCAGCAGAGGCTGAAATCAAAAAGAAATCCGTACAGCAAACCCTGAGAGTAGAACAAGTTTAATCCCAAACATTCCCAAAACGAGGCTGACAGGTGGAGCAAGCGCTTAGCAATCCCAAAGGTCGACGGCAGAATCAAATGACGAATTGCACTATAATCTCATGCAAGGTCCCTATTAAGGAAGCGGTTCGAATCTCGTTTCTGCGATGCATTACGCCGCCGATTTGTTTTGAAAAATTTGGTACTTTGTGGTTGAATAATTTATTGGCTCACAACGCACTGCCCAGAACCACACATCGACGAAGTAACGCTACCATCAATAGTAGTTTGCGTCCGAGCAGCGAAATACAAAGAATGCGCATACAATACGGGCTCTGCCCGGCCGATAGGGGCTGGATTCGTTTTGTTGAAAACTGATGAATATAAATTAAGCCATATATAAATTGGTTCTCGCTTCATTTGCCAATCGGTTGCGCACGAAACGCGCCTCAAATCCGAGCGCGTTCGCCTGCTCAGCTTCTTTCTGGACATGAGAAGAATGTTCGGGAATAATTATTCACTGCAAGCGTTCTGTTTCTTTTAGTGTGCACACGCTTAACTTTACGAGCCAGGTAGACCAACAATTACGGGAAGGAAAATGCATAATCTGTTACCAAAAAAAAAAACACACGACTCAACATATATTTCAATAGCAGTGATAAAGTGGGTGTTACCGGAGCGATATTACCTTTCCATCGTCTGGCTCGTCACTGTGCCGCAATTTACGCAAAACGCGGCGGCGAATATGTTGCAAAATTCAAATTAAAACGGCTCAACCTTGCAGAGCCGCACACTCATAAGTAACGTGGAATTTCAAATCATCGTTCCATACCATCACACCGTAGCCAGGTTGCAAGGGAAGAGAGCATACAGTAGGTCTGTAACAAGCATCACCAAAGGGCAAAAACGATCCGATATTCAAAACTGTTATAATGCTCATGCATGTCAAAATGTAGAGCTTTGGTCGAATAGTTTATGTTTGAAGAATGAATCACACCGTCCACCAGCCAACTAATGCCCGAAATTTCCATTTCCAATTTGTGACCACAAAAATCGTGTACTTTTGCCTCTAGATTGGAATTGCGATCGAAGGGGATCACACCGGGTTCCGAAACCATACGCGAATTGGAATCGTTTTGTGCGCTCGCAAACTTTTTCGGGGCGGATCGGAATGTTGATGGGCTCTGCTTTTATGTATGCTCTACTACTACTACTACTGCCAGAGCATTCGGTATCGATGCAGCTGTTGTAAAAATTCACGCAACCTCGACTGGACATGTGGCGCGCTTTATAGGAGTCAGGACCGTCGAGATTTTCCGTTGCATGAGATATTCTTTTCTTCTGGTGGTTCTTCTTCTGTTGCGACTGAAAGCAAATAGGTTGACAGCGCAATTGATCTTTTTTCACCTCTAAAAAACGGTTTTCTTCATGTCCACCACTTCCACCAAACTCAAAACGATGTTTCTTACACTAAAATAAAATCATCAAAAGGTGTTGATAAGACGATAGCATATCGAAAAAAGGAATTGAGAGTAACATTCCTTAACTTAACTCTCTTTTTTTTTTTGCAAAATGCATCGGCCTAAATAAACAAAAATTGGACCACTGTACAGCTTTTACACCCTCGTGATCCAAACTGATGATAAATTATGCAAAATGGGCTGTTTTTAAACTCACCGACAATCGTAGCGAAACTACAACGCTCCTACATTCCGTAAACAGAACAAAACACATAACTCTACCGTACACATAAGCGCGCGACACACGCGACAACTTTGAAGAAATATCAAGATTAATAACTGTCACCACGTGATGTGCCACGGAAAGCGGCGGAGAAAAGAGTGTTCCTTAGCCGCCCCCCCCCCCCTGAGAGCGTCATAATCTACTGGAGAATGTTGAGTAAACTCCTATGCCACACACTGCGGGATACCTTCACAATATTTAAAAAAAAAAAACTACCATCAAACCAAGATTAAGGTGAAAATGATAAATGAGAAAACCAACCAAAACGACCGTCGTCCGTCTAAACGTGAAGGGAGGGAATAGTAATCGTGATTCGAGATCGGATTAACACCGAAAAAATAAACATGAACGTAAACAGCTTGAAAACTAGGCTAAGAAAAAATCGGTCGGTATGTGTGGCAGTGAAGTTGACCGAAGCATTCTATTGGGCACAATAGTTGAGAGAGTAGCGCACATTATTGGTCCCTCAAACACAGCGACTTTAGATACAATCGTAAAAAAGGGATAAAATAATTGATGCTTGAAAGGTTACATCATATAGGTATAAGTTACCGTACGGAATTTTGAAGAAGTGAAAATTTCACAGTAAAGCAAACATTCTTATAAAAATCGATTGAGAATGGTCGTTTTCTAAAGCTTCCGGGCGACCTTTCCGGTGTGCCTTACCTTTACCGTTGAACTGTCTGTCGGCACCTGTTTGCGCTGGCCACGAGGCACGAAAACACTTACGATGCAAGATAATCACACCTGCCGTTCTACCGGAACTTCCAAAGCATACCGCTGGATGGGTTGCGCTTGCAATTAACATCGAGAGCACTCCCTATTCTTCCCTGTTTGCAAACTAGTTGAAGGTGCATGAGAATGCAACTCGCGACTTGGGTGTGGGCGATGATTTATGGGATGACCCCACCATGTGCTGGACGACTATACTGTAACACACATTACCGGCTTTAACTGAGGCAAATAGGTAACACCCGAGGTTTGGCGCAGCACCAGACATTTATGTTGATTTATGGATGCACCATAATCAGAGGTCAGGTCGGAATTTGCTTAACCTTGCAATGATGAGTTATCTGTTTGTAGTGAGTGTTTAACATTGGCGCTACTGCTGTCGCGGCTGCAAGATCGATTGGATAGTTTTAATATCATGAGTGTTGCGACGAACTTGGACATAAAAATGCTTCTACACTTCGCCAATCCACAAACCGAAGGCCACTGAATTAAGATTGGAATCCATGCATCACAGATTAACCATTTCTTTTTTGTTGATTGAACAATATTGATTGTGATTCCAATTTTTCTAATATTAGTTCTGTTATAGATTTTTTTTGTTAAAATAGTACGATAAAAAAAATCATCTTCCACCGCGTCCGAGTATTTAGATTCAACTGAATGGACAACGATCTTACGGGATTCCGCAAACACAGCGCCTAAAGCGAAATAGCCCATTGCATACCTTTAGGCGGTTATTGGTTCTTGGTCTGGTTATTGGTTGGTTATACATTAAATAAACCTTAGCTGTGCTGCATGAAGTGGAAAAAGAGGCTGAAGAGGCCAATAGGCTCAAAGTCTCCATAAACATAAATAAAAAAAAAAAGTTGAAAATAAATTAAGATATGGAGTTACGATTACAGGCTCTGTAAAATCTGTATAAGGATATATTTAAAAAAATGCTTAAATTCATTTTACTGTACACATATACGTAATAAAACACGTTCCTTGGTTAGATTTATCCACAAAATTATTCTAAAATATAAAAAAATTAATGCAACAATTATTAGCTTCATGCGCGCGTAACAACTCAAGTTCATTTATTATCTCTTCAATTTACAGAAAAATAACAAAATTATGGCTTCATAAGCTATGCTAATCAAATTAATAACTTCAGAGTATTCAAAAATAGAGTATCATAGTCGCTATGCTAACCTAATTAATAACATTTAAATTTGCCTGATAATTACTACTCCCACTGACAGAGTTAAGAGAAAGAAGAATACCGCATGTAATTGTAAGATAACGTGCTGCAAGAGTTGAAATAAAAAGCATACCAAGCAGTAGGATAAAATTGCCGTGTAACTATTATCCGTATAATCGTGCCAGCCAGTTGCCCATAAATGAAATTCTAATTTGCCGCTTCAGCACATGTTGGTAAACCAGACTGTAAAGAGCTAGCTAACATGCAATACGTTTTCCTTACCATGAAAAGGCACCCAGTTGCAAAGTGAAATGGATCGTCATCCTGATCCGATCGTTACAACATCTCGTCACCACTGTTGTCATCCTGGTAGACAATCGGGGAGAGACTCGGCGAACGTTCTGTGTGAAATGGCGGTCTCCTTAGCGGCTGCTGCTGCTGCGACCCCAATAGTGCCATATCCTCCTTGCCACTGCTGCACACGAATTTATCCGTCACCGTCTGATGGTGCTGCCTGGCTGCTCTTGCTTCGGCGCGGCCATCCACTACGCGGGTATCGCTACTATCCTGCTCTGCATGTTCCGTTTGATTGAACACCTCGATGTGCGGATCACCGTACATGGTATCCAGTGTGGGCATATTTTTGGCCTTGAGCGCTTTCTCTACGGCCAGTCCGATTTGGGAGTATAGCTGCTGGCTGCTGATGATGCTTATTTCGGGCGGTTTTTCTCGCACCATCCCACCGGTGCTGCGACGAGAACGCAACAGCACGCGACGCTCGGGCGCATTCAGATATAACATTCTCGGCGGGGTGGGCGGTATGCTTTCGGTGGGTCTCAATGGCACGAGAAAGGTGTTATACTCGGGACGATTGTTGGTTTGTGCCGCCGTCGCTGTCGGTCCCATGTACATGCGCTCCATGGGACTGAGCAATACGGATGGGTTCAGCAGATGGGTGTTTGAGTCCCGGGCATCACAATATCGGCTGCGAAGCGACTGTCGATCAGTGTCCGCCTGGTCAGGCGCAAGCTTCCGAATGCGGGTCGGCGTCAAGAATGAAGTTTCGGTCGACTTGGAGCACTGGGATGGGTAGCGTGGGGGTGAGCGATAGGGGAAATGCTTCCGTTCTGGCTCACTGTCGGATGATGATGAAGCTGGCGGTGTTTCGTCGATGTGTATTTTTTCCGGCGGAACCGTGGGTGCCGGTTTCTTTCCGCTTCGCGATTTCCTTCTGGTCCTCGGTGTCGATGCTGGTGGTGGAGGTGGAGGAGGTGGTGGTGGTGGTGTTGAAGCTTTCTTATTTTTTGTGGTAGTGGATGGCGCTGGCACCGGTTCTGCAGTGGCTAGTTTTGATGATTTGGTGGAACGTTCTCCTTGTTGTTTCCGCTCTGGCGGTTGCCTTCCTTGGATGTCTTTTCTATCGGTTTGCTCCTTGGCGTAGCTGGAGAGTTTGGTTTGACGCATCGACTGCCGCCTGGCCCCCCCTGCAGCACCTGCGGAGCGAGTTTTAGAATCAGTAGATGTAGTATATTGCTTGGGAAGTACTTTACTAGGTTCATTTTTCTTCGCCGAGACAGGTTTCTTCTTCGTTACCATTAGTTTTTGTCGCTGCCACTGCGTACCGACGGTGGTCCTAGCCGTTGTTGCCAGCTCGGCCGCATCGCACTGCACCGCCACTTCCTCCAGGGGGAGACACTTTGGGGGACGCACTATCTTGCGCACCAAAATCACCTTGCGACCACCGCCCCCGGTTGCGCCAGCTGCGGTCGTTCGATTCCGGTGCTGTAGACGTATGAAGTTCTTCGTCCAGCGAACTAGCCGCTGTCGACTGGCCACCGTTTTGCGCCCGTACTCTTCCACCTGCTTCGCTAGAATCGTGGACAGCTTCTCATCGACTTTGGACGCGATCGCTTTGTACGTTTTGTTCACCAGACGCTTCTCGATTTGGTCGATTTGGTCCTTCTGCTTAGCATCTTTTTGGGCTTTCTTCTTCTTATTCTTCTTTTCTGTAGATGATTGCAATTCGATTCCGTACTGTTCGGCAATGTTGTTCAGGATGGCCGAAATGGATTCAGCTATCGGTTCGGAATTATCCGAATCATATTCCTGCCCGAGCGGCGGTTGCTGTTCTTCAACGGCTTCGTTTGAAACCGCCGTTGCAGCCACTTCCATCGGCACGTCGGCTTGGCACGCAGCATCCTCCCGCTGCACTAGTGGTGAGGGCGATCGTTCCTTTTCGAACGATATGGTCTGCGTTGTGGCCACCGTTGTTTCTGTGCGTGGTGGCACGTCCGTTTGACAAGCGATTTCACTACAAGCGATCGGTTTTTGCGGCGATCGAGTTGCCGCTGGATCATTATCGTCCGTCTGAGCGAACGTAGATGTGGTCGGCTTTGGGATGCGTGTCACCGACACCTGGCAGTAGCGGTTACTCGTTTGCGGCGGACACGTCTGTATGCCCCGAGTGATGCTAATCATCCGGGAAGTTGAAACAATTCGACCGGGGGTCGATAACGCCAACGAACGAGTTGAACTATTCAAACTAGCTGTAACCAACGGTGTTCTGTCGCATTCTAGCACGAGGCGCTTTTTACCGGTACGGTACGGTGTGAACGCATTTTCGAGAAGCGCCGTCGCCTCTACAGCACACCGCTTTTCTACTTTCGGCGTCGAGGTGCCGCTCGGGATGCCCATCGGTTCCGCAACGCACAATTTCACATCATTGGCCATCGTAATCGTTATACGTTATATGAGTTAAATACACCGATCAAATCAATCAAATAACTGCACTTTTCACTGGTTTACATTTGCTTTGGGATTTAAACACTCTTGCGAAACACGTCTGCACTAGCACACGAACCAGAGGTTGTGACGTTATGCGGTGAACAAATCTGCACATTGTTCGGTCCCTCCCCCCTTCCAAAAGCCGTGTCATACCCGGCACAAGCACACGCGATACGGTTCTTGGTAGTAGCAGTAATGATTGAGTTTTTATTCTTCTGTGCTCGATGTGAATTAAATAGAATTCTACACCACCACCGGTGCAGCCACAGTAGTGTACCAACTAAGGCAATCGCTTCTGTTTGTGCAAACTACTGTTATGGGAAGGAAAAAGAATCATACAAGAACACCTCTATTAAAATGAAATCAGAAAATGTTAAATAAAATAACTCGTTTTCATAATCAGCTCATAGCTTTTTTTCTCTTGTACTGAGTTGTGAAATAAATTGCGAACCACATCTCATGCATACTTTTTGTAGCGTACTGTGTGATCTGTGATAAGCGAATTTAAATATTATCAGCTTTCTACATCTCTCGCTCTCTCTTTCAGCATGGATCGCTCTATCCATGGGCTTTACCAGCGTGTCATGTGCTTCTTTGTTTATTAAAGTCATCATTGATTCGTCATTAACCACTACACCTTGCACCGGTGCCGGCTTGATAACTTATCACCAATACTAAACAGCGATACAGTGGTAAAGTCAAACTTGTACACCAAATTCGCAAACATAATTTTCTTCCAATTTGTAAGCGACTGAGAGATGGAACATTGTCCCGTTTCATCAAACATTAATGCCAAATTAATAACATCAAACATAAGGAATAGATTTTTGTTAATTATTAAACTGTTATATATTGTACAATTAAGGCATGGATCATTTAGAAATGGGTCACTTTGCTTTGCGTGTATCTTTTATACCATCAATATAATTGAAAAATATTGTTTGGATGAATCATAGGGTTTGTTATAATATATTTAATTATATATATGAAAGAAGTTATTCTTCGCATTTATGAAAACAAAATCTGGATTTTTTTTCTGTTGATACCTCCCATCAATCGGCGCACAGCTGCTTCAGTCACTGTTCTGGCCAGTAAATTCCACCAATTCTTCAATTGTATGATATCCTTGGCAACGGTTCCCTTTTTCTCTAATTGTTGTTCCATTATTGCCCAATATCGCTCTATTGGGCGAAACTGGGGGCATTTCGAGGATTCAGGTATTTTTATATTAATTTCCCACCTTTATTGTTATACCATTGTAGCACGTCGTTGCTATAATGGCAGCTTGCTAGGTGGCAAAGTTTGTTGCTTAAAGCACTCTTTCTTAAACAAATCCGAATTCATGTTCTTATTCGTCAGAAACACGAAGGCCTTTTTGCCACAAGAGTACAGGCGGTCCTCGAGATACACGGTTAATGGGGACCGAAAACGGCCACAAAATACCGCGTATCTCAAATTTCCGCGTAAGTCGAATCTCGTGATTTCCAGCTAAAATATCACAAATTTTCGTGTAATTTTGCAAGTAGGGGGCGGTTTTAGTCACTTTATGAATTATTTGATATGATTCTGACTGAATATAACAGTTTTAAACCTTTTGAAAAAGTTTTTAACATTGGATCGAAACGGAAATTCTTTGGCAATTTACAATTGATGTGTCAAATCAGTACAATTTGCTCAAAGAACTGTCAAATTTAGAAAACCGCGTATCTCCGAATCCGCGTATAAGAGGTACCGTGTATCTCGGGGACCGCCTGTAGATGCCTTGCCAAATCATTTTTTTTAGCGAATTTATCGGTGAAAACACTTTTAAACCTCTTGGGGACGTTGTCGCGAGCCTTATAAGATTTTACCCTCAGGATTTGAAATCGGCTTTCACGTAGGTTTAATTATCCATCAAAATACAACCATGCGGTTTGGTCAGCGTCTGATCGAACAGCGTATATCTATTGCTTTTTCTATCAAGTTATGGTTTGGATGTTCATTGCCTCGAAAACACTAAAAACCTTCTCGGAGTCGAATTCGCCGCACAGTAGAGCGGTTGGCGTTAAGTTTTTCGGCCAAATCGTATTTCGAGAAGTTTATGTTAAGTTTTTCCGAACGACTCTCAACCGCAGATTACGATTCACGCTTCCACTCCGTCGCTTAGTTTGCACCTTACGGGCAAGTAGGCAAGTCGTCTGTGTGCACTATAATTTAAACAAAGGGTCCCATTTCTAAATGAACCAAGCATTAGTACAATACCAGCTAGATACTATTAAAACAACCACATTGAAGCGGATTGTTTTGCGATACTTTCCATGGGGGGATGACTCAAGGGGGAATCCACTATGCGGCATCTTCCGGTTGTGCCTCTAACACTCGCTCAATAGCAACTACCGAACCTGCAAAACCTACTATTGTCGTATGAACCTATTGAACTCGTTGTATCCACGGGTTGGAATCGCACATGCTTTTCTGAACCTGCAGAACCTACAGGAACCAATATCACGACCCGGAACGCTCCGGGGTCATTTAAGTTATTTTCTCTAACTCACGGTTTTACAAAAATATAAGTTGCTTGTAACTAGTTCAAACTATTACAGTAGGTAAATTATGAATATAAATAGAGAGGAGGGAAAATAAATTTAATAAAGGAAACTCAAACAAAATTTTAAGGAGAACACTAGCTGGAACTGGCGTCGGTCCGCTGCCTCGATCTAAATGACGCCGAAGAAATGTCTAGATCAGATAATTGGGAGGTATCATTGCGGCGTCTGATGCACTTCAGAAACGGATCGCTCATGTCAAATTGGGTTTGATGTCTGGGAAGTGCTAGACGAGGACGATGTCTTAGTAGACGTGGAGGGACATAAAAAACAATAGAGGAAATGAGAGTAGGGAGTGTCGCTTATGGATGGCTCCGAACTAGTGTTGGGTCATACGATTGATTTCACGACCCGACCCGGAGTCGGGTGCAAGCCAGTCGGAATCGATTCCGACCCGTGGGTGCAGTCGGGTCAAGATAGGTTCAATCCGACCCGACCCGACCCGAACTCGCTGCACCAACGGGTATGAGTCGCTTATGCTTTCTCGCACCTACCGGAGTCGTTGCACCCACTGAACCTACTTGTATCTTTCGGGTCGACCCGAACGACTCCGGGTCGCTTACGGATGGCTCCGACCCGATAGGTTCGGGTCGACCCGCCCATCACTACTCCGAACCGGAATGTTCAGGTCGACCCACCTATCACAAGTCACCAGTATACATTATGTTCGAAACATAACGAGATATAAATATTACATACAAAAAAAAACTTGGCTTAAACCAAGGTTATGTGATTTTTGTCGATTACATACAAGCAAATCATAAGATATTCTTCAAAATCACAAAAACAATATAGAAAATCAATATACGTAGAATTAGAACTGTTTAAATGCATAGAACATTATTAGATCCTCTAAGAGATGGTTTGCCTGCTGTTTTTTAAGGTAAATTGGAGTTACGAATAAAAAAAAGGTTTTTGTTGTGGAATATTTTGGATGATGCTATTTTTATTTATTTTATCCCATTTTATTGCATAACTCGCCTTCACGATCAATTCATACATCCAGTGTAATATTTCTTAGTCACGTAGAAAAACGCATACATTGCATACAACAAACAGGCAGAGCTCGTTCATAGTTCATTTATTGTAACAGAACCAAATAGAAAAATGGTATAATGCTTTTGGTTAGCTTGATAATGCTCTACAGTACTACCCTCTATTTGTGCTATCTTTATGAGGTTGAATGATGATTACGGATAAACTAAACTATGCGATCAATAAATATGGTCGGCCTGACTCTATTCCTCTCAGTCGTACATTGAGATTTGAAAACTATCGTTTTGAAAAAGTGTCGATGGATAACCAAAGCAAGATAACAAACATAAACGTGAACGTTGGAAACTATGTGCCGTTCCTTATTGTGTAATCTCTATGCAAAGTATGTATGAGCGTCGTCAGCAAAACGAGTCGTAACATAGCCTAACAAATAACTGAATACCTGCCAGACAAACTCATCAGCGACTTCGACGCTAATCGTTAAAACCTTTTCTGAAGTTGCTGTTGGTTTCTTAGCGATACCTACAGTAGGCGTACAGTACCTGTCTGTCATTCCATCAACACATTTACCGTCAATTACAACAGTTTACGTGCAGTTGAGCATCGTTTCATCTCGTTATCGTTTTCTTTAATTTTGGCATCGGTAAAGTCTTTCACATCGTGTTAGAATTCAAATATTCTTGAGCAACATTGCGCGAAAAGCTCTCAACGAAAATGGCTAAAAAAGTGTGCTATTTAAAGGTAAATTTATTGACTCGGGCTCACTTCTTCGTTTACACGCAATCCCTGTCCGTCAAACAGTGATGGAGTTATGGTTTTACGGCGATAGAAAAATATACTTATGCATTATACACGTTATACTTTTGCAGTTTCTCGAACGAAACAGTACGCCTTCGGTTTGTTTTATAATTGGTTTTGCCGAAGCAAGACGCTCTGCTTGCCTATTCGCTTTCCTTAGAGACAGCTGTCGCAAGTTCTTCTTGAGGTTTGTGTAGTTCCGTGACAATTTCTGACAAAAGAATGGATTGAGAAATGTTTTATAATACTTTCCACGATTGAAGCTAGCTATTACAGGAATTATAAGTTTACGTACCACCGACTGCAACAGTACCGGTTGCATCCTTTTCGATGAAATCCATGTTGATCAACGACAGCGTCATTTTGCCACTCAATATCACCTGGAAAAAGGGAATTCGATCAATGTATGCTTCAGTATGCACTCTAACGATCCAACTTACCGGTGCATCGTCCTCTTCCTCGGAGTTTTCCGGTTCCATTTTTTCCACCGCTGTTTCAGCATCCGACACCAAAATCTTTGAATCGTGCGGTAACCGGCCATCGAGAACGATCGATCTTGTCTCCTGTTCTTCTGTCGGTGCGTTTGCCTACCATAATTGGAAAACAAACTCTGTTTAATCTTGTCCCTTGTTGCAAATACAAATCAGGTGATGTTTCTTACCGTATCCGAATGTCCACTCATCGGCAGCAGTGGCGTTGATGGTCGGCTAAGACGCTTGCCATTTTCGCGCTGTGCCGTCACCTCCATCGCCATAACCTTAACAGTGCCGCGCTCGGTACTGGTGTCTCGTTTTTTCGGTTTCTTTTCCGGTGTACTGGTGGCGCTGGATGTTTCGCCACCCGACGTGTCCTGTACTGCGGATGTAGTTTCGGCAGCATTTTCCGCTGGTTTGATCGCATGCCCATTCAATAGCTTATCTTCAGTAGCATTCACTTCCGAGGTTGTTTCTTTTTCTTCAGTTGCGGGCTCATCCCCGTTTACGTTTGTTTCCTGCCGTATCGTATTTACATGTGACGAATCGCCAGTAGAAGTAAAACCAATGTCAAAAGAATGGGTATTAGCATTATGTTACAGTCGCATGATGAACGCTTGCATTAGAGAAGGCGTCAAGAAACGAAAGCAAAACACAGTTATGTTATCTAGCGAACTTTAAAAAAAAAGAAACTTAAAATTGCAGAACCAAACGAGAGTTAGGATTTTTTTTTTAAAAAGGCTCTTAAAAAAGCGTACAAAAAAAAAGAAAAGTAAATGGAAAGAAAAGCTCCAAAAACGAAAAATATCATAGGATAGATGTGGTTAATGTTATACTGAAATTTTGAGTAGTGGTAACAAAAAGACAAATAACTCTTTTTTATGAAAATGTTGTGGTTGTGGTTGGTTTTTGGGTATCGTGTTTCTTGTGTTAGAGAAGTTTCCCAAAACAGAGCCTCCTGTATAGTTAGCCTTTGAGTTTAATCGTTGTCTATTCTACGCTGTGAATGGTTTTTTTTTCTCTATCCACTTGCGTGGTCTCAATATTATAGGGCTTTTGCTGCCCTACCAGATTATCCTCATACTCAACTAGTAATCTACACAATGACTATAAACAGGAGGCTGTTGGGTTGTTGGGGTTGGATACTATTACATTAAACGTGTGTCATAACCACTTCAACGCAAACGCAAAATTGAACGGAGCTAGTAAGGGAAAGGGGTAAAATAAAACCGTTTGAATTAAATGCAGTAACAAAATACACAGATAGTAAAAAGATGCACTCTAACCTTGCTTGCGTTGTTCATCGCTTGTTTCTTAATGTTATCTATCTTCAGCAACTGTTCGTCTGCTGCGGTAATTAGACCTTGAATAGCCGTGACGACTGTTAATTAAGGATTGCGGAGAGATTTTGCGAAGACGAGTGAACAAAAAACGTACACGTATGCCAGGTATGCGTGTGGTAGGGGTATAGGTGTGGCGTGTGTGTTTACGTTTCAGTCATTCAGACGGCAGGACATTGTGGTGAATCATTGCATTGGTTACGTGTTCAGTTATTAATTGAGTATTGGTAGTAGTGAGAAAAGAAAGGATAAATATGGTTGTGGTAGCGCATTGAATTGGCGAAGAAGTTTTATTGTATCATTATTGGTTTCCAGACGAGTGGCAGAAAAACGTGAAATGAAAGATAGTTCATATCAATTAGTTTAGCAACACTAGCGGTACAAACGACCGGTGTAAAGATAAAGTGATATGTTGATATTGGCTGCATGAAAAGTGTCGTTAACAAAAGAAGCGCATCCAACTAGAATCACTACACCGATCTAGCCGATGGCCAACATTAGCAAACTATAACTAACGAGCCATGTTCTGCGTTGTTCGTATAGTAAAATAGAAAGCAAACTATCTCGAATATGCCCTTTATGCATGTGTTTCTCAATGTAGCCAGCCGGTCAAATGTCAAACCTCCAACAAACGCATTGTGTGCAGCATAAAATGTTGATGAATGACAATGATATTATGAACTTATCGTACTAGTTTCGATTGGATAGTCGGGTTTCGTTAGCAAATTGATCGGTCGTTTAATTGATACCATATGTTGCAGCTGCTCCAATCTCGAGAGGCTCTTTAATTCCTTTCGTTTTAGTCTCATTATCTTTGTTTGCCTTTAACCGCACATGCTACTTTGGCTGAACTTTGCGGCACCACGTTTTGTGTATTTAATTTCCACAAGTTGATTAGATATACTGATACCCTGCATAGTATTTAAGTGAGTGCGAGTGGCACATGATCATATTATTTTTGCGTCCAAATTGTAAAGTACCAACGAGAAGAAACAAGCCTACGCAGTATGGCAGGGTATCATACAATGTTCATTATTATTTCATTAAACTTTGTACTGAGAGTGAGTGCCTTACCGCCCGAGAAAATGTTTTATAAAGACAAAGGTTTCGTTAACTCAGTTAACTCAAATTTCGTTAACTCAGTTAATTTTGTGGACAATTACACCCAAACGAAAAGTTTAGTGCATTTTGTGTCGGCTTATGTGCAAACAAGTTTACCGGAATTAAAACATGAATCTGCTAGTCCTCGAGATAAACCAACGGAAACTCCTAAACTCGTTCAACAAACCACGAGGGTGACTTCATCTGAGTTTGTGGATACTTCCATAACATCGCAAAGGAATGATTCTGAAGTCACGACGCCACAAGTGAAAGAAAAAACAGAAAGTACATCATTATATCTGACAGACAAACCACCATATAAAACAATAGATTCTCTAGACTACTCTAGAGAAACGGATGATCCTGGAGTGTCATCTCTACAAGCTACAAAAGGACCAATAAATATATCATTGCATCCAACAGATGAACCATCGTATACGAAAACCAATCATCAGGAGTACACTACAGAATCGGATGATCCTGAGGTAGCTTCGCCACATCGCATAAACCAATCGGTCATTTTAAATACACTAGAAAGACTGATGTCCCAGATGATGTCAGCTTAGCGAACAGAAAAGTTTGGAGATACTTTGCACAAAACTAAAGCATCAAAAGAAAGTCACAATAGGTATGAAAACGGACCTAAGATTTCTACATAATAGCACATTACGAACATTGTATTGATACGAAGGCATAGCTGTTCAATAAACGACCGATCTTTCAATAGCTAGTCAACCTTCTCATCCAAGCTAAGTTATTAGCGATTCGAAAAGATTACCCGAATGATAAAACTAAGCAGCATGAAACAGTGTCACTAAAATCAAAATGATATGAAGTGTAACAACAGACAAACAAAACTGTGTTTAAAAACTAAGGACAAAGAAGGAAACAAATTAGCTAACCTGGCCCTTGGGTATGTTGCCCATATTGGCGATTATTTTAGTCATAGCGCGTTCCGTTTCGTCCAATTTCTTACGCAACAGTTCGAGTTCCATCAGCTGGTCGGCACTGTCGCCGCCAGCCAACGAAGGTCCCGATTGTGAGAGATTAGCTATCGACAAGGACGAGCTTTTGCTATTGTTACCACTACTGACGCTAGTGCTATAGTTAGCTAGATTCAAGGTGAGAAATTTGGGATTAGTAACGTTGCTGACACTGGTCGGTACTTGGCCAATTGTTGTAGTTGTAGTGGTAGTAGTAGATCCGCTCTCCGGCTCCGGGACTGCGACGCTCTGCTCGACGGTGCTCGTAGTGCCTTGTGCATCACTGGCATCGGCATCGGTTGAACCCTGACCAGCGGTAACTTCGGTTCGCTGCTCATCTGCGACAAAATTGATACTTTGTGTCTCACTGACACCGTTCGGCACGGCTACGGAAGGACTCAACGTCGTTGGTTCGGGAACGGGAAATGCTTCAGATGATGGTGTTGATGCGGGTGCAATTGATGATGAAACAATTGGCAGGGAATCGCTAGCAGGTAGATTAGTATTGCCAATCGTTTCGTCCAGGTTAGTGGAAAGCTCATTAGTGACGGTAATGGTCTGCATGTTCTGGGTGCTGTCTGTATTAGAAACCATGCTGTGCACACCGGATGACTGTGATTCGATCGCCTCAACAACCAGTGCAGCGGAAGCGGCCAATCTGGGGGGTTCTTGAGGGGATGATTCTTGTACACCATTCGTAATAGCTATCGCATCAGATGCCCCACTGTGGATGAGCTTTTCGGTAATGATATGATCTACGATCGATTCGATCTCGTTCACTACAGCAGCGGCTTCATTTAGCGTGCGTTCAACCAAAGCTTCCTTAGTGACGTGCTCTAGCGTTGTGAGTGAAATTTCAGAGTGCTTCTCCTGTTCAGCCAGCGGTTCGTGCGCTAATTCAGTGGATTCGTGCTTTTCATCTATGGTATCCATCACTGGGATGGCTGTAATCAAAGGACTAGGCATATTGCTTGTCGTCTTGGAAATGTTTGGCGACTCAACTATCGCATCGTCACTGGTGACCTCAGTAATGGTCATCGAATCAGACGTGCTAGCCTTTTCAATGCTTATGGGTATGATATGTTCCTCAATTACCTTGCCCTCTACCTCATCGACTATGGCCGCTTCGTCAAGTACTTCTTCAATCGAAACACTCTTGTTATCGTTGCTATCAGCTGCAGCTACACCAGATAGGTTTCCCGCTTCATCGACCTTGTCCGATCCTTCAAACACAGTTTCTACTTCAACCGTCGGCTGATCGTTAAGTTCAACAAATACGGGTTCACTAGAAGAGCTATCAGTCATCACTTCCGTCGTAATGAGGGCTTCCGGTATTGTGGCTTGCTGTTCTGTATCCATCGCTATCAGCTGCTCTTCAATGACAGCATTACTTTCAACACTGTCAACTACAGCTGCACCAAACTTGTTTCCCGGCTCGTTTACATCAACTTGCTCCACGAATGCGGCTACCGTTTCAACCGTCGCCTGACTCACGGTCGGTTCCTTAGATTCAACAATTGCTACCTCACTAGATGTACTATCGGTCATCTCTTCCGCAGTTTTCAGCACATTCAAGGCGGTATTGGATTCTTCCGATTCGTTCATCTTTGGTTGTGTCTCGATTACCGATGCTACACTTAGTGATGTGTCTTCACTGATCGAATCCATTTCACCAGCGTCCTCCTCAATCACCATCTGTTCAATGGAGCCTGTAAGCTCTAGCTCATCTACGGGCTGTTCTTGGATAGCAGTTTGTTGTTCTTCGGTTACGGTATCCTGGGGTACTGTCGGATCAGTAGCAAGGTTTGATGTCGCTGCTAACTGATCGAATCTTTCAACCACAATACCGTCAACGAGTTTCTGAGTAGCAGGATCGTACTCTGGCAACTCAGGGAACTCAGCGTCTTGCTGTTTAGCAAGCTCCTCTGCTTGTTCAAGCACTTCCTGCACAAGTTGTTCGGCGGTGAGTGTAATCTCTTCGACAGTTTTATGAACCAAAACAGATGTTTCAGTGTCTAGAGCCGTGTCATTTTCATTTCCTTCAAGTTGTTCGGTACTTTGCTGTTCAGCAACAACTTCTTCAAGATAATTTTCAACCTTCAAGGCAACATCTTGCTCGATCGTACCAATGTTATCCTCAGATACGATTTCTTCGTTTAATACAGCTTCAACCCTCAAAGAATCTACAGGCTGCTCAATCGCGACTTCAGTTTGTTCGTTTTCTTGAATTGATGGTGGGACTTCAAATGAAACTTTCTTCGCCTCACATTCAATACGTTCAGAAATTTCGCTATCTACTTCAATAGCTTTATGTTCCGATTGATCTGTCGGTATAACACTATTCGCATCTTCACCTTGTTCTTCAATGATTTGTGTTTCGATTTCTTCAAGAATTGACGGTTTCGCAATTGGCAGCTCCGTAACATCATTTGATACAACTGCTGGTGCAATTTCCAGCATCTCTTCTTGTCTAGCAGTTTCAGCGCTAGATTCCACCCTTTCTTCGGTTTGTGTGATTTCGTTCTGAATATTTTCCTGGACTTCAAACATGTTCGTTGCTTCGATTTGTTTCGTTTCCGTTGTTTCAAAAGATTTTTCAACAGCTATCTCAGTTTCATCAATTTGTTCTATCTTGTTTAGTTCATCTTCCGTAATGGGAACCATGACTGCGTTTTGCACTGCCACTTGCTGCACTACCATTACTTCCTCTATCGCGGGTTCAGCAATAACTTCGCTCTCAATCTGACCATTGTCATGATGATCTACCGTGTCAACGCCACTGTCATCCGCTGAACTCGAAGCTGCACTATCAATGTTAGGTTCGTGTGTTTCAATATCATCTACAACCGGGCGGGGAGAAGGCTCAGCAGATGCATCGACCGGAACAACCTTTTGCACAACGATTCCATCGACTACCTTTTCGGTAGTGGGATCGTGAGGTAGTTGCTGGTCGTGATCTTCTTCCACACATTCCTCAGACACAGTTTCGGTCGCTTCGAATGTTTCCACACTAGCGGCTTCCTGTACCAAAGCGATTCGCTCAGCAACAATGTTCTCATCGGGCTTTGTAACTTCTTTCTGCTTCGACAGCTGTTCGTAGTCGATCGTAAGTTCAGACTGCACCGAAGAAGCAGGTTCAGCAGCGGGTACAGCGTTACTGACCGGCGAAACGCTAACCGGAACAACTAGCTCACCATTTGTGGCTGCCGTTGCATGTGATTGGTCTAAAAATAAAATGATAAACAAAAATAGCAACACAAAACAAACAAACGAAAACAAAAAAAAAATTAAGGGGATACACAAATCATACGAACAGTAATAACACGCAACACCCTCGGTAAGCCGGCGGTATGCTCGAGTTGTGCATCCTTAAGAAGTAGAGGTAGATCGAGCTTCCTCCCCTGGGGATTGAGCTTAAAACATCGCAACAACCGCTGTATCATTGGGCAAAAATGCTTAGCCGCGAAGAAAATCTACAACTGCACTCGGCAAACGGGAGTTCGGACACGCACCACCGATCCAATGAGGCGTAACGGGAGACTTTCGAAACTAATTGGGAGGAATCACAAAAGGGGCACCACGGCTTAGAAAGAGATTGTTCCTTTCACAAATCAACTGTACAGACCGCAAGCTGGGAAGCGCATTTAAAGAGAAGAGCAAAAAGTGCCCCTCAACAGTTGTCCGGCTTGCTAATTGAAGTCAAAACTCTAGCTCATCAACTGCCAAAACTGAGCGTTGTTTGCTGGCAGAAAAGTGTGCGCGTCTTAGTTACGGATTAAGCCAATTGGATCATTTTCCTACGAAAAAAACGGTCAAATAAATCGACAGCTATTACAACCACCGCTTAAAGTGCGAAAAAAAAAAGATGCAATAATGCATGCGGCTGCAACCGCTCGCTCTCTGCCAGCCACAATAAAGAGCGAATAATCAAATTCGCAATAAAATCACCGGTGCACGCCCGAAAGCACACCGGTCTAACCTTGAGGCCACATCTTCCCACACAGTGCCGTCCCGAAACTGTACACCAGCACAGTACAGCACTAAAATCGATCTAGTTTACGGTTTGGTGCAATTAAATTGCCAATTAGCAAGCGTTTGAAAAGTGTATAGTATAAAACACTGGCATACATAGAAAACTAACAAAAAAAACTGCACACACTTGCACACACACATACAACACAGTGTCGGTGGGAAATCGTTAGCATTAAATGGTTTCGCGTGTAATTAACGGACTGGAACTCTAGAAGAAGCGAGTGTGCCGAACCTAACCCCGCAAGGGTACGATTAGTAATGATCCAAAACTTTGTACTTAAGATTTGCTATCATTTTTTAATGCTTTCAACCGAATGAAAAACGCAGGGTGTTGTCGGGACTTGCGCAAACACAACGGCAAACAAAATGTTAAAATACGAAAATCTTACTGTTTTCCACTTGCTAGAGAAATAATGCAAGAAGACGAACCCTAGCCTTGCAGTCTACGAGTAAATATGCTAATATAGAACGATTAGCCAGGTTATGCTGCATCAGCGATGGACATTAAGCTCTGTGTGTATGTCTGCGTGTGTTGTGTGATATAGAGAGACATAGAGACACTACCACCAGCAGCAATCGAATGTTTCCATTGTGCAGGTAGTAAAAGGACATATTTGTAGATAATTTGCATCCCTACGAATAACAGGATCATGACAATATGTAGGATGAAAAGCATAACCAAAGTATACGCAGCATTTGCTGTCATACTGATCGTGCTCTGCTGCCAGGACCTGGCCGATGTGTAGTAGTGCATGCAGAGTGTGTGGTGCAAACTTGCATAGCGATAGTCAGGGAGCTCATCGTCAATGAGTGTATGTGTGTATTTGTGTGGAAAATGCGAGCTACGATCTTACTTGCGCTATGATCTTTCCAGGCTTTTTGCGAGCGTGTAAAGGGGGGAAGGAAAGTAGAAACACATTTAAGAATGATTGGCATTAGGGGTAGCTTGAAACCGAGGCACGGAGCACGGGTACTGTGCTAGTACGTTGAAAGATATGTACGAGAGTATCATCAACATTAATTCTATGCATGGGAGTGAGATGGGACGAAATGGTCGAGTGAAGAAATTAAATGTTTTCGCATTTGTAGCTATTTCAGTCTCAGAATATACTCAGAATTCGCTGGAAAAAGCGAAGATGAACTGGAAACATATGCAAATACTGATGTTGGAGTGAGGGGAGGAGAAAAAGAATAGATTTTGTTCCAAGCAGAAGGGCAATGAAGATCGCGATGATGATGATGCTGATGAGAATGCTATTCAGACATTGGTGGTTAATGTGGCGAAGGTGAAAAACACATGAAGAACCAATACGGTGGTGATTCGGTTTTGATCGTGACGAGAGGTACTTCGATCAACACTTTTAACTTCAAACCCCTCGCGCGAATATGGACCGACAATACGTGTGCGTTTAGAGAGAGAGAGAGAGAGAGAGAGAGGGAAACAGGGGGTTGCGTGGGCTTGATGGGATTGATGAGACACTGGATTTTGAGGGAAGTTCGGGGATACATTTGTTGCAACACTTACCTAGTTTCGTCGTACCGTCGTCCGGTCGCTTGATGTACTGCTCCGTGGTGAACACTTCGTTGCGGAACACCGGATCTGGCTTCACCTCTGTGTACGGTGTGGCCGGCGTCTTCTTGAAGATTAGCTATAGTCATGACGGGCAGAGCGAAAGAAAAGAAAGAACGATTAGCAACATCGATCGGTTTTGGCCTTAGATGCCCAAGAGAGAAGCAAACCGATCGCAACCGACCGGCCGGAAGTGCAATGTTGGTTTTTGCCTACGCATGGGTTCAACTACCAAGTTCCGTTCCGTGTACAAGTACCGCGGCGGCTGTGATAAGTAAAAGGGCGTGCTTACTTTCATGATGGTGTAGATGAAGAATGAAACTATACCGATGGTATAGAGTGGCATTATGAAACCCATTGAGTTGGCTGATTTGGTTGCTTGATGTGATCCAGCTCCCATAGGTGGGCGCATACCAGGTATGGGACCGGGCTGCAAAGGAAGAGAACAGAAACAACAAACAGAACGCAATTAGCGACAGAGTGCAGAGCGCGGTGTGTATTAGCAGCAAAAGTTAGTCATGGATAATCTTCTTATGGTAAACCAGTTAGTTTAAAAGAAGAGATCAGAGTTCAATAGTGTTTTCTTTTTGCAATGGTGTAATGGAATGTGCAAAAGATCGCTAATGTTAATTTTTACTTGTGAATTTATTTCTGGAATGACGCCTGATAGAACATTGTGGATATATTCGTTCGAGATATTCGTTTAAAATGATTCATCGAATCATCTTATTTATGTATAGTTTTAAATATGGAATTGAATAATTGGCCAGGGTACTTAAACATCCAACATAGTATCACTTCACTTGTTACAAAATGTAGAAAACATAATTTTTCAAACAATTTTTATACATTCCTGGTCAATTCAATTGAAAAACTCAATGAACATGCTTGACCATGCTAGCTCAATTTGCTCAACCACGTTGTAAACCTCATCATTTACACGGTTTTACATCCCGCTACCGCGCGAGATGTTAACAGTTGTAAAATGAAATTCACCCAGCGCGAAGAAAACACGTGTGCCGTTAGATCGATCATACATCCACTGACATGCCAGCCGTAACAACCATACCACATACAGTTCTTCGTGTTGGGAACTTACTGTATCCGATCTAAATTTACAGTCTGGCTCCCGTTTGCACAAAATATGTTTACAAGCTTTGATCTCGATCGGTCAAACAACTATTTCACCACAAACACTTCAGCATCAGCTTCAAGACACACTAGCTGTGACGGGGTCACTACCGACACACGGCCACGAACAATCACGTACACAACTATCCAAAAAACAATTCACCAGATTTTCACTCCACGAGCTCTGCGTGACTGCGTACCGTCACCGGGAAAAGATCGCGCACAATTGACGGTGCGGTTGGTTTTCCGGGGTTGGTTGCTTGTTTGCTTGGCTGCGCTCAATCGGTGCAGTTTTCCATTGCCTCTTGATAGTCTGTGTGAGTGTGTGCCGGTGGGGCGCTAGCACAGGGGAATGTTCGTGCCGGGCGACGCCTGCTCTGTGCGGTGGCCGCGAAGAAAACCGCAATCTCCGCCGAAGAAGCCGGCGAACGGAGTAAAACACACCAACACTGATGGAAATGAAAGCCATCTGGCGATCGGCAGTTCGGAAACGATCGAAAGTCGCCACACCGCCAAGCCACGCACCCTTTTCCACCTTCGTGGTGATAAATGTATTTTCCCCTCTATTGATTTACACACACACCTACACACATAGATGCAGGCATACCCACTTTAGCTTTGAGTTTTAGCTATAAATTATGAAGCCGCGCGATTGGAAAGATGACTAAAAATATGAATAAGGTCAGTAATAGTGCTGATCGTGCCAATACATTGATCGATTTAATGTGCAAATAATGTAAGCTTTTGTTGAAGCTGTAATGGTTGTATCCGGAAAGCAAAACTATCTTGAATCTAACGCAAATTAATCCAATTCCAATCAATGGACTCGTCGATTATGTGCACTATTAAAACTACCATGAAAATGACATTGAGAAGGTTGACGTGGTTTGATCGACACATACAAAATGCTAACTATCCGAATATGTTATACAAATAAAATTATGAAGTCATTGATCAACTATCAAGATCATCTCAATAAAGATCAAGATAGTTAGGCTATGGAAAGCAATCCTCCAAAATTCGTCGATGTCGCCAATTCAATGCAAATATGTCATCTTTTTTATATCAATTATGTTCATTTCAGACATTCCATAGAGAAAGCAATAGCAAAAAATATATAATTTCAAACCAAAAACTACAACAAACAGCCATACTGTGATAAGATCGCGAATTTAAATGATCCCCTGTGTGATCGATTGTCTACACATTATGGTGACAATCTGCAATCGCTCAGCCGACTTTCAAACTCTCTGAATCAAGCCGAGCTAAGCCCATTCGTGGCATCGAACCGAAGGTGGAAAAGCGTGCTGAATTCAGTAGTATATTCCGCTGCACTGCGCCAGATCGGTCATTGGCTTGCGGACGTAGGAAACCATTTCTCACACTCTCGTGCTCTCTCCCCCACGGCTGATGTCTTTTTCCATATTTGTTTGCCCACTGCACAGCAGCTGCACGCGGGTGTGGGTTTTTTTTTACAACGTTTGGAAAATGGTTATAGACAAAAAATCCAATTTACTCTCGTTTTAATTCAGTTTCGTTTTCGGCACCACTTTCAAAAAAAGAAAAAAAAACTAACGCACGGAGCACACACTGGTGGCCGATAGGTTTCCAATCCATTGGAGCCAGCACATTGATTTGCACAGTAGATGCAATACGGAGGCTGTCCATTTTTATTGCTCATTATTATCACGGTTCCTATCGGTGCATTTTGGTGGATTGGCCACGTGGTGTTGATAAATTTACTGCAACTCTAGAGAGTTTTGTGTCTTAATCGTAACGGTCCCTTAACTACCCAACAATTGATACCGTTTTAGTTTTTCATTTCAATGGAAGGTTTAATCTTAAACAGATTTTCGGGATATTGGAAAACAGCTCCAACTTATCAACGGCTTGATCGTCGTGTCTTTTCTAACCCAATTTTTGGCCCATGCGTTCCGGCAGACTTGTAAAGAGAAAGGTGAATGGACGACCAAAAGAGAGGTGTGCAGCACGGTGAAAAACGAAATCGAAAATTTTCGTAGTTTAACGACTCCGGTTTGAACCTTGGTTGGGTGAAATTTTGTTAATTTCCTTCCCGATACCGATGATCCGCAAGAGCATGGGATAGCAATTGTCTCTTCCTACGTACCTGAATCATTGGAATAAATTTTGCTTACGATAATGTTGGTGTGCGCTCGTCACGCTTACTGGTATGTTGATTTAGTGCACAACCGTTAAATATGAGCATTATCATTTGAAATCATTCATACATATTGTGACAATCTATTTGTCATTATTTTCCACCTAAAACTGTGTGTTGCGTCAGGATGAGCAAATTTAAACTCATTTTGCCTATCACACTCATAGTGTATGCATCGTTAATTTTGGATTTGAATGAGCTTTTTTCACAGTTATTTTCACTCGAAGATGAAATGATAACATAACGAGTGATGAAACTATCGTTATCGTCAATGTTTCTAAAGCATTTGGGGTTTAACTTATTTTTCAACACTTCATTTGAGCAGTATTAAACCGTTTTTCGAGTTTTAAATGTGTCTACTCTACATGTGCTATATTTGGCAAGAAGATACAAATCATAATGTTGATAACCTTGATAACAAATCATAATTTTCGTAAGCAAGATCAAGCATTTCGGTACATAACAAGAGCTTTTTAATATAAAGTAATGCAGATTAAGCTAACTGTGGAGAAAAAAAAACTTCATCATACTGATAAAATTCAGTTCCAATGTTTTGATAACATATTTATTTAGCATTATAGTTTAGATAAATATTGATTATTTGATGTTGTAATATTTATTTAGCATGTGTAAAGAGGAAATAATATTGCTTATGTGAACTAAACTGGAGTAAGCGTAACCTATTTAAATAATGAATGTATTATGTATTGGTTTGTTTGAGATTATATATCCCCTTCTTAATAAGCTTCTAAGGACATGGCATAGAAATTTCATTTCAAATATGTTGAGAAATCCTAAAATCAGCATTCTTTAAAGCCATAGAAAACGCAAAGAAACACTTGCGCCATTGTACTATATACGAAGGAGTACATTGTTCAATGCCTTAAACACTCGATGAAGTTGTGCCCAGAACGCCCCAAAAGACCAACAGCGCGAGACTTACAGGCGCATCTACACGCTCTGGGTCTTGGGTTGCATAATTGCACCATCGAACCAGGGATGATTGAGAGCACAATGTTGAAGGTCACAGTCAAGTGTTTGTATGGCTGGCGTTCGAACTATGATCCGTCACTGCTGGCGGCTGCTGGCGATATTTATAGAAACGATTCCGTTTCACATCTATACGCACCGTTTGTCTAGCCTGGTACGACGAATGGGGTGCGTTCCTGGCGTTTTCATGCGTGCATGCTTTTTTCAATTAGCCTCACCACACGCTTCTGTTGAACGGCGCCCTGGTAGATTTGCCTACCGGCGCTGCTGCTATGTGTTAGCAATGTTAGAGTTGATATGAGAAAGCATTTCGTTCTTTTTCTGCCGTGAACAATTAATTTTGTTGTAGGTTTAGAATTTTAAGGTGATTATTTTTGTTGACACTTCTCGACTGTAATTTGCTGTCAATGTTTAGGATTAAAGTCGGGTGTCAATCTTTAATCCATCATTATGTATCTTCCATATTGTTTGCTTTTCACTGTCACTATTTCATGTGCAAAAGCTGTTTTTCCTACCGTAAAGTAATTACGTGATACACAAATAACATATTCATAACCTACAATACAAATTCCAACGTGAATATCAATTAGTCATAAATTATTCCATTAACTAAATGCAAATGCATGATATTTCATAAGTACTTGCTCAACTAAATCCTTCACAATTTTTTATAATTAAATATTAAATTCGTATCATTTTAAGGCACAAGCTCGCTTTTTGAGCCATACTTTCAAGTCGTTACAGCATTCCTGCAGTGCATGAATGAGCACTACTTGATGTGTAATTAGTGATGACATTTGAAAGCTTTTAAAAATAGCGTCCCAGTCAAAAGGATCTGCTTAATTGGATTGGAATGTACAAGAGACATGATCGTCACACTAATTTGCACCTCAGTATAAAATGAAGTACAGTTAATGGTATCCATGAAATTGAATAAAAGGGATATACTATCTTAATCGTGAAAAAATGTCTTATCACTTGAATGATACATATACTACTCTACTAAGTTTCAAATTGTGATTGTGCTCGCTCTGAAGAGAAGGGAAATTTTAGGCTTCTATTAAAAGGACAATGATGCAACACCCGATTTATGATGTGCTAACAATAGCATGTTAGTACATACAGTGCTTGTGAGCTAAATTGGGAGAGTACTGCTTTGCAGTTCAGTTGTGTTGATGCAATAAGCGAATCAAGTGAAATGCCATGCCACAATTTAGTTACTTACCCTGCCTTCCACTATTCTTGGCGCAGACTGGGGACGATCGCCTCCGTGGATTGAGCCGGGCTGCGGAATAGCACGACCACGTTCGCGCATCGCAGGATGCATAGCTTCTGGCCGCAAATGAGGTGGTCGTTCCTGTCGTATACCTGCAAGAACAGCGATTTCAGTGAAACGATGTGCGTAGACAAAAAGTGGAAAACTCGCGACATGTGGCGCCACGAGCCATCATTGACATGCACAAGGAAACACGGCATAAGTTTGTTGTTTGCTGAAAGCTTTTGTTACTGTAAGCAAAACGAACCCAATACCCTGTTGGCGCAAACGAACCGTATCAACGATATGCATCGCGTTACATTGCGATTTAAGTTTCCCCGTTTTTGTTTAGCTGTAAGTGTGCGTTTTGAGAAAAGGTCTCTGAGGTTAGGTGACAGTTTAGGGGTTAGCAGTGTCGTCACAATTGCATCAGATGGATTATTTTACGCAAAGGCTTGTAACACACGCGCACACATTTGCCCCGGGAACCTACTGTCAATGTCGACGTAAGGCGCAAAGTTTCGTTTGCGGAATAGATTCTGCTGCTCCTGTTGCTGCTGGCTGCTAGCATAGTTGATCGACGCGTTGGCGAACGTTTCCTGGTCCAGCACTACGCCGCAACAACCTGTGTGTAGACCGATGATCGGAACAGAGGATGATTTATCTGCATGGAATCGATGAAAGCTACCAATTACGCCCCGGTGCAGTAGTGTTGTGCAGCCGCTTCAAGCTTTTCACACATCATCATCATCACCCACACAAGGCTTGCACGTGTGGGGGCAGTGGGATAAGAAATTTGATAATGTGTTGGAAGTGTTATTTTTATTGCCCTGCGTAATAGCTCTCCAAAGTCGGAAAAAGCTCTTTACACTATCACTTTCGTTGAGTAATTGCTCTGTTAAGGCAACCGTGGGGCTCGTCTTGTTGCATCGGGTAATGGCTGCTTTATGTGCAGGATGAATGAGCTATGATTGGTTGAATGTTATCATTATCCTCGCACAAGTATACGCTCACGTGAAAGATCGTTCAGAGATGCATTCCTTTTGGGTAACGTTTTTTTTATATTTTATCATAAAATTTCTTGATGAAATTCCTTTCATTATGGAAAATGAAGGAAATGAAGGAAATAATTCCTTTTTTTTAGGTCTATTAAATGATTGAGCGATAGTGAACGCGAAATATTCTTAGATTGAATTCTCGCAAAATATGTATCAAAATAGATAGCAATGAATATTCTCAAACTATTTGCTTTTTTATCTACAATTAAATACTATTTTAAACATTTTAACAATACGATGTCATTCCGAATTTTACCGTCAACGTCTCGAGCAAATTTATATTGCCTTTGGAACAGATTGAACAATAATAAAAATTTATTTATTTGTAATTTATTGTAAATAAATGTCTTATGCTTTTGACTATTTTTTTTGTATATAATATGCCAATTTCCGATAAAATATGGTAATATGGTTTTTAAATATTCTTCATTGAATCAACTTTGATATGACCTATTGAAGGAACTACTTTAATTCCAAGCTAAATAAAATAGATTATTTGTTTACATTTGTAACGTAGACTGGAAATGTAATTAAAACGTAACACGTGCATAGTAATGATTGTTGTACAGACGACCCATTAGTGTTAAACCAATGTATTCTACAGATATTTAACAGCCTTGTGATTACGTTTCGTGAGGAATTGGACTCTCAAGAACAACTATACCTTAATAAAATCTTTTGTAGATTTCAAAACAACAATGCTCAATCTTTACCTACACATTGCCACAATGTACAGAAATGCCCAAAAATAAATGATCCCATTTTTTATTGCCCGATAGACTCTTGCGTGAAAAGATAGATTCTCATCCCCAAACATCGTTGTATTTTTTTATATTATTTTACACAATCCGTGATTTATGCCACCATTACTCCCACTCTAGCTACGTACGCACGCTATCAACCAAGCGACGCGCGTGATCTTACCGGCTCCTCGATGGTCCTTGATGACATTCTTGTTCTGCCCATTGCCAACCATCATGGGATAGAAAACCTTGGGCCACAGTATGGCGACACACCCGACGACCGTCACCATGATGATCATGGTCTTTCGCGGGCCCATCCCGCTGTTCGACTCCATCCGATGCCCGGTAGCCGTGGCCATACTGGTGTACCAGCGACAGCCGTCTCACTCAACGATGGACACACGACGATGGCCACACGTGACGTCACGGTGGAGGAGGATCGGAGGGAAAAGAATCACTCACTCAACACGGCTCACCAAATGCGTACAGCTTCTCACCACCACTACCACACTGCACCGAATTCCGTGGCGTGGCGCTTTTCCTTTCTGAATGAACCCCGACCGTGGGTGTTGTGGGTGAGGTGATGGCCACTCGCTCTTACGTAACACGATTGCCTATGAACCGGTGCAATGCAATAAACGCACCGTCTCAATGCATCGGCGGCGACGAATAGGGAAAGACGATCCGGAAAGCTTTCCCCTAGATCATTCACGACAACAGTGCACTCCACACCGTGCAACACTTTTTATCTGGTGGCCTATTTTTCTCGCTACTTTTCGATTCACACTTAATTCACTGGCAAGAATGGTTGATTTTTCGCACTACACCACTGCACTACACACACACACTCACACGCACAAAAGGCTTATTACCGCACGCTGTTTCGCGCTTCTTCGTGCAATATTAATGAACCTTTAGTTAAAAATAGAATTAAAAAAAAGGATTATGATCTCAGCCGTCTCATCAAGGAGATGATGGTTTTACTTTCGTTTTGTCTACAGCAAAGACACCTCCGGCAGGCGTAATCGGTCAGAGGAGCGCGACAATTGTCCGCCACCTTCACTTCGCTGCCTTGCCGTTGAATTGATCGTTTCTTTTCGAGCAAACTTGCCGAAATTTCACACTGTTTTATCTGAAAATCGCACTTTAAATGAATTCAATCGATCTACCACGTACGTACAACTGCGTCTGTTGGGAATTGGTTGTTTTCGAATCGCTCGAATGGAACCGCTCGCGCATCTGTCGCGGTTTCGTGGCACCGAGAAGCGTGATTTCACAGACGTTCAAAGTCAAGTCAAATTTTCGCTGAGGTTACATCGCCGTATTTTTGGACCGTTGAGCACCTATTTTTAGGTGGAGATATATTTTATGCATATGTGTTTTGGTGCTGGTGATCTGGCGGCGACTGGTTGGCGAAACACGGCGTGGTATATACAGGGAACTAATCGCACACGAAAATCGTACCGAAACGGAAAGGAAATTATCGAAAAAGGATCGAGACACATAAGCTCGAAGTTGATTTTTGCACTAAACGTTTGCGATTACACTGTTCGATTCCAAATTTGCCCACCGTCCATCCACACAAGGTTGTGGAATACGAATCTTGACTGGTTTTGGGTGGGTAATATGCAAATATTCTATTTCCGTACCTTGAGCGTGCTCTAGTTTGACGCGAATTGCAAATGGCAAGCTGTTTCTTTTTTTGTGTTGCTGTTGCGATTGCACGTCAAATGTTTTTCAACTAGCTTTTTGCAGCAGCTGCACCGAACACTCGAGAAGCAAAGATAAAGCAACACATGAGATAACCTGCACAAGAACTAACCCCGTGTTTACTAATTGTGTAAACTCGTCTCGTGTACACAAAATAGGCAATTTTTAGCTTTGTTTCGAACTAGCATAAAATTTCGTATTATTTTTGAGGATATACTAGCGTAACTAAAATCGAGGCCACAACAAATAGGAACGGAAATGAAACTAAATGGAAAAACAAAATAAAACCGGGAAAATTTCCCCCTTCGGCACGGTAAGGCAGCGTATCGGACCGGTCAAGCTACACCGATGAACTAAATTTATTTTTCACTTATTTGAAATCTCTAATAAGCGCGCGATCAAGTGTGCGCCAAATAGCTCACACACCCTCTCTGGCTCTCTTTGGTAGAAAGGCCGCATGCTAATGATGATTATTGTTGAGGATCGTGCTTGTAGAGCCAAGAGTGACCCTTAAGCAGCACGAGAGTAAACGTTCTTAGTATGCAAAGGGTGTGTGTGCATGTGTGAGTGTGTCTGACAATCTCACGATTTTCCATAGTAATTTTGTTGCGGTTTGTTTTCAAAGGAATGGCCAGCTGTTTGTGCTCTCCGGTCTCTCAGCGCATCTCGTCGTACGCTTCTCTGAGGAGTAGCACCCATTAGAACAACAGTGAGATGCATCATATTATGCCCGTTCTAATGACGCAGTCGGTAATACTTTCCTTTGGTAAAAGGAAAAGTATGTTTTATACAAAATAACAATTATTTATGATGAACAAGGCTTTATGATTTTAGCACAATTAAACATTACATTTGTCTGTGTTTTTCTGTAAGGCTTTCTGTATGTTCACACTTTGGTGCCCACTTTGCTAATTACATTAACATGATTGCGAGATTTGTTAACTGTGTATGCGTTTAACTGCTACAATAATGCATTCACATTATTCACAAAACTATTCACAATTCCGGTTAAATTTGATGATTTGGTGCGTATAAATTGCTAAATTAACCTATTTATCTTCGGCAAACCCCACCCCAGAGGCTTACGTAGTGCACACACACATACCGTTCACTAAACTTCCGGGGAAAAAACAAGTGCAAACCCCCTACTAATCACTTCACTTTTCTTATTGGTCAATATCTAAACAATCCACTGATAGTTTTTTCAGAATATTAGGAATGTGCACAGTACAACAGTTATAGCTTGCATCGAATAATAAATTTTCACAGCATCAAATTACGCTCTGGAATGTCAACCAGCAGCCTAGAGAAGCCAACCAGATTGTGCGCACTATCGTTCAGTGTCGGTTCACTGTACCGTGTCAGGCGCATGTGCTTTATTGTATCAAATTTTCCAGATGATTTTTGTATGTAAACAACATTCTTCTTGTCGCCGGTTTGTGAAGCCGGTTGTTGAAGCTTCTAATACGTTTATTATATTTCTAAAAATTAGCGAAATCGGGTGACATTTATTCTTCTTCTGTGGTTTCATTGAGATAACAGAAGCAATCTAAAAGTATTCCATGTTTGAAAGATTCCAAACGCTACCGTTCTCTTAGTAGAGCCGTTCAATGAAAAACCTGGAACATGAAATCCCGAATATCGAGTATGTTTACACATATTGTACATATTGTAATAATAATTGTGCTAGTAATTTATAATAACAAAAATTCATTTATGTTTTGTCATCTAATGTATATTGTATAATGTATACATCTAAATCTAAATATCTCATCAGTTTTTATTGTATCTAAAATATTTTGATAAATTCTTCAAATCATCAGCGAGTTAAAATAATAGACTTATGGGATAGAATAAAAACTATGCTTCTCGTCATCTAACTTCGGCATTGAGAATAATATCTTTTTATTTATTTTTTTTAGTTAAATAATGTTGGAAATTTTGCAGAGCTAGCCGTTCAGTAGCAAAAATGTGTATTTTTATTATTATTAAATACGTATCGTCGATTATCTGGGCTCCTCGGGACGGGACGGTTGCTGGTTAATTGATTTCCACGAATAATGATTCTAGAAATGTCAAATTCATATAATTTTTTTAAATTCTTTAATTTTACTAAGAATTCACGTTAATCATATCGATTAATCATTAAAAGAATATTATGTTAATCAATAATTGGTTCAACAACTGTTCATGAACAAAAATGAAGTTAAAACATAGCAGTGGACACTAGGCAGCTGCATAATAAATGGTTTTGCCAACCTGACCATCTTAGAAAATGTTCCCCACGATTGACCAACTGTCAAATTCATGCACACGGTTAAGATGCCCGCCGGTTAAACCACCCCCGGATAAGCAACGTTCTACTGTATTGAAATATGAAAATGCAAATACAGTGGAGCGCCATTTATCCGGGTACTTTTTACCCGGCTGTCTGTTAATCCGTGCTGTTGAGAAATGACAGTTCAATACAAAGGTGACATTGCGTTATGAGGAGGATATTTGAAAAAGCGGTTATAAGAGCACATTTTCATCACAATAACGCTATGTTTCATAACAAATTTCAAATATTCTAATTGGAAAAACATGAAGGTAATAAAATCTGGGTTATCTTTATCAAAACATAAGATAATGTTCCAATAATTAATCAGGAATTGGTGATAAAATATATCGTTTGACTCATTATCTGTGTTATTCACATATCCGGGCGAGAAGTCCGGATAAACGGCGCTTCACTGTATTTCAAATTCTACTACGATGCGAAAGTTGAAAGTGATTAGCTCAACGCCGCACTGGTCAGTAATGAAGAATGATTTTATTTAAAAAAAGGTAAAAATCACTGTTTAGCTATCTCTCGTGCAAACGTTAGTTACTTTAATTTATTTATCTTTTCACGAATAAGACAGGAGAAATTACCTGTGTACTAAAAATTAAAACCATAGACAATTTTTTAGAACATTTGACGTTGTAACAGAATATGAGTAAATTATCTTTTAACTGTGACTGTGTTGTTAAATTAACGAAGGCATTTTAAAATTCGTCACAATCACTCACAATGTTGATTAATTAATTTCAATTAATTATTTAATTTCGACAAATAAAACGGGAAATACTCAGCCAAGCCTTTCTCTCTCATTAGCTTTGGCCGCAGCTTGTGTGTAAACAACATCAACGCACAGTGGTCGTCCATTGATGGAGATGTCCAATCATTGACAGTTTGCAAGCAAACAAAAACAAACAAGCAAAAAGCCGCTAAGAAGAGAAGTGTGTGTTGAATTGCTTGCCTCGGTCCCTGAACTTAGCATCGTACATATATATTTTCGCCCTAAATTGAGGCGAGAGGTCGCCAATTCTATCCCAGTGTCTCCGTACAGTATTCACCGTCATCTTTTCTCAAAACAAAAATCTCAAATCGCGTGTAGAGCCTGTGTACCACTTCATAGACGAAGTTGTCTTGCGAAGCATACCCAGTCTTGCAGCATCTCCGGTTTGCCTTGAATTAGAAAGTTTAACTCTGCAGCGAGAGTCCGCAGTTCGTCCAAGTCAGTCAAGTCTAATAGTCAAGCCTAGTGATGATGCAAATGAACAACATCAATCTCACCGAGGTTGGAAGAAGAGAGAATGACTTTCAGCACCCAATACTGGTCAATTATAGGTAAGGCCATTATTGAAATAGACCATTGGCGTGCGAATATTACCTTGTGATCGAATTTTTAATAAAACCTTTAACGTAATAGATCTCAAACGCTGAAGGAAATGCCCGCAAGGTTCATATTTGAATGTGCTCAAAAGTTGGAAATGAAACCGCTCACTTCTGCCACGGCAGCAATTTTGTACCATCGATTCTTCCGAGAGTTGGACGACACGGAATACGATCCGTATGTGAGTATCAGCAATACATGAAAGGGAATAGTTTTGTTTGTTTTCCACTTTAGAATACTCAAGCAGTTTCAAGTGGCTGACTGTTGCAAAGGCTTAACGGGGAGAGGCCCTTAAAGTGCAGCCCGCTTTACTTCGCAACTCGTTATGTGTGTCCAACAAGTCGAGACGCCTTTGAGCAGCACTTTCCGAAGCGAGCCAATTACCTATCTACCCCAACAAACTGGTTCAAACTTGATCGACTGGTTGCTACATAACAGAGTGTTGTTACGCCCGGTATTGAGCCCACTTTTTGTACACATTTTCCGCAGATGATCGCATGCTCCTGCCTATATCTGGCCGGTAAAATCAAAGACGACAAAGTAAGGAAACGGGATGTTATTAACGTGGCCCACAACACGATCCACCGTGGTGCCCCACCGCTAGAACCGTGCGACGAGTACTGGTCGATGTGGGATACGATAGTGCAAGCCGAGCTGTTCATTGCGCGCGTGCTCAAGTTCGACATGACGATAGTGCATCCGCACAAGTACATGCTGCACTACATGAAATCGCTGCAAGATCAGTTCGGTGCGCAAGATTGGCAGGAGATGCCCGTTGCTAGGGCTGCCGCATCCTTTCTGCAGGATTTTCACCACAGTCCCAAAATTCTCGACTACAAACCGGCCCATACGGCCGTGTGCTGCCTTGCGCTGGCATTTCAAGTGTATGGAGTGCCGGTCCCACTAATGGACGAAATGGATGAGACCACGCGCTGGTACAATGTAAGTTTGCATTTGCAAATTGCTGCTGCAATGGGTCGACAATGAATCGATCGACTTTTCATGATCTGTGTTTTATATCGTTAGATATTCTGCCCGGAACTAACGCGCGAACAGCATTGGGAGATAATGGAAAGTATTATGGACGTGTACGACATGGAGACAATCATCAGTGAGAATTAATTCAATTCCAACGGATTTCCACGCTACAGCAATAAGGAGGCAATAGTATTTCGGAAGCACCACTTCCGGGCAGTATCTTCATCGTCATGATCGTAATCATCTACATACTTTGCATTCTTATCGTTAGCGAAAAAATGCCATTTGGAATTCTCCATTATTTCGTGATACAACAAAAAAGTGACAAAATAGTGATGTGCTCAATCGTGCTACTCGTAGCTGGTGGAGTTAGTGTTTAAGAATGCAAAATACATATTTTCTCAATTCTGTAAAACTGTGACATGTTTTTTTTTGTTAACTGCTGTAAAACAGATAAATAATTTCACATCAGTCACCACACGTGGTTACATCGACGAGTTTACATTCTTCATGTTTTATTTTATGATTTCTTCCACTGTACTTTATTTAACATTATATTGTTGTTTGCCATCATATTAGTAGCTTAGTGTTTTGCATCTTGTTTTTTAATTATAAACACTGCGCCACGAGCGTACGCGCGTGCTGTAATTTGTTTGAATTGTGTTTGTTAAAACAGTTTTCTTCCATTTCATCGTTTTGTGTTGGCTTCTCGGTTCATTTTACGTTTGTTTTGAATATGAAATGTACACCAAAAGTTTTCCTCTCCATTTCCCTAGACCTACTAGTAGCAACACATCTCCACTGTGTGGGTAAGCTTATTACATTTACTTTTTTTTTTGAAATTTTTTGTTTTGCTTTTGGGAGGTGCTTACTATGTATACCATCTGTTTATCTAACAGTTTTACAAAGCGGTTTGCTGTTTGCTCCAAAATAACAGTACATTAGACCATACGACGAAGTGGCTCATTTGAATGTGGTGTGTACTACACGCTAGTCAACTGGTTCAGGATCGTTTGTTTTTGCTTTTTGCTCTCAAGTTGTCCATTGCATTGGTTGGTATGTATCTTTTAGATACGATTTTACAAATATATAGGTATTCTGTCCGCTACACGGAGCAGTACTTATTACTGACTTGTGCTTCTTTTTTTTATCTACACACATTAGCTCAACTGGTTGTGAAGAGGTACCACTATTGTTTAAATCAAACGATCTGTATAAAAATCCTCATTCAACCCAACTGGGCTGTGTCTATATGGTTTTGCCGTTACCTTTCCAGAGTTGTGAAGAAGAAAATATAAGAAAATGTTTACTTTTTGCTCGGCTTTGTGGATGTACAAGTGTTGATCGGGGGTTCTCTTAGATGGAAGCAGAAAACAAACAAACAAAAAAAACTTAAATTAAGCGCTGTACGAGATAGTGATAACGATAAAAATAGCATAACGAAAATTATTCCTTCATAGTTGGAGAAAAAATACTGTCTAGAAAGGAATGTCAAAATTGATTTCCTTCGCTGGTTGGTGTTTAAAACATTACTATCGAACAAAAAAAAAACAATATCGGTCACGATGTGATTAGCTCTTATATACGGCATTGTCATTGGATCGTTCAGTAAGCAGCAACACGTTTTATTCGGTTGTGTGGATATATGTGGGGTTTTTTTTAAATACAAAACTGTATACCAATTGGATGACGATTTGAATTTTTTGATTTTTTGAATTCTGGCGCGCAGAATACGAAACTAGAACTATGACAATCGGTACTGGAAACATGGAAAATTTTGTATATTGGTGTATGTATGACGGTATTTTTGTTTTCACTTCTGTTCAGTTCAGTGTTAATCCATTGTCGTGTGTTTTAACTCTATGTGTGATCAGCATCTTTACCGTGTCAACACGTGCCCACACACACAAACACACACGCTATTACAATAATATAGCATTAGAATAAAAACTAAAAGTTAGTGTGTGTGCTTTCTGGACTAGATTTCAAATATATAGAACATACATAATTCTCGCTTCTCTCTGTTCCTCGCTGAAAACATAAATACACATTTTACACAAGCGGTTGAGATGGGGAGAGGATCATCACACTCCCTGGTTGACGAGGGAGGGTGGTAAGTCGAACTTGACTTTCCATTAATGGAGCTTTACTTCAAAACTTCGAACAAAAGAGAAAGATACAGAGATGTTACACCTTGTTGGATCTTCTTGAACGCAAAAGTAAAGAAGAGCAAAGCGAAACATAACAAGCACATTATCAATCAAAATAGGCAACAAACTTTCCCTCCTGCAGGATTTGCTTCGTACCGATTTCCAATGTGTAAATGTGTCTGTGTGTGTGTCTGTTCTACATGCCAAACCATCACCAGTCCTCTGTAGCAAACGTGTGTGCAGGATTTGGGGAATGGCAATGGCCAACGGCTATCATCTAGGCGACGACCATTACCTTCCCCACTTGACACAGCTTAGCACCATACACAACATTATCAGCTCGCACTCGCTTCCTCACCCAGCTTGTCGACTGTTCGCCTTTCGCTTTACAATTCTTCGTAATTCGCACTAAACGATCCTTGCTTTTGTTTTCTTCTAAATGACGTTTTCTCCCCTCTTTGTGCGATTTAGTTTCGTTGCTCTGTGTCCTAGGTTGCGTACTTGCTTGTGCGCTACTACGCCTTCACTAGTGATTACTCCTCTCACAGCAATGTTTTTTTTCTTCTCTCCTTGTTTTCATCCTTTGCTCTACCGCTTTTCTCCACGCTCTTTGTGTTTTTTGTTGTTGTTTTTGTTTGTTTTCAAATGTCTTAGCAATGCACTGATAACTAAATAAGTTAATCTGCTCACTTTCGCCGCTTACATAATTAAGGAGGTTTAATTGATTCGTTTTACAGTGTTTCGTTGTATGTCATAGGCTGAAAATAAAATTATATTACCGTTTCTTATTCCTCGCATTAAGGATTAAAATAAATACCTCTTTTTTGTCGCAATCATACATATTCCTATATACCGTCCGCCAAACCGCCTAGCAATGCTACGCTTTCTACACAGTCCTTACCCTTTTTAGCCAACACTTCTTCCCTCGCTCTAACATACTCGCTCCCTATACTGTAGTGGCCAACCATACACAGCATCACTTCTGTTCCTGCTTTGCCCTTAGCTTTTAATTTTAACTAGCACATGTACTCTTGATTCTCTTTATGTGAAATAATTATGTACAGATGTAATTTCCAACAATAGCGCTATCCCTCCTCCCCTCCAGTTTGTTTTCAACACAGGCTCAGGGAAGCAAACAGAAGCCGTTTGTTAGTTTGTTTTACTTTTGCGTTTTGTTTTGTTGAGTTTGTTTAACATTTAACTTAATGGCAAAGATGTATGTTGAGTCATGTTTTGCGTGCTCTGTGATAATAGTAATTGGGATAGTAATAATATTTTACAAGCGCAAAAAGTACTTAAGCATAAATAACGTTTCCCAGCACTGCACAAAAGAGGATCCAAGCGTTCACGGTCGTGTACACTATGTTTATAGATGGTTTAGTTCCATTCTGCACTCATTGTTTCGGGGGTGGGAAAACCCCGCTAGCACATACTGTACGGTGAGAGCATCCATCCGGTCCCATGTAGGAGATAGTGGGTGTATGGTTGCTCACAAAACAAGAAGCAAAAAGTGTCACACTGCAACGACTGCGTTTGTTGTTGTTGTTTTTTTTCTTCTTCTATCGGTGTCGATCCATTCGAAACGCTTCGCTTACTTCTTCTTGCCCAGCATTTCGCGCCATTTCATGAACTTTTCCTTCTCCTCCTCGAGAAACAGTGCTTCTACGCAGGCCAAGAAGTAGTCCGTTCCGAAGCAGCCCTCCCTGGAAAATGGAAATTAAGAAAGAAAAAAATCATTTTAAAATGAATATAATTTATTAGCACCAAAAATGTGTTCAAAAAGTCAAAAAATTGCTTCTGGTTTGTAGAGTGCAAAATATCCGCCTTAAAATCCATGTTTTATTCAATGTTGAAAAATTGTATCAGCATTCAAAACTTGTCGTTTTTTGGTTCCTTTTCAAAAAGCAAATCCCAAGCGATATATTTAAAATACAAAAATGAAAAAAAAACTGACAACAGTTCAAGAAAACGTAAAACGATCAAAAACAATAAAAATTGAAGAGAAAAAAAACTGACAGTTAAAGTTCAAGAAAATGTAAAACGATCAAAAACCATAAAAGATAGATTTGTTCAAATGAAATTGACTAAAAAAAACTAAAATTGAGACTTTAATGTTTAAAATTTAAAACGATCAAAAACGTTTCAATTCGATAAAAAATAATAACTTTTTTTCTTAACAAAGATCAGTACAAAAACCAACTGCTTCGAAATTTTAATAATATAATAAACAAAAATAATAAACATACCATTAAATCATGAGAACTAAATGCATCAAACATAAAAAAAAACACAACGGGTTCGGTTGCTGGTGCTCTGGTACATATTTGGTACTGGTGCCGATCGCTCGTTTCCACTGGTGGTGTAGTATTTCGTGTTTTGTCTCTCTTCTCTCGAAGTTTTTAATCGAACGAACGCTGCAGCAATCCCCCTTCCATCTCACATCGATTTGGCGTCAAGAAAATACATTTTTTTTCTTAGTATATGTAATCTATTTCCGCAGCCCGTAATATCTCGTTTGCTCGTCGATCGGTGTTCGTTTCCGGTGCTCCTCCCTGCTCCAACTGCTTCCAACAGATCGTCACAAAATGCTTAGTGTCGATGGTGTAAAGTTCCGCAATTGTTTGTGGTGGGGGGGATGGGGGATGGGTAGAGAGTGGTGTAGGCACGAACAACACGCAGGCATGCACCGTGAATGCTGTCCCGCGTTTGTGTGTAGTATGTGTTGGGCGGTAGGTTTTATAACGTATTCGGATCAGCACCGTTTAGTACTTTTATCAGCGGCTTAAACTTCTCGATCTCATCCGTTAGCTGTAACGCGTCTATACAGCCTTTGAAGTAATCTGTCGTAAAACACTGCTTCCTGTAAGAAGAGGGTGATAAAGATGGCAGGATGCCCATTCGGGGAGCGGTTTAGTTTTGCTATCCATTTTCTTTGCTTGTTTTTGGTTATAAAACTCATTATCTTGCTTTAGGCTAGTATTTGCTGCGATGCTGTTAGTAGGATGGTTAAAATCTTGAATAAATATATACATCGTTAGAATGTTATTTTGGTCGGGACACTAGTATTATGCCTGAAACATTTTATTAATTAGTTAATTAGTTTTAGTTTGTTGTTGTTGGTCACTAAAACATGAAACGTTGCACGAGCGGTGAAGCTATTTGTTTCCCAGTCCCAGCTCACCATTCTATTCAGTATCACAGCAATTGATGTGCAGTAAAAAGCGGTATCCATTTTCTGCATTCATTAAAATCAATCAATCCACTTAAGCGACTTTACACGCAATGAACATGCGTCGATAAATCACAGAACATTAAGCACACGTTCAGCAAAGCAATACAGGGTTTTCTGTGGGTTCTCATAGTTGTGGGACACTGCCTTGACTCTTTCATATTGGTAGTGAACGTCATATGTTGGAAATTGGACTTTATGGTACCCCGTTTGAACAGGCTCCTTGGAAATTCCTATTGGATTTCCAAAAAGAGTGCTATAGTATCCAATTCTTGTGATTAAGTTCATTTCCAGTTAGAAAGAGTGTCCTACAGCAATGATAACTCCTGGAAAAGTCTGTAATGTGGTTTGGTTGTATCTGCAAAAGTTTGTATAAATTTTAAGTTGATATGTATAAACTCAATTCCTTTTAGAAGTATTTATGTTTCTTTTGATACCGTAAGCTACAGCATAAGAAGAAAATAATATAAAAATTGCCACCAACCAACTGCATTCATTAACATCTTCAGTAACCTAAGTCCGTCGATCTGCCCCGCTTGGGTTTTGTGTGTGATCTTTTCGCAGCAGAGCAAAACACCAACCCCGCCCGACAGCTGCCGTAAGCGGTCGGTGGACGACCAGTAGGCAACCGCCCGTCGGTGAACGAGCGTCGCCAAGATGTCTGCCAACATCCCGGGCTGGCTGTCGTGCGCTGCACAGTTCCGCAATAGGAGCAATCGGAGTCACACCGAGCATCACAGCTTACGAGTCGTATTGCGTACGAGGTCAACGGTACATGAGAGTTTCATGCGATCACATGCATACACACGCACACTCACACAGACGTACGGAGTTATGTGCAGCAAGAAGAAACCGTTGCCCCTGCCACCCATTCCACCTAACCAGTTGCCCTTTTTAACCAGACCAAGGGGCGCTAAAGCGGATCGGGCAAAAGACAACCCCTGCTGAACTAAACGTGCGAGGAATGGCTCAGGGGAGGGGGGGGGAGGGGAGTGCACGTACTGCTGACAAGAGTACCGTACAAGAGCATAAATTAGAAACGCGGGCGTCTCTGTTCACGGCTGTTTCTAGAAGCTGTGGCAAATGATAGACCCAGCGGCAACCTCTTGGACGTCTTGCTGCCCGTTTGCTGTGTTTTGTAAAAGTTTTTGCGCTCTCCGGCCGAAGCTAAACATTGATAGGGATCAGCTAGAGATGATGAAATGGCCACGCTATATTTAGTGCTCATCCCGCTACGGAAGCTATTATCGCCACGGGGAGATAAGACAAGCTAAACTACTCATGATTGTAATCGATCGTGGCATGGCGATCATACGCCCAGCGTCTGCCACTACCCACCCCAGCCCAAGAACGCTATACTCGAACTGATTGCGATCTCGCGTGTCCATTTGTGTGTGTGTGCGCACTAAACTAGTTGCGGTATGAATAAACACTTGCGAACAAATCGAACAACGCCAATTAGTATTCAGCAATTAGCTTTAGAGGGTTAGAAATTAGCATGCGCAAATCAGTGGGCAACAGCAAATGGGCATTTATGGGAAGGAAAATTTATTTCTGCTTCTTTGTCACAGTGTCTGACATTCGTGTTTGGGTTTTTGTTATCGCGCATGTTGAATTTATTAATTTATTCTCCATTTGAGTATTTCATGGAATATTATCGCTACTATGTGCATTGTGGATGAATTAGTGTTGTAAACAGACACACATGAGTTATGGATTGGAGGCTAAATAGTTGTTTTCTCTCTCTATTTATCTCTCTCTTTCTCTCTCTCTCTCTCTCTTTGCATTCTCTTCAAGCTGCTCTAGGGTTAGTGAAGTGAACTTTGAAGCCATCAGGGGACAACTTACTTGCAGAAGGACAGAATCTGGGGCTCCCGGAACAGCGAGTAGCAGTCTTCGCATATTCGATCCAACCGGTAGAAGATCTGTTTGTTGAACTGTCCTTTACATTCTATGTCAAAAAAAGAGCTGCGCTTCACGATGCTGTGGTGAGGTAAGGCGACAGTTGACAGTGGTACCAGTGCGATAATCAATGCCAACGAAATTGCTAGATTGCGGGAACACATCTGTAAGGAGAGAGAGTGAGAGATTGGAAAGGAACCGAATTAATCATGTATTCAACCATCCGTGGCATCGACAACAGTAACTGGATATCCCCAAAAAAGGTAAGAAATATAATGAAATTGAATTTTTATCATCATCACGTTTCCTAGTACCGTTAATGAATTCGACAAAGTGTCAAAGTGAGATTTAACATTGTATGTATTCACTCTTTTTTATTTGTATGCCATTTAACAATCTTCTCAAGGTGGATGTATTTGCGTAGCAGTTGATAAATGCGTCATTCGGGGCTTTCCCAAATGTTTTGCTGACGGATGCAAACGCACAGAACCTTCAAGTCTGCAGCCAGTTGTACGGCAGCCACCACTTTCGCAGTCAACTTACGCAAATATCTCCACCGATGAGTGTGTTGGGACGGATGGGAATGGCACAAACAAAAAAGACGCGCACACTTCTAGTGATAATTGTCACTTTAGAAATAGAACCACATCGCAATAAAACGCTTCCAAAATGTCCTCTTTTTGTTGGTACACCGCACCATGCGTCTCCACCGTACGCGCGCGGTCCGATGTTTACCGAAAGGCTAATTTAATCTTACAGAAAAACCACTCTATCATTTAAATGACACCATGGGACACCGTTGCCAAGCAAAAAAGGCACCAAGAAAAGCGTACAACAACCCTTCACGCCAACTCCAAGCGCACGTATTTGCACGCTCATAAATAACAGGCGGCGGCGCGCGCGCGGAAGAAGCGGAAACACCAAATTTTCAAACGATGCCGACACCACAACCACCCATTGCATGCACTCGCAAGGCAGGCAGACGAGGCAACCCCTGCTCCTGGAGGGCAGATCGCATCACACCGATCCGATCCTACCGAGTGGGGCCACGCCGTTGATTAAAGCAAGAAGAAGTTGATGTGACAGAAAATGCAAATTAACAGAACCACGCTTACCGCGCGGTGGTGGGCTGTGGGCGCGGGAGGCAAAAAGAAAACATAACGCTCCTTCCTTTACTTGTTTTCCCGCCACATAAAAAGAAACAGGGAGCGAATGCATTGGATTGAAAGACGCAACGCTTCCCACGGTGAACGGTGGAACTATAGCCTCTTCCCGTTCCAGTTTCCGCAAATGCAAAACAACCCCCTCGCTGTTTTTTGTGTGTGTCCATTTGTTAACTTCTGCGCGCAAGCGAAATGTTGTAAATCCCAGTGCTTATGCGCTTATTAAACATGTCCCCCCCTAAAAACCCGGTTTGGGAGCAGGTTTTTTCCGGGTGGCCATATCATTTTATTTTAATTCGTAACTCCCCTCCATCCCAGCGAATGGCCCCATCCCTCCAGCACGCACGGCCTCAGGCAACCGGTTCGGCCCATTAAATCCACTTCCTTCCACCTGTTCGGTGCGGTGCGCGGCCCGAATGACTTTATGGAGCCACCCGGTGATTCGTGGAAGGATGTTATAAAATCGAATTTAAATGCCACTAACAGCACACCCAACCCGACGATCCGAGTCAAGCGGACCGGCGAATGAAACGGACATAGCGAAGCGAACCGTCCAACCAACCAGCCAACCAAAAAAAAGCTCCTTTAACACTTATAATAAAGACAAATAAATAAAAACCGAAAGTCGCACATAAAGATTTCACGCCGATTGCCGCCAATCGCCGCATATCTGGTGAAGATCACCTCTCCCAACGCTCCTTTCGGGCCTTTCCTGCAACCTGAAACTTTACTGCTCCATTAATTCTCACCCTCCACCTCCCCTGTTTAACTGGAGATCCCGGCCTGGACAGCCGCGCGCGATAGTCGTTATTTATTTATTTATTTATCTCTTTGTCGGGAGTGTGTGTGTGTGTGTCTGTACTGTTTTTTTTCTTCTATTTTGCACCGGTATCTGCTGCATGATCACATGGCACATGGTCTGTTCTGTATCGGTCGTTTTGTTTTGTTCGTCGAATTCTAAATCAACCAAAATCCTACCTCGACCTGACCCGGGCGTGTGCGAGTTGTTCCTTTCCCATAAGTGTTTGTTCCTTTTCTTGTGTTTTTTTTTCTGTTTTCTTTGCATCGCATCTTGTCTGCTAACCGTAAACAATTATTCGACATCTTTATCATCCCGGTCGGTGAAATATGCCGCACAGGTGCTACGGACAGTCTGCACCACTGCCGATGTGTAAACATTTCTGTACTGTGCCGGTACTGTCTCCCGGCCAGATAGAGGCAGAGAGAAATTGCTTACGAGCTACGATCATTAACTAGCGCGACCGCAGCCGCACACGTGCGCGCTTGGTTTTTGGGCAGTTAGTCGGGCCAAACATTCGGTTTGGGGGTGCGACGATCATCGCCCATTAATCATCGCTAGTAGTCGTGCGACAGCACCGTCATCTCATTCATAAAACAACTCTACCGATATGCCCATGCTGCGGCGGTAGACCAAACAGCCGTTAACTGCAGGGGGTTTCGATAAGACTGACATGAAGATGACGTTTTGCATTTGATCATTGAAAAATGTGTTGGTTTTGTGAAGAATGTACTTTACCGGATCGTTGTCGCTATAGTGCTTTTTATGTTTTATTGTGCATAACCCATTGAACATTTCCGTATCCATCAGATATTTGCATCGATGTTACTAGACTATACAGTCTTTTCTAGTGTTAAGCGCGGTTCTCGACCTACGCAGATTTGAGGATGCGCGATTTTTTTTTAATTTCAGGCCATTTCTCTCTTTAAGCCAACGAGCTGAAATTTCAGCCTGTCAGTGGAACGGTATTCATCATCCGGGTTGTATCCTCGCGACAGTTACGGTTACCCATATTGGATTGTTATCCTTGTTCTGTTTGAAATGAGCTATATTACTTCTATAAAACTTAAAAAGCATGTCCAATCAATTTTTAACCTTTCTTGGCACAATATTTATCCTTCAGCAAAAAAAAAAATCAATCGCTAACCTGATCGCGCCCGAGACAAATCGACGTTTGTTAATTTTTTAGGTCGAAATGGGGCCCTTCACGATTCTAGTCAGTTTTTTGTTTGGAGTTTGACAGTTGTAGGCTGACATTCATGTAAACACTCCATACAAACCAATTTCCAGTCTAGATTATTCTAGCCTCAAAGCTAGAATTAGATTCGAATACCTGTACGAAAAATGGCAAAAAAGGAGGTGTTTACATTTATCCCAAGGTGCATTAAAGAGATCTGGTGATGGTCTGGATCTCTGGTGGAATGCAGAATCAAAGTGTATGTAGTCCAGGTGGTCTTATCGCATGTTTGTTTTATAACCAAATTTGAATATCACTTTTTGACAGGATAGGTGAAATTTTTTGTTCAAACAAGCTTTCTGGAGACTTGACGAATACACAAAACACTCTTAAAACCTTCATTCAGAAACAGAAGCGATAAAAATCAGCCTTCTAAATTCATACACCGTGGGATAAGCCCACCTGTATGTTATACCCACTTAGATAGCTGCTCAAAAACTGCTATACAATGCAAACAGCTGACAGGCGGAAATTTCAGTCTACCAACTTAAAACGGAAAGTACCCCTTTGTCAGTTTTTACAGCATTTTTTCCAATTTGATTCATTACCGATTAATGCAAAATATTCCACTTTTTATTAAATGTTTAAAATCGGGAAATACTAGAAAATGTGCTACTGGAAATACTAGAAACTCATGCATGTCTTACAACACTAAATTAAGTGTCTAAAACCACTTTTCATCAAAGCTATATTCCCCGTTTGAACCGTACCCGAAAGCCCCTGCTTAAGTAAAATCACAACCCCAAAACAAAAACCTACGCAACCGACACGATCGCGTGTACGCCGCGTGTGCCGCAAGAAAAAAGCCGTTTGATGTTGGGCGACAATAAATAAACCGATCAGCCATTAATCACTCGACCCACGGCACCGTTTATTAATCTTGGTCGCTAATGTCGCACGCAAGCCGCGAGCACACGACGGGCCCGTTTCGCTAGAAGCACATGCGTTCGCGAGCATCACTGCGTGTTGCGTCTTACAGCGTGTGTGCCCGCGGTCTCGACACTTCCGGGGGCGTCCACCATAACCCGGGAGACCGCGCGCCCTTGACAGATAAACGGTAGTTTTGGTTTGTTGTTTTTTTTTCTCCGTTTTTTGGATAGGTTAGTGAACTACATGGCGGACGTGCAAATTTTGAGCTGCAACGCAAATTCGCTCCTACCGCTGGCCACAGAATAATAATCCCCATGATCGGTGACTTGAGTCACTCACGTGACTGAGTTATAGAGGTTATTTTGGTGTATTTTTTTGTGTAGTTGCTGTTGTTGGTTGGAGGTGGCAACCAAATGGCAATAAGGAAGTGATTTTGGATCGTTCATCATACAGCAAGTTTGAAGGTTACCCGGATGCAACCTAGCACTAGATACTCATCTCCAGTCTAAGTTGTTTTAAACTCTCATATATTCTACCAAACCGTCGAGCTTGTTTCACTTCAAAAATTGTAACGCTCGCCCAAGAAGCGACGCGTAGAAAACAGCCAACTCTAAAGATTCTCTAATCAGATTCTTTCCCCTGAGCAACATGTGGCAATTTTGTAAAATCGTTACGTATTCGGATACCTTCAGCTAGCAAACGGTGGGAATTGACGTCAATGACGAGTTGGGCGCGATACGGTCATGCCGGACGAGGCTGCGATGCCTTGAATATACGCCTAATGCCACGATCGCATGATCTCCCGTGTGGAATCGCGTGCCTGTCCAGCATTCATTAACACCAGTAAGTCAGCTCGAGGACTGCCCAACCGTGACTGCGCCAACCGTGTGTTGGGAAAATGGCGGCCAGCAGATCGATAGCAGATACCTAGCTTGAAGATGTTTAATTGCGCACCTTTGGCCGGAAAACTGAGCGCACCGCGTCATATCGTAAAACGGTCAAAATCGCGAAAATCTCCTCATCATTTCCAGCAGACCAGGTACGGAGGTTGGCAATTATATTGCCCACCGGTCGGAAAGAAAGGGTTAGATCGGCTGAAGCTCCGGCTCCGGTGCAGGTCGAGCATTCCACGAACCGTGTCATGGCCCTTGATCCTTCGGACTGGTTTTTACTATAAATAAACAGCTACTTGCGGGCAAAATACGCAATGATTACCAATTGGCTGCTGGTGATCAGATACTTTCCACCACGAGTTGGGGGCACTCAGCCCAAGAACCGACGATCGGGGCGGTAGCAGCAGCAGCAGCGTTTGCAACTGCTGCCGTACCTGGGCAGCTGTGGTGCAAGGTGTTGTCGGTGTGGAATCGGTGCAATTGCAACCTTCAATGGAAGTTCGCTGGCACCTTCTCCTTGCCCCCCTGAGCGCACGGTGTGTGTGTGTGTGAGTGTGTGGGGGACGACGACGAGCGCTTTCTCACAGAAAGGAAACGGCGAATACCGGTTCTCTAGCGAAACCGTACTAACAAAACACAAATCACGCGCAACAATCGCACACACCGCCACGGCACTGGAGCGCGGGAGCGTTTGCAGCAAAGAACGATTACGGCCAAGCGCAAAACTGCGCCACCTTGGCGGTGGTGCCATTGTGTGGCCACTGGCCACAGGATCGCTACACTTGACTGCTAGATCGTGCCCAGGCACGCACACACACACACACACATATATGGTCCATTATTAGCCCGCTCAACTTTTGCCCTGACACGGCGCACGTTGTGGACGACGCTGATTTCAAGGCCGATCGCGGAACCATGGTCAAATGGGCTGTCGTCGTATCGAGATCGAACATCTCACTTTCATGCAGAACGCAGATCGGATGAATTGGCAAAATCGACGCTAAGCTACGTCAAATGCGCTGCACACCGTCCTACGAGTTTTAGCGTCTATCTACAATTGCACTGCACAGTACTTTTTTGTTGAGAAAGTAGAGTAAGGAGGTCTTGTTCAACGGCCCACTGCCAATTGCTTTTTTGTTCCAAGCATTCCCACACCTAATTCCGCGCACGTACTCGCGAACTTCTCGGCAACCCTACGCGAGAGGGTGATCATCTGGGAGGTATTACCATGATGACCATTCATCACTCTCCGGTCAGCCAACGTGTCTTCGTGTACTTTTCTTCCTGCCTACTGTTCCATTAGCGAGTCTATTTTATATCTCAACCAGTTCAACCGTTTAAAGACAATCGCGACGCCTTAAACGTTATCTTTGCTTTCCAACGATTGTTCACCCGGAGGGAGCGAGCAAAAGAGTTGGTCTTAAACAAAGAACCAGGATGATGGATAGGCAGCACGAGATACAAATATCGCTACCGAGTTCTTGGAACTATTGATCATTAAAATATAGGAAATAAATAATCGATATTAAATGCAGCTATTACAATTTTACATCTCGCACATGTTCGTCTTACGTGCCGGGAAAGCGAATAATGTCTTCCTGGCCTCGCTGCGGGGATTGACATAGTTAAACGAAAGGAAGCAACGCGACATGTGAGGGCTTTTTTTGCTGCCTGCTATTCTTTCGCATGTAATTGGAAACCAATTATATCGCTATAAAAACGCACCGCCGCCGCACCGCAATGACAGGGAGGGGAGGGAGAAACAGCAGGAACACTTCGGTCGGTCCGATACGACCCGGCTAGAGGGCAAGCAAGCGACAGCGTGTGGTCGGGCATGTATGATGGGCAGGGTGGTTTTGGGTTATTTTTAGCCCCCAACCGCGACCTAAGCACTCCAGTGTAGTGGAAACGGAACGAGAAGTTAGACGGAGACGGGGTGAATAGTACAAGCGATCCACTGCATCTTCCGTTAGTCACACCACGGCCGATACACAGTGCAATTTAACACCTTCCCTTGTCGCAGTTTCTCACCGCTCCCTCTCTATTTCCTATTTAACGCGGCACTTTTGTCCCACTGCTTGGACGGTGACCAACCGGGACCAAGTCCGCCGGCAACCAGGCGGCAGCAGTAGCGCTGTCGGCGATCGGTTCTGAATCGCGACAAATTGACTACTTCGGCTTTAACTATATTGATTGATTTGTTTCCCACCATCGAGCGCGCGCGCGCACTCCCCGATCGAGCCGGGACGTTTTTTTAAGACGCGGCAGCAAGAACTTTGAACATCAGCGCCAATTGAGTTGATTAGAATGTGTTCATCGGGATAAGAGAATGCAACATGGCAATGTGTCGTCCCGTGCTGCCTAAGCACCAGCAAACCGGTCATCGGGTCCAGATTGTGATTTATGGCCACACATTCTTGAGAGCACATGGGCCACGGGCTCCAGGCAGGCTTTCCGCGACGTGCCCCGCTTGTAGAGGTCACAGCCCGCAAAGGGCATCTCGCCTGCGACTCGGGAGGCAAACTGTTTTGACCGATTTAAAGTTCCGCCGCGCTTCGATTAGTCCGACTATCATGCGCCGCAGAATGATGTCATCGGTGTGTAGACTCGTTTCTTGGAGCGACGAGCACCCCGCACCAGCTAGTCACTCCGTTCCCCACGAACAAGGATTTCGAGTGGTTCAAACGGTTGTGACCCGAGCAAAGCGAGCGAGTGTCCTTTCAAGTTGACGCTCCGTCACGCTCCGTCCCGCTTCTTGGAGCACTCAATTGCAGATCAATGAAGATCTCCGACCGAGCACAGCTCTCCACGCTCTGTCATTGACATATTGGCGACAAATCGGGACGTCCGAGAGGTGTAGACACCCTGTCAATAGTCGGCGCGCATGTCAACACGGTACGCTGTACACGCTCCCCATCCCTCCACTGCTCCTCCATAAGCCTATCAATCATCGGCACACGTTGGACACTCTCATATCGCCAAGTGTCATCTCGTGCTGCTGCTGTGCATGCTACAGAAACCCAAAGTGCCCAACAGAGCAAATGCTAGACAACTCTGTAATCACGCCAAAGCCACGACGGTGATGCGCGCTACTATTAATAGCCCTCATTTGTTTACACGACCATCATTGACGGGCGGAAAGCCATAAATAGATGAACTACAATGGCACTGCAAGACCGACCGCGAGGTGTGTCCGTCGGTCGGCGGGTGTACGCGCGTCTATTTCCGATCCCCCTTTGCAGACGGACAGGTGAGAACCGCTCCGTCCGCTTCTAGCGCTTTTCGCTCGATGGAGAGGAAGCGATCGTTGGTAATTATAGACGCGACGAATGGTGTGATCGACAACTACCTGAACACTGCAGTCACGATCCAATCCACTGGTTGGGGACGATCCATTGATAGGAGGGAACAAATTCTAACCATTCTTTACGGAGAGCAATCCATCATTATGGAGCGTCCACGGCAAGGACGACACACACGCTTACGTCAAACACGCTTTGCAAAAAAGAGAACGTCACCACTTTGATCGATCGCGATTTTCTTGCGTAGTAAAAGCTGTGTGTGTGTCCGTATGTACGTGGATCATATTCCCCGGTAAGACCCGTGTGGTATCATCATCAAACCACATTGCTTACCACGTGATATTGGATGCCGTGGTTCAGTGGTGTTCCGCTCCGCTCTCGGGCAAAGCAAGCGCCCCTTTTGTCGGGCTGCCCTCAAGCTGACCAGATCTGCCTGTGGCTGTGTGTGTGTAGACATAGTGGATTTGCAAAATATTTGTTTCTTTTCAATGCTACACTAACAAATTGATCACACTGTGAGCTGAGTGAAGCGGGTACATCTAATCACGAGCTCGCGAAACCGATTTCATGATTCATTATCTGCCGCGGCAACCGGATCAACTTGGAGAGATGAGTGTTTGTTTGTTTGTTCGGCTGCATACTTAAGAATTTTGTTTATTCAACAACCTATCGGCCGCTCTGGGCTGCTTACTGGTACACACACACGATTAAATACTTCGGCATTAAGTCGGTCTGTGATTTGAAATCATTCCGAGCGGAAAACGGGGCACGAAATCTGAGGATTGAATGGAATTTCTCTCCCTGCTTCCGTACACTGCGTCGTATTTCGTGCGTCGTTTTGGGAAAGCTCTCTGACCGCTTCTGGGCACGGATGATCCAACTCAGAACTTGTAAGTTAGAAAAAATAATGCTTCGAATCAAATACTACGTAATAACTAAGACCCCACAATAAGAGAACGTGTCCTCCCTTCCCCGCCCTGTCATGTTTGGTGGGTGCCGAGTTTATAACGACCTGACCCATTAGGATGTAACGACTCGGCCGAGTTTGATTAACCGTTGCGCTTAATCGTTATGAGCTGTTTTGATCGTTACGATCGCTGGGCCGTTTAAAATCATAAGTAAAACAATTAGCATTTAAACGGAATACCAGTCCGCGGAAACAGTTTTGTCGGGGCCGTGCTGCCAAATGATTTGCATATTGGAAGGCACGTTCCGATGACAAGCTGTATCGCTGGAAACGCGCGATGCTTGGAATGTAAAGCTTCTAATTAGAATTAATGCGTCGCTGGCAGCGTTGCTTTCTAGAACAAGGTTTCTAAGTTACGAAGCTGTTTGGGTGTACTATTTGAGGAATTGTATTCAACTTGCTCTTGACGTATTTTATTAGGTTCAAAATGCATCAATTCCAACCGCTCGAAGTTGAATTGCTCCAACAAACGTGTTATCCAATCAAACGCTCAAAAAGCTACCGCCAGTAATATCTCACGACGTTCCTTAAAAACTGCCGCCACTTTGCGCTGCTTGCACTGCGAAATTAAACTGTCAGCAAAACCCCCGATCGGCGGGAATACATCTCAATACGGGGTGGAATAGTGAAACCGGTTGCGCATGGCGAATTGCCATAGCTTATATATCGCGCCACTGCCGCGTCACATATGTGAATCTCGATCGCGACAGACAGTATGGTACCAGAGCGGCACAGAGAGCCACGACCGTCCACGAACAATCCAGCATATACATATGCGCGTGTGTGTGTATGTATGTGTATGTGTGTGCATACCACCTGGCTTGTACAAACTATGTCATGGGGCTTGGTGACTGCAATGATCCGCAACTCGATCCACCAAGTTGCAGAAATGTTCGAACTCGCGCTAGTCGAACATGCGGCGATTGTAAGGATCCGAACGAACCAGCGCGAGACAAGCATACAGCAAGCATCAAACACACACACGGGGGGCACTGATTCGCTGTTTCGTTTCCACCAGCGGTTTCTTGTGTGTACATAAATCCAAATAAATATGTAAATATAAAAGCAAATCTGATTTGCATTTACCACACGTCCGTCGGCGGCGTTCCACCACTTTTGCCACGGAGATACAAATTTCCACGCCACTCTTCTACTTTTTTTTCTTCTGCTTCTTCTTCTTCGGCTGATGTGTACAGTGTACAAAACCTGCAGCCCGTTTGGCTTTTGATCAAACCGAATCGCGGCTCGATCTGGGGTTCGACCCGTGCGCTGGCCGAGTACCGAGGCCCGCGGAAAGCAACGGAGAGCAACGCGACGATCGACCATTCCGGCACCGCAATGTCTCCCCGGTGCGGCCACAATAGAAGCCGAACGAATTTACATTTTATTTCAATGTGTGCCTGTCAGCGACAAGTTGACAGTACCCGCCCGGGCCCCGGGGCTCGATCGGCACTGCATTCGGCGCTCTAACTCTGTGGTGGGCGATGAAAGTCTCGCGGAGGGGCACAGTTGTCACCTGATGATAAAACTACACGCTTTTGGCGAAAAAAAAAACGTCATCATCATCATCATCATGATCGTTGTTTGCTGGTGGTGCGTGTTTGCACGCTGCATACTAATCGGCCACTATTGCACACTATTATCGTCCGACGAATCGCAGGGGGTCGTGCCATGCATGACAGATCCTGCACGATATAATGCTTGCCAAAACACCTGTTGTCGAGAGACGAGCGAGAGTTCAATCTCGCTGTTCAATCTAGCGGTAGTTTCCCACTGCAAATGTGAGACAGCTGGCGAGATGATCGGTCGAATGATTGGTGCAAAAGGACCTACATACATACAGGGCCTACTCCCCCTCCGACCATAGTTGATCTATGCTGTTTTGGGTAGACCTCGAACCTGCTATCACTTGCTCACTTGCTTTTGCTCTTACTAAATCGACACTTACTGTGAAGGGACAACTGCTCGAACGGCACTCGAAAGAGAATACACACAGACGCGACACACTGGCACACGCACCACTGCTTCCTTTAAGTCTGCTACAATGGAGTTGTCGTACACTACCACACACGCACAACGAACCTTTTCGAAATAAAAGGAAGACAATATTCCACCCAACGAAGGATCTTTTGGTACTTGGATCACACGTCCACACACACACACTTTGCGGCAGAGTATACACAATGAGAAAGTAGCTCGAAAACTGAAAATGCTCGTTTCTTCCGTCCGTAGACCGTGAATTATTCACTCCGTATTGTGGGGCTCGATTCGCGCGGGCACACTCTCATGCGGCAACGTTTTGCTCGATTCGCGTAGTTCGCGCTGTTGTGTTCGATGGTCGCCGTCTCAGACAAGACTAGCCGATCGGCCCGATTGATCGGTGATCTTAATCCAATCATGATGATTCGTCCCCCACGACGGGGCGGCCCGATCATGGCGTCCAACTGCGGCCTCCCCACCACAGCGGCGTCTCTGCCATTCACCGTCCGAACGAAGTGAGCTCTCGTGAGCGAGCGCGCACCTAACACTGTCTGCGTGCGTATACGCTGCATGGTTGGAGTGTGTAGGGAGGGGGAGGGGAGACGTTACGCCGTGATGAACGCGATCGGTCTCGTGGTAGTGATGCTGGTGTAGTGTTCCTACTAGTGGTGTGTCCTCTGGAGCGCACCCACAACTCCAATCCGACTCAGGCAATTGTTAGTCCGATTCCAACTCCTGCAAAATCGGAACCAATAGCTCCACCCGTAGTCGGAGTTTTCCGAAATCGTCAGAAGTCCGGAGTCGTCCGGAGTCAACCGAATTCGCCTGGAGACATCCCGAGTCGCCTGGAGACATCCGAAGGCGGAATCTTGCGGAGTCGTCCGGAGTCGGAACCGTCCGGAGAAGGCTGGTGCAATGTTTTTATGATCAGGAATTTCATCTCCGATTCCGACTCCTGCTGACTTCGGTCGACTCAAACCGCTATTCTTACAAAGAAAGGCCTATTTCAGCCGTGCACGCGCAAAGTGAAAGAGAAAAAAACTCTACGAAATGAAATGCCTTTGGCCAACTCCAGCCGACTCCGGAGCACTGCAACTCCCGACGACTCCGGGCGACTCCGGACGACTCCGGTTAATGCTCGGCGGACATAACTTCTGGCATCGGTTCCAGAATTTCAGATCGGAGTCGACTTCGAATTTTTGCCCATCACTCGTTCCCACCATGCGCGGAACCAATACGTTGGTTGAAACGACCTGCCACCCTCATCACCAACTGGGTCCTACCCTCCTTTTCGAGAGTAAACGGAGCGCCAGACATTTGGGCGCGCGTGGGACCTGTTCCGGCGGGAGTTTCCCCCCTTGCTAACCGTTTTCCGCCGGAGGAAAAATGCACTGGGCGTAATTTTCTCATGTTCCAACCCGCTCCGACTCCTATCATACCCACCGTATCAGAGACCATTACACAGACAACCTAACCGGAGGGCGGTGGAAAACAACTGCGTCACGGCAGTTGCCCTAGAATGCATCTGACATCAGCTGGAATGAAATATCGGCCGGTCCGATCAATATTTCCCCGCAGCTTCCAGTGGAAAGTGCCCCGGGCATCCGGGTAGTGAGGATAATGATTGAAAATAGCCTATCACCGGGACGCATGCATCATGCACCTCCAATAGAACGGAAAGTTCCCTGCGCACACACCCACGCACAGCTACGCGAGGGTAATTGATCGTCGTGGGAAAATAATAAGTATCCCAAGGAGCGCACCGCAAAGGGTCAAGTTTAGAAATCCCAACGATATCGATGATTCATTCAAATGTGGAGCAAAGCGGGTTTCCGTTCGGCGGCGTCAGCGGTACGTGTCGAGATTGGACAAACAATCTCAATCATTCCCGCCTTACTAACGGCGCAACTATGCGGCAAATGGGTTTGTTTTTGCCCATGACCTGGAAGAATTCCTCGCTCTCCTAATTAATGCACGTTGAAAATCTTGAGCGGTGGTGGGCGCTAACAATTCGGCTGCGGACATACACTATCGCCAGCTCATTCATATGGCATGATATGGCGTGGGGTTTCCCCTCCCTCTCGTCCCACTCCCTGTGCCGTGCACCGAATGCACCATTTACGCTAAGTATATTGTTGTGGCTTGTTGCTTCTTCCGACCTATCATTCAACCGATAAACACATATGCCGCATGTACGCCTTTTAAATGTAACTAACTGGTGTTCGCTAAACACGCGCGTTCGGCGGAAAACTGCTTCAGCTCGATCGGGCCGCGATCATCACGTCGATCAATCTCCGTATTATAAATAGACGCCATTTCTGCAGCGGATGCAATTACGCCACCGTTCCGCAGCGCAGCGCAAACTTCCAGCGCAATGGCGCAGCAGCAGCGCAGAAAAATCGCCGACCGATAACTGCTCCTCGGCCCAAAGCGGTAGCAGACCGAGCATCATCATGTCGTCCTGGGTTAGTTACGATCTTCTCCCCCAACCGTTCCGGTGCATCCCAGGATCCAGGCCCAGGATTGCAGAACTACCGCCAACACTGCGTGCAAATGGCGTCGCATCTCGCTGCTGCGTGCGTTAATCACGAGGCCACCACGGCGAGGAAGCGAACAAGCGACGGGAGAGAAAGAAATATCGCGAACGCTGGAGTGTGTGTGTGTGTCGCGCTGCATCGTCATTCCTGCTAATGTGCGTACATTCCCCCGGGACGCCGGATGAGTTGGGCCAGTTGCTGCCGGCTCTTGTGGAGGCTGCCGGCCGTTCGGTTCGGTCGGTCAGATAAATAAATCAATTATTTATAATTATACACTTTTATCATTGCCCTCCCTTTTGGTCTTCCACCGTCTTGCTCCCGTTTGCCGTTACCTCGGTGCAACCCAGGGGGATGGGACAGACCACCGGCTGATTCACTCGATTCGTTCTCCCCAAGGGGTTTGCTCTCGCGATCGCTGCTCGGCAGACCTTAACGGGAAGGTTGTGGTGCGGGCTGGTGATGGGTGATACGGGCAGAACTTTTCGCCCAGCTGCCATGCACATGCACAACGAGAGAGAGTGCAAGCCAAGCAGCAGTTGGTAACCGCGAACCGGGACCTTAGAGAGTACGCCGCCGCCGCGCGCGCGTACGGTCGGTGTCAACGACAGCGTGTGGTACAGCTGGCGTACGATGACACACCCCTTTCGCACGGCGGCGCACATTTCATAACGTGACGTCGATCGGCGTGGTGTCGTGACCGGGCGATTGGATGCAACCCCTAGGTGACGGTGATGGACGTCACCCAACCTCTTCCACACGCATACACGCACGCACGCACACACGCCCGCGTTGACGGATTGGTAGTTGCTCACCTTGCCGCGTGGTCGTCTTGCGTCTTGCGCACCGCTATAGCGCAGTTGTTGCTGCTGCACGCGGTCCTCTTCGCCGTCTTGCAGATTGCAAAGGAATGCGTCCCACAAAAGGGGTGCTGCACTCATTTTTTTGCTTTTGCTTCGCCCCCATTCACCCCTGCCCACGACCGCTCGTCTCGCGGCTGCCGCCCTTTTCCCTTTTTAATTTTGCGCTGCACTACGCACGCTGGGCGGAATACTGAGCAGATCCCCGCGCTGTTGGCTCCCGGTTGGCTGGGAAAGTACACGTACGGCTTTCGAACCAGGCATCGATCGAGGGGCGACGTGGTATCGCTCGTGAGGCGTACGGGTGGTACTCTGGCATTGGTGTGGTGGGAGCACAATGGAGATATGCATTGCGCGGGGTGGGTCTGTTGTTGCTGCAATGCACTCACCCTGGGTGGAGGGTGGACCATTGTATTTAAATTCGTGTGCCAAAAGGAATGCGGACAATTTAAATGTCAAAGTGTTGATTAAAGCGCTGCACCGCGAATCCGCCACGCCAGCTCCCACTTTCTCTCTGGTTCGTGTGCGCGCTGCGCGTTCTCCTTCCAGCGCGATAGAACCGGAGAGCGGGCTCGGGGGAAGGCAAACGGAGCCAGAGCAGTAGGGTGGCTGAGTGGTGCAAAAGAAAAACGCATGATAGAACGCAATCGACGCGCCCGTTCATTGGCTATCGTAGCGGCGCGGCGTATCGTAACGCAGCAACATTACATCAATTGCGCCTAAAATCTGCTGGCGCATGCGGAAAAGGGCGCGTAAAGCAAGGGCAGCTCGAGCAAGTGTCACGTAGCATATTTTCTCCAGCTCCAGCTTCTCCACCGCCCGAGACACTGCGCTGGACAAAGTTTGAAATCATAATCAAACGGGCGAATCAAAAGAGAAGTCAAAAGCCGAGAACGATCGTTCAGAGAATGATTACTTGATAGCAATCGATGTTATTGTATACATTCGCCATTGCTCTTAAACATTCAACAAAGTGATACAAACATAAGCGGTTGTGATAAAACTCAATGATCAAAGCAACTGAGAAGAGAAGTAAACAAAACCATTTTTTTTGTCCACACCACCCTATGCGTTGTGCGATGGAATTTCCATGCGAAAGCATTTGGTCCCATGCCTGCTCTTGTAGACCCTCCCCACACGTGCCCGTTCTGAAGTGGCCGAAGAATGGTCGCAGCACTTCTTGAACACTTCTTGCCGGGCGTAGAATCTTGACCTGCCATTGAACAACAGCCCCACCAGCCGGACGGCGGCATCCCCTGAATGTTTGGACGGTGTCGAGGAAACGTGTCGCCGACGGTGCGTGAGACACTTTCCGTGACCGATTGCGCAAAGCTCGCCATGCGCAGTCGGTTTCCGATTACGCGTTTGCAGCACGAGGAGCCACCGATGGAATTAGCGTAGCAGTCACCCGCAAGACTTACCCTTCCAGCGGGCCCAACAGCACGTTCCGGAGGTGCTGGATAAGACGCCGCTCCCCCCCCAGACCTTCCTTAGCCATATGTGCGTTTGCGTGCGCGTAGTCTCCGTACGACCTTTGTGCTCCCGCGTTTCTATTTCGGCGATTCAACACGCCTAACCTAGAAGCAAAACATAAAATCTCCCCCGCTCCTTGCTTCTCGCGACACGTGTTTGCATCGTGCCGCGGGACAGTCTGACCTTGTCGCGCGGCCAACCTATTGTTGGCAAAAATTGGCGCCACTCTGCCCGAGGATCGGGAATTTCTGTGTCTCCATCTTCGGGCGGCGAACAGTGCCGGTTGGCTGGCTGGCTGGCTGGCACCGAATGGAACGAAAAATTTCGTTTGACCGATATGCTTGTGCCGCCGACGCCGCCGCTGACGGTGTCCTCGATTCCGTGTCGGAAAATTGGATGACAAGTTTGCGAGAATTGCACGGCTTGGCGACGCATTCCTCAGCGCACGAGGGCACGCTGGGAAGCTGACGCCTTCGACGGCACCGTCTGGCTGGTGGAAACGGTTACGAAAGCGAAATGGGATGTAAGATCAAGCGACAGGGGGACGACACACGATACTCGCATCCCTCTCCAGAGAAGGAATGAAGTCTGCTCCCCTTCAGGTCCGATTGACATAAAAAGCAAAAGTTCAGAAGCAGTAATGTCGGCTAAAGGATATATTTTTGGCACATTGGTTGGTTAGCTGTTGTTTTGCTAATTGTTATACGCCGTTTTTTTTTTTGTTGTTGTCTCCGACCCGGCCGTCAGTCATTTGTCAGCGGAAGAAGCAGGTTTCTCGGTACTGTCACAACACTCTGCAGTATCTGCTGCGAAGTTCCATGGAAAAAGCAGGCAGAGCTACAATCAGATTCCAACTAAAAGCGGACCCAGGCGGACCTTGAGACCTTGTCGGATGGTTGGTTTTTATCTCCTAATATCCATCTGCACGCAACCCTGGATAGAGGCGAAGAGGTAGCGTTTGTAGTTGAGACATACACAAAAAGTGGACTTGACGATCTGCAAAACAGCGATCTTCAGCAAAAAAAAACTCACACACACGTGTCCCGCTTAATAGACTTTTTTGTGACATCTTTTGTGAATTTTGACCACCTAATTGAAGTGTGATTGACGTTACGAGTCGAGAGTAGTAGGCTGAACGTCGATCTTTTGGAGATAGCGATTGTATGGCAAAAAGTAGTCAGCCTTAACAGACGAGGCACGAAAATTATTTTCGCTGGTAATTAGGACAGATTTTTTTTTGTTAATGTTGTCAGTGAGGCTTAAGATGGCTTCAGAACAACCACACAACTTAGTGATGGGTAAAGTTGGCAAACATCAGCAGTCGACTCCGATCCGACTTCGATATTTTAGGAACCGACTCCGGGAGGTAGTTCCGCCCAGCATTATCCAGAGTCGTTCGGAATCATCTGGAGCCGTCCAAAGTCGGAGTCGTCCGAGGTCACCAGGAGTCGCAAGGAGTCGCAGTCGGCCTTCGAAATAAAGGCTTGTATACGTAATACACACGCAAAGTAAAAGACAAAAACACAACGAGATTAAATGACTGATCACAAGAACATTGCACCGGACGGGTCCAGTTGCCACCTATCGACTCTGGACGACTCCGATTTCGAAAGACTCAGGACTCAGGACGACTCCAGACGACTCTGGACGATTCCGGACGACTTTGGACGACTCCAACTACGAACGACTTCGGGCGACTCCGGATGACTCCAGTCGACTCCGGACAACTCCGGATGACTCCGATTTTGCCGAAGTCGGACTAACAATATCTGAAGACGCATCGGAGTGGTGGGTGCGCTCCAGAGAGCACATCACTACACACTACCATTACTATCTTCTACAAAGCATCATTACGCCTTACACATGTTCTTCTCTCGTTGCTTATCAGCGATGCGCCCTAATGCCCAATTCAAACCGTAACTGTGTAATAAAAAACGGTCGCCCCAAAGAGTCAGAAATCTAGCGTAGAGCAACCTGTTACGGGAGTTGTTTTGCCTGCGGGCAACCCACCCCATCGAAAGCACACACTCACACACACGGCCGCATACACTCTGAAAATCTGGTGTAGACTTCGTGACGATCGCGCTAAAGATGGCAGCCGCCAATGAGTCTAACTCGTTCTCGGTGCGCAATCAACAAGTCGATGGGGTTAGATGACGGCTCTAGTTTGCCTACTGGGTAATTATCAGCCCTCCCGATGAGGGACCAACCAAGCCAGCCGCACACATCAACACACACACACAGACCATCAAACGGGAAGATCGTGTACTGGACGCGCGGCAATATGCTTGTTGTGTCTTGTGTCTCAGCGTGTCTTGATTAATTTTCGTTTTGCAGTGTGTTTGGTTTTTTCACTTCTCTCTCTCTTTCTCTCCCTCTCTCTCTCTCCCTCTCTCACTCTCCCTCTCTCTCTCAAATCTCCCTTAACGGCCTGCTAACTAATCGTTCTCCGCCGGTTTGACCGCTGGCCAATTCCTCCCCGTGCGCTCCTCCTGCGCTCGTCTTCTACGAAGCGATGCGGTGTTAATTGAAAAAGAATGTGTGTGCGGCCATTTCGTCGCTTGCCACAAGCGCACGCCTCACAGCGGCCCCTTGGTGATGGTGGTGGACCCACCAGAACTGGTCCGCGTCCGTTTCAGTTCTCCATTTTCCGCGCACCGTTTTCCCTGCATAGCCTGCCTATATTCACCACCAACTGGAGCGCGTATGACGTAAACGGTGCGGATTGCAGTAATTTGAGCTCCACTACTACCCCGGCCTGCCCCGGTCGCGCATTAGTGCTGCTGTCAAAAAGACCGATCCTTGTTTCAGTGTTTTGCGTCGTTTTTTGCGAGGACACCACCATGCCGACGGCTCCTTCGACTTGGCACTCGTGTAGCTCGCCAAACCGACCGCCGTACACTTGCTGCAATAGGACGTGCCCCCTTTTTAAAACCGTGTGGCGCGCGCGAGCGCACTCACGCCCTCCCTTATCGGCGTGTGACATGCGGTAAACGGTGTGTGTATGTGTGTGTTTTCCCGAACCATTCTTTCTGACCTTCCAAAGGCTCAGTGTCTGTCGCATCAAAAAGCACCGCAGGAAAGGTTTGCACGATGCTGGGGAAGAGAGACTGGGGTAGATTGGTGAGGCTGGTGCCGCTCGTTCGGTCTGTGCCGCCAGTTGCATCGCGCCTACCGAAACCGGTATATTCGGTATGTGTTTGGTGTCCACTTTCCGCCACCGCCATCTCCTCCCACAAGCATCATCAGCGTCATCATCGTCAGTTGACATCGTGCCGAGGGGCGCACGGGGTTTGGTGGACGATCTGATGATCATCATGCTCGTGGTGTGATCATCGACAGTTCGGGTGGTGCTGCACGCTGCTGCAGCTCGGTTAGGAGCTGCAGCGTCGTGCGGTTGTGTCTGTACGTTGTTTGATGAAAGTGGGCTCAGCGTGTTACGTCAGATCGACACGATTTGAGACGATCTGCCCCTTCGCCTACCCTCATCCCTTCCAAATGCGTACAACCCTCTCCCACCAAACGCTGTACAAAAGGGAGGCGAGTGGCGATTCGAGCAGTATTAGTGGCTAAACGATGTGAATGTGGCGAGCGAATCGGTCCACGAGAAGAGGAAATGATCCAACTAAGCCTGACAAAGTTCGCTCCCTGACAGACCGGGCAGCAGTGTCCCAGAGAGATAGAGAGAGAGATAACGAAAGAAAGAGGGAGAGATTGAGAGATAGAGAGACGTGAGAAGGATGGATTGCTGCGGCACGAAAGTAAAAGTAAAACATACACATTTAGTATCGGTCCTCAAGCTGGTCTCGCCCTAACCCCCTCCCTCCGGTTGGCCTGGCGCGCTGCTCGGAAGTATTATAGCACAATTTTCCGTCACATTCAAAGACCACTACGGGGCCACCGTCGGGTTATTCGATAACCGTTTTTCTTGCGAGGCAAGTTCCGTTCCCTTCCCGTCACTTTTTCGACAGCCAACAGCGTGGAGAGATGGAGCCAACAGGAGAAGAAGAAAAAAAAAACGACTTGCCAAGGGAGAATTGTTCCAAAGACAGTCGATGTAGCAGATACCATCAGTGACAATTGGTACACAGTTCACTGTCCTTTTGCAACGCCTCGTTGCTGGGACAACACTTCACATTGGTCAACCACAAGAAAGATTTGATTGGAATTCTTTTCCAGCAATTACAAACAATTTGGTGGCTTTTATAGAGCGAAGGTAGGAGCTGCAACGACTTCATCTACGATCCTGGTATGCGATTGAAGGAAAGGGCAATTTGTAGCCAACGCGATAAAGCAGATAACGAATGACAGGAAACATGCATGTGTATGGGTCGCTAAGTGTGTGTTTGTTTTGTCTGCATTTGCATTTCCTGCCCCGTAGCTCGATCGCGATTAAGATCTCTGTTACCGCGATCATACACGATCAAACATATACAACCACACACACACACACACGCAAGTATCAAGCGGCTGCACTAATATCGTGATCGTGATCATTCATGCTGCTCCGTATCTCGTACCGCGTTCTCAATGGTGTATCTTTCTCGTTTTGCTCTTAATTTTTGACAAATGTTTCGTTTTGTTTTCATTTACCACCGGCGTCCCCCCTGCTGGGCGCGGTTCCGTCCTCTTTGGTGGTTGAATTTCGAGCAGTTTTTGCCTTGCCATTCCCGCCCTGGCCCCACATGATTGCTCCTACCCCTTTTGCGTATTATGGTAGACTTTTCCCTTCATTTGTCTCGCCGACCCGGCAGGTATCTCTTGTAGCGAGATGCGAAATGCGTGCCACCGCGGTTGCTGCTTTTACCCGATTTTGTTTTATTTCGGTGTGTGCCAGTAAGTCAACCATTCGCCGCTTACTGTGCGGTTTCACACGAAGGGACGATTATGTGTCTCCCTGCTGATACCCCCTCCCCTCAAAGTCTAGCCAGTTTCGGGCGTTCGGTGAAGATGCAAGGAACGACTCTCCGGATCTCAGGATTACCTTTTGCGCCTATCCTTTGCTCGCTCTATCTCTCGTGCGAGATAGTCGCGAGATTACGCCAACATACAACCACAGTTGTGCAGTTTCCGAGCACGGCCGCCGTCCACCGGCACTTTCCTCGGCGGTCACTGGCGGTTTGGGTGGAGGAAGGAACCTTCCTTCTTTTTTTTGGTTTGAAGACTCCTAGAATATTAGTCTCCTTGCGGTTGCAGATCGGCTCGAACGGCCGTCGCACATACACTGACACTCTGCACTCTGCCCTGCACACTTGCAAGTGGATCAATTGCCACGATTTATTGCCTTCGATCGCGCTTTCCTTTTACACTAACGCGCACCAACAGAGCGCCAACAATTCTGGGCGTTGTGGGTCGACTCCTTCGACTACGCGGCACAAGCACTGTATCATTAGACCGAAGTCATTAAACGGTTTGTTATGAGGGCAATATTGAACACCACCTCTGCACTTAGATCGCGTGTCCCCCTTACTTTGTTTGGCCGATCTTTGGCGATCGCAGCGGAGCGGTAATGTTGTTTCCCTCCCGAACTGCTCCAAAAACCAAGTTCTGCCACAATATGAAGGCGATTATGGTGTGAACGTATGATAAATTTCCCCGCAAAATTTACTGCACGATTCTACACTTTACCGCGTGCCGATGGCGGGACCGTAGTAAATCCGTCTGCCTCAGAATGGAGAGCAAGCAAATGGTTTAAATTATTTATCCGCATGTATCACCGTCACTTGGTTTTGGTGACGATCTCCGCCAAAGATCGTGATCGAGGCGCAATTTTTACCACTCCAGATGGTTCACAACACCAAAACAAATGACAAGTAAAAAGACACACATTCACGCACACACACACACACTTCCCACCACGCACAAGGCAACAACCAGCACCCAAGTCTCGCCAAACGACTTCGGGATTCAATTTCGCTTTTGCGAACCAAACTTTTTGCTCTCTTTTTTCCCTTTTTTTCTTATTGCAGCCCCCACTGGCCGCCAATTGCCACTGTTTTCCTCGGTCGCACGGAAATAACGCACACGGGGTAAAGATCGGGTTAGCTGGGGAAGCAACTACAACAACGACAGCAACAACAAAAAGTACAACAGACGCACCACTCGGGTTTTTCTTAGCGTAGCTTGCGGTTTAAGGTACAACGGATTTCGCGATTCGCGAACTGGCACGCGCTTGCTGCAACCACGAGACGACACAGACGATTGCGCGTTTAATAACGTTTTCCGACGTTAGCGGGTATTTAAAGTACGCGCGGGCTTCAGGCGAATGCATGTTAGGCTATCCGGTGAGGAAGGTACGCTTTTTTAGGATGGAGGCAGATATTGGAAAATATTGGCCTAGTGTTGTTTTTTTTTCTCTAGTGAAATATTAAGCAAATTTCACTTAGTTTGCTTGTTGAACAAATTGTATTCAGTATATAATTTTATAAACTCTTGTATTATTTCCATAGTATTGATGCTATGCTTATTTGAATGTATCGAATATGCATACGCTAGCTGTTATTTTCTTGTAAATAAAAAGCATAGCTTCATAGCGTATTTCAGTGTAAAAAAAACAACTAAAAATACAACAATACTTTTATGCCAACCCAATATCTTTGCTCATGAGGGTGAGCACACACTGGCCAGAGCGACGGCAACAGTTAGTGCCATCCGAAGACATCCGAAGAGAGTTTGCTCTCGTGGCTTGTCAAATGGACGTCTGCACACTGGCCAACATGTATTCTCAAAATCTCACTCTTCAAGAAGGAATTCTGGGGGATATTGAATTCATAATATCAGCTATGGAACCATCTGAGCTTGAAGTAAATCAGCGTTTTTTTTAATTATTTGCGCTTCATAACTAAATGAGGAATAAATGTTCCCTCAGTTCCCCCAAAAAATTTTTCGATATAAAAGTACAAAATAATAATTTAAAAAAAACTTGTGTTTATATCATTCACAGCAAAACACAATAGAAATGACCCCGTAGACTCCTAATATCTGCAGAGAAACGCGCTTCATATTTTTTCATATCTCATTTCACGAGCATTTCCAATGTTTTCATGTTTTATTTCACTCGCACATTCTCGTCCTCTCTGTGTACGGTATTTTCTCTCAGGCACATTGCTCGGAGAGAGAAAACCTATCGTTCATACATTTTAACAGATGTCTTCGGGTAGTTTGTTCCTTCTATTGTGACATTGGACTACTGTGCAGAGTTTGAAAATTTTCCATAAATCGGTAATGTTTTTGCACGGTAGTAATCATCAATTGCAGTTACATTGATCCGATGCCGTTGAAGATGTACAATTTTGTTGGATTTTTTGCAGTCCGCACTGCATTGTTGCAGTGAATAACAATTTGTGCGCAGTTTTATGGCATTGTTTTATGTGAATATCTTGTTGTTAAATTCATGACGAAAAATATGAACCTTAGCATCCAGAGTTGATAAATGACACCTTATTTTGGATGATAGAAATCTATAACCACAAACCTTCATCAATTTAATGGTTCTGCTGGTTAATGCTGGGTTATATATTGATTAAGATAGCTTCTAGGTATAAAAAATACTCATCAAATAGAATAAAATAAACCATACGCCTGTCTTTATACCACTTCACTTTCCTACCTTCCTCCGCACCTCACGCACGATGTATAATGGCCAACATAAAAAGTTGATCGCTCGGCGACATTTTCAGCACCATTCCGGTGGGTGAATTGGTGTACGATCGCATGAAATGCCCCGTCCCCAAACCGCAGCGCATCGTTACCAACAAAGTAATAGTAGTAGGCTGCCGTCATTCCAAATACACACCTAAACACACCTGTGCACGGTTTCGAGTAGAACAAAAAACACTTTTATCACTTCACTGCAGAAGTTCCACAGCGCAAATGGGCTGGCCCTTTGGATTCCTTTTGTTTCTGCAACAACAACAACAACAACCGATTCAGGGGTACTGCCAAAGCCAAACTAACCTGCTGCTGCTGCACTGTTACTTTAGCGGAACACTTTTGCCTCGTTTTGGGCTACCGCGCAGCGCGCTTTCAGACAAATGCATTTTCCCTCCGTTCGCGTCGAACGCATCATAATCACTTCGGGAAGAGAAGTAAAAGACATGCACGCACACACGAAAGCGAAACTGCGTTCCGATACAACCGACCCACACACATGCGCGTACCGATGCATCATGTGGTAGGAGAAATGCATTTCTCCCTCTCTCTCTAGCCCGCTGTATGCTTTCTTTTTGTTACCCGATCGCACCACCACAAGGTAAGTGCGGCCCGTGAGATGACAATGCATTTGCGCTGGTGTGTGTGTGTGTCTGTGTGTGTATGTTTTTGTACCTGCTGTGTGTGGCTGGATTTGCAGTGCCGATGATGATGATGATGCCCATGATGATGATCGTGATGATGACGGTGCGCTCTACTGCATCGTTAAAACAGTAGGGAAATGAATGCGCTGGATGAACCATTCAGCTGTTTCCCGAACAATCAAATGATCACTGGTTCAGCCGGTTCATGCCAAATCGCTTGGGACAAGATGAATTCTTTTGTTTATTTATTGTACCTTTTTAATTTGTTTGACTCAGGAATCGTTTCAAATTTTGTATTTGTTATGGTGCTTCTAAGAAAGATCTAATTACTTATGACTGACTTATTTTCGGCACTCGAAAGAAATATCTTGAAGGTTTACATTCTAAAGGCAAATACTAAGCTACTCTTGTATATGCAGTAAGCTGATAAACTTTACAAACATATATACAGTCTCTTACAACACACAAACAAATTGGGGAATGTTGTCTCGGAATCTTTGAGTGTGACTGATCTAAATGAATCTTTTCTTAAATTTTGGAAGAATATAAATTATATATTGCATACAGCAAAGGAGGAATGTTTTCTGGCACTTTTCATATATAAAAAAGATAAATAAAAAAACCACATGCGTTAAAAGCTACGATTGATAGCAGTTTTTTTTTACAGTTTTATGGATTAACCTAAGGACTTGAGAACAATAATCAATAAAAGCTAGTTAATTTTATTAGTGGCTTAGGCAGGTTTAAACCTATCACGGCTACTGCTTCAAGTTGGAAAAGATGTACAAAATAAAACAATGATCATGTGTTAATGTTGCCAGGACATAACCGACCTGGCAAAAACGCCAACCATGTTTGAGCTTTCGTCCATGGATGAAACTTGGGTCATGGATTAAAAAAAAATGTTATCTATATATTCAAAATGTGTTTAACATTTTAAATGTAGCGCCGGATAAGTAAGTAAGTAAGTTTAACATTGTATGAGTGTGAGGACATGCGATATTGATTCTCGGCTGGCAACACTTGTAACACAGCTCATTAGAATTGCACAGGTTCTGTGAAGCAGTAATCAAGTGGTTTGAATGACAACTTGATCAGTAGCCTACTCTGAATATCCTTTAGATTGCCCTCAAGGATAGAGTAAACGAGTGCGGTGATCACAGTGACATTTACAAGAAAATCTTTAGTGTCGCAACATAACAAGGGCTTATGCAATACCTCACTGCATTTGCTGAGTAAAAGTGGTCCTTAAACCTGGGCAAAATACCCAAATGTTTTACCATAGACTTTAGTACTTTGGAACACTAAACTGTGAATATTCTGCAATGGATGAAGCGAAACGTCCAGGAAACTCCAGCTCATAGCAAATCCAACCACTGTAGACAGCAGTGGAAAAGTCCAATTGCCATAAGACTGGTAGGCGGGCTTTAACCTGTCACCTGCGCGGAACATTCCCCACCTCATGTGTCAATCGCGGTGGAATTGTACGGGCCAATTGCTTCCGACAGCAGCGGGCCGTGCGTAGCCTTCAAGCAGCCAGCTAAATGTAAAGCCCACGAAATAATGCACACCAATTCCATCATCCGTGCAGGGAATTGGTCGCCTTTGATCGCCATGTGGCCTTCTCAACTAGAACAATCTATCAGCTACTGTTTACATACATCCGAGCTAATTGTTGCTAATTATCTAACACTGCATTTGATGCAGTCTGATGCAATTACCCTGCCGTGCAGTGTAAGCCACCTGCCTCTAACGTTTTCTCGTGCCCCTTCCCTCGTTCTTCGCTTTTCCGTTCCGTCCGGTACGGCACGCATCGGCCAGTCACTTCAACGCCTGATCGCAACTGTACACCGTGGAGTGTTGGGAAACATAATCGACAAACGATCACCTTCCATCGATTGCAATTGTAACACACCCCGCCAGGGGCTTGTCTTTTCCCTCTTCTCCTTCTACATTCTCCGCTCCTGCTGCCCCGCTTCCCACGTTTGCGAGGGAAAGGCCTGCGACATCGCCAGTAGCTACGCGCTGCAGGTCTTCTAATTACCGCCCCAACCGAGATCGTATTGCCAGGCCTGCTGACACACTGCACAAACGTGCGTTCTTGACAGTGGATACAAAAATCAATTTCTCGTGCACACCGGTGTCTCCGGTCGACGTTGGGTTTGGTTTAGTAGTGGAGGCGGCATGCTATTTTTACCATTTCGACGGAAGAACGCGAATTGGACACTTGATCGTCTGGATCGATTTTCTCACGACGCTCCTAATCGGGGAGGGAAATGCACCTTGTTTGAAGGGAGTAGGAAGGAAATGATTCATATAGCAGCCGTAAGCCGTACGTCGATCGTGGCGGTATTGTTAGGAACGATGATGAAGCTAAAATGTAACAACTTCCACCGGGTGGTGGTTATTAACGAGTTAAACTGATACCGTACAAATAGCGCTTATGGAACACGGCGTTGTTCATGTTTTGCACAGTTCGCTTTTTTGCGTAGTTCCCCCGCGCGCCTTTAAAAACAAACTGTCCCTTCTCGCGCGCTTAAAAATAAAACTCTAGCTTTACTTAATGATTTCTCGTTCTTGGGGCGGTTCCGTGGTACAGTATTCAACTCGTACGACGTATCAACATGCCCGTCCTGAGTTCTACTCTAGATTGGATCGTCCTCCCGTAGCAAGCACTGGCTATCCAGCAGCGTGGTATTTCATAATGTCTGGAAAGTCTGTATTAGTATAAACCGACATGTCCGCGTAGGACGGTTACGCCATATAGAAGAACAATCATTTCTTGTTGTATGTCAAATTGTTTTCATCTTTTTTAGAAGATAAATCCAAAAAAATAACAAGCAAGAAGGTTCATAGCCGACCTATGATAGGCTCATAGTTCAGGTTCAAAGAACACAGTTTACATAAAGATGTTGGCGTCTCCACGGTCTAATCTCCCATGGCGTTGTAACACGTGTTCGTAATGGTTCTTCCATTACCGCTTTTTGTGTATCGTAAAATTGATTTATTTTTAATTCAAACCTTCTTCAATTTTCACACATACAAACACAAGCAAGGCGTCAATCTTACATTCAAGTGACTGAAGAAGGTAAGGGCGTCACAAGTCCTTCCTTATCGATTGTCAATTGGTCGCATTCATATCGTAGAAACAGTTGCGCACACCACATGGGCGTAGACATTTCTAGAACACGTGTAAGTAGTTACCATAAGCAAGCGAACGATTCGCTTTACTTACTTCTTCCATGCAATCATGCAGCCCACATAACTGCCACGGCCAAATGCCAAAATACTTACTTTTAACATTGTACAGTAACAGTCTCCAATTCTCTAGGTGCTTTCAGCTCAGCAGTGCAATTGTCAACGATCCGTTGCGATGCAGCTGATCGTCGTCGGCGGACGAGAGTTCCGGGCACGGGTTTCTGTAGGTGTGTGTGTCGGTCGTATCGCTCGGTACCGTATGTATAGGTGCCGTCGGCCTTTGTCGGTGTGACACCCCGAAAAAAAGTGGCACAAATTATTAGCACAATTTCGTCCCGCAGCACACAGACCCCGCGGCAAGCGGGCGGCGGCACTACTAAGCTGCCGTACACTTGCGCGAGGGCACCGCTGCACACGTTCCGGCGCTAGTGTCGCGCAAGGGGCGATCGTTTTACGCACTGGCAAACAGTCGCAATACTTTTCCACCTTTTCCACGCCACCGAGCTGCTCTGCTCGGTTGTCAGATGAATCTTTGCGCGTCGGTCGAACAATCTGCAGCCGCGCACGCACCTGCATTCCATCACACGCCGGACCGAAGCCTATGGTTGGTTGGTTGGCTGTTTTGTCACACCTGCGAAGGACGCCAGAGTGCAGTGGTCCGACGGTTTTATGGCTCGATTGACCTCGGCACGTCACCACGGCACGACGCGCTCGGCTAGTTGCTGCCTGCAGTAGCGCTCGTGGAATCGTGGAATCGCATTCATGTTTTACAAAACACTGCTTCCCGGGCCACGGGCAGCTTTTCTTCCCTTGACGACCGGATGTGGGCTTCCATTTTCTTCCCTATCACACACTACTCTGCTGCTATCACTTTCGCTCTCTTTCACTCCTTGCTCGCGCTGCGACACCCGCTCGTTAGCTGTGTATCTTCTATCCCACTTAACCTGTGCCGCTGTCACTACCACTACCTCTCGGCGCCACAACAACCACCGCGAACGACCTACACCCGTGAGTCTGGTACTCCAGAACCCTGCCAACGGATGATGTGACCGGATTCAGTACAATACTCAAATCTCCGCCTTGCTTGATTGGCCTACCATCACCACCCTTACCATCACCACCACCACCAACCACCACCACTACCACTACTACTACTACCGCCACCACCAGCGGCAGCTGCTGTAGCAACACACTTCACACAAAATTCGTTGAACGACAAACAAAACACTTTTTCTGCCCCGTCGTGACAATTGTGCCAGCAGAAATGGGGAGAAATTATGCAGCTATGTTACTACACCCGTACCACCATTAAATGACACCCCACACAAACCTGGTCACACACTATTGTGAATCGATGTTAGACAGCTTCACCCTAGCACTGGTTTTCCAAATTTCTATCAGCCGCTTATATCCGACTGTATCGAGGGAAAGGTATTTGGCAAAACCCTTGAACGGTTTTGGGCGAGAAAGCCAACAAAAAAACCGTGTCGCTCTTGTTCAACTGATATCGTTGATCTGCGCTAGGCACACCATCACTAGGACCCTTCTCACGTAGGTCAGCAGAGGAGAGCTAAAACAGCGGTCTCACATAATGGATACGTGCAGCTCAGGAACGGGGCCTTCCGACGGTATGTCTGCCTTGCCCCGTGTATTAATGGATATGATCACCAACACAACCGCAGCAGTTCCGTCGCTTCATTGGGTAATTGAATTAAGTGTAGCGAAGCGGTGCAGCACGCGTGTAACGCTGGGGCAGTGTATGTGTTCCCTGTTTAGCATTACTATCGCCGGCTTCCCCTTTTTAGTACCATTTAGTACAGTGAGTTCTAAAATGTATTGTGCCGAAACAAAGGTAGGAGTTTTTGTATGAAATATCACATTCGAAGTGTTAAATTAGAAATGGAAGATAACAAATTTTAATAATCATTAGTTATAAATAAAAGATTAAGAAATTCACTACACTACAAAACAATGTAAAATGATTTTGATTGCTTTCATAGATTCGTGTTCGCTAGACTCTCTAGGACTGCAGCAGATCATCTTGCATCATGGTTTACGAAAACTTTCGTAGTTGCATGAATAAGCATGGTTTCGCTTTAAATTAAATTTGATCACATTACCTACGGTGTGCAAGGTTGAAGACTTGCTACGCTACTGTTTAATAAATACCTACATTGATCGCTATTGTTAGTTATGATGAGTGTAGTTCGATGTTTGTTATAAATGTAACCGTAATCACGACAAGACAACTGTTGATTACGCAGAAACTAAAGGGTTTTTGCTTCAATGATCACCGTCTGATAAACTCCTTCTTATTAATCACACTGACTATTCCGCTTTAGTGTACAGTGTATTAATTAGTCATTCGCCAAGCGTTCTGATGGAAACTATTATTCATTCACTCCGCTACGGCTGTCCTACCGGGATTATCCTGTTATAACACTGTCGCTACAGTCCGCACACACCCATTCTCCCTTCCAATTCCCTCCGTTGCTTCCGTTGCGTAAACGTGTTTCTGGCTACCTCGTATTTAATAGATCTGCGCGACCCGTTGTCGAGCGCTAGCAAAGAAACTGTACCGCAAATTCTTTAATCCATGCCTTTACAAAACGTCTTATCGACTAGCCGGGGTACCCGTTCCCGTACCCCTGTAAGTCTGCGTCTTTGTTGCAGGTTACAGCGGCCCGTCAATCCGTCATTCAACTGGAAAATGGTTTTACCGCGTGTGAATCGTTTCCGTAGAATATGTATTGAAAAATAACATAAGCGCAACAGGTTGTAGTACGGGCGACAGCCAACGAACCAGCGCGCGGACAATAGGAATCTTACCGCTGTCACTAGCAAACTCGTAGCGGATTGTGCACACAATGTTCTATGTTAGATTGTTTTTTTTCTTCTTCTATTAATCGCACCCGCAACGTTTCACAGGAAGTGAAAATGTTCCATTACATTTATTAGCATTCGATTAGGTGGAAAACAACGAGGAAATCATTGGAGAACAAGATGGGTGACTGTGGTGTGACATTGATACATTAGGGATACAAGTGTTAGCAGTGCCAATTAGTTGTTCAACATGAAAGAATTAGGAATATAGGAACATCTATCATTGTTGACTGAATCGAATGAACGATAATAAAAATGTATGCGTACAATTATAGATCTTTTTTGATCGTTTAATAGGTTGTTACAACATTATATAATTTTAAACAAAATTCCAAAACTTAATCTTCTGTAAACTTCTCTTTTCTTCTTTACTTTGTATTGTTAAATTTTTATGAACTGGAAAAAGCTCAAAATTTTCACAAAGTCAATAGACATGAACTAATTATGATGCAACATAATTAAAAACTACATGATATAATTTCAATGAAATGATTGAGTTTATAAGAAAAGCAAAATGATATGAGTCCTTTAGGCTTTTTCGTGTTCTGACTTTTCTCCAAAATTTATCAAACCTCTTAAACTAATTTCAGAATAAAAAACAGTTCTAATTGACGAACTCAGATCTCGATTTGTATAATCAGCGAACGCTCTGCACTTGACTTTTCACTCGTATCAATCGACTATAATTATGCAAAGCAAGGCACCATAAACCTGGCAAGTGCAGATCATGCGATACGGAAAATGATCGTACGATCATACCCCACGCTACTTGAACGCACACGCGCACTGAGTAGTTTCCAGCGATTAATTACACCATAATGACGCTAACAAATTGCCATTGCATTCACACAAGATCGTGTCACGGTAGCGTATCGGAAATGAGTTATCACGTGATTGATCGCGTTTGAAAATGATATTGTTTACCTTGATACTATCCATGCGCTGCACAGGGGGCGCCGTTGAAATCCAAGCTCAAGCGTAGCGTTTCCTTCGTACCGAGCCGAAGATCTCCCCGTTACTGGATGCTCTGGTTGAGTCGGCTACTCACGTTGCACACTGCTTTAAATTGCACTTTGAATCACTACACCGGTTCGATTCTCAACTGATTCCGACAAACCCGAGTGAGTTTGTTTTAGATATCGGAAAGTGATTGGGTTTAGGAAACGGAACGATTTGACTACCGCCCGCCACAAATCGCCAAAGAAGAACGCTTCGAACGGCTTACAACACGGAAGATCGAAACACTGTTACTACTGTTAGGACCAACAGTGAAATACTTGGCGGAGGCAAAATTGTTTTCTCATTTATATATAGAGGATAACGGCTTGGCGCTTCCACCGCGCACTACACACAACACACCGAACACGAGAGCAAGCATGGGCCAATAGCAACAGCAACAGCAACAACAAAAAACCCGAAGATAACACACACAATCCTCCCAGCATCCCTCAATTGGCCGAAAGTCCTCCCGCAGCCATCCCAGGCGGCGAAAAGAAGACGCCCGTCGCGTGGTTTGATTGAGCAGGAAAGAGAACCATCGATTCAGATCGTTGAGTGCTTTCGCATCGACTGATAGTGGGACTGCCGGCTGGTAGTGCGAAAGAGTCGGCAGCCTGTACGAGAGAACGGGAAACAAAAAGGCCACGAAAGCTTCGGTGAGCAAAAAGAAGCGATGTGTTAGTAGATTTTGCGCACAGCCGATGACGCTGACGCGTGCGGCGCAAGAAGCACAGTCGCAAAAAAGGAAATGAAAGCTTTTTAGCAGGCCATGGATTTTCTACCGAGCCACGTGAGTGAGCTTATGCTACGTTTACTAATTTTAATGATTTTAGTACTTCGGACATCGGTAGTATCACTATACACTTTATACAAAGTGTGTACTTTTACTTCAACTTCATGTTTCTTTATTACAGAAACAAAAACTTCTACCAATTAATTGTTTACATAGGCATGTTTTGGTAACTAGCAAAATCTCATGTTTAACATTAAATGCAACTTGCAAGGAATCTAAATGACACGGCACCGTAAGTGACTACCAATACGAATGGTGCTGACATTAAGTTAGGTCTGGGATTTTGCAGCAATGTAAGACATTGGGAATTTCATTTACTTTTTCATGATTTAGTTATTTATTTATTTATTCATTTATTTATTTATGTGATCTTAACGTACATCCTTCCGGAGAGTCCACAATAAAATTTTCTTTTTTAAAGTTATGAATGCTACACAAAATAAATATAAGTCAACTTAATCATATTTACGATGCCTCAAGCACACATGTGCCACATTAACCAACGTATCTTTAACGAATTGGCTCTTGTTAAGTGGCTTTTGTGTAATAATGCTTCATAAAAGCAGTGGACGTAGCGCTCGTTCAGCAGTAAACCATCAAAATACTACATAAAATTGTCTCATTATATCTTTTTACAGTGATACGGGTAATGGTACAACTAAGTTCGGCTTCTATTTTAAATTTTCTTTAAAATAATAATCTTCATTGAGTATACATTTTGAATGGCATAATAATCATTATCTTTTTGCGTGCTTACGGGATAAACATGACATGTGCCGCTGTTCGATCCATAACGATGGGACACAAATCATTTTTTATGCTGATTTTTAAATGCCGTTAAAACAATTTAAAACATTGTCTACAGGTTACTGATGTTATTTTTAATTTTTGTCTGTTACGCTATCACACAAAGATCACAAGCAAGTACTACTGATACTTGTGCCATATAATGTACATGCGAACTATCAAATAAATCATTCCACAATCCACGTGGGATTTTTATTTTTAAGCAAAGCTATTCTTATCTATTTCAAACATCTAAATCTTCATACAACGTAGCTAGACAGTTCTTTCGTGCTTATTTTTATTCGATAGACAATAAATGGTTTATCTTATTTGCGAGCATTTTGAAACCTCAGTGCGCTCAGTGGTAAACGAAATTGTCCATGTGCGGTAAAGAAAAAACAAATTTCTTCACGTCCTGAAAAGTGCTACTTATGTTCAGTGCTACTCCCATTCATCACGAGACTACCACTGCGAAGTGTCCCACTGTTATTGGGACACATGCGCCACAACTCATCCTTGCCGTCCTTCTCCTCATCCCAAAAGCAGGCACGAGGCAATAGCATCGTTGCCGACCGAGTGCTTGTAATTTAAGTTTAATTTTATACATTTTCCAGTATTTCCAGCGAACACCACTTCCCACTGGTCGCCCGACTACACCCACTGCTAGAGGATGTCGCGTGTGTTCGTGTATTTGTGTCCATAGAATTAGAAATGGCACGAGCGGATATCCCGTGTCTATTTTATTCTAATAACATATATGATAGCGCTACACTGTCGCACAGACGCAACGGAGCATAGAGTGAGAGAGAGAGAGTAATCGTGCGTGCGGTAGGACACCAAGCAATACGTAGAAAATTATAGTTTTATAACCTCTGTGATCAACTCGGTGTGTCCTCGCGTTCGCCCCCGGAGCTCTGCCGGAAGTCAAAGGATGCGCTAAAATAGCTTCCGAAGTGGACGGAGTGGACCCGAGCGCGTTTGCAACAGTGTGTCCTTCGATTCTTTGCTGCGGGGTACTGAACGCGTTCCCGCACAGTGCGTACTATCAAGGATACAATTTATGGGCAGCTAACCCGCTGGCTTACGTTTTTCCAATTAAACTTAACTGTACGGTCTGCGTTTTTCCCCCTCGCTCAGCCACCACTGACGTCAGCACTCAGGGTTTCTGCGTTGTTTGCGCTTATATCCTCCGAACGCCCTCTTAAGACATAGCCTGCCGATAGTACTGTTTTTGGCTACCAATTTGCCTACAGATGAGGCTGTTATAAAAAAGTGTTGTTATCCTGTGTCCACGAATCAGGTCTGTTAAGCGAGGCTTGCGAGACCTTTCCACGCTTACCTTTCATTTGGTTCGGTGCCGCCGCAAAGTCTGTGAAATGTTTGGCAGGAATTTTAATCACTCCGCGCAGTGGTTATGTGCTCGTTTTGTGTGTGTGTTGCTTTTTTCACGACCCGCGTAACATTTTCTGCCACATGAGCGTGTGGATGAACGTTTTATGACTCATAAACAGCAATCAACTATCTGGCATATCTTCCCCAATTAAGTTTGGGGGGAAAAATCGTTCAGCTCGTCGGTGTCGTGATCAGCGCTAAGGTGGTGGGCAGAGCGTGTCGTCGTTTAGCCGGGTTTAGCCGTGTGCTAAAGTTCCCCAGTAAATCGGTGCTATCATTGATAAAACGAAACATCCCCCCTCCCTCCAGTCCACCACCATTCATTAACATTCGATTAGCATACAGATTTGACGTTTCGCTATTTATGGGCACCGACCGACCGATCGATGGGGAGCGATCGAAACCGGTGCCAGCTTGTCTGGCCGGTGCCGGGCTGATCTCTCTCGTTCAGGCGATCGGTTCATCCACACCTGTTTTTGCGCTGTGCACGCGTTTTTTTACTTCTTACTTTTTCCCTAAAAACGATTCAATCTCGCGATGAAACAACAGCATTCGCGAAAGCTTGTCATTGAGGTCAAGATTGTCGGACGGGTGCTTTGTAACATTTGGGAACAGCTTTAGGTTGCTGGGATGGGATGGGATCGTGCACACAATTTGAGCGATCGATGAGACGAACCTCTGCCCGGTTTAGCCTGCGGGCCCCGCTTGTCAAAAGTCAACTTCACTTCAAACATTTTGCTCGAGCCCGCCAGCCAACCTGTCGATGCCATTAACGAGCCGACGGGAATGCCTGTCGCCCAGAACGCAGCCAAAACGGTGCGGCCCAACGGGAACGGTACGGCGGGGCGGGAGGAGCTTCGATGGTAACCCAAGTGAGTTCAAACCCGAATCGAACCGGTGGCCATCCTGGCAGCGAGGAGCAGCGTGATGTTGCACCGGCACGCGGGATGACATACGGGTGAGTCATTGCCAAATATATATTTTCGCGTACTTTCGGTTCAGCTCCGACCCTCTCCGGTCCGGCGTAACTTATATGTTAATCGTGCACACTTCAGCACACTCGTTCGCCGGAAACCGCGCAGCGCAGCAAAACAGGTAAAACAACAAATCATTAATCAAAAAACAATTTACCTCTCCCACCGGGGCCGGTGAACCGGTTGTTGGGCAGTCTTGGGCGGTGGCCAAACGATGAGTTGCCTTTTGCCCAAAGGATCCAGCCCGGCCAGCATTTAGATTGATTCATTTGCATCCTTTGGATGTGGACCGGCATCGCTGTTTGTGTCTGGGGAGATCGCGAGCGGGGCCAATCTGCACGGACCCGCGAAAGGCGGTGGCCCCGAATGGCAAGAACGAATCTATTCCAGAGTGTTCTGGGAAAGCACTTTTCTTTCCTGCCCGCCATTGCTGGCCCTAAAATAACACAGCAATAACGCCTTTACGAGATCATCATAAATGGTTTACATAATAAAATATGTTGGAATTGATTGGAGCCTCGATCCGGAGGGTGCCATTTTAAACGAAACGAAGAAAAAGCAGAACACTAATCATGGGTTTCTCCCGGCCGCAAGAAAACATTAAATCAAAGTTTAGACGAGCCAACATATTCTTAGCGTTAGGCAAGAAACAACAGAAAACTAGTCAGTGTGTTCTACTGGAGCAGGATCAATTCTAGAGGAACTGCCTATAGGAGGTATAATTGTTTTGTTTCAATGATATTAGTATACCCTTTTATTATACATCTGTTTGAATTGTTGTGGCTAAAATCATAAATCGTAAAATCATAGAGTTTTTATAACAGCCTCATCTGTAGGCAAATTGGTGAATCTTAAAAAAAAAGTGAAAGATCAGTATAAACTATTCCTGCTGAGTGTTATCCATACATCCTGCATGAGGCAACTAATTATTTCAATTGTACTCAATGCGCACTGCTTTATTTCGGTTAATATATTTTTAACATATTTACCTTTGTGTATGAAAATAACTGAGTACCTTTAATCTATTTTAAATTAATCAAACTTTTACATTACATTAAATACATTAAAGATTACATTAATAATTTACTAGCTTCAGGGTTGATTATCATATTAAATTCTTGTTATAACAATTAGAGCTGTTCCTCATTTGCTGTTTGGTGAAGATCATGCAAATAATCTGTTTTGTTTGCACGGACCGAAAATTGCTCGGTACAATATTGCTTTCAGTTTTGTGGGGCTATAGCAAAAGCTATACGAAAACAAAAAGATGTAGGCACACTACACGACATACACGACCTCCGGCCAAGATCAAAACAAACCGCCAACCGATCGAATGTCAAAGCGATATTTGCACTGGCCGTAATCAATAGGGATTGGCACACAACGTGCCGACGTAACCGATGCTTCCCACACGCGAACAATTTAGTAAAATATGGTCGTTGATCAACTGGTGGCCGAGCGATTGTCCGAACGACAGCGATGCTGCCGCATCCGCCATCACAACCCGTGTGCAATTCCCAGGACCTCCCAGCAAGGGTTTCCAGAATGCAAATTCATTGTCTCCATGGATACGACGACGGCGGTGGTCGAACGGCAGCACTGATCGTGGGTAAACGGTTGACAAACGGTGTTGCCACCGTGCGAGAAGTAGTACCAGGCAAGTTTTGTTGATGCATGATCGATACGTGCCATTCTTAGCTGCTGTTTTGCTGACTTCCATTAAGTTATGCGTCGAAGATCACTCTACTTACATGATGACAGTGGAATGCTGTATGTGACACACACATACGCACACACACTCTGCTGTCTTACTCTCGCCTGTGCTCCAGCCCTTTCTGGGTGACTGCCCACATCTCATCCTCGCCTTGCCGCTCAGCCAAAGACGGATGTGCGCCAAGCTGTCTGACAGTGCACCCGAAGAAGTATATCGGTGTGGCGGCGATCGCTCGCGCCAAAGTGTTGCTGCCCGCTGCCGCTGGTGATCCGAGGGCAATTAATTTGCCTCACCGCCTCGGGATCGCGATTGCGCTAAATGAAAATAAATCACGCATGCAGCGGCAAAAGGAGGCCAGCCGCTTCTACACTGGCGTGGTGGCTGTGGCGCACCCGACGCCAGCCTACCGCGCTTTGGCAGCTGACATCAATTGGCGCGTGGTAGCAGATTAAAACAACACACTCGATTGTGCACGAGCTTAGAATGTGTTAAAAGAGTGGACGTTCGTTAAAAAACATTGAAACGCATTTCCGTTTAAAAACAAACATGAAATAATAATTAAAAACCGTTAAGGTCATTACGCCAAAAATTAACATCACGAATTGTAATGCAGATACTCCTGTAAGTAAAATAATGGTTACAAAAAATTGTATGCAATTTCTCACAAACTCAAAGTCTTTCTTTTTTTGTAAATCCAATACTTTCTGCTCATGCCATTCTATTGGTTTTATACATGCTGAAGTATGTCGTGAAGTTCCTTCATGTTAAGCTTTTTATCATGTGCAAGTCTATAGGTTGAGCTCTATAGGTCTATAAGTCTACAGGTTCTAGGAAAAATAAACTGTAAATTGATAAACTGAATTGAAATGTTGTGTGCTTGACGTTGAGATACAAAAAAACACATCCCATCCAATTCAGTCTACAAACATACTACTTGTTGATCTTGCTTTTTCTTCTAGTCAATACCTCCATGGTTTGAAATTAACGAGATACATAAATCGATTGTCAAAAAAATTTTTTTTTGCGTTTGCTAATGTTTTGCAAATCTATCATCTGAATTTCTAGGAAATCTGTGAATAGATGGACAAGATATGTCCACTCATTGCAAAAAAAAACACAGTGGGGTTCACAGTAATCCAGTTCAGTGACTCACTCGTTATGGGGGAAGTTTCTACACTTTTTCTATGTCGTTAGTAAAAAAGTGATCAATTGTTTAAGTCTTTTCTTTAATATTTTCCAAAAACATCGTTTTTAGAAAGATCTATTTTGGTTTGTGTCTGATAGACTTTTTTCACAAATAATCCAATTCGATCATAATTATAAATTTGTTTTGGGATTAATATTCTTCAGCACGGATAAGGTTTTAAAGATTTCGATTAATGCATTGCTATCAATCCACTTGTAGAACACATATGTCATATGCAAATCATCCAAGTGGCAGCAATCAGATCGGCACCGAACATGTACCAAGACCCAAATAACATTATTTGTTATGCGAGATTTTACTCTTTAAGAGAGTTATATGTTGAGCATTTAGATTTGTTGGTTTTGCGAAAAATTCGTTGTAAGGGGGGCTCCACTGGATTGTTATTCTATGGTCAAAATAGTTCGGTCAAACACTTTTCTTTTTCTTATCATGTGTCCATTAAAGTCACAAAATAACCCAAAATGTACTAGGTTATAGTAATTTTGGCCAAAAAAATCTGAACAATCAATTATCTCGTTAAGACACAAATTACAGACTTCAAATTCCGAACATTCGGCATGTTTTTATTAAATATCTTCATACCCATCCCTAGACATGCTGCTTTTAAATTTTAAATAATTACCATGATGTACTAGAATAACTCAAACATGTTTCTCACCCCTAGTAATGCCCTGATGCCACAGGAAAATACATATTTTCTGTGGGTCAGTTTGCATTTAAATACATTGGAATCCATTATAGAAGTAGTCATTAACGTGAAAATAACAGTGTTTCATCATATTATGCTCTGAATTTCATTAAATCACATACTTAATTCTGTCCGGAATTCAAAGTCAGATTTTTTATTTTGTTTTTCATTCCGGACAGCCAACGTAAATTGTGATCGATTGTTTAATAATATGTGTTTATACATTGATAATAACAAAAATGCAACGATATTTGAAGATATATGTGACAAATATATTGACGTCCATACATGGAAGACCGTCAATACACATAGCAAATCTTCGGTTCTATGCAAGAGAACAACAGTACTCAAATCCTGTTGTTTTTAAGGCCGTCGTTCCTCGGTCTAAGACACTCCTCCTTCATTCAGAATGGGTGGTTCGGAACTTAAAATAATAAAAAAAAGTTAAATACTAAAAAGGTGTAGTGTGAGTGTGAATTTGAAGATTATAGACGACATTTTGTGGCGAATCAAAACATCCATAATTTGAAATATGAAACATGAAGCTCTAAACTGCCCGGAATATGAATCAAAATATTATTATTTATCGTTTAATTTATTATTTTTACTTATATTATTTATTAACATATTGTTGTAATTTAATGATTTTTGCTATTTTTCGAGTAAATTTATTGATCATCTTCATTTTTTTTATCAAATGTTTGCTTTTCCAAAGAAGGTTTGCTGTAGTAAAATGAGTAATACAGAGGTTTGACTGATTGAAATTGAATTAGTTAAAATATATTAAATGCCAAAAATAGCTTAGGTGTCCGTAATTCGAAGCAATACATACTTCACAATTTATTTCTAAAATTAATTTCTAGCCAAGTTTCTAAAATCTCTTATTATTACACACAAAATAGTAACAAAATGTGAGGAAAATCACAAGTTTTTATTTTGAATCTTTGTCGTTTGGCCATGTCAACACTACAGTTCATAATGTTTTTACTACCTAAATTTCAACGACTTTAGAGAAAACGCTAGTGTTTATACGCAAACCACCTTATAATCAATTAAAAATCGTTTAAAAAATATCTCAAATTTGGATTGCATTTTTTTCCTTTTCATTTGTTTCATTATATTTGAATTAACGGAAAAAGCTCGTTAGAAATGAGCAGCGATTTTATGGAAATATAACTAATGTGACTATTTTATATCGAAAGAAAATACATGAGTTTGTAAAATGCCATTAAAATTATCATCTGCAGCAATTTTGAAATGAGGTAAGAAAATTCGTTTTATCAAATGCCATGTGCCGACGACCACGCGTGTTCCCATCTGCTTGCATCCATTTTGTTTGGGCCATTTGGGTCATTATCGCTCAGCAGCTGTCAAAGTTTGTTTTGTTTTCGTTTGAAGCAGCTCCAGTTGGGTGTTTAAATTGGAATTGTAGCTCGATTCGCTTGATTTCGCCAACTATATGAAGGTATTGCTGTGCTTGCCAAATATTGTCGTACTCTAAACTAAAGCTCTTCATTATTTTAGATCCCACCCATCCCGCAGCATGGTACCATCTTCTATACGTCCGGTAGCCACAAGGCGTCCGCAATATTCCTCGACGAGGAGCTCGTTATCACATCCGGATTAATTTTCAGCGATAACGAGAGTTTAAACCAAACGGTTGCTGACGCTACGAAGAACAGTTCTATTGTTGAACTTGGCACAGAGCTGAAGGAGATCTTCGACCTAGACTTTCGCGTAGTGCGCAAGCAGGAAAACGTGCTACAGCAACAGGCAGCCCGCGCTTATCACATCGTACATTCTCACCGGGTGCGGGAATGTATGGAAACGGTGCTAGAGGGATTGCATGTGTGCATCGGTGGCGATATGAAACCGGTCCGATTATATGCTCCCCTATATGCTAGCATTGTTATTCTGTCTACTAACCTTGCCAAGTGTGTCTCATGGAACCACATTAAGACAGTAATCGACAGGCTTAGGCCAACCGGCAGCACGGGTCCAAAGCTGCTGGATGAGGTGGTCACAGTGTCCACACCCTTTGGCGATGAATCGTTCTTCAATACGCTGAACGTGGGACATATTTCTAACATTTTTGGAGATCACGAATGTCTTATGCTGCTTGACACACACCTCAGCTCTGGCTGCCAAGGGGGAGCAGTTTACAATCGCAACATGTAATGGTTAATGCAAATGCAATTTTTTGTCATATTTCAATAGTAATGCCCGGTCTGGATTGCAGGAAACTTCAAGGAATTCTGATCGGTTCCACGTTCACGCATCGCAATGAAAATGTTAGCTTTCCGCTAGCGATCAGTATGGAAGAAATTGTGGGAGTTGCTTTGAACCAACGAAACCTCTGCCAAAGCTTACCGATGGCATTGCCGGTTCAAGCATTCCGCTCAGTATGTATGATAGACTCCCAAGGATGCTGGGGAACTGGATGCGCGTTCGAGTTGAACGGCAAGCGCTACATCATTTCCTGTTCTCACGTATTGGCAACGGTAGGTTAAGGGGAAGGGATCTCAAAACGGATAGTCTCTGTAACTCTTACACATTTTGTCTGTCCACTGTTAGGATAACATTACATGCGTATTCAATGATCAGAAAACCATGCACCCGAAGCTCATCTACAAAAATCCCATCTTCGACAGTGCGTACGATATCGCACTGATGGAGGCCACCTTCGAGGAGGCACAATCGTCGAACTGGTTCTGCCAGCTGGCAAATTACATTCCCCGTATCGGCCAGCGGCTGTATGCTGTTGGTTTTCCCGTGCTTAAGTCGTTGGCACGGGGGATAAACTTTAAGCCCAGCATCATACCTGGACGTGTCACCAAGTACAGCGAGGGACTTCTGTTCACGGACTGTTCTATTCAATGTGGTAAATGTGTTTGATGTATCTTTATGGCCCCTTTTCTTATTAAAAAATTTTCATACTTACAGGTCAAAGTGGTGGACCAATATTTGATGAAAATGGTTTATTGGTCGCAATTGCGGTATCAAACTTTAAAAGCTCTGTGGACAATCTAATCTACAACTGCCACAACATGTGCGTTCCTGTGAAGGATATTTACAGCACGCTGGAACGTTACTCGATAACACGCGGTAGAGAAATTGTCTAATTTTTCCATCATTTCCGGGACTTTAAGATGATTGGTTTTATTTTCTTTCCTTTCTAGACAAAACTTCACTCGACGGGCTACAGGCGGACTGGAATGTTCGGTGCAAATGGAAGCTAAAACCACCAGTTATTTTGAATAAACTTTAAAAAGTGGGCAAGGTTTTAAAAGGGATACAGAGAGCTTTCAAAAAGGTGTATAACAAGGTATAAAATGGGGTTTACAGGAAATGGGTGTGCAATCGGGATAAAATACATTTTATCAGGTAATTGCTAGCAGAACAAGTTGTGCATAAATTGCAGACGAAAGAAACAATGACGTGTTTTGAAAATATCATATATTTTTGACTAAGTCGTTGAAGACAAATAATAACAAAAAGTTGGACGTTTATACAACCAATGAACCACGATGAGCACGGTATGCCCGTACTAACAACTATTTGCCTATGCAATCCATAATTTTAACAAAATAAACTCCACGTGACCACTCGCAATTGATAGCATATCAAATGAATTTTACGAACAAAAGATATCCAACATTAATTTGATGGAGATGTTTGATTAATTAAAACTGCGTAAATTCGTTGAAAAACTCTTTAACTCCCATCGGGGTCGTCACTCTATCAATTGGAGCAACATACAAAACAGATTTACATTAAAAGGCAATATACATTCATAATTTGCCAAATCTTTTGGATTCTGTGCATGTAAAAGTGTTCAATCGAAGATATCTATTCGTAAAAATCTTAAGAATAATTACGCATACAATTAAATGTTTATTATTTACGCAATTACTTATTTAATTGCACGTGGCTAGTAGCCATTGTAACTATCTTGTTTCAAGTGCACTCACCGCTTAAGAAACACTGACATGTAACGGCCCAACAATGATTGCGTGCTAAAATTCGTTTAAAAAAATATTCATATCGTTAGGCGAACTCTTTTCAATTAATCTAGGCGCAGCATTCGATATGTTTATTGAATAATTATTAAAAAAAAGGTTTTTCAAACAAATATCTCATGTTTTTTTTTTGCGCCATTCGACCACCGCCATTACCAGTGTGCCATCGCCAGAACGTCACTTTGTTTACGCGAGAAGTCACCGTGAAGCAGATAGAAAACATTTGGTGCCCGTGACCATTACTTTTTGTTCTGTGCGTGAAATAGAGACCAAAAAAAAGACAGACAAAAGAAAGAATCCTGCAATGTTGTGAATTGCGCAAAACGCACGAAAGGGAAAGAAATTCGTAAAAGCAATCAAAAGAAGCGTTTGGCCCGCAAAAGGATACGAACACGCATAGGAACAACGAATCGAACAAAAAAAAACACACACACAAAACTACTGCGGTGGAGGCGGTATACGGGCGGAAAACTACATTTCAAGAGAATTTTAAGGAACGCATGCACCTAGCATGTATCGCGTCGGTTTCATAAGTACAAACGCAAACAAACGCATCATCGGATCGGAGCGGAAGTTGGCCATCGATAGTTAGTTTTGCACGGTAGTGTTGATTGTTGTACGCGGACGTCCCCCACCCCCATACCGTAGTGCTAGTGGTTTTTGGTAGTGTAAAATCGTAGTAAGCTGTAGTGAAATCCCGTGGCAACGATCGAACTAACCAAGCACAAGTAGCTGCAGTAAATAGCGCGCGTGATTCGCTGATCGCTAAATAGCCCTTTGGACGGAATTGACGCCAATTTACGCGAGCTCCTCTCCGGTGGGGTTGGAACAGTGGTGCATGCGGGAGTGCAAAGTGAACCCTCTCGGCTACCTCACGCGTAGTTTGGTCGGTAGTGGCTAATAATCGTGTGGTTTTTAGTGTGTACTGAGGGACAGGGACAGGGACACGAAAAAAGGCAGCTAAAAAAGCAAACCAAAAACGAGTCAATTAGATTAATTGTTTTATATGGGTTGTCGCATTTCGTCTTCGAACAATGAAAACCTGTTCACGCCAACAGAAGACAGTGAAATGGCCACTACAAGCCAGCAACCGAATGTGGATTACAAAGCGCGTCTAGAACGGAAGCAGTGCCTGGTAAACGCATTACACCATAAATCATACCTCTGTCCTCCTCCCGTTTGGTGCATGCATTGTAGTTATCATACTATCAACACATTAGTTACTTTTGCTCGCTACAATCACGCTGGTTACATACTTCCCTACACCACCAGCATGGACGAAACTTATCGATTTTGAACTAAATGTCCTACTTTTTACTGTTTTATTCTGTGGCGTGGGTTGCCCTACCCCTGCCCAACAGGCGAAGGAAACACCGGAACCAATATACGATTTGGAGGACTGCAACCTTAAGGATGTGCCCGCTGGCGTGTTCGTTATGTGCAAGGTCCTGCGAAAGGAGGCCCTTACACTGTCGAAGAACAAGCTATCCTCCTTGGCCGGTGGCGGCACGCTGGACGACCTAGTATTACTGCAATCGCTGAATCTATCGTACAATCGTTTCAAGAAGCTGCCCGAAGATATATACAAACTAGAAAACCTCAGGGTAAGTGATAACAAAACTTTGCTCTACTGCATGGTGGTGCACCTTATTCTAACCGTTTGATTTCCCGCAGGAACTATTTTTAGCAAACAACGCCTTGGAAAAGCTACCGATAGCGATAGGACGACTGAAGAAGTTGGAACTGCTCAATCTTTCAGCGAACAATCTAGCGACGGTGGAACAGTTAGCGTTCATGACCAACCTTAGAGTACTGGACATTAGCGGCAACGTGCGTCTTTCTCAGCTGCCCAGCCAGCTGGCAACGTGTGATAATCTCGTAGATATTGTGCTCGACCCGGAACACCTAGTGAACCCACCGTCGGATGTAGTGGCCGGCGGTACGTACGCCATCATCAAGTATCTTTCCACCGGTGAAGTGCATCAGGACCCGAGCGGCACGGTCGCACCCGATCGACAAAAGGCAATCGCGACGTCCTCGTTCCTCAGCAGCGAGCGTAACGAGCTGCGCCAACAGGAGCTGGCCCGCGATCGGTACGAGAAGGAGCGCAAGCTACTCGAGCGCGAACGGCTGGCGTTCGAGAAGGATGTGCTGACGGAGAGCAAGCTGCACGAGCAGCAGCAGCGCAAGAAGCAGGTGCTGCTGCAGCAGCTGCTCGAGCAGCAGAGCGCCAACGATACGCAAGTGCACAAGCTGCAGCAGGAAAAGCAGACTGAACGGGAGCGGCTTATCGATAATATTATCAAAGGTAAGATACGGCAATACTTGTTTTTTTGTTCAACAAATTTCAAGCGTGTTGATTAAATGGTTCCCGTTGCAGACGAGCAAACAGCGAACGAGCTGGTCAATAATCTTCTCGCGTTGAAGAACGGACCGGATCCGGCATTCCTCGAGCAGGAGCGGGAAGAGCAAAAGCGGCTGCTGGAACATTTGCACATCCAGCAGAACGATCTGCGCAAGCAGGAGATTCTCGGTGCGATGACCAACCTGCTCGAGAACGAAATCAACATCATACAAAACTTTCATAATCAGCGAGACCAATCTTCGCGCAGCATTCTCGAGCGCGAGTACGAGACGAACAATCTGTTGAACAATGTGTTTTTGAACTACGATAGAAACAGGCAGGACGTTATCGACCAGATCACGTGCAACGAGGACGTACAGAAGAGTGCCGTCGCGGCACTGATCGCCCGGAACGACTCGCGCACCTGGGGTTTGGTGGAGCAGGTGCGAATCGTGGAGTCTCAGCTGGCCGCCCTCACTCTGTACGAGATCGAGCGCAAGAAAGTGAACCAAGATGATCAAATAGTAAGTGACTTGCATTGCATATTCCCGCTTGCTTTGATGATTTGCTTCAATTTGGGGTTTTTTCTTCCATCTTTTCTTTCTCTCTCGCTTGTAGATAAATCTGACCGACCAACGCATAAATTTGACTTACGTTTTAACGGATTTGCTCAAACAACAGGACCAACGCAAACAGCAGGTAACAGCACTTTCACCTTGCAGCAATAACGGGGCGTGAGATAACTTTTTTGTTTTGTAATTGTGATTTTTCGTAGCTACTTGACACGCTCAAGATGATTGAAAAGCAAAAGGAAAGCGATCAAACCGACTTCTGGTTGCTGCAGTATCAACGGCTGCTCGATCGGCAGCCCGCGGAGGTTTCAAACGACACCGCGTCAATCGATCCGGTGCTGGGCTACCAGTTTTTGGTGAACGGTGTAGTGCACTGTTTGCCGTTTTTGTCCAAACTGTGGCAAAACAAGGACAAGGAGCTGTGCAACATTGCCGACCAGGATTTGCTTAATGCTGGCGTGCAAAACCCTGCCGACCGGCAAGGCATCCTGCAATCGATTGCCAATTACTACGATTATTTGAACTGCAAGATTGACTATCCGGAAGGGGAGTCCGTCTCGGGCACGCCGATGGCAACGGCTCCCAGTGGCGAAGGCTATTCGCCGGAGGCGAACGGTCGCCGAAGAAGCAGCTCGGTGGAGCTGGGTCTGGAAGTAGAAGCAACGCCAAGTGCACCGCTGTCTGGTCCCAGTGCCGGAAGTGTGGCCAGAGGTGGTGCCGTCATTTCGTCCGAACCAACCAGCCCCGTGAGTGGAGCGGCGCCGGTAGCACAGTTTGCAGAATGTGTTGTCTGCATGGAGCAATTGGTAAGAAGAACCGTGTTTGGTCGCTTCAAGCGGGCTGTGGCATTAATGGTATCTATTTGGGTTGTGTACAGGTACAAGTGATATTTTTACCATGTGGCCATATGTGCTGCTGCTCTGGATGTCACGTCGAAATTCACGATTGTCCAATGTGTCGTGCCTACATTGAGAGGAAAATTAAAGTAATACAGCCTTAATTGTGTGGGCCAGACATGCAGATTCGCGCACCATTTTAACTACTACTGATTGTGTAAGCAATGATGAGCGTTGACGGTAAAGGAGTTGTACAGTTTGATGTAAAACATAATTTCACTTTCATTTTGCAGGATCGTATCACATACCACGGCAATAAATGAGCGGTTCATCGAGGAGAAATCATATATCAAGCAGGACGTAGCAGGAGTTTAGATTGAATATTTAAACAAATGGGTAACCTAAACCACAACCATACAACATTAGTCAAATTAATATCCATTTTATATTATACCTCTAGTCAAAAGAATACGATTTTCATGATTGATTTGTGTTCTAACACACAAGTACGAAACAAACTTCGTATAGCTTTTCTCTTGACCTGCAAAACAAATCCCTCAATTATCAATATTTGCGACAATTTTTTCAACAGTTATTAAACGACAACATCAAACAAAATTGATTACCAAAAAAACGGACACATTTATACTACCAAAAGTACACCCTAATACTCATCAGTCAAATGTTTCGTGATGCTTTCGGCTTTTAGCTTAATGAAGATAAAAAAAACACAAATGAAAACAAAAATAGGAAAATATTCCGTACCCAAATAATCATACCTAAACGAGTAGCGAGTAAGATAAGAAAAAAACACCAAACCGTTTTTGTCACATCTAAGATAAATCTATAAATCAATGATATCGTTCGAAACGAACATACAACATAGGCTAGAGTATTTTATTCGGTTTTAAAAATCATACCCTCGTTACGATCTACAGGTCTAGTGCAATCGCAAGTTTTAATTTTGTTGTTTTTATCTATTAACTTAAGAAATAATTAATTAAAAACTCCAATCAAAAGACATTCTTACATTTAAAAAAACACATACATATTTATACAAGCCGCAATAATATGATTCATTGTTGATGGTTCGGCTTCATACAGACACGTACAAACAAAAATATATGATTGTTGCGGTTGATTTTGTAACGCTTTCTCTAAACAATCGTTGCAAGAAGGAAGTTTGTTCCTTGTTTTAAAAATGTTATATAAATGTTCGCCATATCTAAATTAATTATTTCACCCCATAAAGCGTGTGCAATGAAAATTGAGATTTGTTTGGGAGAGTGCCTTTGATGCGTATAATAACTCTAAGGTATATATTGTAATCTAACGTGAGAAACCCTATATGCACACCCTTTTTCCACCGGGAAAGCGAGAAAAAATGTCAGTTATGCTCAGTTCAGTTAAGGATAAAAGGGATATTGAATTTAATATACGAGTTTGGTTTTTGTTTCTATCTTTATATTGAAACAAAACGATTCCAATTATTAAATATCGAGCATTTACAGTTGCGTATGATAGCAATATAAACTATATCTATATACAATTTGCAAAGCTACCGTGAAAGCTATTTAAGCTATTTTTGCAATCCAGTTAAGGTTACAGTAGTTGAACGCAACTGAACAGGGAAATATAAAATTAAAAGAAAAAGCAAAAATTACTACGTCGGCCAACGCTTTAAAAGCACCAACAATGTAATGAAATCTATACAACAATCACACATGTTTTTATTCGTTTTACTTTACTGCAACTATTGCATTTTTTCTAGTTTGCTGGTAAATATCGTTCAGATTATGGTTACGGTTTGTTATCAAGAACATTTCAATAAAGTTTTATTATCACACGAGCACTGGTGTTGTTATTTAACCATTTACAGGGTTTTCCAGGGGTTCTCATAGTTGTGGGACACTTACTAGACTCTTTCCTATTGGAAGTAAACTTCATATGTTGTAAATTCGACTCTATGGCACCCTTTTTGGACAGGCTCATTGGAAATTCCTATTTGATTTTTCCAACAAGGGTGCTAGAAAGTCCAATTCCCATTACAATAAGTTCATTTCATGTAAGAAGGAGTCAATAAAGTTTCCCACAGCTATGAGAACTCCTGGAAAACCCTCTAATATATGTTGTTTTATAGTTGCAATTTTATAGTTGCAACGCATTTATAGAATGCAATTTCATTCAGTATACAATATGCCGTTAGTATTTTTCCTTGAAAGCCAACGACATACTACTTACTATATTAGTGGCTGAAAGTGTCAATTTTGTTACTATTATAGTAACTAATGTGGAGTATCTGGGTTTTTCTTAAAGATGTATTCAATAATATAAAGACAAACGTTATAGTTTGTAAATTACTTCGTGTTTATTGGTAATTATACTGAAAAAGATTCGTTTTGTTTCGTGATTAATAATTACTACATCTGTTCATTGTACTGTAGATTCCTGAACACTATAACACACAGTCGTTGCCACCAGGCATTTGGTCTGGTGAAGTGATGTGCTGTTATCGTTAAATATCTTACCATTAATGTATGTAATCTACTTGTAGAGGTAGACGTTTTCATAAAACGAACAAAAATACATTCAAAGAAACGATAACTCCAGAAGATTTGCATCGCCACGTGACGTGAACCCTACAAACCGGTGGTCATTATACGAAAAAGATCAAACGAACGTTAACTGGACAAACAAGCAATTATTAAATGCTTCACTGGAATATTTAAAAAATAATTCGAACAAAAATCTCAAAACGTAAGTAATCGATCCAAGGAACCCGACCTGACAACTGTTGTCAACTCTTTAACAGGGCATGTCTACTTGCGACGGTGCACTTTCCCACCGTAGCGCACCACGAACGCATTCACGTTGAATTTACGCTTGCATCCGTCATAGTTCATGTACCGAATTTTGCCAAAGATTTCGCGCTCCTTCCAGCCCTGATCGTGGATGCCCGCGATCGACCACATGCAACCGACGTACCCGTTCGGATCGCGCCCATCCAGACTGTAGCGATCGTTCAGATAGATCGCCGTCTCAAGCGCTTCCTCGGGCGTTTTCGTCCACTCCAGAATCTTTTTGGCCCAGTACATGCGCAGGAAGCCGTGCATCTTGCCCTCCTTCACCATCTGCAGCTGGGCCGAGTTCCACAGATCGTCATGCGTTTTGGCCGTCTCCAACTCCTCTCGGCTGTAGCAGTACACCCGCTTGTCCTTCCGATGGTCGTCCAGCGTTTTGCGGGCCCAATCGTACGCACCCTGCAGGTTGTCGTAGTTTTTGTTGTGGAAGCAAAAGTTATCCGACAGCTCCCGGCGCACGATCGCCTCCTCGCAGAACGAGGCCACGCTTTCGCTGTACCGCTTGCCATGCTTTTTAACCGTCAGTACTGCCCGCTGGACCGCGATCTGGCCGAAGTGAAACCAGGGCGACAGGTTCGAGAGCGCATTTTCGGTCGGATCGTTCCGTTTGTCGTTGAATTTGCCCAACCGCTTCTCGACAAAGGTCTGCAGCGTCTTCACGCCACCGGTGTACCCCGGCGTGGCCCACTCGACGGCCTCCACCGTACGGTCCACCTGCAGCGTGTCCAGCACCTGCGTCCAGTTGATCGGATCCGCCTCAAAGTCGGCCGTGAACGGATGCTTCACCAACGGCGGGAACGGTGTCAGGTACGTGGGCAAATTTTTGTTCACCTTCGTGCGGATGGTGCGGGCCGCATACTCCAGCTTGTCGGAGGTGACCCACACCGGCACAATGTTGTGCGCATCGACCTGACACAGCGGGATCTCCATCGGGAGCGCTTTCCGCACCTCGTCGACCCACTTCATCGGCACGCGCAGCGGGCTAAAGTCACACACTACGCCACCGATTTTGTGTTTCTTCACAAAGGCCGGCACATTTTCGCCCGCACTACCGCGCAGCAGATGGAACTGGATGTTAAGCTTACGGCACTCTTCGGCGACCTCCTCCAGGCCCTTCAGCATGAACTTAAAGTGCCGTATGGTGGCGTCCAGAAACTTGGGCACCAAGTTGAAGCACACGTGCAGCGGCAGATCGTTCTTGAGCGCCAGCTTCTGTGCGAACAGGAAGGCCCAGTTGTCCTGCACCCGGGCATCGCGGGACATCCAGTACAGCACGCCCTGCTTGCCATCCTCGATGGTCTTGGCATCGGACAGGATGCGAACGCGTTTCTTGTTGAAATCGAAATCCAGTATCGATTTGGCCGTCGCTTTCCGTTCCGCTTTCAGCATCGCGACGTAATCCTCCCGACCGGCCGCGCTGCCTTTGTCAGACGGTTTCGGTGGATCGTCATTTGGCTTTTGCTTTTTGGCTGCCGGTTCCAGCGAGGAGGTGGACGAAGACGAGCTAGCGGACTTTTTCATGTTTGGACCGGTCAGAAGGAGGGATCTGTAATACAGTGCAGGGGAGAGATGCGGAGTATGCTGTGTTATTGGTGGTTTTCATGATGCCAGATTCAATCACAAACCTGCACGGTACGTGGTTCAGTGAGCACTTGATAGAGAAGCGGGAAGCACGAACTAAAAACATAAAACGAAGGTGCACCAACGCAAGCGAGCAGCGAATCGTTTACCAAACACGCGCGTTTTCCAGCCCCCGTGTATACAAACACATTTTCGCGGAATCTGTCACTTTTCAACATGTGACGAAATTGGTGCACTACGGGTGTGCTGCATTTTTTATTTTTTAAAACGGAAAAAATCCCATCCAAAGCAGAGTAAAGAAAATTATAAATCATTAAATTTTGATATAAAATGCTAATAAAATATGTTTAATATACGTGCTGAAAAGAATGACCGTAAAGCTCCCACTGTGCATAGATACCGCACCGAATGTCAAACGGGAAATGGCGCTCTTTATTCCCATGTAAACAACATTCCGGCAGCTGGTTCCATTCTGCTTCAAGCGCTTGTGTATCGTGTTAAAAATCGTATTTGCTTCACAAACCTTCCATTTCGCAATGGTCGAACGAATCGAGGATCTGAACCTGCCCAACACATCGGTGACCAGACTGATCAAGGAAGCGATTCCGGCCGATGTGAAAATCTCCAGCGAATGCCGCGTCGCACTAGCCCGGGCAACTTCCGTGTTCGTCCTGTATCTCACATCGGCGGCCACCACGGCAGCGCAGCAAAAGAATCAAAAATCGCTCACAGCCGACCACGTGCTTAAAGGGCTGGAGGAAATCGAGTTCGAAAGTTTCATCGAGCCGTTAAAAGGCGAACTGGAGAGTAAGTACCGCAGTTCCGTTGGGTGGCGTTGGGTGGAGCTTGCTTAATCGGAGTGATATCTATCTATTCGTTTTTGATCGTAAAGATTTTAGAAAGATGATAAAATCACGAAAAGACAAGAAAGCGGCCAAACCGGATACGGATACGACGGTGGAAGGTGCGGTAATTGATTTGGAGAACATGGAAAACATGCAGGACGGTTGAATGGCGAGCCTCGCGCGGATGTTAGCGGTTAAGGAATAAACGATATTATTTTGTAATATTAAAAACGCACGGACCCGACGGTGTTGTTGCATGATGTTCGGAAAGAAGAAAACAATACTTCCGGGAAAGTTGTGTAGTAAAAACAGGCTTAAAATTGTATAACTATGACAATATAATGCAATAACAGTCGAAGCAATCTGTCGAAGAATAACCGCTGCGACTCGCTGCGGGGCGTTCAGCCGTTAATCGCTACCCATCGCTCCGATCCACGCGGGCAGTGCGGATTTTTCCCACTCCTTCTCAAACAGCATGTATATCTTCATGGCGGCCCGTGCATCCTCCACCGAGCAGTGTGAACCGTCTTGGATGTCCTCGCGGAGAAAAACATACGCGATGCTTTTAAGGCTAGGCGTCCCGAACGAGCCCGCCTTTTTCGCTATTGGACGGTAGCGGGATGTGTCCCGAATGTTGCTGCAATGCGAGGGAAAGAGAGGGAAAAGCGATACTGTACTGTAGGTAATTAGCGCAAAATACGCACACTGCAGAATGAAGCTTACTATTTAGGATGTTTTAGGTTCAGCACCATCAGATCGTTTTTCAATGCATGTCCTACCAGAATTTTGCCATGAATCAGCTGTCTCACCAGTTCACGGATCGTTTTGAAATCTACACCCTTATTCACGTGCTCCGGCCGAATTCCACTGATTTCGGTTCTATAATCCGTAACCGTTTCCTGTGGCTTCACGTAGCAATCGACAATCACATCGCCCTGCTCGTTCACGATGGACACGCGTGCCAGCATGTGCTCTTTGCCGTCCGGTCCAATGCCTACCATTTCACAATCCAGCGCGATCCGGTTCGTTACCTCGGCCGGTAGCAGAAGCGGAGATTTTCGGTTGCTCCTATTCCCAGTTCTTGTGACCTGAGATTTTACTGATAAATAATATAGCATTAGATGTTTAGAAAGATATGAGACACTCTATACCTACAATCCTTAACCGATAATTTGCTTAACTGCTCTTCCAGTGAGATCTCTGCAAACGAAACAACAGAACCGATCACTGTAAACACCACCGAAAACAAACCTTACCGCGCAAGGGTTACGAGTTTTGATACCTTTTTCCTTTGTCTGGGACATTTTAACCACTAGATGGACATGATTTAACTGTACACGAAATCAGAAAGCTTTAAGAAAACACAAAATCGTCACAACATACTCTTCAGAATTGGGTTGAAAACGGGGTTTCGTTCCACACGAAGCTCGTTCGTTTGTTATCAAATAAACAGCGTGCGTGTGGCTGTTTACAATTTCACTGTTAAAATGTCCCGCAGGGCAAGGCGAGGGTTTTTGACGTTCAAAAATAGCTGCATCTCGCTCATTTTCTCAAGCCGTCCTTTACTCGCTTGCAGAGCACGTTTCGAGGTTTTGTGCCTCCCTCTCCCACTTCGCTCCAAGCGACTTCTTCCACCTTTGTCCACATGCCTTTCCTACATAACCTATATACAGTGGAGCGCCGTTTATCTGGGAACCTTTTATCCGGCTGTCCGTTTAACCGTGCTGTTGAGAAATGACAGTTCAATACAAAGATCACATTGCGTGCTAAAGAGGATATTTAAAAAAACGGTTATCAGAGCACATTTTCTTAACAAAAAACGCTATAATTTACGGCACATTTCAACTAGTGATAAAATAAATATTTTTACTCATTATCCGTGCGAGATTGAGTCCCGAAGAGCCCGGATAATCGGCGCTCCATTGTAATTACATTGACAGATAAATTGGGATGTGACAATCCGACAAAATAAAATAAAAAATTGTTTCTGTTGTACGACGAAATTGCACGTCCAACGTTATCTGTCAAATCATTTATGAAAATTTGACATTTGATAAAATCGCTTGCAATAAAGCGTTGCCTCCAGCCTTAGGCCGCTACCAGCCACAGAAAAATTATCGTGACGATAAATGCTGACAACCGAAAAATAACGCTTATTATTGTAAACAAAGAAAAACTGAGTTTTATTTCTTTCAATTTTGATGTTGAAGAATTGTTGGAAAACTTAGCTTAAAACTTAAGAAAAATCTATGTTAAATTCATGTGTGGCTCAGCAGAAGCATGCTAACAGCAATTTCGTTAGGATTTCCCTCACCGATGGGTGAACCGCTATCTGTCGACCGAAAAAGCGTTACAATGCGTTATATTCGATCGTTACAGTGGTTTTTCGATGTATCTGGCAGCGACCTTACCCTCATATCAATCTTGACATCTGAGTTTGACAGAATTAGGTGTTTCAGAAAATTTGGCTTGTTTACAAACGAAATCTCTGCTAAGGCCTGCATTGCAATGCAATTTGCATTGTTCCTAAGTTCGCCGAAGACTGAATCGTAAACCAAAGCATTTTTCACCGGACACACTACAACAATGGATTCATTAACAGTGCAGAAACACGAAGTAGGAAATTTGTTTGGCTACGTTCAAGACTCGATGCTAAAACCAATTCTTCATTTGCAGCTGCCTCCCACCAATCAAAAACGAATGGTTGCATTCATCAATCACTTTATCGTTAGCACTGTGACGTTCCTGAACAAGTTTGCCTCCGACTGTGAGAGCAAGTTTGTGACCTACGAGCAAAAAATACAAAACCTGGAAGCCTCGCTATTGATAGTAGAAGCCAAACTAGCGTCGATAGATGTTCTGAAACAGCTCAACGATGGCCCTCCGGCGAGTGCGGAGATGAAACCCAGCGATAGCCAACCGACTGCGTTGGGAAGCTCCGACGTGGAACCTGTTCCAGCTGCAGAGTTGCAATCCCAACCCGAAATCTCTACGCCCAATCCGCCTGCCTTAGAGAGAGACCCTAAATACGATCTGTACTTTAAGATGCTCCAGCTTGGCGTACCGCTCGGAGCAGTGAAAAACAAAATCTCGTTCGAAGGCTTAGATCCCGACTATATTGACCGGTTTCTGTGATAAACAATAAATTGTGTAAACGGTCAGTTCGACTACGACTTGGGCAGCTGATAGACTCCGCCGGCGTAAACGAGCTTGTGTTCGCGAACCTTGCGCTGAAGGATGTGCTTCAGCTCGTCCTGCGTAAAGTCCACCTGGGACGCAAACATTTTCAGCATCTGGTGTATGCGGTCGAGCGGCAGCGAGTCCAGGTTGGTCAGCATGGCCTCGATGTACGACCAGAACACCTGCAGCTCTTCCTCGCGCTGATCGCTGGCCGATTCCATCGCGCTCTCCGCCTCCTCTTCCTCGCACACGTCGTTCGGTTGGGCTTGCATCGCGTCGGCACTAACGTCGCTTTCCGTGCTTTTGTCGATCAGCACGAACAGGTTTTCCTTCGTTTCGCGTATCAGACCCTGCGATTGCCAGAACACGATGCGCTTCCGCAGTACGATCGGCGGCATGTTCATCTTCTGGCTCAAGCAATCCAATTCCCATTGTGCTAAACGATCGAGAGTAAATGAAAACAGCGATAGAAGCTCAGTTAAAAACCAGTCCAGGTGGTGGTATGATTTGTAGCCAGATGATGGTACTTACGCTGTTCGCTAAAATGAATAGCTATTGCAGCTTGGGCGGGCGTCACCTGCATCTCCTGAACCTTCCCGTTGTGCTCCAGCTCTATCGTGACCTTCCCGTTCAACGGTGTCCATTGCAGCGTGCGGTTCACTTTGTACGATTCATAGGCTTTCGTGTACTTTTCAAACATTTCCTTAATCGAGGTCGGCAGTTCCATGGTTTCCTTCCGGAACGTAGGCCAAAACTGCGACGAAACGATCAGTGCGGACACCTGGCCCGATAGCTCCTCGGCGGTACCGGAGTCGGGTGACAGAATGTGTGCATTGATCCGTTTCGATTCGGTAATGTCCTTAAGCATGACGTCGCAGCTGTGCAGCAAACTCTCGCCGAACCGTGACTTGAGCAGCTCCAGATGCTTCACTTCCCTCTCTACGCTACATTCCGCCTGCGACAGCAACCGTTCAGCCAGCAAGTTGCGATACTCGTTGACGAAGATTTCCTTGCTCCCGTAGATGTCGACCACCATGGATATGATGTCGGCTCGCTTGTTGGAAGCGATAAATTTAAGTGCGGCCGGTGCCATGTTAACCGGATCTGGCTGCCAGTTTTTCCAATCGGGATCGTCCAGCTTGTCACTGCTGGACGTTTTGGAGACTGGCTCCGTTTCTCCCTTTGCAAGCTCCTCGGCCAGATCGGAAGTGCCGTCGCCAGTGAAGCTCGTGACGACACAGCGTACCGTTTCGGTTCGATTGCGCAGATACTCCTTGATCGGTCGCGTGATCGATCGTAGCAGCACGGTGCTGGAGTCAAAGTGGGCTAACGTCTTCAGCGCTGCCACGTACCCCGTCAGTATGTCCGGCGTATCGACACCCGGGTGAAGCAATCGCTCCCGCAGCATGTCACGTACCGTGGTCACGAAGCAGCGCTTCAGATTGATCTTACTCAGACACAGCTTCAGATCATCGACCGCCGACTGGGACATCGGGAAGTTGATGATAATCTGAAAGAACTGATCGACGATCGTGTTTGCGTACTTGTCGTACATGTAGAACAGTAGCTTGCTCTGCATCTGGGCGATGTGGCGCTGCAGAGCCGTATGATGCGGATGGATCTGGAGCGAACCTTTGTTGTAGATGCGGGTCAACCACTCCATTACTACCGTGTTGAGCCACTGCTCCAGACTTTCCACGTGCGAGGTCGCATAGTTTTCCTTCGTTTCGTCCACCTTCGCATCGATCCGCTCCTGTATCAGCAGATTCAGTGTGTAGCCTGCTATTTCCTCCAAAATTCCCATCATAGACAGATATCGGTTCGTGCTGGTGAACGCATCCGCGATCGCCTGACACTGGCAGTCTCCCGCGGTCATGTCGCACGCGATGCAGCGATTGCTTTCCGCCACATCCATATACTCTTCCCCATCCGAGTGGCTGTAGATGAACACACGGAATGCGACGAAGTAGAACCGGTACACCAGCTCGTTAAAGTCGTCCGGAAGCTGCGCGTGCAGCGTAGTGTGAAAGTGGCTACAAAACACAACCACTTCGTTCGGTAGCTTCCGGTGCACGAACGGAATATCCTTTGCCGGGCAAACCGTTTCCAGTCGCTTTAACTGGCGCCGGAAAAAAGCAAACCGGTCGTACAGCTCTTTAACCGCATGCTGGTACTGGATGAAGCTATCGCGGGATGGCTCTTGGGGCAGCTTGGCTCTGAAGCGTGACCAGAACTGGGGCACCACAACATGCTGCAGAATGTTTTCGATCTTTGCGAAGAACGATTCGTACACCTCCGACAGCAGTTCGTTGGTTTTTAGGCGTTGATGCAGCTGCTCCAATTCCTCCACGGTAATGGGTTCTGCTTTAAGCTGAAAGGATAAATCACGAATGTTGGTCTGATATCGACGGCTCTCTTTACAGTGAGAAGAATAAAACGCTTACTTCATTCTTGAAAACGGGAAAAACTTTATCTAACAATCGCTGCGTTTCCGCGTCGTTCGGCATTTTGCTTTGTTTTGGTTGCTTCGACCCGGCACCAGTGTGGCCAGAATATTTTGGCGGTTTTCGGTAGGCGCATCAAAATTTTATCGGTAGTTTTCGGTAGGTTAAAACTCGAAACTTAACTCGAGTTAAAAGAAGTGAAAGCGAAAGAAGTGTTAAGCGGGTTGGGGGGGGGGGGCGGTACTAATACACAAAATTAAAGTTCCATTTCTAAAGAATATGCATCCTTTACTTAGGATATGGATTAGATTTGGTTCAGCGGTTACACAAATGAAGGTCTTTCTGAAATGTTGATCTGAAATTGGTACTAGGAATTCTAAACCAAAGAATAACTAAGATGCTCATTCTTTTTTCTCAGTGGTGGCAAGTTCTTTTTATTGGGGCTCCACGCGACCGCTTAGGGCCACTGCAGTGCTCCATTGGATACGATTTTATCGTACGTGCTGTAATTTGAATTTCGCTGGATTATTTAGATTGATTTGATTGTTTGGCTGAGTTTTATCGTTCAATGATTACAAAAAATTGAGATTTTTTCCTTCAAACCCAAATATATATACATCGGTATTTCTGGTCACTTTGCCCACAGGGCAAGGCGAGCTTTTGGCGCCCACCGTCGCAAAACCGTCGCAAAACGTCAAAACCGGCGTCGCCAGCGAGCGAAACTCGCAACGATTTCGAGGCGCTGGCGACAGTCGTTTTTGACGTTTTGCGACGGTTGTTGACCTTTCGAGCGAGCTTTTGCCCTGCGGGCCAGTGTGACCAGATTATATTGGCAGATTTCGGCAGGAGCACTGTTAAGAACGCAACCATTCTTGTGTTGTGTACAACCAAAAAACATTACGTAATCGTACAACCGCCTACCCGGGTAGGCCATACAATTTGTATGGAAGAATGATGTTTTTTTTGTGATCAAAAGAGTATATCTTTTTAATTTGCTGTAAGATTTGAATGAAAACTGTCTTATAGGTTCATAATAATGTTTTATAACATATCGTTGTAAAATTAGAATTTTAAAAATCCTATCAATATTTTTTTTTATCAAACATGTGCAGTAATTCCAACACCCCAACCGGCCTTGCCGCATGTTTTAAGTGGATGCTTATGTCTTTTTCTTTTCTTTCAAATGTTGTATTACAGTTGTGTACAGTTAAATTTTATTGCATGAAGTGTAACAATATTTTGAAATTAACACTGAAATCATCTCTTTTAAAATGATACCAACCACTACAGGCAAACGAAATATAATTGGCTGAAAGTTAACACATACATTCATACTTTTGTCATAGTGTTACTGCCGAATAGGAATGGGTGTTTTGGAGTGTACCAATGGCACCCACGGCTCCAGAGCCAGATCTACACCAACAGCTCCAGAGCCGGATCCGCACCAACAGCTCCGGAGCCGGCTCCGTACCAACCAAGCCCGGAGCTGGCGGCGAATCAATGGCTCCAGAGCCGGCGATGAATCAACGGCTCCGGACCAACGGCTCTGGAATAACGTTTTAATAGTTTTATGTTTAGAACTTTTGTACTTAAATATTTTATTACACTCATACAACATACAAAATAAATAAGATACACAATACACAATACACTTTAAAATAACAAGTGCGGTGGCCGTGCACCAGCCGCACCGAGCGCCCCTGCCGAGAGCTCCTGCTCGATCGGCTCGCAAACACACTCTAACTGTGCGCTCGGCACACACTAAGCCTTGCGCTGCTTAGTGTGTGCGACAGTGTGCGTGACACACTGTCGTCCCCCTGGACGTTGACCGGTGGCAGCGCAACTGCCACGGCAAGTCCAGGGGTCGGCACGGCTGCCCACAACAAATAGAGACGGCATTGTATGATAGCGTATGAAACGAATCTATCATCTCGCAAGTGTAGAATATAACACCCGATGTGATTGTGTGATTGTTGAACAATGTTCAAAACTTATCGATTTTTTTTATAGATTCCTTTCAACATTATCTACTCAGCTAATTATGGATATTCCTGTTTTTAAATATATTTAAAATGATTGTTTTGGTGCAATCTGTAAAAACCGGCTCCGGAGCCGTGAACGTGGAGGAGTTGGTGCGGAGCCGGCTCTGGAGCAGCTGGAGCGGAGTCAGCTTCGGAGCCGTGGGTGTAGAGCCGGCTCCGTTGGATTGGAGTGGAGGAGGTTCCGAAGTTGTCTGGAACCGGTCGGAGCCAGTTTTTAATAAAACAGATTTTTGTGTTTCGGACTGGTGCACAATTGAGGATACTAAAAGACACACGCGGCTCTTCTGTATCAATCACTATTTTCTAATATAAATAATATACAGTAGAACGTCGATTATCCGGGGGCGGATTAACCGGTGAGCGGCTTACCCGGCGCTCTAGCACCAATCGAACACGACATCGAACATGAAAAATGTATGGGATTTGACATGTTTGTCTTGTTTGTTTGTTTGTGTCTGACAGTGCACCTCCATATGATTACAGTAGAACGTCGATTATCCGGGGGCGGTTTAACCGGCGGGCGGCTTAACCGTGCGCATAAATGTGACAGCTGTTCAAACGTACAGTGAACATTTGCAGCGATAGTCAAGTGAACAACCAGTTTTTTTGCAGCTCTGTAGTGTCTAGTGGTATTTTCGTAATTCATTTTTGGTCATGAAAAGTTGTTAAACCTATAATTATAGATTAAAATAATTTTTTACTATCGATTAATCGATTTATTCAAGTTGGATTAATCATAAAACTAATAAAAATCTAGTAATAAAATAATTTTTATATGAAAATGATATTTCTTGGACCATTATCCGTGCAAATCGATTAACCGGCAACCGTCCGGTCCCAAGCTGCTCGGATAATCAACGTTCTACTGTATATGGGTTTGTTCGTGTCGGATGTCGTGTTCGATTGCTGCTAGAGCGCCGCCTTAACCGTGCGCATAAATGTGACAGCTGTTCAAACGTACAGTGAACATTTGCTGCGATAGTCAAGTGGGCAACCAGTTTTTTGTGCAGCTCTGTAGTGTCTAGTGGTGTTTTCGAAATTTATTTTTGTTCATGAACTGTTGTTCATGAACAACAACCTATAGTTATTGATTAAAATAATATTCTACTAACGATTTATCGATTGATTCAAGGTGAATTAATCATAAAACTAATGGATTATTTAATTTTTATATGAATTTGACATTTCTTAGACCATTATCCGCGCAAATCGATTAACCGGCAAACGCCCGAGCTGCCTGGATAATCGACGTTCCACTGTATATGCTACAAGACTGTTGTGTGTGTCGGGTCGCAGCCTATGATCGAGTGCGAACCCTCGGTAGCCCGATCGCTCCCGAAGCCCTTAACGGTCATTCAGACGCCGGATGCTGTCAGTTCCACGACAGTATCGAGTCGCGGTTACACTACACTGTTTCTGTACACAACACAGATGAGTATATTTTATAGATCGTCAACATATTTGTTTATACAACAAGCAAAACAATTGAAAAATGTATATAACTTTTGAAAGAAACGTAGGTAAAACTTAGAAAAAGACTATTCATCCACTTAAAACATGCGGCAAGGCCGGTTGGGGTGTTGGAGTTAGGCTCGTGTCTGTGCTCCATCGGATGCGATTTTATCGGAGGGCCTGTCAAAATTTTATATGAGATTTGACAGATAACGTCGGACGTGCGATTTCGTCGTACGACGGAATCAAAAATATTTGATTTAGTCGGACGCCGCATCCGATTTTATCTGTCAAACTAAATATGTGGTGTTTTGTAGGAACAATCTCAACTTAATTTTTCATAATCGTTTTATTATTAAAATCATTCCAATAATCACAATATTATACGAAAAAGCGTTTGACAGCACGTGCGATAAAATCGCATGCGATGGAGCACAGACACGTGCCTTACTGCACATTTTTGATTAAAAAAATATTGATAGGATTTTTAAAATTCTAATTTTACAACGATATGTTATAAAACATTATTATGAACCTATAAGACAGTTTTCATTCAAATCTTACAGCAAATTAAAAAGATATACTCTTTTGATCACAAAAAACATCATTCTTCCATACAAATTGTATGGCCTACCCGGGTAGGCGGTTGTACGATTACGTAATGTTTTTTGGTTGTACACAACACAAGAATGGTTGCGTTCTTAACAGTGCTCCTGCCGAAATCTGCCAATATAATCTGGTCACACTGGCCCGCAGGGCAAAAGCTCGCTCGAAAGGTCAACAACCGTCGCAAAACGTCAAAAACGACTGTCGCCAGCGCCTCGAAATCGTTGCGAGTTTCGCTCGCTGGCGACGCCGGTTTTGACGTTTTGCGACGGTTTTGCGACGGTGGCCGCCAAAAGCTCGCCTTGCCCTGTGGGCAAAGTGACCAGAAATACCGATGTATATATATTTGGGTTTGAAGGAAAAAATCTCAATTTTTTGTAATCATTGAACGATAAAACTCAACCAAACAATCAAATCAATCTAAATAATCCAGCGAAAATCAAATTACAGCACGTACGATAAAATCGTATCCAATGGAGCACTGCAGTGGCCCTAAGCGGTCGCGTGGAGCCTCAATAAAAAGAACTTGCCACCACTGAGAAAAAAGAATGAGCATCTTAGTTATTCTTTGGTTTAGAATTCCTAGTGCCATTTTCAGATCAACATTTCAGAAAGTCCTTTATTTGTCCCAAGCGCCACAGATTAAGCTTAAACGACTGGAAAATTGAATATCCATAGAAAAAAAATGAAAGCTCCACAGCTTCATTGGTTTGATCAATAGATGGCGTATTAAAACTGATTATTATATTGCTATCCTTTTCTTGCAATGTGTTTCGACAAGTTTCATCTTATCATGACCTATAAGCCTTCTAACTTTCCGAGCAAAAATCTATATGAATGGTCGTGTGGTCAGATACGTGGGTACCAACACCAACGACCATTACTCAAATCTCACTTGCTTCAGTGCTGGTGGTTTCCATTGGAGTTTAGTATTTAAACAATCGTATCGCCGTTCTAGTTCTAGCGATGCATAACTTCAATGCGAAACCATACAACAGTGCAGAGGAAATGAGAAAGCTCTCCTCCAAGCGATGAAGCTCAACTGGTTGAGGTATCCCACCAACAGAGAGCGCCACCAGCTTTTTCGCTATTTTTAGAATGCATGAGTCGTTTGCCGTCTGCTAAACGAAGTCTTTCTATATTCCGTTTAGGTAGAGAACTTGAGTCGTTTAGAAGCCGTTTAGTGGTCGTTTAGTGGATTTGTGGCACTTGGGCGGTTTTGGTACTTATATTGAGCCCATACCAGTCCTGATACTAATCGCAAAGCCATACAGATTTTGAAGCATATCTTAAACCCATACATATCCTGGAACATATCGTGACTAGATTTGTGGAAAATTTACAAAAAACAACAGATCTGGATGGTTTCAACAAATTTCGGAATCAGTTCCGAAGGGTAGGTTTAATCAGACACGCAGGAACCACCCGGATACGTCCGGAATAACCCATTTCGGTTTAGCCAGAACAGAAGAGGTACCGTGGGTGCGATCCGGAAGTTTTCGTATGATTCCCTGACAATTTCGACGATTCTGGCGGAGCTATCGATTCCATTTCTCTGGTGTCGAAATCTGAAACAACCATGCCAAAACCGGAGCGGAACCGTGGGTACGATCCGGAAAACCCATCTCTAATCCTGATCCTATTCTCATCATGGAACTGATTCCCAACGGTCTATGCCTGGAACTGATTCTGAATTATTATCGGCCTTTTAATCAATTCTCAATCACTGTGCCTGGACTTGTCATGGATTTAAGTCTCACATGAACCATTTCCCCGTAGTACGGACTGTCTATCCCGCTACGTGGTACTAAATAATTCCCGAAAGCCTGTATAAGCCGGCATGGAATGACCACGTAAGTGGTTTCGTCAAATAAAAAGAACCTGGAGTTGTCTTAGTGATGGAATGGATCACTAACCTGTACCGATCCAGGAAACGAAACAGTACCTACTCGGACCCAGTAACCTACTCGGACCCGCTACCATACTGGTCAATGAACCAATTCCAGTTTATTTTAATCAAATTCTGAAAGAAGAGATTGAAATACAAATTGTCTGGGCTACGAGTTTTCCAGCAGATCAAGACTGTCGCAGATGTAGCGGTTAATAACGTAAGTAAGTATTCCATCAAAACGATTTGTTATCTATTTTCCATGGATATGTGATACTACTTAGAAAAAAAGCATCTGCCACTGGTGATTTCATTAGATCTTAAAATGTAATTTATTATTTAATTATTATTATTTAATTTAAACATATTAACCTACAAAACGTCCCATGTAAAGGACCATTCCCGTCGGATTGTGTCTTACCAAGTACAGAAACGGTGTATCAAACACCAGCTTGCTATCCTGTACCTGTTGCGCCTCGAAAGCGGAACGGTTTTGATACGCAAGCTTTCGACGATTGCGACGCATCAGTTTACTACTGCTGCTGCTACCATCAGCCAAATCCGTCGCTAGCACACTGTGCTTGACCAGATTGGTGGAGAAACTACGGAACGGCAAATTCCTCGCTGCTCCCAGCTCACCACCACCGCACATGGCAAACGAATCCGTCTGCATGATTTCCGACAGATGGAGGTTGGAGGTGGACGAATCTTGCAGCCCGTTAAAGTTGGCCACATTCGGCTCGAACAGATTCTGCAGGCCCAGCCGTCGAATGCTTTGGGTCATGTTGTAGATGGTGGTTTGTGTGAAGTAGGGCAGCTGTACCTCGGTGTAAGCGCTTCGAACCGTTTCGTCGGGGAACAGCTTCAGCACGCTCGATATGCTCTGGTTCCGGAGGTGTGTCTCGAGAGTAGATACATCCGAGTCGGGGGAAGGTTTGAGGAAAAACACCGACACGTTGCTGGTGGAGCCGGGCAGGGCAAGGATGGTTGCATCGAGAGCCTTGGAAAAACCGGTCGAAAAGCCGGAGCGGAATGATACGCTTGGCAGTGCAACGGAGGATGATGCAGGGCTTTGGCTACCACCGGAACGTTTAACACCCTGTGCGAACTGCATCGTACCGTAGATCGTAGCGGCACTGTTACATTCATGCTACAATGAGGGATAATATGGGCAAATTAATTTTCGATATGTGTTAAACGTTATGGCTAAGAGGTGATCGGACGTCTGATCTAGTGATGGGAGCTAGGAATCGGACCTGCCCGATTCCGAATCGGTCTTCGGAATCAATTCCGGAACCGATTTCGATGCTGGTATCGATTCCGATTCCGGAGCGGACTCTGGAGTTGAATCTGGAGCCAATTCCGGAGTCGACTCCGAATCCGGAATCGATTACGGAATCGGAATTGTCTCCGGAATCGGAATCGGCTCCAGGATCGGAATCGACCAGGGAATCACATTATGGTGCGGATAGGAGAATCAGAATTGAGTCCAGAATTAGAATTAGCTCCGGAATGAGAATTAGTTCTTGAATTGAAATAAGAAGATGCAGAAGCGAAATCAGTCCGGGAATCTTCATAAGAATGGACCATTTACAAGTAACTTTGGATTATTTGCGGCTATCAATACGTAGCATCATTGGACCTGAATGCCAATTCTAATGGAAAGCCGATTTTGATTTCGGAGCTAATTCCAATGCGTTTCCGATTCCGAAACCGATTCCGATAACTGATTCCGGACCTACTATTCGGAATCGATTCCAGAAAACTTCGGAGCTAGCCAGAATCGATTCCGCCGAAAACTTTATTCTTCCCATCACTAGTCTGATCCCAATGCTTACGCGATAGCGATTCCTGCTGATGGACAGCAACGGTGAGCGCAGCTGTTTCAGCGTGTCCACATAGTCTCGCGGAAAATCTCCACTCATGTGCCGGAGCAGCATATCCTTCTGCCGGAAATCAACCGTTTCTGCCACTGCGGCGTAAATTTCTTGTACGCGTGCTTTGAAGAATCGCTGCAACCCTCCGCGCGATTCGTCGCTTAGCAACGTCCGGGAGAAGCTCGATCCTTCCTGGTCAACCGCGCGTGCAGTCGTGCGCCTGTATTTTGGCTTCAAATCTTCGGCGACCGATTTGAAGAACAGATGCGGATTAAAGGAAGTCATCTCGTCCAGCCCAATTACACCGTTGATGCGTTCTGCGGTGGTGCCACGTGTTCCGAGGAATAGCATCGAGAGCGTAGTTAGCGTGGCAAATGGAGAATACACCAAACTTTGTCCAGCCATCATCGATCGCCCCTCGTTGGATGTTGGGTCGTCCATTAGCAGGTAGTTGTACACGGTCGTACCGAGCGTACTGCAGATGGAGAGGAAGCGCAACAGCTCCGTTTCCTCCTCGTCGATCGCTGCCTTCACTTCCAGCTGTCCCACGGGTGTTGGGTTCTCTTCCGCGGAGCTTACCCGTGTGCCCATGGTTAGCATTTCGCCCAGCTTCATAAAGGAAGCGACCGTTTCGCTTAGGATGGGTTGATCCGGCAGGATCATTTCCGGCTCGATGGTTGCCGGTGCATCTTCCAACGATGACTCATCTTCCCTCTTGTCAGCTTCATCTTCCGTTCGGTCAGCGGCCACTTCCTGGCTAGCGGTGTGGGGGAATTTCAACACCGACGCTACCGTTGCCGTACGATCGACGTAGTCAGTCATGTTGATTCCGGCAGGATAGTCTCTAAGTATGTTCATCTCGGTAAGGTTCGCCGCATAGCTGCTTTCCTTCGGCAGGCTTGCAAAGCTGCTCAAAAACTTCTCGATCGTGTCCATTATGTTGGTGTTGTAGTTGAAGCTTTCCGTTTCAGGCTCCGTTTCAGTGGATTCCACCACATCAGGTTTAGGTGTTTTTGCCACATCGGGTACCGACGAACTGGAACTACTCAGGGGTGTAGAGCTCGGTACCGAGATCTTTTCCGTGGTAGAAATGGATGCTTTGGTGGGAGAGTTGTTTTTGACAGTAGCTTCACTAACCGTTGTCGTCGGCTCGGCCTCTCCCGAGGTGGTGATCATATCGGTTGTGGTGGCAATGGAAAAGATGCCACTCTCGCTACCACCGAGCGCACCTTGGCCGAGCGATTGAATAATGGCGTTGATCGAACTCTGCGCATCCGTGTCGTAGCTCATTCCGGGAATGTCCTCCGTGTAGGGAGCTTCCTGTGAGTCCGCTTCCTCCGTCTCATCACTGGCCGAATCATCGTTAATCGATTGGAGTGACTCGATAATCTTATGTATAGCGTGCTGCGCATCGGATGGTATGGTGGAGGTGTCTTGCAGCGCGGTTTGCTCCGATTCGGTTTGGAAGAAGTAGGAATCGTCATCGTCATCTGATGCTTCGGCTGCTGTTGCTTCGGCTGCTGTTGCTGTTGTCGTTTCTTCGTTGTCCAAATTCAAAGAAGTGAGCTGCACCTCATCAGACTGTTCGTCACTGTTGCTGGCAGAATCTTGTGCCGTTGAGCTATCCATCTCCACTGAGGTGACGGTGGTGGTAGGAAGGGTATCATCCACCAATGTGCTTCCCGTGATCGCAGGTTTCGATTCATCATCGTACGCCGCGTCCGTTTCCTTGAAGATTGCATCGATCTGTTGCTTTGACGGCGAACTAATAGGATCCGTAAACCACGTGATAAATCCACTGGTAGTTGCAAGCTCTTCGTCGGTGGAATTATACTCATCATCGCTTGTGTCCAAATCCGCCAAAGACTCACGATCATCCTCCTCCGTTACTGTATCTTTTAAGGTAGGCTCCGTAGCTTCCGATGTTACTACACGATTTGCACTAACCGTGGAGTCAGGAGTAGTGCTATCTGATACATTCATGGTTACCGGTTCTCCTGTCAGTGGCTGTTGTACTATTTCGTTCAGTTTGTTCATTAAAAGCTCCGTCGAAGCTTCCGATGATGTTTCCTCTGAGGTAGTGTAGGTAGTTGTTTCACTACTCGAGCCACTACTACTATCGTCCCACTTTTCCGACGATTGTTCGGTCGAATACTCTACAAAGTTGGTGCTTTCCGATACCTCTTCCGATCGGTGGGAGGAGTGTTCGACCGATTGTTCCGTGGGTTTCATAACTGTAGCTGAAACCTTTACCACCACCGGCTGCTCTGCCAAGGCGGGTAATGTCATTTTCGTGCTCGATGACTCAGTCGTGGATTGAGCCGTAGATGTCCTGGGCGTCGGTGCATCGGTGGAACGGACTGTAACCGTTGATGGGTGTGCCTGTTTCAACATTGGCGGTGGTTCCGTTGTGGTTGTTGTCGTTGTAGACGGTTTCAGTGCGGGTGTTTCTGTCGATCGTACGGCGGCTAGCGATGAGGCGGACCACTTTAGCATTAACGCTTCCGTAGTAGGGTTGGAGGCGGTGGTGGTCGTGGTCGTGGACGGACGACCAACAGTCGATTGTTTTATTGGTTTCGCAGTAGTCGTAGTTGTCGCAGTGGTGGTCGTGGTGGCTGCCGTGGTGGTCGTGGTGGCTGCCGTCGTGGTCGTCGTAGTCGTCGTAGTCGTCGTTGGCCGTTCCGTTGTAGTTCTGCGTGTGGTTGGTACTGTCGTGGATGGCAGGGCAGTCGTTTTGAAAACGGCTGGTTTTTCCGTAGATCTTACACTCGGTCTTTCGGTGGTCGTGGGTCGTTCCGTGGCTCGTACAGTGGTGGTAGTTCTCTGTTTCGTTGTCGTCTCCACGGGACGAACGGTGGACCGTGCCGTGGTGGTACGTTCCGTTGAGCTTATCCTCGGTCTTGCCGTTGTCGAGTGTGTTGCTCGTTCAGTTACCTGCTGTGCCGTGGTAGTGAACGGTTTAGGTGTCGTTCTTAAAATCCAGCGTGTAGTTAGATCTTCCGGTGGAGGAGTAGTGGTCGTTGTGGTCGTTGTAGTCGTCGTTGTCGTCGTCGTACGCTCCGGAGTCACCGATGGGCGTGCTGTCGTGGTCCTTTCCGGCTTAAACGTTACCAAATTTTCACCCAGCTTGTGCAACACATCGTACATGGTGGAGGTACCACCCGGGGGATCGTGCGGTGAATTGATCACGTCTGAGATGGGCATCTGCTGCTGTTCGGCTGTGTCGATCGCATCATGCCCGTTCAAGAGATTCAGCTCATTGTTCAGAACGTTTCTAACGTTCGAGACAACGCTCGATACGATGCGATCGTTGTTGTTTTTGTTGGCAAACAGCTTCAGCTCGGTAATGTCGCTGCCGGCCACGATGCTCTGTATCTCCTTGAACGTCATAATGCGCTTCACCACCTTGCCCTTATCGTCCAGCGTGAAGAACTCGTACCGGTCGGGATTGAGCAGATTAATTGGGCTCGCTATTAACCGTTGACTGTTGGCAGCGGCATTTCTATAGAACAACAACCGGACATAATCGAACAAAATTTATTCGTAAGGAGACAACGAGATTGTTTGGGGAAGACTGTGTGAAGACTTACTTATTTTTGCAATTTTTGCACACTCCATTGCCCAGCTTGGCACCGTGCGCCAACGGGCCGATGATCAGTGTCAAAGTAAGCAGCAAAGCTCCGAAGCTCCCCATTTGAAGCTTGCAAGAAGCCAAACCGTGTGCGCGTATAGTGTGCCACCTGCGATCGACTGCGATTGGCGAAACAAACACTTCAAAAGAAAGCTGAGAATGCAGAGAAAATAAGGCAAAAAAAAACAACAGCATACACAAACTGGGGTGAAGATTATGCTCGATGTGTGTAGTACAAGAGAATCCCCTTTTCTCAGACTCTCAGCTTTCTCTTTACCTTGCATTCAGCGCAGTGCGTGTCTTGGAGTTTGTTTTCTTCGCCGGCCACCGTCACGTACGGGACGTAGTTTCACACCCTCACGCTCGTCACCTCCCTGCAAAGAATATTTAAGAGTTAATTACATTAATTTTCTAACAGGCTACCCTATTATCGACCTCCTCCCCTCTCACCCCACCCCTTCACCCTTTTATTCGCTCGCTTGCACGCTAAATCACGCGCATAATATAGCAGAATCCGGATCCACCCGAACGGAGGAAAGGAACGATTAACAAATAGTTGGGGAAGCAAAATGAACAAAAAAAAGGAGACGATCATTCGCAACGGTAAAATAATGCTGCCATCGTGTGCAATTGCCGCCGAGGGCTGATTTTTGAGCAGATAAATGCGGCACGAGCAGAACGGTGGTGAGAAGGAACAGCAGCAGCAGCAGCAGCAGCAGCAGCAGCAGCAACAACAAAAAACCGTTAAACGCAAACCGTCCCGTCCCGTCCGGGATGGTTTGCGGGTCGCGGTTTAAGACATTGCCGTGACGGTGGCTGCAAACAGCGCATGGTAGCGAGCTGCGACAGAAAGAAGCGAATGATGTGATTCTACCATCTCCGGGGGAGCTCAATCTTTGGTCAAACGCGTGGTCACATCCAGGGCACAAAATGCCACACAGTCGCGATGCAGTTCCGAGTCGGCGCAAACGGCGATTTCTTTGGCACACTTTTACACACAAACACACACGAATACATACATTCTTCACGTCCCGTTATGGGCTTCTTTGAATATTAAATGAAGTTGACAGATCAGAAAACTGTCTTCGCGCGAGCGGGCGCACACAAAACCGTTCGATTGACCGGGAACTACCTGGCTGGGGCTCCGAAACAAATAAACCAAAAAAAGGGAAACAGAGGTCCACCTCCGTCTAATTCCGCAGCTTCTTTATCCAGCCTCACTCACGGCTATCTTGGAGCAGCACGATCACCACTCGATCGATCGACTCTTATGATTGAATTCTGCTTTTTGGTGAGCGATCTTTCAATCTACCGGCAGAGCTAATTAATGAGGGCGTGCGATCACTGAAGCCACTTGACTGTCGACTGTACGCCAAAAACCCCTGGCTGAAAGCTGAAGTATCGGGATGCACTTACTAAAGTACGCGGACCAAACCAATCAACCCACTGTGTCTCGATCACCTCTCACGACGCTACTGACATTGAACTTGAAACGGTGCGGATCTTGCGCGGGCTGCGGGCTCTCGAATGACCGACCGATTCTTTGGGATGTGTGCCGATTAAGATGTGTGCGCTCACGCATTATGCTCTTTGGAACGGAGAGAACGGGCCCATGCCTCTCGCCCCGTGGTGGAGTCTCTCGCATGTCCAGCATGTTGGGCTCAGTACCTGGGGGCCACGCGTAGTGTAGCGCCTCCATGATACGGGGAGCAGCAGCAGTGCGCGATTTGTTCGTGGCACGCGGTGCCGGTGAGTTTTCGTTTCTAAGAGAGATCTTCTCCCCAGCACATCTCATCCCGGGTGCGGTGGAACGCAGGTGGTCCGTTCTCCCTGGGCTATCGAGAGCAGCACCAGCGGCAGCAGCACAAGCTACTTTCTATTCCGCGATGAGAAAGTAGTCAGGTGCTCTAGAAAAGATCGTCCAACCGCCGGCGCGTTATGCTCGCGACGGAAGCCACCTGTGTGGCTCACACCCAAACCCACACACACACACGCATACAGTTGGTTTGGGGGTTTGGATGATGGGGTCGGTGTTCGGTCGATCGGTCGTGTTGGTTCGGTTATTTATGCATGAATCGTTTCGATCAATTCCCACCGCCCGGCAGCAGTGGCTCCGCTATAAAAGGCGAATGGGTCGCTGACGCTTTTACTAATGCGCAAGCAGATCAATGCTAGCTTTCTCCACACCACACGTTCGCCTGGCGGGTGCGCCAGTATCTTCGGAGCTCTCCCGGAGTCCACGACCAATTGGCAGCACATTTTGCCCATATGAACGAACGAACGTGCGCAGGGAGAGAAGAAGAGCGATCAGCGTCAGAATGGGTTTGGTCATGCTTTTGAACGATGGCAACCGGGTGCTGCCGGGAAGGAAGTCTGCCAATTTCTTTCGCCTTCAGGTGGCACTCGCTGACACGCGAGAGGACACTTAACCGTAATCCGTGGTTCGTAATCTTATCGTTGCGCGCTTCTCTTTCCCGCTCCCTCTTTCACGAAGGAGCTGAAGTGTCCGCTTGCCTAAAACAAAAATCATTAACGGAAATGCAGAGCTTCTGAGCGCTTCTCAAGACATTGGCACACTAACCAGCTCGTTGTGCGGAGTTCATAGCAAATGTTTACAATGCTAATTTGCTTAACCGTTCTGCTTAAAGAGAGCTAAAGATTGCTTTGAAGGCGCTTGAGAAAATTGAGAAGCCATGGGAAAAAACAAAAGAGTGAGTTTACTGCCCGCCGGAAGAATTGCTCTTGAACTCTTCCCCTTCTCCTGTTTGCAGGCAGTGTTTTGACCGAAATCTCTTTCCGATTGGCCCGGGTGATTGAACCACGACGGAAACTTAATTTCGGGTTTTTTTTTGTTTGTGGGACGAGGTTTTTTTATGATTCATTTCTTTATATGGCTCTATATGGGCGATGGCTGAAACCTACTTAACTCGGAAACGGAATTTGAATATGCCGCTATTCAAGTGATACTTTTTTTTAAAGTAAGATACTGATCTACATATAGCTGTCGATGTTTCAACACGATGGCAAATGCCGTACAAATGTGTTGAGAAGTAGCGCTTCGGGTATTCGCAGAGACATCAACAGTGATATAAACTTCCGGGAAAACAATTCGAGATCTAAAGCATATTTCTTATAGAAAAACCAATTAAATTTTATTGAAACCCCGATTATTCTACAACAAGCTAACGATTCAATTTAAATGGATTTTATACTCGTTGTAAAGTGCGCTATTCCGTTTACGCGATTATGTTAAGAACAGCCAATTGGAACTTCGAGAAGCGTGCTTCAAGCTCATCCATACCGTTGCCCTGCAGCCTCTCCAGTTCGCCGCTCCAACTCTGACTCTCCAGTTCGCCTCTCCAACATTGACTCTCCAGATTGTTTAATAAAGTCAGTTTAACAAAAGATCTTAGACGGGGTTGAAAATCATACAAAGTTACGATCAAATTCTGATGATTTATTATGAATTAAGGCAGCTTAACTGATTTTACTACTTCCTTTAAAGTACATTGTATATTGTACAGCGTATAAATATACTATGATTATTAGAGCTACTTTTTCCTATGACCTATTTTGTATTCCAATATGCATGATTTTCACGTATCATGGGAATTGAATCGAACGATGTGGGAAATGAATCGAACATTGGGCTTGACAGTTTTGTCTGGATGAATAAATAATAATCTTCATAATATTGTCTGCTACAAGCTAGCTCATTGATCGTATAGGACTAACTGGCAGACAGAAGTTGCGTAATAAGTTCATAAAACACATCAAATGCTTTATACAGAATTTTATTGTTTTTTGTTTTTGTTTTTTGTTTTTGTTTCTTTTAAACATCAATTTTAAGACGTGTTTAGTACACTCGTAAAAAAAGGAATATCCAGACACTCATGATAATTATACATAATACTGTTTTGGTCAATAAGAGTACTGTAAAAGTCGTACGAATAAGAGTCAAAAGGAAGTAGTGATAAATTTCTTAAGGCAGACACTTGGGTCATACTTTGAAGTGGGATCAATTTGTTGTCCACCCCAACTTGTAGACAACAGTTGCTGTGGCACATTTAAACATTTAAAATCCTTTTGTAATCTGTTGGCAAGCAGTTAAAATGATTGTTTTTTTTTATAAAAAAAATGGCCAAGTGTATGCTTATACACCTGTTTAGGATTGTGAGTATTTAAATCAATTAACAAAGGCCACAAAGGGACTAATAATGTTAATGAGTTTTCGGTTAAATTTTGTACCATGTCTGCTGAACAGAATACACAGCACATGCTAGAACTAAGAGAAACTCTGAACATACAATATACATGGTTAATTCACTTTACCTAACACATGAAGAGCGAAACATACAATATACATGGTTAATTCACTTTACCAAACACATGAAGAGCGTAGGCAAAGATAGACAAACGCTTAACAGTTGGAACAGTTTATATATCGTACCGCAAAGCAGGAACAGTTCTACTAGTGTTGTGTTTCATGAATCTTTCGTTGAGATTCATTCATATGAATCTACAGCGATGAGTGATTTGAATCTCTAAAGTTTCATGAATCCTAAATCCAGAGATTCCAGAGATTAATGGTTTTCAAGATTTTGAATTTGCGCTATCCCGTGGTACAGTGGACAACTCGCGCGACTTAACAACATGCCCGGCGTGGGTTCATGCCTCACATATATCGCGTCTCTCCGTGGCAAGGACTGACTATGCTGCTGCGTTGTACTTGCTAATAAGTCTCGAAAGTCTAGAATAGACAGGCATGATCGCGTAGATCAATCCAAAACACAGGAACATTTGCATCAAGACCCTGAGTTCTTGACAACAAAAGATAAACGCAACAAATCATTAACTTTAAAACACACAATCTAAAACTACTAAATGTAGGCAACCCACAACAACCCCGATGAGCATAAATAAAACCACCAACCCGATATTGGTAGGTCAAATTCGGTCGAACTGTCTCAGGATAGTACAATACCCTTCCAAAAGCCTATTCGTCATCTCAAATCAAGAGCATGCAAAGTAGTCCCCCTGCCTGAAGGTAAGACCTCTTTGCTCCAACACTTCTAGCAAGGGACACCTCTAATGGACTTCCATGGTCGCTTGGACGATTAATCGCAGGCTCAAATCAGTACGCTCTGCAAAGTTTTCGCTTCAGTCCGGCCTATGTCTGCCAAAACGCTGACCTTCTTCAAATGGTGTTTGAAGGCCGCCGTGTCCAGTGCACATTCGATCATAGTACAACTTGTGTTTTTTAATTGTATCCAAAACATTATTTAATTTTTGCAATTTGCAGGACAATATTACTATGCAAAATACATAGGTCGGAATAGTTACAGTAAGAGCAATGCAAAACATAATCCTGGTAATTATTCACTAAACACTGCGAAAAACAAACAATTCGTATAAAACACTCAAAAACATGTTTGCTTGTTTACGCGGGACGGTCTAGAAGTCTAATGATGTACGCGGCAGTCTTCCGCAAGATCAGACGTGGATATTTTCTCTACTAAGGCTTAATTCATTCAGAACTGGGGCACTTAGCATTGCGTGTATGTTTTATACCATTCATCCAATTAAAAAACTTTCTTTGAATGAATCATAGATTTTGTTATAATGTATTTAAAAATATGAAAAAAATTCTTCACTTCTTCTAAGAAATTCTCCAACTTTTCTGTTGATAGCGGTCTATTCACTGGCGCACAGCTGCTTCAGTCTCTGTTCTGGCCAGTAAATTCCATCAATGCTACATTTGTATAATGTCCCTAGTTACTGCTCCCTTTTTCTTTAATTTTTGATTCATTATTGCTCAATATCGCTCTACTGGGCGAAACTGGGGGCAATTTGGTGGATTCAGGTTTTTTTATATGAATTTCGTACCATTACTGTTGTACTATTGTAGCACGTCCTTATTGTAGCGTTGTACAATTATTCTTCTTCTTCTTCTTTTGGCACAACAACCGCTGCCGGTCAAGGCCTGCCAGTACCCGCTAGTAAAGTGGGCTTGGCTTTCAGTGACTTATTGTTACCATAGCAGGATATTTAGTCCTACGTATGGGACACGGTCTATTCGGGGCTTGAACCCTGACAGGCGTGTTGTTAAGTCGTTCGAGTTGACGACTGTACCACCAGAACGGCCCAAATTATACCCCCGGAATATTTTGTTCGGCTTTCACGTAGGTTTCACCTTCCATCACCTGATGGTACAGCTTTCGAGCCCAGTTTGTGGCCACTGTTTGTTGTTTCAAGTGTTTCAAGTTTCAATTAGGATGTTTACTGGCTCGAAAACAATCGCCATTAAGATGTTTGGCCAATTCGACGTCCGAGATGTTTGGGTTAGCCTGAATTTTCCGAACGAATTTCAATCGCATTTTATGATTCACAGTTCCACTCCATCGCTTAGTTTGCACTTTACGGGCAGTCGTCTGTATCTTCTTGTACTTTTCATTCACTCGTGCAACAGTCCACTTAGGCAAACTTAACCGTTTTGCCAGCTCCCGAGATGACACTAATGGATTAAGCAGATAGTTGTGCACAATCAGATTACGCTTCTCGTCTTGCATGTCGAATATCTTGGAGCAGGAATTGTTTGCACTAAATTGCATGCAAATTTGAAAAAGTGTAGTGTTTTCTGCTTTCAACAAAACGCTGTCCGAAAATTCCATTTTTGTCCTTAGGGGGCAGCACTATAATTCAAACAAAGAGCCCTATTTCTAAATGAACCATGCTTTATTACGATGAGAATGAGCTTCTTAAACCGCAATAAAAGGTAAAATGCACATCATATCATATCATAAAGCCATGTTTGTAATATCAAGGACAATTTTTATGTTTGGAACAACACTAAAACACAAAACTCAAGTTTATCGAGTCGATTAATCGATTTGCTTAAAAAGCAAGTTACGAATAAGCTATCTAATGCCATTCCATACAAGATCGTACACTAAAAAAAAAGCTGACAACGGCTTTAATTATTCTAAACCTTCACATAACGCCGTCTTATGTCGTGGATTGTGCAACAAGTAATGAATGTGTCTAGGGTTTCCCAATCAATTTAAAGAAATTATTCAACATTACATTACCTTCTAGATTTCGCAAGTATACTACACGCTTCACTGCCACAAGTTACCTCTTCATTTAGGCGACTAAAATAACAACCCCATAGCAAGTGATGTACGCCGGTGTATCTCTATGTATGCAAATTTAATCACGATTCAATTAACTAATGCGTATTGGGAACATTAATCTTGCAGCAGAATCGTTCTCCTCATCCATCATGCGAACGCCCGTGTGTGCATTGGTTAAGCGTTACCACCCTAATCACTTTCGGTGTAAACTTTCACCAGCCATAACATGGAAAATCCGGCTGCAAAATCAAGCTTCTGGGCTAAAGTATGTACTGTAGTAAATGAATAAGTGTGGAATATAGTTAAACCAAATGTGCATTGTGTTGTTTACACTTCCCTACTCCATGTTGATGCTTATTGCTGTCTTTTCTTTTATACAGATCATTGGCCTACAGTTGCACGATTCCTACGAAACAGATACCAATGGCAAAACACCCTCACTTTCAATCGTACGAATCCTGTACAGTATCATTCTGTTCGGTGCCTATCTCGTTGGACTTTACAAAGCAGTAGAACTGACCTTCGTTGTAGAATTTGCTGCAAACAGTCCAAGCATTTTTAAATTTGGTAAAGTATACTTGTTTAGTGTTGTTGTAACCTTATTACATCGTTTCCGCTCCATCTCGATAGCGTACATGACACAGATCTACTCCGGCGTGCTGGCCACAATCATCTGTTACGCATCGTTGTGGCGTACCGATCGGATGAAGTGTATCTACATCGAAGGGATTCAGGGTAGCAATGTGAAGATAAACGATCGTTACTATCAATTCCGCAACATGCAGATACCGATAAAGTATTCCATCCTGGTTCCTTTTTCGATTGGAATGCTGATTATCCTATCGGTCTGTGAAGCATATGCCCAGTATAAGTAAGTCCGTGGACATGCCTACATGTAACATACACGATTAACCTTCCACTCCACTAACGTTTCGATTTCTTACCATACGCACAGTCATGGTTATTACTTCACGATCATTACGATAGTGTATCCCCTGTGGATGTTTCATATAACGATTTTGGAATTCACAACGCTGGTTAAATCCACGGAGTGCATTCTAACCAAACTGAACTGGTATGTCCCAAACGGAACATTTCACCCAGACACGTCCTAAAAAGCTCTCGTTTTTTAAAGGATGCTGGATACGTTTCTAGAAAGCTTACAAAGACAGTCAACACCAAGTGTGACGCTCAAGGGAGAGAAGAATCCCACCAATAAGGTGTATCCTCTCAACCGTCGACCGTTCGTGCAGGAGCACGAGTTGATCAGCGGTGAACGGCTGACGTACATGTTCGTGATACACGAGAACGTGGCCAAGCTGGCCGAATTTATCAACGGTGCATACTCGACTCAGATCATTGCGATCGTGACGGTTACATTCGTCAACACACTGTTTGGATTTTTCATTGTAACTAAGGTTTGTCCACTACTCTTCTGTCTTTCTGGCCTCCAATCATCCTAACGTAACGTGATTTTTTTTTATTCTTGATGACGTTACAGCTGCTATTTTGGAACTATCAAATGCTCGACCTGATACTACGGGCCTGTCGATATGCGTTCGAGTGCATTCCTGCTTGCTTGCTCGTTTATTACATGCTAATTGTGTGTGCATCAACACACAGTGAGGTAAACTACGGGCAAAGCATACCATTTCTTCCAGTGCTGTAATCATGTTTTTTTCGTACCTTAACCTCTTCCAGCTATTTAAATCCGCCTCTTTGCTGCACAAGCTTCTGCAGTACAAATCCAACTACTTCATCGACGATCAAGCACTGTTCGAACGATCGAAAGCCATCGCCCTGCAGCTGTTGCATAGGAAGCGGTTTTCGCTGTTCGACGGAAGCGGCTTGTTCAGATTGGACTTTACGTTCATTTTTTCGGTAATTCTGCGCATTCTTGTGTTTTGGTTGTTCGATTTGACATTCTACCTTAACTAATTTGCAGGTTTTCAGTGCTGCTACCTCGTACCTAATTGTGTTGCTTCAATTTGATCTATCTAAAGACCTAGAAAAGTCCACAATCACAGCTTAAGGCAATGAGCAGTTATGCACCAAATTCTATTCTCAAGCATGTTTGTCGCTCTTTTTGGTGTTATTGGCATTAAAAATGATGTACTACGAGATTCAAACGAATATCAGACAAACAACTTAACGATCAGTGTGTTGTGGTCACCAGTGCGTCTCCATTAGATCCAAAGCGTGTGTAAACACAAAAAATACACGCAGCCATTTTTGTGTCCTTTAGAATAAAACCTAGCCCATAAAACTGCTGGTCTGTAAGCTTTATCCGATTCCGAAGTTCCGCTATCTTAGGACGGTTGTTGTGCAGAGGAATTGTCCATACTACGACCGACACCATGGCCTGAGATTCAGGAAAATTAAAAATGTTAACGAAATGTGACATATATTGCACATTGATTCGCCCGGTGGTCTTCTAGGGTCATAAGTTTTAGACCATCCGAGTGGAGGATCCTCTGGGCGTGTTTGAGCGACGCATTCTGTGGATTATCTTTGGCGGTGTGTTCGAGCATGGAGCTTGGAGGAGAAGGATGAACCACGAGCTTGCTGAGCTGTAGGGCAATCAATCCGGGCATCCTGACGGTGGGAAAGGCTGACAGGATACTTTGGCTGGGGCATGTTACGAGGATGCCGGGCTCAAGCACCACCAAGAAGGTGTTCGACAGCGAGTTCGTCACGAGGCGCAGGGGAGTTCGATGATTTGACCGCTGAGTGGTTAAATTTGTGAGAAAAATGCACATTTGCTATGATATTTCTCTTGGTAAGATTTTGGATGTTTCATATTTTGACTTTTAGGTGTTAACACATCCAGTTAGCGGTCACCTACTGTATGTATGTATATGAGAGGGATTATATGGCGATATGCTATTAGTGGAATTACACGTTTCCGTCCATACTTTTTGCATTAGTTCCCCCGATAACACTTGCGAATAATTCATATTCTATCCACCGCTACAACTCCGTCTAATCCAGATGACCGTAAGGCTGCGTTTCTTTGAAATTGCAGTGCTTCCTGCTGGCCGCTGGCGAACACCGTTCTGTTGGGCTAAATTCATCCTATTTAAAGCCTTCTGCAGGTATTTATCAGAATATTAGTTCGTTGCATGCAATTTCATATTTTTCCTCATCATTCCGTGCTTGAATGGACCAACGGATCAATCAATTCGATTCCGCCCTTCTCTTCTTAAGTCTGCTTAAGCACAACACATGTACTTGTTCTAGGTCTGCCTTGTATCCTTTCCAAAACGTCTGATTTTCCTCTTCTTGGTTCTTTTTTATCCACAGTGATAAGATAGGCCCGAAACCCCACCCCCCTCCCCCGTCACCATTTGGACCCCATTTTTCTCTTTTTATCTGACCGAGCTTAGTGACTGGTAATCAAACCTTGTCTAAGCCACTTTAGCATTATGAGACTGATTATTATACCCACAAAAGGACAGTCATTCCATAAGAGATCCTTTTGCGACGGGCATGTGTTAATGTCAACGATTCTACGACTGTACCATGGGACAGGACTGGCATGCCTAAAATAAACAATAATAAACAACAGATTCAAAATGAGATGATGCAAACAATACATGCCACCAAAGTTGATTTCAACGCGCCAGAACGACAGCGAATTCACTCAGACAGCCGGACAACCAAGAGACAGGCATGAATACTGCACAAACAAATAAACAACGACACGAATCATCTCCAAACCACAATGAAACTGCCTCAAATGAAAAGTAAGTAACCAATAATTCACAGCACTTGTCTCCGGTGAAAGAACACATCATACCATTTCGGATTTTGGCTTCACACCATAACACATGAAACACAGGATTAGATACTGTTGGTAAAAACCGCCGATGATGTTACGGTTTTTCTCCCACCATTGTATTGAATTTTCACAAAAACGGGCAAATCTCCAGTACAGTGCACCATTCACCACTTCCAGCAGTTCTGGTTTACTCGTTCTCTTCCTCATCGTCGTCGTTCGAGCTGATTCGGAAGTATCGCAGCTCGTACAAATCCTTATCGTTGGACACAACACGGATCCAGTCGCGGAGACTGTTCTTCTTCAAGTACTTCCTGGTCAAGTACTTCAGGTAGCGCTTGGAGAAATGCACATCCGAGTTGACGTACACCTTCATCTTCTGGCGTTCGAAGCTCACGTTGCTGCCGAGGTTGCCGGCCTTTCCGTTTACCTTGAAGCGCTCCTTCAGATACTTTTCCTGTGAACGGAACGGGAGTCGGATGTTATTAGGGATTTGTTTACCCCTGGCTTCCGGTTCCACGGCATGTCAACAGTCTACTGTGTACTTACAAAGTCGGCCACATCCATGATGTTGTCCTCGGCGATGTTGGTGCAATCGATGCCATACCGAAGGTGCTCACGCTTCTTCTTGATGGGATTTTTGCCGCGCAGCACATTCTTCTGAGCCGGCTTCTGAGCAGCAGGCTTGGTTTTCACCGCATTGACCGATTTCTCCTGAAAAGCGAATAAAACAAACCCATCAGTTGATATTGTAATAACACGCACATTCACAACGATCGGCGGGAACACAGTAACATATCCATTATGCTAAACACAACACAATCGTAACCTATGAATCGTTCGGTTTGTCGGCCAGCAAGGAACGACAGCCCCATCGAGTAAGCCCCGCAAGTCAATCGTACACAGTGCTGACACGTGCATACGCTGGGTCACATTTGGAAGGCGATTTTACGGTCTTCCCACGTCACGAACAGAACGATTCATAGCCGCTCACGATCCACTCGGCACACGGTACACGGTGAATATTCATTTTTGTGATTTTTGCACCGAAAACACGGGTAATTTAAGATTTTATTTAACCTACCACGGGAGACATGGCTTTTCCGGGCGATAGCTGAAGTAAGAAAGAGCTAGCGATGGGCGTTCATGAACGGAATCATTCATCCGTTCCGTTCGCGGAGCTGAAGCATTCCGATCCGAAAACTGAACAAATGTTCCATGGCAAATATCGAAATGGAATTAATGTTTTAAAATAATTTATCTTCACCTTTACAGCATTTTAAGAGAAACATATTTGAAATTGTGTTATTTGAAGGAATCACTGTATATTTTTTAAGGAATATCTTTAAAGAATTCCAGTTTTTTTAATAACATGTGAATAACAAAAACAAAATGTCGAAAATATCATTTTTGAGCAACATTTTTTAAATTTTAATTACCTTAAATGAATGCATTCATCCGAGGTACAACTTGAGGAATATTATTTTTTTATTATAAACTTTATCACATGAATTGAAAAGACAAAATGCAATGTATTTTAAAAGTCATGTTTAGGGTTAGGGTTAAAGAGTATAATCTTCGTGCATTTATTTTTGTAAATTAATAAAGCGCTCTGCTTGTTCTACTCAGAATTATTTGGAATTTATTAAAATGTGAAATAAATTAGACAACATCTTTGAACAAATAATTCCGAACAAATTAATTCCGATCCGTTTTAATTACGCCATGCCCATCCCTAAAAGGAAATCGAAGGGTGATGTTCAGTTCAGTTGGCAGCAGTGCGTTTTGAAAGCAAAATACCAAGGTGCGTACAGACTATTGTCTATTTATCTTGTACACAGCTGTTCAAAGCTGTAAACTTCATACGTCAGCTCATGTATGCAAAAAAAACGCAAACCAAAACATTGCCGTCCAATAAACATTGCCCAAAAGCCGCAAACGGTGCAGATAGTGTAGAACGGCATAACAACTATTTTTTCATAATATGCTCCGCTACAGAGGTGTTAAACAGGCCCTAGATGCCGTTTCCCGACTGGATGCATTTCCCAAAGTAAAGGAAGAATTCGTACAACCGACGCGTGTCGGTGGAACATGTAAAGCTTGAGCCTCTCAATTGAGTTGAAAAAAGAAAAAGAATGGCGCATATTAATTATCCATTACGGAAACATATTTTTTGCAGTATCCCTCATCAGCCGACTGGTGATTGTGTTTCTAATCTACCACGAAGTAACATACTACTTGGACTCGCGATTGGTATTTACATTCGTTCCCGATACGGATCTGCAGTCGAAGCTGAAGGTACACATTGACCTAACGGTTGCAATGCCATGCAAATGTAAGCCATCGTGCCACGTTGTGGCTGTTTCTCCCTTTCGTTACAATACTAAACGCAAGTAAACCCTGTTTATAGCGATAGGAGCCGATATTTTGGATTCAACCAACCAAAACGTTTTCTCGTTTGGTATACTGCAAGAGGAAGACACCTGGTTCGAGCTGTGTCCCAGTCAGCGCGTGCACTTCGACTACATGCAGCATCACAACTCGTACTTACGGAACGAGTATCACTCGATAGCGGAAATTCTGTACAAATCAGATCACGCCGTCGTGTACAGCATGCCCGAGCGGGTCATCATTCCAGAAAAGCCGCACGATGCGTGCCGCATTCACGGTGTGCTCACGCTGAACAAGGTTGGTAGGAATGGAAAAGAGTATTCCTTCAAATGCACTAGCCAATGCTAATTCCAATGCTGTCTCTTGCATTATTATAGGTTGCGGGCAATTTTCACATCACTGTCGGCAAAACGATACATTTCTCCCGCGGACACATCCATTTAAACAGCATTTTTGCCAACACGCAAACCAACTTTTCCCACCGAATCAATCGATTCAGCTTCGGGGATCACACCGCCGGAATCATCCATCCACTCGAAGGAGATGAAAAACTTTTCGACAATGGTAAAATGCTGCTACCTTAACCACCTGCCGCATGGCAATTTATATGTATTCCATCCTTCCCAGGGCAAGTGATGATGCAGTACTTCATTGAAGTGGTCCCGACGGATGTGCAAAAGTTTTACTCCCATTCCAAAACGTACCAGTACACTGTGCGGGAAAATTTGCAACTTATCGGTGAGTAACAGCGCGTGCCAGCGTACTTATTCATTACAAACGGTACACGTTCACGGGTCGCAAACAATTGCCGATAAAAGCAAATCGTAATGGGCGGGTAGCGGGGGTGAGATGCTTATCTTTTCCGTTATGACGGGGAAAAGGGATTTACTTATCGTGCGCGGTACAGGGCGCGCAAACGTGAAACAATACGCAATCGCGGTAGACTTTAGAAACTAGACTTGCACCGATTTGACGTTGATTATAATTTTTATCTTCCAACCAGGGAAGACAACGGCAAAGAAGAGAAAGCCACGTTTAGGGGGAGGACGATTTGAATGCTCGATTTTTATTTTTTCTTGTGCATGTACATGTGGACCGCCTCGCGAGGATATTTGCCCCTTGTGTCCGGTATCGTGAGTACAGCGATCAGGCACTTGAGCAAAATCACACCCGAAAACACGAGCGTCTTGATGTACGTGTTCGTGAGCGTGCTGGGCACGTTGAAGTAGATGATGTACACCACCATGTGGCCCACGTACTCGCAGATCAGTATGGACGACACGGACAGGGCGCGCTTCTTCGGCGGGAACGCTTCCGACAGCATAATTTCCGACACCGGCAGCATACCGAACGTGTTGAACACCTCCGCTACGATGTAGAGGAAGGGCGGAATCCAGGTAGCGACCACGTCGTACGTCGCGAGAATAATACCAAGCGCCAGCATGAACGTGCCCGTAAACGTGGACGAAATGCCGTACATGAACCGTCTCGGTAGCAGATCGATGATCAGGATCGCAAACAGCGAGCCGGCAAACTTGCTCAGCATCAGTATGGACGGGGCCCAGTTGTGCGTGAACAGGCCGAGCGTGAACATCAGCGACATCAGCGACATTTTCGCCGTGTTCATCGAGTAGTTGAAGAACAGCAGGTTGGCCAGCTTCACCAGCAGCACCAGCTGGAACGGTGGGAAGTTGCCCTGGCTGAGGAAGAACGGCGAAAGGCTTTCGCTTTCCGACGCGAGCGTCTTCATATCCTCAAACTCGTCCATCAGCGAGGGCGACTCCATCGAAAGACCACGCAGCTTGATCAGGTTCGACCGTGCCTCCGACTCGTTGCCGGACGTCGTGAGCGTGTGGATGGGAGATTCGACCACCAGGAACCAGGAGCACAGCAGGGCAAAGGTGGCGAGCGGCAGGATGACGATGCCGATGGCACGGTTCGCGTGCATGTTCGGTTCCACCACGAATACCGGGTTTGTCGTAACCATCGACAGGATGGTAAACAGTGCAATACCACCAATGATGGACGACACCAGTATGGCGACCAGCTTGCCCCGATAGTTGCGCGAAGCGATCTCGCCCACGTAGATGATCGAAACGACGTGAGCGATCCCATGTCCAAAGCCTGCGCAAAGGGAAGGGAAAATTAGGAAACACTGAACGGAATGGCCATGCTGACATACTCGAACACACCTGCTATAATACGGGTAGCCACTGTGGCCGCATAATACGTGGGCATTGCGATGAAAAATACGCCGTTGATAATGAAGAAGAACGCCGATAGCATTATCCAGACACGCGTTGGCAGCAGGTTTTTGGTGCCGGCCACAATCAATATGATAAATCCGCACCCGGTGAAGAAGGACAAAATGGCGAACCGAAACTCGTCGACCGAAATGCCGACCGCCCATCGATTGCCGGACATGTACAGATGCATAATGCTCCAGCCGATGTGCATGCCACCACAGAACAGGAGCATCATACCTATGGAGACGTTGGAACGGGGGAGATAACGTTTACCAAACCATGCACCACATTTCATTTTGGCGTGTACACTACTCACTGCACAAAATGCAGGACAGCTGCTTGAAGAATCCAGCCATTTTTTCGCCAGCAGGATTCTAGGGCTTTAAACGGCACTGTCTGTATGCACCCACTCACTACTCTGTACGCTTTGGATGGACGGATGGACGGCGGCGTTGAACGGCCCGAACACGACTGAAGCAACTCCGCCAGAACACTGAAGGTTGCCCGTTTGTACGCAAAACCAGTGAACACTGGCAGACCCCCTCTGGCCTCTCGTCCTATCTGTTCCTTAATCTTTATCCGCCAGCCCGGTATCGAAGGCAACCGGCACTTGGGTATGGCCAGTGGAAGACGTTCGATATTTTACACCGGTGCTACTTGCACGTATTGCTCGCCTACTAGCGCGGGGCAAATCCCTTTTCTCCTTCTGTTTTATGTTTTTTTCGGGCGAACTCTATCGATGTGATTATCGATACACGTTATCAGTAGCGTTTTTTTTGGGTTGGTGATGATAAAATCGGTAACGGTTGTCGTGAAGGTGTTTAGGCCACCCCCCGTCCGTATCAGGTAAAACGCATTTTAGATACCATTCCCTCCCCATTAACCCGATGTTTGCATTTTACGACCCTTCACCGTGTGTGCCGTACTTTGTTTTCCTCTCTTCGAATCCACATTGACGTACGTTCTGCAGTGTCGGAGGAGAGCACACAGATTAATTCAGATTACAACACCGCCATTATTCTTCTTCCTTTGATCTTTGTTTTCTTCTTCTTCTCCCAGATATCGACAAGGGTATGCAGGGTGTAGCGGGGATCTACTTCAAGTACGATATGTCTGCCCTGCGGGTGCTAGTCCGCCAGGATCGGGACAGTATTGCACACTTTATTGTGCGGCTCTCGTCAATAATTGCCGGCATAGTGGTGATATCCGGCATGCTCAGCAAGTGCATGCATCTTATTGGAGATGCGTGCTGCAAGCGGCGGTACAACGACGAACCAATAGCACGGAACAACGACGGGACGGCAACCGTCAAAGGGGCCGTTATTGTAAGCTGACAAGATGGCGCACAGCGGACGCGCGAAAGACACGGGTAGCGTTTTTAACGATAAGCAGGAGCGGTGAAGCAAATTCAGATCTGAAATAAATCCCTATTGGTGTGATAAAAGTGGTTAGCTTGTTATCATTTGCCGTTTGGAGGTGCAAAAGAAATAAGAAGAGAACACGAAGCGTTTAATTGGAATATAATGCAGCTGATGCACATTGCTTGATCAGTTCTGCGATTTATTTTTTTTAACTGGCCAACCTGGTCTCGAAGGCAATATTTTGCACGGTTGTTTAGTTAGTGCCACATGTAGTAACATAGTACTGATGAATACTTTCGTTAATAATTGATTATTCATAATTAAATAAATTCACAAATAAATACGTTACTTGTATTATTTTTTCATTTCTTTGTGACTATTAGTCTTCATGTAATACTGTTTATACAACATGAAAAATAACTACTGACTGGTGCTCGGACCGTTCGCAATTTTTGATCTAACACGAAATAAACAAAAACTGCGCAATACTTACACACACACCTCGTAAGGATGGGCCAAAGAGTCCTTGTTATTATTGAACCATTTTAATTTATATAAAAAATGTCAAACAAAAACAAAACATTTCGGCATTTACATCCAATTTTACTTTTTTCCATGAATCATATGATAAGCGAATTCTTACGCCACTCGCGACGAGCCTTGACTTCGATTAGGCAAAAAAGTACATCATGATTAATGTGTTTATCGTAGATACTTATCTCTTTTCTACGTTGCATTCATCATAATGTATGCGATAAGATTACAAAAGTTTGAAACGATCAAGCAGCCAAGTACGTTTGTTTATTCACTGAGGCCATTTGTGCGTATTCGTTTTTCAGAGCATTAAAATGGCACTACGTAGTTGCTCCATTTATTAACACACAATACTTTTGTTCAATGTTTTTCGTAAAACCAGTTTAGTTCTAGTAAGCTGCAACCAGAACTAAAATGATTTTACGAAAAACATTGAACAAAAGTATTAAAAATTCAATTGCATCAGACCGCGTGCAATCAATCTACCTGATTATCGATATGTAAGCCCATTTATGCGTTTGATACGTATCTGAGTGACAGAGAGATAGCAACACAAGTATCACTGGTACTTAATGTCTCTGCCACTGGATCTAGTAATTTCATCAACAAACATCTCATCCTTACAGATATACACTAGCACCGACAGGTCATGTCGATTCGATCTGTTTCATCTGTATTTCTTTACATTCCTGGAGGAGGAAATTTCCTGCATCGCAATAGCCATCGTATAAAGTTTGTAGTTCGTTCTTCTACAAATATTTTGTTTATAATTCGTGATTCCAATGATAATCTACAGCGGTTGCACGTTCCATTGTTGTTATGGTTCCAAAATTAACACAATTTAAAGATAACAGCTCCTCTACTACATCGCGGTTGACGTTGTAAAGTGGGACAATGCTTTTCAAGTGGAAAGACACATTCGCGGTCATGCCGGCCTATACATGCAGGCATTTGAGACTTACTCTGTATTTAGTACCACGCAGCCGGATAGTCAGTCCTTGCTACGGAGGAATAGTCCTAACGAGGACTGAACCCACGATGGGCATGTGAGTAAGTCGTGCTTACGCGTATCGTAGATTAATTTGAAGATACATAGTTAATAGGTAATACACACATCTATTATGCTCTCGATGTATGTAAAGCATCTGCCTAATAGTAAAAAATTACTAAGTTTTAAGTGATTTACTCTATGAACTACAGAGCAATTCTTAGTAGGGTCATTTGACCAGTGGCGGATCTAACGGTAGGCGGACTAGGCGGTCGGATTTAGGGGCCGATTTAGGCCCGTATAGTATGCCGTACGAACAGAGTACTAGCGACAAGGGCCCCGGAAGGATGGCCGTTGGGGTCCCGAGGCTGGTGAATCATCCCCCCCCCCCAGTCAGCAAAAATTTTAGAGCCTGTGACTGATAATTGAAGGGACCCCGACGGCATTTCAAGTTTACTGTTCAATATCCCAACAGCAAGTTAGAAAATTACAATGTCTGGAAGACGAAGGTCGAATTCGTCCTCATCCAAGCAGATTTAAGGCAGTATGTGACAAGCGATGGAGCGGGCAACACGATGGTCAGCGCGATGACATTACGAAAAGGCCACATTGACTTCGAAGGTGTCGATTTAACAAAAAAAATGTAAAAAGCGTTATGCTGATAGTAAGGATATCGAGCATTATATATTTGAGATGGAAGAATTGTTTATGATTCTGACGCAACGTCCAGAACGTACCAGAACGTTATTTTAGCCGATGGCACTGCGACGAGGACTGAAGGAATTGGATTGTGTCGAGAACTGTCTCGAGAGGATAACACATTAAGAGTGGCCCTCAACGATGTTTTGTTCGTCCCGAGTTTAGAGATAAACTTGGTATCCATGAAGAAGCATGAAGATGTTCTTTCTGACTTAAGCGGTTGGCGAATCGTGAAGGATCAGATGGTTTTTGCAGCAGCAACTATTTCAAGGGAATTGTATTGAGAGTTGCTTAAAAAGCAATGACTGTGAAGAGCATTCTGTTAAAAAGATGTCAAGATACAGTGTGCATCGTAGCGGAGTTCCACGACTAGCCAACCGTGTTCCAGGGGCGAGGGATAGTCCCGAACGTGACATGTGGATAAGAACCATGGACGAAGGACCCGTTGGCAAGCACACCATATATCGGAGCATGCTGAGGGTCCCCGCCCGAAAGGATGCCATTAAGAATTGATGCTAATGGATCCTGGACAACGGAATGTACAACAGAAGGAGGTCGGTGAATTCCATACATTAAAACGATGAGTTTCAGAGTCCGTTTCAGAGGTGCTCTTCTGCAAAGATGCATAGGGAAGTAAAGTACAGTTTTGTCATCGATCCAAGCCGTTCGAGTTGACGACTGTATTACGAGATAGCCACTAACGAGAGCCCTTGTTAATCCGCTCCTACGCTCACACAAAATCCTTACGCACCATGACTTCTCGTCAGCATTCCCTTAGAAGTACCAACAATGCGTGTTTTTTTTTTAACATTCACGAAATTTTTTAACTAGACCATGAATGGGGTGCAGTGCAAGGTAAGAGTATCGAACGTCAGAAACGTTCGAATCTCACTGTGGTTTGATTCAAGATCGAGATATATCGTGAGATATAACGCACATTGATTCGCCCGGTGGTCCTCTACGGACACGAGTCCTGGACCATCCGAGCGGAGGATGCAAACGCTCTGGGCGTGTTTGAGCGATGCGTCCTCCGGACCATCTTTGGCGGTGTGTTCGAGCATGGAGTGTGGAGGAGAAGGATGAACTACGAGCTAGCTGCGCTGTACTGCAAACCGAGCATCCTGACAGTGACAAAGGCTGGCAGGATATGATGGTTGGGGCATGTTATGAGGATGCTGAACTCATGCCCCACCAAGAAGGTGTTCGACAGCGATCCCCAGTTCAGCATCAGGCGCAGGGGAGCACAGCGAACTCGATGGCTGGATCAAGTGAAGCGAGACCTGTCGGAGATCGGATGTCTACATGGATGGCAGGCTGCAACCAGGGACCGAACATCCTGGAGAATGATAGTTGACCATATCACATCGACGTGCTCTATCGTGAGCAGGCAAACAAGAGAGAGAGAGAGCGAGAGAGAGCGCGAGAGAGAGAGAGATAGAGATAGAGAGAGATAGAGAGATAGAGAGAGATAGAGAGATATAGAGAGATATAGAGAGATAGAGAGATAGAGAGAGAGAGAGAGAGAGAGAGAGAAAGAGAGAGAGAGAGAGAGAGAGAGAGAACATAATAAAAATTGATCGTCGACTTGAGCGACCTAATAGCAACATGACGGTCATGGGTTTAAATCCCACATGATTTGAGACCCTTAAACATAGGAATAACTATTTTGCTTTGGATAAATCAATAAGCCATTAATAGTCAAGACGCCAAATAAGGTAAAAAAGCAGAAGTTGAATATTGTTACGTATCGAGTTTCTCGTGCAGGCCATATGTCTTAGACTCTTTTTTTTCTTAGTCGTAGGGCCTCCTTGATGGTTGCTTTTCCTTCGAAGATTGGATGTGGATGCTAAGCCCAGAAATCAAGTGGCTCCATTTTATTTCTGGTTAAGAGTGAGATGTTCACTATTACTCCTTAAAGTATTGAATGCTGCTTTTATTAAAAAGGTGGCTTACTAATGTTCTGCGTTTTCCTTTTTATCCTGCTAACATGAATATTAAAAATCACAGGTAAAAATTTCAATAATAAAATTTCTAGTTACGGCTGATTAACGTTACTTTCCAGCAATAGCTTGGATGCTTTTTGTTTAGTTTACATCCATACAATGGATACCATTTTGCTTATAAACAATCCAACGCCCACTTAGTCTTGAGTGTTTTGAAAGGTAAGGAGAAGAATAATACAGTTTTCTGTTTTTGGTAACATGCATTTTTTTTAATTTTTGTTTGTTTGTTTTTTTTGCTGAGAAAGTGTTTGCATTAACGGTCATACTTAATTTTATACATCTATTTTTTGTTATGCACTACACTAGATATGTGGTAAATTTGAGCCTTCCTGGATAGCTTTGTTTAAATTGTGTATAGGGATACCGTCTTCACATATTGATTAGTATAGTCATGGGTTGTGTTGCATGCAAAAATCAGACTATTCAACTCCATAATATTCGCTATTGTGAAGCTAAGCGAACATTTGGATAAGGAATACCGGTTGCCCGACTATCAGGGGACCTCATAAGCTTCGCACCTTTTTACATTTATGTTTTCAGTGATTTTTCACGATATCAAGCCTAATATTGTACAAGAGCATAGTTACGGATTCTTGGCTCCGTATGTGTGGAAGGATAATGAAGGAGCCGTTATAACGACGGGCTATGCGAGATGTTCGACGACCTCACTGTCGTGCAGCGTATCAAGCTCGCCAGGCTCCGATGGACTGGCCATGTTGTACGCACGGAAACGGGCGACCCAGCCCGTTATGTATTTTTAGGCCATCAACAAGGACAGAGGAGGCGTGGTAGGCCCAAACTGAGGTGACACCGTTAAGGTCCGTATAACGGATTGGAAGACGAAGGCGCGAAACCGTGAGCGGTTTCGGACAGTCCTGAGGCAGGCCAAGACCGCAAATCGGTTGTAGCGCCTGATAAGTAAGTAAGTATAGCTCAACATTATCCTCAGCGATGTGTGAAAAAGTGTTTCGATAAGTGGTCCAAACAACTGTCCACAAAGTCAGAAGAAAGACGATGATCTACCACGACGTATATTGAAAATAACGATAGATGACGTAGTTGGTGGTTTTTGGTTTTTGGCTGGATATTCGATAGATGATAGTTACAATTAATTTCAAAATCTTAAACGCATGCTATGGTGTTACTTATTTTCTATTTCGTATGGAAAAATACCAACTACAGTCTGAACTCACTGGTCGAACTACGATTCCCTGCCAACTATTAAATGTGTTGGGCATGGTTTTTTCCACGACAATAAAAAATTGACATTTTTCCTAATAGCCTATGAGATGTTTGATTTAAAAAAAACTGGTTTTTACATACAAACTTTGACATTTTTCTCAATAGCCCATGAGATTTATGTGATTTTTTTGTCAGAATAACTGGTTTTTACATATAAACTCAAGTTTTTAAATTAAACTTTCAACCAACAATCGAGCGTTCAACTAACCTTGAGGCGCGGTCCGTTGAGGAGTAATGTTTACTATAGCATTTAAAAAAACCGTTGCGCAACGTTTCCATCATTTCAAATCCTTACCAAACACGTGGCATCGGTCGTGAACACGCGGCCAATGTTGTTTATTGATACAAGTACATCAGGAACATTTTCAAACCCCGCCCCTCCCCAAAACGGAAGCTTTCAAACTCCATACACTATGTGTGGATAGTTTATGTCCCGTTTATAGGAGGGTGCCGTCCCCATTTTGGGTAAAAATCCACGCAAACAATACGAGTGTCGCAGTACCATTAACAGGAAGAAGGGCACGGGTTCGCGTGGAATTGTGGATCGCGATCCCCCCACACGGTGGTCATTTTCTCTGCAGCGTGACCTGCACAAAGCACGCTAGATGGATGGGTGGAACGTAGCTACTAACAGGGGGTGGGGGTGGGTGTGCTGGGCAAGTTGCTTTATGCCATAACTTTTCCAAGGTGTCCAGCTTAAGGAAATCAATGTATGTGGCGTGTGGGGACAAACGAATAATGACTGCAGACCATAATACATTCGCCATTCGCCCCTCTGCCCGTTTGTATGCCAGCACAGGCAGCACTCGGCTAGGGTGGTTCTAATTTTATCATTTCGCCGTTACAAATGAAACGACCAGAACGCTATGATGTGTCGCAGAACGAAACGGTCACAATTCTTTGACGCGTTTTGAAGCATTGATTTTTTCCGATGGTATAATGGGCAAAAAACAAGAACCCTACCGGACGTGGAGCCGGGTGGATAGATAGGGTGAAGGTATTTAAAAAATAAGAGTGTCATAGAAAATAGATCATCAAGCGCCTAATCTGCACGAAAGTCATCGGATCGTGATGAGTCACGGCGATATTTTTAGAACCGGACCGGGCGAGGGGAATTGGGGTGGCAGCCCCCCACATCGCCTAGATACCGTCATTCGCGCCTCTAACACTATTTGGAGTGTGACCTAATGGCAGTTGTAGCAATCAAAATGAGCGAAAAGGAGGAGAGAGAGAGAAAAATCACAACATTTATAAAAACAGACGCGCCGCGGCCGCTTTTGCTTGGTTGGTGTCGTCACACAGGGCGGGCGACCGCGATGCGACAATTTTAAAACCGTTCACAACAACGCTCGCCCGCTTTACCCCGTTCGCGAAAAGGAAGCCGGGGTGAGGAAAACCGCGTCCGCACAGTCCATGTGTCAAAGTGTGTGCGCGCGCGCACACGTGTGTGTGTCAGGGTGTCTGTGTGTACGTGTGTGCCCGGGATGTGACAGGAGTCAGCGCTGGGCTGATAGGGTGGGTAGGTGCGCCAGGGGGATGGACGGAAGGGAAGGGAAGCGGACGGAAGGGAGAGGGGGGGGATGGTTGCTGGGGCCGAAGTGGTGGGAAAATTTTCTCACCATCATCCATCCATCTCAGCAGCCAGTGTGGCAGCAGCACTCAGCCGAGTGAGGAGGCAAAAGGGCCCGCCGTGCTGTTTGTTGCGCGTCAGTAGTAGCGTTAGTCGCGTCGCTGGCCTTTTTGGCAAGGGAAGACCTGGTGTACTTCGTCGTGGTCCGGGCCATCGGTTGGTCGGTAGTAGAACGTCCGCGTCGTCGTCGTCGTCGTACCCGGAGGATTGGATGGCACAAACCATCGGTCAGTTCTGCTTCGATGGTAGCGACATGGTGGTCTAACAATCGTTGGCTGTGTGCTTGTGTGAAAGGTAAAAAAATTAAATGCAAACGAAAAGAGAGAACAAAAAAGTGAGCTCCCAAAATTTTCCAACATCGATCCTATCTGGCAAGGACGGATCTTCCCCTGGTGTTGGCGCAATGTGCAGTGTGCAAAAGTGTGTAGTTTGCTCTTTAGCAAAAATATCGGGCTTTGCAAGAAGGCAGCGCTTTGCCGAAAAAGTGCTGTGAATGCTGGATGTTGGGAAAATTTGTAGCAGCAGAAAACGGAAAATCTGGTTCCGCCAGGGTCTCCGCTTGGTGTTGCGGTAATCGAAAAGAAATCCTTCACCTCATCCTACTCCTCCTCTCACCAAAAAAGCCCCATTTACGTATGTGCGCGAATGCGACGGAGTGAAGGTGCGTGACGGAGGCGCACGGAGAAGAGAGAACCCCCGAAACGGGAGATCTTGGGAGTGAAAATGAGCCTACGAAACACGGTACGGATGACACATACACACAGGAAGCAAAAAAGGATACTACGATTTTCCAGTGCAGTGTGAGAGCGGCCAAGGCTGGAGATAGAGAGAAAGAGAGTGTTTGTGTGGTGCTAACCGTGCGGAGAAAAAGCTTGTGCTTGTAACTGCGGGAGCGAGGTGTCCCACGGATATCCCGGTTCTCGGTCGCAGCTCCCTCTCGGCGTGCTGGGGTCGGTTTACTCCGCGGCACTGCGCAGGTCTGGCGCTTCTAGTGTTCTTCAGCATTTTTCACCCATCCTGCTCCTGCCTACCACGCAGTGTGGGAACATACAGAGAGAGAGACAGAGAGAGCGAATGGATTAAGTATAGCGACTCTAGAGAATGTGATGGAGAAGGTGGAAGGAAGGGTGCATCGAGGTATCATGCGAAAATGCCGAACGCGTTTTGTCCTAGATGAAAATGTGGGGGGGGGGGAAGGAACCAAAGAAAAAAAAAGCTACTTTCCAAACGAAATGGACATGCACGGCGCGACAGTGAGATTGAGTCCGCCGTTCGAGTATATACATGACAGGTGCGAAGTTCTTGTGTTCTTGAACCACCGACCACTTGGATGGGTGAAATTAAGTGTAGTTTTCCGTGGCGCGATTGACTCCCTCTCGTTAGTGTCCCTTTGACGCGTGTGTGTGTGTAAGTGCGGGCCTCCCCTTGGATTTATCTATTTGGCACCGATGCTACCGATGGAGGTCCGCTATCACTCGTTAGCGTCGCCTCTCTTACGCTTTTCTCCGCTCTTTATAACACGCAGAGCGCATAAATCCTGATCGCGAACGGAAGGGAGCTATGCGCGATAGCCACAGCGAGTGTCCAACGGGCTGGTGCGGACGGTGTTTTCGATATGGGAATGGTTCTATTTTAGTTTTAATTATTTTTCCACCCCATTCTTATCCGATATGCCGATGTTCGTGTTTGTGTATGTGTGTGGGTGTGTGTGAGTGTGTGGGAATTTGGCTGTTCCTACCTATTTGCCTTCGGCAACGTTTAGCCGTAGTAACGGTAATCAGGCAATAAATTACGAATGTAACAAAAAACGAAGGGACGGACGGGACTACCAGTCCTATTGAAGGCTCTCTGGGGCCGTATCCGAAGTGGAGCAAAATCAGGTATTACGGAAACGGAGCCAGTCCCGAGTGCGCCAGAAGCGAAACAATTGAGTCAAATATGCCTCCTCGTGGTAGATCCGTAGTTACAATATCCATCGTATAAGAAATTTCCAAAAATTGTAAAAAAAATCATCCTTGATCCAATGTTATGTCTATGTTCTTTATATTCAACGTACAGTTACAGAAAGAAAGCCACTGCACCAGAAAGCTAGGACAAAAGGTTGTTGCCTGGGTAGGATTCGTAATTTCAAGCAATGATTGGAGCTTTTCCAAGGTATCAGTCCAACTCCCTACAAACTGTAGAGATTATCATCACCAGGAGCGAACTTTTTTTTGTTCTTTTTGACAAGATATACGGCCGGAAATGCCGAACTGCCGTCGGCAGAACTGATATTATGTAAAGAATTTTACTCGTGGTGTATTTCGGCCACCAGGGCCAGTGGCAGTGGAGGTGCTATGAAAACAAGACCTTTCGGGTTGACCTCCCGCTAGTGTAGTGTTGCGTGAGCACGTGTGTGATACTGTGAATGGTCAGCATAAAGTGTTCGTGCAAGTTGTGTGTATGTGTGTGTGAGTGTGTTAGTTCATTAGTTTCACCTAAGTTTTGTTGCGCGGGACATTCTGCCGTACACTGTTATAAACAAATCCCATCGAAACTACGATGTTCATTCATTTCCTCACTTTATCACCTTAAGTATCCGTATCCTGGATAGCCGTGGAGGTGGTATATTGTGTTAATTATGTTAATATTCCATCGTCTTTTCTGCTGCCTGAGTAGCTTCGGTATCAAGGATTACCACAATATCTTGGAAACATTACGAACAAGAAGATGGAAAGAGAGGATACATTTCAAGAACTTCCGGAAAATATTAAAAATTTGATTTATATGAAAAAACGACTGAATTTTGTCTATGTATTAATACACCAGTATTTAATCAAGTGCTGCTGAGGTTTCTGAGGCAACAATACAGTGAGGCCAATAAATCCAATTTGCACAAATAGTTAACGTAATCAATTGAATAATAGTATCGATTAAAGCGGGCAATACAGTATTACCTTCGGTCCAACTCATGTGGGACTAAACAGAAGGGGAATGTCCCACAGTTGTACAAGAATGAAGATGAAGGACACCTTTTTGTTGCATTAAACCCCTACTTAAATTCGGAGTGGAGATCTTTGCCAAAACGGCTTTACTTCGATGGCGTCGATCCAAAAATCCGCAAACAGGTGCAATATTCCATTTATAACATTGGTTGAATCATTTTTGAGCAAACATAAAAAAAACAACGAGTTCGAATAATTTAGTCATTTTTGTTGTTTGACGCTCGGAATTGCTGTTTAATTTGCTTTTGTGGCGGCCTATATAACTGATTCTTAGCTATCCATTTAACCCTCCCCCCCCATCTCACTTGCTCGTTACAGCGTCACCAAATCGGTAGGAATAAAGAAGAATTTATAAATGTACGACAGGACTGAAATCAAAGACGATCAAACCAAAGCAAGAAGAAATCGTGGCGGGTTTTCGAAACTATAGCACCTCGGAATTCTGTAATGCACGCAAATGTGCATACAGATCGGGCCGGGGGCGGCGGAGGATCGTGGCGCCTGCCGCCAGATGAAACGTTGCAGGTGGCCGATCCGAAACAGAAGGAAGAGCAGGTACGGCACACTGACGTTTAAAAGTAAGTCTATTGTATTTTTTACAATACGAAACCCGCGACCCGCGGATCTTTTTCTCGCTTGCAGGATCTATTTCCTGCCGAAGGACACAATTGGAGAAGCATTGTGTTTTCGCTGCTAGTGATAGGATTTGTCATAACCGGTATAATAACGGCGATATATCTGCTTGGGTAAGAATACCAGAGACACTTTCGGGGATGGTAGGACAACATAACCTGATCGATTCGTATCGTACCTGATCGTAGCTATGTTGACGAGCTGCTCTACTGGTCGGGCAGGCGTATGAAGTTGGACGAGTTTCTGCAGAAAGATATAACGCCTCAGAGGCTACCGTCGGTGTGGATCAACAATCAGAAATTTGTATTCCAGGCGGATGATGGAGGCCTTGCTGTTTTCGACACTGCCACCAACAGTGTAGCCACGCTAGTAACAAATCATACTATGGTAAGACGCGATAGGGGTTCTTAGCGCAATTTGTTGACTCGTTTGCGCATATTATGTGCTAACACTTGCTTTTCCCCTTTCCCAACAGAGACAAATTAACGTTAAAGGCTACCACTGTTCTCATGATTTGAAGTATGTTTTGTTTAAGCACAATGTAAAGAAGGTAGGTTCCGAAATACCACCATTTCTTCAGTGAAGGGAAGATTGGTGAGTGGTGTTTACTTCTATCATCAAATGCTTGTCTCTTTCCACTTCCAGCATCATAGGTTATCTTTCACGGCTTTGTATACTGTATATGACGTATCGAATGAGTAAGTATAAATCTAGCGTTTGTTAGTTTTATGCTGTTTTCATTATTTATACACTATTCCACTAACCCTATGTTTGCAAAAAAAAAAATCCACAATCTTACCCATGAGGTAGCCATATTCTTGCTCCACAAATCTCTACGTAACACATCAAAACAATCATTCACCCAATTCATTTATGTCGCATTTACTGAACTAAGATGATGCAGAACGGGACTCAAACAATAAATGTTTGTCGTATGTTCACTCCCATCCTTTCAATTTTCTTGCCCCATCGTATCCATTTGCAATCTCTTGAGTTGAAGTGAACCACCTGAAAGAATGACTTAAATTGATGCTATTACACACATCTTGCAGCCATCATATGCCGGTACGATTGAAAGAATCCCCCAAGGTTCAACGGGCCCGCCTGCAGCATGCCTCCTGGGCCGGCAATACTACCGCCATGATAATAGTGGCCGAGAACGATATATACTTGAGACAATCACCATCAGACGAAGAGGTTTATCGCTTAACTTTCACTGGAGAAGAGAACAGAGTCTATAATGGTGTACCTGACTGGTTATATCAAGGTAGGGCTTGCTAAACCCCCTAAGTAAAAGTACTTCAATCGCAATAACTTTTCCCCTCATTTTCCTTTCGTGCCCAATCCCGCGTCCCGTGCAGAGGAGATTTTTGAGTCTTTTAGTGCTTTATGGACCTCAGTAGATGGCACGCACCTCATGTACGCCACGTTTAACGACTCGCGAGTTGGCATGATGACTTTTCCTTGGTTCACGTCAAACACCGTAATTGCGGCCAGCGGCGAAGGCAACCGTGAGCTTTTCCCCGTGTCGAAAACTATACGCTATCCAACGCCGGGCTCGGTCAATCCGGAAGTTTCGCTGTGGGTGATGGATATAAGTAATGTAAGCAATATACGAAAATGGGAAGTAATCCGTCCAGCTGCTCTCGAAGGACAGTAAGTATCTGTGGGGCCCCATTTCGCAATTAAAATGACTACACACACCCACACGCGCGCGTGTATACACACTAGCACAAAGCTAGCTATACGCTTGTTTGAGTCCATTAATATTCGTATTTCTTCCCTTGCGCGACGTCCACAGAGAACACTATCTTATATCAGCTAGCTGGGTAGGCAACCTGAACGAACACGTGTCGGTGGTATGGATGACCCGCTCGCAAAACATTACGGTCGTTTCCTCCTGCTTCAGCCCTACGTGGAAGTGTGTCGAGGTGAGTATCGAAAGGCATCGTTTTGGGGCGTTTAGGGGTAGGGTAGAACCCCTTTGGCCATTGTCTAGTGAAACGATTAAATGGCAGCCTAACGACGCACAACTTGCTCTCCGTTCCATTCTGTGCAGCATCATACGGAGCGGGCGCCAGAAAACGAATGGCTGGATATATTACCTCATCCGATATTCTCACCCGATGGGGACAGCTTCCTGTTTATGGCGGGCATCCAGGAGACGGGAACGGAGCATTTCACCCACATCAAGCACATCACAATCACGCAACAGCGGATGGCTGTGATTTCCCACGGTCGCTATGAGGTACGCATTGAGAGATACGCGTTGGTGACGACGTAGTCGATGTGTGAATTCTAATCAATCGAACCACTGCGTTTGCGTTCGCTTTTTTAGGTGATCCGGATACTTGCCTGGGACACGGTAAACCACCTGGTCTATTATTTGGGTACGCACGGGAAAAAGCCCGGCCAGCAGCATCTGTACGTGGTGAAGGATCCCGTCAGCGAAGAAGTGAGAAGGTACTGTCCGCTGTGGGGGGTGACTGACCAGTCCAGGCGAGCCTGCTACTGGCAATGTTCTAAAAACGCTTTTCATATTTTAACTTGCGCATCCTACCACCAGAACGGAACCGACGTGCATCACGTGTGATCTTAGCGATGTCCTTTGGGGTAGCCGTTACTACTACAGCAACTGTTCGTTCTTTGACGCATTTGTCAGCTCACAGCCGTACGTTTCGCAACACATCGGGATATCGTACTACATTCTCGAATGTAAAGGTCCCGGTCTTCCATTGGCTGGTGAGTATCGTGTACCACGCGTGTGCTCCCCCTCGGTCGTGAATAATTAAGTGAGTTGTCTGTGTGTTTGACGCTTTGCCTGCCGTAGTGGTACATGCCGCTCATAATCACAAACTGATGCGGGTCCTGTACGACACGAGACCGTTCTACGCGAGCAAACTTCAGGAGCTGGCGCTGCCGTCGCAACGCTCCTTTGAGATTCCGTTGCCGCATGGGACGAGGGCAGCAGTACAGTTGCTACTACCTCCGAGCTGGCGTGAGGAGCTACGTGATGCCGCTTTTCCAGTGCTGGTTGAGGTGTAAGTATGGAGAATTACACGTCTTTAGAGCGGCTCCTCAAACGAAACTAACGTGGTTGGCACGGTCATCCCATTTTTATCTTTTAGGAACGGTAAGCCCGGCTCGACGTCCGTGTCGGAAGAGTTTAAGATCGACTGGGGTACGTACATGTCCAGCCACAACGATGTGGTGTACATACGGTTGGATGTGCGTGGTGCTCGAGGGCAAGGCAAACAAGCGCTGTACCGTCATCTGGGAGGTGTTGAGGTGCAGGATCAAATTGCAGTGTTGCGGTAAGTGTTAGCACGTAAACACGCACACACACAGAAGTGGTGCAATGTTGTTAAACAAATCGATCTTTCCAATAGATACCTTCTGGACACGCTCAAATTCCTCGACGAAACCCGCGTTGGGGTGTGGGGCTGGGGCTACGGTGGCTACGTCACAGCCATGATTCTCGGTTCACAGCAGCATGTCTTCAAATGCGGTATCTCGGTATCGCCCGTTACTGACTGGCTGTACTATAGTAAGTATTTCTCTCGTCGTCACTAGGTTGGGCATACCGATTTGATTGGTAATGTTCGATATACTCTTCCGCTGCGCAGATTCCATCTTTACCGAGCGCATCCTTGGAGTGCCGGCCGAAAACTATAAAGCGTACGTCGAGGCGGACGCAACGCAAAAGGGACGCCAGATACCGTCTTATTCGTACTTTTTGATACACGGCCTAGCCGACGTAACTGCACCGTACCAGCACGGTATCCAGCTCGCTCGTTCCCTGTCCGAGTCCGGGACGATATTCCGATACTTGGTAAGTGTAACTGCTTAAGCATCCGACAGTTAACTAACCGACGAATCGCTAATCGGTACTAATAAAAGGCGCAACCATACGACCGAAAGTCTTTAACCAAACCATGCTTTAACGGCATTCAAAAACCAAACATTGATCCGAGCTACCGAGAGTGCAATGACAAACATTCTACAGCATACGAGATCCCCCTTCTATTTGTAATGCAAGCACTGCCTTCTTCGAAATTTATTGCCCGGAAAAAAGACAGGACATCGTAATTGTGTTCCCGAATGCTGGTGCAGGTGAACAAAACCGATTGCATAGATTTCGTTACCTTTTATGAAAGCATTAGTCCAAATACGTAAACAGTGATAACATTACAATCAACAAACAGATAGCGTTACTAGATAATTGGCCAACATTTTCACTAGTACGATGAACCTAGTTCGCTCAATGCTCACCGGCAGCTATTCGACTGATTACATTTAGTGTCCTTTTTTGGTTCTTTTCAGTTATATGTTTTTTTTTTGGTTTTGATTAGCAAACGTTTACCAGTTCTGTCCTCCTGAAATAATTACTCTTTACTTGCTTTTTGAAGTGCCACAAGTTTTTTTCGATTCCGGAATTGTGTTTGATTTACCTTTGGTAGTGATTTATTAGGTGGCATTGCGCTAGCTTTTATTTGTTTGTAGCAATTGGGTTTTCTTCTAATAGTTTGTTGCGCTTATTCTTGCTTCCCTAGTTTGAATGAGTTTGGTTTAGCGAGTTATGTTTTGTTTTCAAATATAGAATCTATTTACCCATTTTTTAGTAGCATCTAGGTTACGCAAAAACAAATGACATTTCATACTCTACATAATAAATAATTAGGAAAATAAACACAAATCAGTAACATACAAATATTAAGGAAATCTTTAAATAATACTCAAAAACCTTGACAAACCCAATATTGCGTTTCACTGCAGAAGATTCTACAGCTTTTAAAATAGTGAAACGATTTGCTTGAAAAGTCTAAACAACCGGCAACCAGAAACACAATGGAATTCAATAAGCATACACAACGAGCATGTTTTACTATTTCAACTCAGTTTGCCAAAAACACCAGAACCACAATAGTCTAGTACTGTTGAACGCGATTCAACTCACAAACTAGTTTGATCATCTTTTTTCTTTTGCATCTTGTGCAATCTTTTACTTACTAGATCTTTCTCCTGAACTTGCTTACTGCTTACTCTGTCTGCGCACAAACATAACTAACCGTTATCATTGTCATTTTACCTTTCAGAGCTACGCCGACGAGGGTCACGATCTTACGGGTGTGATCGAGCATGTGTACCGGTCGATGGAGGATTTCTTGCGGAACTGTCTATCGCTCGATTCCGACGAAGACAAACCAACGGAAGCGAATGTACCGCATGAGTAAGGAAAAGCAACCACACAACCACACGAAAAGATGTGCGATTCAACAGTACTGTTGTGCAAATTGTTTTACCGTTTTTCGTCAAGGAGGTAGCGAACAAATATTGTTGTGTTCTTGTTATACAATTTTGTTTGTTTTCGCTAGCTCGTATTACGCAAACTTAATTGCTGCTGCGACTTCGATTGCTATGTTTTGCTCTCACCACATAATAGATGGACGTACGGTAACTGATAGGTTCTAAAGACAAATAGACATATCAGAGAAATATGGTAACATAATAACCACGGCAGAGCAGCAACATAAACGCAAAATTACGGTACGACCGCTACAACAGACCGGATCAGAGTACACCCACTACAAGTATGGCGACCATACAAAACAAACAGCCCATGTATATGTCGTCGCGAAACGCACTGTTTTATAATTGCATGGAAAGTGGGGAATTAAATATGCCTGCTGCACTTCCGAACATCTATTACAAAGCATATACAGAGCCAGACAATGATGAGAGGATAACGTATACACACTTCAAGGAGCTTTCTAAAGACAATGGAAAACAACGCAAATGCGTATTGAGGAAAAAAACAATCAAAAAAGACACACGACAAAATGTGACGAAAAGATACAGAGAGAAAAAGAAAGATGGAGAGAGAGAGAGAGAAAGAGAGAGAGAGAGAGAGAAAGTGAAAGAAAGAAAGAAAAAAAGATAGGACAAATGAACGTACAGAATTAATTAAAGTCATCCAATGGCAAACTGGGTATATGCAGGAAAATTATAAAGAAGAAGAATAGTTTAAATAACGCGAACAAGGAATTTAATAGCAAAGCAGTCAAACAAGCAAAACAAAATCAAATGAATTGATTAACGAAAACAGAAACAGTCCTACTTACAATAACGAAACTGATGAGTGAGTTTTTTCGTCTCCTTTAACGTCTATTTAAGTGTAATTGTAGCAAATCAAAACAATGAAATCGAAAACTTAAACAGCGAATCAAAACACAAAACAAACCCGAAATGGCACCACCAACGTATGCAAAAGCAGCAAAGCAAAAACCGCTAACGCAAACAATACAACAGAAACACTTAACTTTACATAGCTGAAACTGTGCAACCGCAAACTGTGTCTACGTCACGTGAAACTAGGATTTAGTTACGTTATTATCGCTAGGTAAAAGTAAACCAAGCGTAAAGCTGTGCAAAGTTATTGTTTAGTGAAGAAGTAAGCGAACCGGTACACTCACTAGCAAATCAATACACACCCGAAGGTACACAAAAGAAGAGAGAGATAGAGAGAGAGAGAGAGAGAGAGAGAGAGAGAGAGAAAGAGAGAGAGAGAGAAATACAAGCAACAACTCATAGCAAATCTTTCTTCCACATCGTAATACAGCTTATTAGCAAGGGATAAGCAAAATGTTGGCCCCACTCTCCGAAAGGGGAACGGCCACAAATTTAACAACTGCAATTAAGAACTCAGATGGTTAGAACAAGCAACATAACACGCAACATGTAATAAATGAAGCGTAAACAGACGCACATATTAGTATGTGTGTGTGTATGTATGTTTGTATGTGTGTGTGTATGAGTAAAGAAGCAAAAGGAAGGAGCGCTAGCAAATTTAGAGTGTGTAATAAAAAGTCGAGGATTTTTCATAGTTATTTCACGTCATAGTTGTTAGAATTACAGAAAAGAGCAATCCAGCAGTAAGAAAACTTAAACAAAGAAGATAGCAAGGTTAAATAAGCAATTACGTCGTGTAGGAAGAGCAACTGAAGAACAACAAGCAAGCAAGCAAACAAACACTTACAAACATGCAACATGAGCCCGTTGCTAAGGAGTTCGGAGCGACGGGCCGATCTTCAGCTTAAACGTGTAAAATATTCATCGAAGCGACTTCTTCAAAAAGAAACAAAAAGTCTAACTGTTTTCGTCCACGGTGCAAGTTGTGACAGTCAGCGCAGTGCGAAGATGTAAAATTTAAGCAAACGGCACTCGGATAAGATGCATTGCATGGAGTAGTTTAGGGTTGATGATATTATTGCAATCAATACGTTGTGGGAGACGCCACCGAATGCGCCGTTCTTACACAGCTTCCTCTGCTCCGGTGTGAGAATGGTTCGAAGCAAACTTAAAAACCGAAAACTCCAAAACGATCCCATTAGCGGCAGATACTGTTGAAGCCGTTGTGAACAAATTGGCAACATAATCGGGGCTAAATGCGCAACCATCTTTCAGTTTACAGAGGTCACAGAGGTGAGGAGTTTGAGCTTCCCGTCAGCAACATATATAGATTGCAATGCTAGTTTTGCACAGTTCTGTTACTAACTCAGCAAAACCTTCGTAAAACCAATTCTTCCAATTCTTTGCTTCTTTCATTTTGTTTGTTGCCATTTTTTAACTAAGTCGATTATAAAGAAGATGATGGTACAAAATTGTGTCGATTATAACTTAACGATTATTGCGTCTTCCGTGCTGAAGCTTTTAGATTGACTCGAAATATCTGTGTAATTTTGCGTTCCATGGCAAACAAACCGCAAATCAGTACGATCAGGAAATGTAAGAACGGTAGAAATGCTTCTCGTTGTACTAAAAACGGTGTGTAAAAGATTTCCGCTACACACTCACACAATAATGAAAACTGCAACATCAACAAGAGAATAAGTAGGCATAAAGCGATTGGACGGACGGAAAAAAGTACACGTAGGAAAAACAAGAAAAAATAATTGTTGTGCCATTCTATTGTAAACATGAGTAAACACACAAACTAGGAGTCTAGTCCGCGACGTCAGTCAGGGCGGGCGCGCACACGCAAAAAAGAAACACATACAGACACACATTTACACTTAAATCGAAATACACCGAAAATGAAACCAAAAAGGAAAAATACGAAACACAACACGATAATACACGGCAAAAAAAAACAAAAGCGAACAAAACACACACAGAAATGAATAAGATAATCATAATTTATGCTTCCCAGCAAGTTTTCATTACATAATGGTTGTGAAATTGAGAATAGAAGAAAATAAAAACAAACGTGGATAAAAGAAAGCTAACGACAAAATCTAAAAAAGGAAAAAATGGAGAAAAATTCTGCAACAAAAATTACAACAAAAAAAACAACAACAACTAATATTTGTAAATAAACGTTAATATATTTATAGTCCAAAGAGAAAAAAAGGGAGGAAACAACTTAAAACGAAGGACAGCAGAACCGCAGTGAAATGTGTTCGCTAAATAAATAGACAGTACGAATTTGGTCTGTTCATGGTCGATGCTTTTGTTGACATGTATTTTTTGGGGGTAAGTTTTTTTAACGTAATCTTAAACATGGTTGCAATCACAAAATAACTTCGTGCTCGATTTTGTAGATTTAATTTATAATGGTGTTTGAGCAGTACTAAAATAGTTTTTCTTTTGTTTGTTGGAGTTAAAGAATTAATTGAATTGTCTACTCTATCGTTTACTTTTATATCCGTTTATCTTTACCTTTTGGTCATGAGACACTCTGTTCGATGTAACCGTTTGCAAACATCTTTGAAGTATTGGTTTGCATATTTGTTTATTCCATTATTACGGCACGCCGTATATAGCCGTATTGTCATTGGTTTGCATATATTGAAGTTAAAATGTGTGACCATGTTGTATAATTAGTAAGAATGCTTATAAATTAAACGTATTAAAAACCTCGGAATATGGAATGAAACATGAAAAATCAATATGAATATCCAAATTTAAGAGCACTCTTTCCATCAACGAACGTCATCGAATGAAAGTTGCTACCATTGGGATAATTTATTTGATTGTGCATATTGATTGTTACATATGCCATCCCAAGCTCCAAACTTGAGAACACGGACCTATTCCAGCCCCTTAGGCGGATGGTTACACATGGCGAATCAGGAGGGTAGTAGGCATACGTATGGGAAACTAAGTGTTTCAACGTCGAGGGGACAACCCGATGTTTAACAAAACTGTCACGAGGTCCTTCCAGAGGCACTAGGGGCGCGGGGCCAGTCTCTGCCCTGTCCGATATACCAAGTGACTACAGAAAGAAACAGGAATACTGGAAACAGGCTTAATGATGTCGACCCCACGCTATCCTTCTGGATTCGCAGCTTAAAATGGGCTCATGGAAGTACGGACTCTTTGCAGAGTCGGAACCTTGAAACAATTACATATGCCCTAACCACACTCAGCATGGACCGCGTAGTACTACAAGAGATGCCGCGGTTAGAGAGCGGTGAGCATAATAGGCGTGGTAAGCAGTGCTAAGCATGATCTCACGATCATCCTGGGAGATTTCAATGCAAAAATCAGTAAACAAAACCGCGGGGCCTTGGGAATTACTTAAGCTGAGAAAACATTCTCAATCACTCATTAAAGTTTCTCAGGCACTCAAAACTTGTTCTAAGACCCGAGCCGTCGTTAGTTTTTCTCACTTTAATAAACTAACATAGTTACTCTTACTTTATTTAAGGTTTGAAAGCAATTTTTAAGGGTAATTTTTAATACAGGGTTTCACAATTTATCTCAAGACCGCGGGACCCCTTCCTGAATCTGTCTTAGCCAAGACTGTGGTATGATGCTTGGAAACGTTGATGATACCTGAATTCATCGCATGCAATGCTGAATCTGCGGCACATTTCTCGAACACACTGTTCCGCGCCGAGGACATGCGGTCGAATATAACCTATAACCTTTGTGTACATCAGTGTACTGGACACACCTCATTATTCTTTTCGTTTTTTTACCAAAAAAAAGTATTTAAACAGTTCAAACTACTTTTTTAACACTTGTAAATATTTTAATTAATCGTTTGAAATCCCGGAAACTGATAATGTTAGTTATAATGACTATGACCAATGTCACTTGCCAGGTGAAGGTGGATGGAAAACTCCCAGAGAGTGAAAAACAGATATTTCCTGGCAATCTGTTTTTTCCAGGTGAATACTTTCACGTTGAATTGTTAGAGTGATGCGGAGAGAGAGAGAGAGAGAGAGAGAGAGAGAGAGAGAGAGAGAAAGGGAGAGAGAGAGCAAGATGCTCAGACATAGTTTTAGCCCGGTATGTGAGGAAGGACGAGCTGACGAGCTTAACGCCAAGACCAACACAAACGTTAAGAGTTTGGGCCAACTGGGTTTAGGAGTTCCTCTCCTAGGTATAACGAAATTTGACAAGCACGAGGGACCGTGTACTAGGGAGCGAAAGTGCTTGGGATGCCAGGACCAGGATGCAATCGGGCACTTGCTGGACCAGCGCAGTTACCGTTTCTTTGGAAAGGTGACCCCACAGCCCAATCATGATTAGAGTGTTCCAACAGAACCTCAATCATGACCAAACAGCACAAGACTTACTTCTGCAAGGTGCTCGTGCCGAGGGTTGTGATTTTTTAATTATCTTGGACCCTTATAGGGTGCCGAGAAATAACACAGTGATTGGGTAATCGATGCCACTGGTCGTGTAGCAGTGGTTTCAGTTGGGGAATATCCTATTCAGCCCATCATTGACAACCAACGCGAGGACTTCGTTGTGGTCGAGATGGGGGACATTGTTTTCTGCTCCGTTTACCTACCACCCGTGGGTTCCGACGTGTACTTTTGCAGCGCGTCCTTGATAGGGGACAATAATTGGCGCGTGTGTGACGACAACATCAGTGACCACAATACTATCAAGTTTGTGGTCGGCAGGGCTCCGAGACATGCGAATGGTGAATGGGGGAAGGTCGTCCACAAGATTCTTCGACAAGGATTTGTTCGTAGAAATCTTGAGGGCCAGGACATTTTTGGGCACAATGCTACGGCAGAAGAGCTGACCCAGGCCATCACGGTGGCCTGCGATGGTGCCATGCCTAGACAACCCCCAAAGCGACAGGGCCGGCTTCCAGTTCATTGGTGAACGTCCGAGATTGAGCGGTTGCGCAGCTATTTTCATGGCATGAAATCCGTAAGCAGCAGTGGGAGGGAGCTCGGGTTCCGATGGAACGGGATGCTAATAAGCTCCAATTCATCGTGAATGAGCTCTTTCCCGAGCGTCCCCCGATGAAGTGGCCCGAGACGGTAGTTGGTGGGGATCCGCAGCATCCTGTCTCGTAGCAGGGGTTAGCGGAAGAGTTGAAGGAGATTGCACGCTCACTCAATCCCAAGAAAGCTCCGGAGGATGATAACATTCCCAACATAACATTCCCCCTTTTTCTGCCATTTTTTCCAAAAGTTACAAGCAGCTTCTGGAGGCTAGCACTTTCCCCGACGCATGGCAGCGGCAACAACTGGTGCTACTTATCAAGTCGGGGAAACCATCTGGGGAGCCCTCGTCATACCGGCCCATTTGTTAGCTGAGTGTGTTGGGGAAAATTTTGGAGCAGTTAATTCAGCGGAGGGTGACAACCCACCTGGAGTCCACTGGGGGACTATCGGAACGCAATACAGTTTCCGTAAAGGGCGTTCAGCCGTGGATGCCATTACTCGGGTGATGGATAACGGGAAAATCGCTCTGGACAAGAAGTGAAAGGGGGATCGTCTCAGTGCGGTGGTAACGGTGGACGTCTGGAATGCCTTTAATTCGGCAAACTGGACAGCGATCGGCCAAGCTCTGCAGCGTAAAAACACTCCGCCTTATTTGCAGGCGTTTCTGCGGAACTATTTTGTTGGCCGAACGCTCTACTACGATAAGGATGAAGGAGTAGTGTCGAGGACAGTATCTGCTGACGTTCCTCAGGGTTCGGTTCTAGGACCAACACTTTGGAACGTCATGAACGACGACCTACTCCGCTTGCCGCTCGAAGGACTACGGGCGGACATCATCGGCTTTGCTGACGATGTGGTCTTCACATTTTTGGGAAGGACCACCGCACAGTTCAGCGCTTTAGCGACGGCTAACATGGAGAGCATCGAGCGGTGGTTGCAAGGAGTCGGTTTGGAACTTGCCCACCAAAAGACCGCATTCATTATATTTTGTACGCATCATGTCCCGCAGCTCGGAGAGCTTCAAGCGGGCGGTCACTCGATTCAATCCACGGAAAAGCTGAAGTACCTGGTAGTGGACCTTTGCCGCAAACAGCACCACAGCTGGATCTTGAAAGGGTGGTCAATAAGGCTTCACGGTTCACGAATGCCTTGACCTGCCTGATGCCGAATAAGCGTAGTCCTCCTCATGCAGGAGGATATCCACTATCACGACGAAAAGGTAGCGAGTGGTGATGTTCAATCGGACATACGAAAGCGGCAACGGGAGGAGAGGCGCTGGTCAGTGGACAACGGGTGCAGGGCAACCAGGAGCACCAGGATTGAAGACGAGGAGGCTGATTCCAGACATTAATCTCTGGGCCGGCCGCAAGCATGGGGAAGTCGACGTTTTCCTCACCCAGCATCTCACGGGGCACAGGTTCTTGCGCTCAGGCCTCAGCCATCCTGGATGGCTCTCTCAACTGCCCCGAGTGCGAGGACGCCGTGGAGGACGTAGAACACGTGCTGTTTCGCTGTCCACGGTGTAGATCGGGTCCGGAATGAAATGCAGCAACGGTGCCATTACCGAGTAACGATGGACACCATCGTGTCGGAAATGTGCGCCCGCAGCGATTCGAGGGAGGCCGTCCACGCCGCCGCCAGGACAATCTTCTCCACTCTCCAAGCTTCCGCTAGCTCTTTTTTCTTCTTTTCCTCTATCAATTTTTCATTTCAGATATGCTGTCTTACGTACTTGGAGTGGTGACCAACGATGCAGACCCCCCATTGCCCACCCGAAGTGCGGTCCGCGTAGCATCACCGAAAGCAGCGTAAAATGCAGCATCATCAGACAAGATCGCCGCAGCAGATGTGCGTCGTCAACCTAGGTGCACCGCACGCACGGCTCTGCGAGAAGTAATATGTACTGCAGCGTACCGGTAGGGTTGGGTTGGGGAGGGGTATGGGATATGCTCACTCCTCGTTAACAAAAAAAGGTACAGCGAAATTTTAATATAAAAATCGATAAAAAGAGCTTACTCATGATATATTATTGTAGTTTTCAGTAAAATTCTATTTTGTTTGGGTAGCTATATTTTTCTGAAGACACTCCACAATGGAAATTTTTCAACTGAGCAGGACGAACTGTCCCTATCGCATGCTACTAGAACAGAAAGAAATCGTTTTATATTGCGATGTTCTGTCAAGACCACAGACTACTATGCTTTAGGTAAACTATTTCGTACAGTTAATATGTACCTACAGTCAAACCATTTTATTTGTTTTTATAAAGATGTGCTTTTGTATGGTACTTTGGTAAATGAGCCATACATTCACTAACGAGGCGTTGATTATAGCAAATTCTGGAATTGTACAGGATGTTTACCATCCTTATGGTTGTTGATTATCTGCGACCTGAGGAACTTATAACAAAGTACAGTGCACGCTGGGTAGCCCGCATTTGATTGAGTATGGATTATCGAATTATGTTTTGTTATGCATTTTTAAAACATCCAATTTTTCCCTTCGGTTAACGAGTGGATTATATTTCACGCATTTTCAAGTTTTACAGAGAATGCTAATATTATTAAAAATAGAGATGTATTTTTCCTTTAAAAAATCCCTGTTTTTGACCGAACACTGTTTCATCTTATGAATTTGGTCGTCAATACAAGGATTAGCGAGGTGCGGATTATCGAGCGTGCACTGTACCTAATCCATGGCAATTTTTAGCTAGTTTGCAGTTACAACTGATACCAAAGCGCTTGCTGAAAATGCGCACGAAATGCCCAACGGTTTCGAGAAAACATCCAATAATCAGAGTTTAATTTTTCATTAGATTATTTTTGGTGTAAATAGAGGCATAAATTATTGGAAAAGTTAGGTTAATTATTTCATGTTTCATATTTTTACGATGCTTAAATCCAAAGCAAAACCTCAATCTGCCGCATTTGCAATATAAATATTTACAGTAAAAATAGGCACACTAAAAAGAATCTAATTATTGATGTCTGGCAGTTACTACAATTTGTATTTATACAACATCAACGGATTCTTTACACCATTGCACTTACCTTGAAATTGATGATATGATGATATTGTGGTGGAATATCCAGAGCCTTTCGTTTCTTCACACATAGCAAATAACTGATTTCTTCAATATTAATACCGTCAACACTGTAAAAACACTGGAATCTAAAACCCGTTCCTAAAATGATTTAAAGTACAAGATGACCCGAAGAATCAATTATACAAGGCAACAGAAAAGAAAAGTAAACTTTAAAAAAGTCACACGAAAAAAGATTATTAATGCATTGGTTACTTATATTTGCCTTTTTTTCTCAAATGGGTAGTTTTTTACATCACGAATTTTATCGCACGCTTTCGCTTTCGGGAGTGGTATGGTTGTTGTTGTTGTTGTTGTTGTACGCTAACAAACTATGCAATATTCGAACATATTAAAACAAAGCTAGAAGAATGCAGCTACGTAACAGCAAAGCTGGTAAAAGGCTGCAGCCTGTAGCAATTCGCAAACGGCTAGGATAAAATTGAATAGGAATTTAAATAATTATTAGTGTGTATTTTCGTCCTAAAACACTGTCTACTGCAGAACTGACACATTTTTGCACTGTAAACATAAGCCCTTCCTTTCGTGAAACTGTTTCGACCGCTTTTCGGTATCAGTATAAGCGTGTTAAAATGTTCTATTTCTCTTGTATGCGCGTATAAAATCGCCTTCCCTACGGTACACACATTTGACTGAAAAGATTTAAAACCATTCATCAATTGTTCGAATGATTTGCGAAAAACTAAATAAAACAATAAAACAATCTTAAAACTATAACACCTTTAAAATGGCTAAACATACACAGGTGGAACCGACTTACTCGGACACTAGCCAAACTAACTAAATACAACTCAATAGTGTAACTGTCTAATATATACACAATTTAAAAAAACAGGCTCACTTTCCAGTCCAATGGAAAACCGAGAATTGCTAACAGTATTCAAATTTCGCTAGTTTAGCATGTTTAGCGGTTTGTGAGCTTTGTGTGTAGTAAGTGTTGTGTGTGTTTGTTTAAGCAATTTCCTGGGCTGGTTCCCACAATCTCCCCTAGTAAATCGCCATTCTACTCACATGTGATAAATATTAATGGTATTGTTACGCATAATACAAAATAACCATCGCACGCTGTAGCTCGCCGCAATTATATGGTGTATATGTGGGAAGGTACAACTTGCAAATGTCTCCACTTTGTAGCATTTCGAAAGGAATCACGAAAACGCTCTACTAAACTTATTCTTTGGCGTGTTAAAGGGAGGGAAAGGGGCAGAGTTATTTTTGACTATCCGGTCGTGTCTCAGTTTCTGTTCACTCAAGCTAACATACCTTCGATTTTTCTAATACATTAATGATGCCAAACATGCGTTACAAATCTTTGAAAACTAGCCAAAAAATCTATTCAACCACCAGCAAAGTTTTATAGACGTGTGTAGGACTGGGATAGTTCGTAGGTTTGTGATAAACGTTTGTTCTTCTTCTCCTAATCGTTTGTTGTTTAGCTCTCTAGTACAGTAATATGTTATGCAAATGAACCAACACTACACAACGTGTTTGAAATGAACAACGGCAGACACAACTGTGGAACACTGGAACACTAGGTTTCATCATTTCTTCTACACTCTTACACTGCGCATTGGTAAGATGGTATTTGTATGTGTACGTCGTTTGCTTGCTTGTTTGCTTGCTTGCTTGCTCGCTCGCTCGCTGGCTTGCTTTGATGCAGTGGGTTTCAGATAACGTTTACAGGAAGTAAGTAAATTTGTTCCTTTTTTTCTTATTTTCTTTAAAGATATTAGTGTGGAGAATGCCTAAAGTAAAGCATGATTATAATGGGTGAGTTTATTGGAGGATGCACCAGTCCAATACACCGTATCTTAACGATTGCTGACTTTCCACACGATAATGTAGCTCTTCTCATTGCGATTCTCTATGGTTTGGTTAGGTTCTAGCTCGACACTCGCCTCCATATCACCGTCACCTGAGGGAGAGAACGGTATGAACAAGAATGGAATCATAAGTATCTGTTTAGGTGTAAGGTGCACGATTATTATTACTCTATATTTTCTTTAAACATATTTTACTTGACTAACGGATAGAATTGGAAAACAGCTAGCAACCAATGCATCTTACATTAATGAAGCACTCAGAACATTTTATACAGACCGTTAAAATGCGCCCATTAACGGTTCTACAATACGATCAGCAGATCAGCAGAAAAGGTACAAAATATTTGAATACTTTGAAAGCTACAGCGGGTTTATATGGCATAAAAATAGAAGCATCATCGAATATCAAACCACATCCAAAATTGTGCGCGTTATTGCGATGAGACTAAACTTAAAAATATAACCTTTCTCCGGAATTTGTTTTAAATTATTGTTGTTGAATTATTATGGTATGAATTAGTGTTGGGTTTCATAAATCTTTCGTTGAGATTCATTCATAGGAATCTGCAGCGATGAGTGATTAGAATCTCGAATCGAATCTCTAAAGATTTATGAACTTCTAAAGATGATTTGAATCTCTAATGATTCATGAATATCCAAGGGTTGATGAATCTCTAAAGATTCACGACTCTCCAAGGATTCATTAATCTTCAAAAATTCATGAATTTATAACATTCGATTACAACATAAATCTCCAGGAATTCATGAATCATTAGATATGAATGATTTTCAAAATATTGAATTTATGCGATCCCATGGTACAGATTTTTAACACGCACGACTTGACAACAATGCCCGTCGTGGGTTCAAGCCTCGCATGACCCGTAGCAAAACAAACCATCCGGCTGCCTTCTATTTGCCAAGAAGGTCTCGAAAGCCTGCATAGGTTGGCATGACCACGTAGCTTGTTACGGTCAGAAGAATAATCATAGAATTTTTAGAGATGTATGAATCCCTTTAGATTCATGAATCCTTCGAGATTCGTGAATCTATCGAGGTTCATGAATCTTTGAGATTCACGAATCTTTCGAGATTCGTGAATCTATCGAGGTACATTAATCTTTGAGATTCACGAATCTTTGAGATTCACGAATCTTTCCTACCGAGATTCATTGAATCATTTCAAAGATTCATTCAGATTCATGAATCTGAATCAAGTTTAACCAACACTATTATGAACAACAAAGTAATGGTACATGAGTACATACAAAGAAAAATGGTTAAAGCTTAGCAAACAAAAAGCATTAATTTGCATGGTTTTATTGTGTAGTAAATAAATTCATACCACATTTTTGATGAATTATATTATATAACATTATATAACGTCAGAAACACATTCCATTTACTTCAAACCTTGTTAATATTAAAACCACAACCAATATGAAAGCTTGGGGAAAGTTCTCTCAAAAAAGTGAGATAGCGAAGCATTAATTAAAAACGTTGTATAAGCTACAAAAAGCATAAATCTTTCAAATAGTACAAAACTACTGCACTCAACTATTATGATATGATCAGTTTATATAAAATGTATATACAAAAACTGTATTGTGTTGTATCAGTGAATGTTAATATAAAAATATCATTAAAGCTATGAACAAACATTTCTAAGCATATCAATAACATGACTAAGTTTTAGTCCTGTACAAACGTTACAAAAACAAATCGCAAGAAAACCACAAGCAAACGATAAAATCATCAAAATAAATAAAACAAACTAAAAGCAACATACCTTTTGCAAATATGTTCGACAACTATTTGGGTGGATTTGTAGGATACGTGGATTTGTTTCATAAAGCGTTTTTTTTTGTTTGTCATGGACCATTTGTACCGGTTTTACAGTACGGGCTTTAATACTTGTTTCTTTTTAATTTCTTCTTTTTTTTTTGAAAATAAGCATAAATTTTAGCTACAAACTGATAAATCATCATACGATGAACTAACACGCCAAACTAATAAATGTGTTGCGGCATCGCATACATCTTCTACTATTTCTTCTAGAATAGAGAGAAAAAAGAGAAGAGGGAAGAGAGAACAATAATGTGGTTGTGTGGAACTAAAGAGGAGTACAGCAACATTAGCATTCAATTACTACGATTGCAAACATATGTATATAGGGCACGTGCACGGATAAGTGCATTAGTGTACTTGAGAAAGAGGTTCATATGTTATTTTTTTTTTAAAGTTTAAACATCAAACTATTCATTTATCGGTAGTACACTGTAACTAAAATACAGCACAAATCAAAAACAGGTTCTAAAACCTCTACGAATACCACATATTATTGACGCGATTTAATTCTCGTTACAGCTGGTTTTATATTTTTTTAACACATAATAAGTATATAATAAGAAAAGATTGGCGTTATGAAATTATACGTTTTGTTCAGACATAGTAAATCAAATGAGAAGTTATGCTTTCTCATGCAAACGACACACCCAATATTAGGCGATAATTAAACATATTATAACACATAGAATCTGTATGATGTGTATTATTTAGCCGATAAGCGTAATCGTTCTTCGCTATTAGAAAAAGGAACATGCTTCTTTAGTTATGTTCATATTAATACAGCAATCTTTGCTACGTTAAGTATTTTAGCACTTAGTTTAAACATGAATTCTTTTAGCATGATATAAATTTGCGACATGAGAAACTATCTCGATCTCAAGTATGTAATCATATAAAAGCATTAAATTATATGGCATTTAATTAAAAGCAATACATTCACACACACACATACACACGTGTACTTACCTAACCGAAAATCGATGTATCCCTCTCCGCCGGATATTACCAGCATATCCTTCGAAGTGGTTGGTAGCCCCTGATTGGGCGGGTTCATCGGCACGGACACAAAGAACTTCACTGCATCGCGGTGCCCGTGGAACGAAAGTTGAGCATTTGCGAAGCGCGGTGAGTATGGTGTATTGGAAGCACCGCTAGCGTCAGTCAGTGGAACTGAAATCACCACACCATTGCCGGTTCCTAAAATAACAATGCGCAATGTAGTAATCGTATGATTACGTGTTTCACTATAACAAAAACAACCTCTACACTTACCTATCCACAGCCTATTGCACGATACCAGCAGAGCGGTAATGCGCACAAACGAAAAGCCGAGCTTTCCGGTGCCCAACATCTTCGACACGTAAGGATCGATGTCGATGTCTTCCAGATGATCGTACGTTTCCGCGGAGAAGAGCCTTAGAGTCGAATCCAATCTAAAAAAACAGCACAGCATGGTAAGTTACTTAACCTTGGGACACGATGCGAGAATCTTCCTTCAATTTCACCAAACACTTACCTTATAGATACCCACACACCCAGCCCCGTAGTAGCCATCTGGCGGATTTGGCTTTCCTTGCGTGGATGAGCTTCGAACGATTTCAGAATGCACAGCGTGATGGGATCGATCACGTGTATCTTGTTGCGGTGAGCCGCCCAAACCTTGTCGCCGACGATCGTTAGACAACGCACAGAGTACTTCGGCGAGCCAAGCGTCAGTAGATGGTAGCTGTTAAGATCCCACTCGCCGCTAACCTGCCGCCGAAACACTGCCAACGTTCCGTTCGCCAGCGCAACGATGACACGCGACTCGACGTGCACTATCGATAACACCGAGTCGGGCAGCTTGATTTTGTGCAGACACACGTTCCATCTTGCCACGGAACTGTGCACGTACAGCATGCCGTTCTGAGCGCCCAGCCACATGGTCGGACCGATCGAGGAGATCGACTCTTCGATTGCTGTCTCTGGCTGCGGTTTGTTGGGTGAGGAGGTGGTCTCGCCGATCGTATTATCGTTCCCATCGACCGCAATCGCAATGTCTTTCGTGTCTACGCTGTCTAGGACTTCATGGGTCGCCTGCAAGAAGTCGGTTAATTTTGATTAATAAAAACAACCGAACTCACCAGACGAACGTGTGACAATCGTATGATACCGTACCTTACTGTTGTGATTAAGATCACGATCGCTGTTAGCTTCGGTAGCTTGTTCTGGGATTGTATCGGATGGTGGCACCGCTTCCTGTGCTTCTTCCGTAGCTTTATGCTCGTCTGCCGAAGTTGGCGTGGAATCGGCAGCGCTGCGTACAACCTTTTCGTACGATACTTTTCCTATATCGTCAGGAGATTCGCCTGGCTTTTCAAGCATTTTACCTAAAGAAAGAGAGAGAGAGAGAGAGAGAGAGAGAGAGAGAGTGCGTTGCACAAAATGTCAGTCAGATGATTCGCTTCCCCAACCATCCGTCCGTAATCCACGGTTGCCAGTAAACTTACCCGATTTGGTAACTTCGCTGTTTTCCAGCATTGCGTAATCCATCTCGAGCGCTCCGCGAACGGTGCAGATGCACAGCAAATGATTCTGGCACACCGGGAACGAATCCAACACTTCGGATGGATTTTTCGCATCGATCACCGTTACCGTGCTGGCCGAATGGGTGCTGGTGCAGATCCACACGTACGAGCTAAGCTCGCTGTCTGCGTCGAGCGAAGCCGGACCGCCAAGTGCCAGCAGCTTTCTTTCCAACAGTTCGCCCAAATCCTTCGGCTCGACCGTCGCTTCGTCGCCCGTAAGCTCGGTGATCTGTGCCCCACCGCCGGTCGTGTCTTTTGCGTAAAATATGCTTGCCGCCCCGACAATGCAGCCTCCGTCCTTTGTGTAGCCGCCCTGCAGATTGACGCCGCTGGCACACCACACCTTCATGTGCGGACTAGCTTCGGCCAGCGGGCGACAGTACACGGGCACCGGTACCGGCACTCCGCTGCCGGTAGGGCGCCCCACACCACCGCCTCCAGCGCTACCAACGCCACCGTTCGCTCCCGCTGCGTTCGATGGTTTCAGACTAGGTAAACTCCAGCCGTACGCTTGCAATCGGCCATCCTCTTTTTGTACGTGCGCCCTTACCTGCCGGTACTGGTCGCGGCGCCGTTGCATTGCCCGCTCCGATTGCGTCAGCTCGGGTTCCTTCGATAGCACCAGTATGTTGCTTGCGTGGCCACTGCGTAGGAGCGCGGCCGAGGAGCCTGTGGCAAGGGCACCGAGACCGATACCGCTGCCGCCGCCACCGCCACCACCACCACCAATGCCACCGTTGCCTGCGCCAATGAGCATTCGTCCCTCGGGCATGGCAGGCAGCAGCGAGGCGGTACCGTGCGCCTGAGACTGCGCACTCACACCGCCATAGCGCTGGTGAAGGCGCCCGGGGGACTCGTTCGTTGGCCTATCGTTGGAGCTAAAGAGATTACTAAAAAACTTCCAAATGCCTTGCTTTGATTTCTTGTCCAGGGTTTCCACCCGGGAGGCACGCATCATCTCCGTCCAGCGCACTGCGTCCTGCAGCTCCATGAACCGCTCCTTGTACTGGTTGCGCTCCATCAGTACGCGCGCCATTTCGACGCGGGTGAAGCGCTTCCGCTGCGCCATCGGAACGTCGCCCTCCTCTTCCTGGTCGGTCGCCGAGGAGGACGCTTGCTTCACTTGCGCTTTCGTTTTCTTCAGCTCCTCCTCCAGCTCGGTAACCTTGGCTTTCAGTTTGTTGCGGGCCAATATCACCGCATTCAGCTCTTCGCGCAGAATCTCAATCTCACCGGTCAGCTCGTCCACTTTCACTATGAGATCGTCCTTCACGATGTTCAGAGCGTTCCTGTGAAATTGATAAGGACAACCGTGATACTGTACCGCATTGCACGCGATAATCGGCAAAATACTCACTTAGTGGCTAGCAGTTCGTTATTTTCCATTATCAAATTTTCAACCTCTTTGCCCATGCCTGTGAACAGAACAAACATAAAACAATTAACTCGAGTACGATTGTACGCATTTGCACGGTAATGTTTAGTTGTATTAGTTATGGAAGTAAAACAAACATACATGAAATAAGGCAAAATGATTGACTTACCGAAAAAGTTATCGTTAGCTGGAAGGTATAAGAAAAGCGCATGAAAATAGGCCAGATTAGTACAAAAAAGCGTTAAGAGTTTCGGCAACATAAAACAAGCATATGTGTATGAATGTGTGTGTGTCTGTTGATTTTTGTAATCTGTGGTTGTCATGTAAATCAAGATAATGTGAGTTGATTATTTTGGTGCATGTTTTGATAGTGGATAATCGTAAAGACTTTAATCAAGGGAGGTTAAAATTTAGAATAGTCCGGAAATTAAATTTTCTTAATGGAATAAGAATAGGCTGATGGTTACGCCATAATAATTCCCAATAATTTAACATAAAAATGTTTACCAATGCTAGAACTGATAAGTTGGTGAATGTAAAACTAATAAACATATCCTCGAAGGATTGCCTGAATTTAAGTATTATAATACAAATTATAATACAAAAACCATCCCTCTTCAGTAAGATGGGCTTCATTAAAATGGCAATGGCAATAATGCAATGAACATGCGTGTATCATGTTAAAATAAGTGTAGCTGATCTTGGTTAACACACACGTGTAAAATAATGTTGCCCCATATAGATATACGCCCGGCCCACCCATACCTGATGATGCATAATCTCCGGGATGTACCCAGGCACCGGTGATTTCGTTTTCTTCGCTTTCCAAATTATCGTCCTGGAAGGACAGCTCCTGGTAAAGCGTGTTTGCGGACCGTTGCTCCTTTTTGGTGGTCGTTTTGCCCGAAACACCGCCACTGGTGGGGCTTTGCAGCACCTTGGCCGTTGAGCTCGTCGCCATTGCGTCGGCCGGCGCGGCCGTAGCCGAGTCCACTTCCTCCACCCGTTCGGTGGCTTTCGTTTCGATTTCGTTCTGCAGCGAGGGCGGCCCCGAATCGGGCCCGCTGTCCTCCTCGCTGCACAGCGTTTCCGTGTCGAGCATGGTGGAGTTTTCCAGCGAGGCGAACCCGTACGAGACGGGCCCGGTAGACCGCATCATGGGCATTAGACGGGACCGTGACACGTCCAGCCGCTCGGACGCGGATCCGGCCTGCGAGTGGGTCGAGTTGCCCATCATCAGCTTCGTGCGCTCCATGTAGTCGACGTGCGTTTTGAACAGCTCCGTGTACCGTTCGTGCAGCTTGCTGTACTCCTTCTTCAGCTCCGACTCGCGCTCCTCGAGCCGGCTCGCGTGGTCCATGCTGTTCTTGTGCTTCAGCTCCAGCATTCGCACGATGCTTTCGAGTGACTCGAGCCGGCTGGCCAGCTCCTTGTTCTCCTGCTCGGCCAGATCTTCCGTCTCGAGCAGCTTCTGCTCGGCCTGCTTGCGGGCATTCTTCTCCCGCTCGTACTGCGTTACCAGCTGCTCGTTGTCCTCGCGCAGCAGCTCCAGCTCGACATCCTGCTCTTGGTTGGTTTGGTACGCCGAGTCAAGACATTCGAGCACGTTCACAAGCAGCGGCATCAGCGTCTTTACGACATCCTCATCGTACCGTTGAATCATCCGTTCGAACTCTTGATAGATGCTCCCGGCGAGTGATTGCACCTGTGACAACAGACAAACGGGGACGGGGACACACACATATGGTATTAGTTTGCAGCATATTCTATTTGGCAAAATGTATCGACCCCACGGCTTTTAACAACCCACATTTCATAACATGTAATAATAAAAATAAATGAGCCCCCCGTTCGCCGCTTGTACGCCTCCTTGCATGAAAACTCATTTGGCGTCCATATTGTGCAGGTTAGGGGATTTTAAAAGCTAGCTCAACGTTCTCAATGAGTGATTTAAAGTTATTTATGGAAGTAAGCCCCAGCGCCCATAACGGGTGTCCTGTTACAATTTGCAGTTTGTCCCGCCGTGTAGGGCCAGATTGCAACGGACACCTAGTCGTCCAAGCGTATGGACCGTGGCGGTAGCCTAATTAGATTTGGGCTCCACTTTCATTCAGACACTCGCCAAGCGGAACTGCCCCAAACCGGAACGCATAATCGGTCAGTCGCACTGGGCAGCGTCGTGTTTCGACGGGGAGCGGCACTACTACTGCCTTCAGTTTTACCCCGGGCTGCGAGGGACCAGATAAGAGGAAGTCCAGTGCGGATAAGATGTTTGTGCTACCTTCGCCTTTTGGGCAGACTGTATCGTGTTTTCGTTTTTTTTTGCACTCGGCGGTCTCATCTTACCTTTTCTGACATCACCATTGCGGAGTCTTCGTGCGTGCCGTACACGACCTCCGACGATTCCCCCACACTGTTCTCCATCCTTGACCGTCGTGTTGCTACTACCGTCGCTAGTTTTGCCACTTGCCCTTGTCCCGCTTTGAGCGCACAACTTCACCAAACTGTAAACACGGTGCGGATTGACGACGGTGATTAAGCGCAGAATTGCATCCCTAATGAGGGTACCATGATGGGGCGCAACGGACAGGAATCGATCGCTGCTGTTGCCCGATTTGTACCGTGATGACTTCCGCGATTTTAGTCATCGTTATTCCAAAACACATACGCGCAACCACAAAACGTTTGCACATAGCTTCACAACGGCACAAGAAGTACACTGTTTCTACAGACAAAGCATCGGGGCAATTGATGGTATGGACAGATCGTACGCACGGAAAATATGTGACGCAGTCGCGAAGGGTAGTAGGTACGGGACGATGGGTGGGAGAAACAGAGAGTTCGTAATGTGTTGAAACAAGTCGACTGCACCACTTAAATGCTAGGAGAAGAACGGAAACTTTTACACGCACGACACTGCTGCAGTCGCAGATTTTATTCCGTAATTCATTTTTCGTTTTCACAACACCCTCGCTATTATCATCGTCATCCTTGAAGAAAACACATCCACACACACACGTACACAGCCACACATACGTATCGTCAGTTGACAGCTGTGTGAATTTTATTGACAGGGGAAGATGACAGCTGTCACTTGGTCGCAAATTTTGACCAAATTTTGACCGTGCATACGCCCATAATGTAGGCGGGAAATTGAAATTTTTGAAAAATTACCCCATAATTAGCATGTTTGGGGTGCGTTAATATTTCAAAAACAAAAGAGAGTTTGTGTTAGCTGTTTTACAGATTGAAGAATATGGTACAGTTTCATGGTTAATAGAAACCAAAGATTCAATCCAGTGTTGAAGGAAAAAGAGCGTTTGAAATTAACGGACACCTAACGAACGCTTTGCTGTTTCAACCGACAGTGCGCACAAAGAGCTATAACCAGTGGCGGTTTAGGGGAATCGGGGGCCCTAGGCGGAAAGACGAGTTGAGGCCCTTATAAATAGCGGAGGGGGTACTGGCACACAGCTGTTGGGAGATTGAACAGAATACTTAAATTGTCGGCGGGGGTGGGTGGCCATGCATACGCCCATAATGTAGGCGGGAAATTGAAATTTTTGAAAAATTACCCCATAATTAGCATGTTTGGGGTGCGTTAATATTTCAAAAACAAAAGAGAGTTTGTGTTAGCTGTTTTACAGATTGAAGAATATGGTACAGTTTCATGGTTAATAGAAACCAAAGATTCAATCCAGTGTTGAAGGAAAAAGAGCGTTTGAAATTAACGGACACCTAACGAACGCTTTGCTGTTTCAACCGACAGTGCGCACAAAGAGCTATAACCAGTGGCGGTTTAGGGGAATCGGGGGCCCTAGGCGGAAAGACGAGTTGAGGCCCTTATAAATAGCGGAGGGGGTACTGGCACACAGCTGTTGGGAGATTGAACAGAATACTTAAATTGTCGGCGGGGGTGGGTGGCCATGGGACCCCTACGATCAAGCCCTAAAATTGTTGACGGCTTAGGGTGGAGGGGGGGTGGGTGCAAAAGGTTCTTCAGCCACGGGGCACCAACGACCATCTTCCCTTGTCGTTAATACTCTGTCCACTTGCCGTATGTCTATACTACAGACTAGAGATCATCGGGGCTCCAGGCCCCCTAAATCGGCGGGGCTCCAGGCGACCGCCTAGTCCGCCTACCGTTAAATCCGCCGCTGGCTATAACTGATAATTTTCTCAATTTTCATCGATTCAGACGCCACTCGAATTAACGACAACATACCTGTCGTGGGTTCTAGTCTTGTATGGACTGTTCCCCCGTAGCAAGGGCTAACTATCCAGGTGCGTGGTACCTAATGAGTCTCGAAACCCTGTATATAGTCCGGCACGACCGCGAGGTTCGTTATGCCAAAAAGATGAAGAACATGATGAATGGAGAAAAGAATACGATGGGAGCAAAATTCTATTTTCTCTTTTTCTTATTTAGCGCAACAACCGTTGACGGTAAAGCCCGCCTGTACAATCAATGGGCAAGCACTCATGACGGGCATGTTGTTCAGCCGCGCGAATGCCCCTAAAGACTATGGCAAACATCATATTTTCGGATGATAGAATTGAGACGGAACACAAAAAAGAAAATCATTTATCGTTTTTTTACACTTTTTAGATATTTAGATATTGTACTGATTCCATATTTCGCCTGGCGCCTTTTTCTGCTTGGCTTAAACATACTGTGGGTTAATGCCGACATCATACAGCGGGTGCTGAACTGCCCCAGATGCTAATATTAATCATGCTTCTTGTTAGTTCGAATTAAAGTAACCTAAAATAACACCACGGAAGACACCAAACGCTCACCGCCAGACCGTTCTGCACAACGACGACGTATACACTGCTCGGTGGTTACAATATCTACTGAATGGCCACATTAAACATTAACAAATACGGACCACACGGATGTGTTTGATACGATACGAAAGCTACCCCAACATTGTGGACAGCTTGCACCAGCAGAGACGGAAGAGTCACACTTTTCACTCTCTGTCACCCCTTTTTGTTACGTAGCAACCGGCATCTGTTCCGTTCTCGTTGTGTGAATGTTGATTGTTGATGGTGGTTCATTCGAGCTGTGCACATGGCCCCAGGGATTCATTCAATATGGCACCGATATACAACATCCAATAAGAAGGCGTTTCTACCGGAGTGTTCATTTCAAAGAGGCGGAGTGTGTTAGTTATTGCATAAAAGCAGGGGAAGAAGGACACCATCGTTGCATTTTAGATCGTCTTTTGCGTACACTTAGGATCGTTTTGCTGCGGAAACTGGATACTTTTGGTGATCACTCGGCGAAGAAAGTGATCCAAAACATAGCAAATCTGCTCATCTTTATGTACTACATCGCAGGGGTTGCACATTTACATTTCCCCTCCGACTCGGACGGAGCACAACCCTTGCAATGTGTGGAGAAAATCGTTGGCTTTGTTGTTGGCTCATCAACGAAATAAGCAGGAGAGCCAATGAACATAGGACCGCCGAAACAATTGCAATGGATTTTGAATGACCGAGAAAATGGGTTTTATGTAATGTTTTTCCTCCCCCGGTGCCGGGTCGTTACGCAGCATATACTGCCGTTCCTTGAGCTCAACCTCATTTGTTAGTCCTTTCGCATGCTCGGAACATCGTTGCCAAACGATAAAGTCGCATATGAAGCGCGTATATTGTCGATTAGCAGTTATTAGGCTTCCCGAAACTCTTCGCCCGAGCAAGGGAGATGGGGGAGTGGGGTGGTTAGTTGTGGTGGTTTTTATGATGGTGAGATCTGTTCGCTTTTACAGCGAGAATGTAACAGAAGCTTGATTAAGATACAGTTTGCCACTGTATCACATACGGACAGGCGAACGAAACGTGTGAGTGGTGTGAGTAATTGGAAATAATCAAGTTTCGATGCTCCGTAACAATTGTTGAAACAATTTGAGTTTAATGAGCGTAAGGTGATTGGCGACAAATCGTGAATGTTATTATTATGTTCAATGGGTTAATATGTTCAGCCATTTCATCACTTTTTTCAGAGTTTTTGTTGTACCGATGTGCTAATCTAATACACTTTATGAAATGAATGAATTATATAATTTTTGTGTGCAGCAACAATATTTAGTAGCAAAAGCACATCAGAAAAAATTACCTAAAACCATGATTTGTATAACTATTGCTGATTTCAGAATACGATAGGATACCCAAAGTTTTTAATACGACCTTGATAAACTAAAAAATAAAAAATATGTGATGTATAGAAAAGGAATCAGTGGGGAAAAACGTTCTTGATGAAAAAAATATCTAAATCTAAATAAATATAATAATGCTTAAAATGATTCGAAGGTGTAATATTCTCCCTGAGAAATGATGATTTTCAATAAAGAACAATGTTTTTTTACAAATCTTCTAGGACAAGATTAAATGCTTCGAAGGATTGTTGTTCTGTACAGCTAGCATAATTTGGTATTTGTTTGATGATATTCTACACACAGGCAAACCAGATATTATTGATCATTTTTTCAGCGCAAACGTACTGAGACAGAATTTCAAGACAGTATTCAAGATATGTTGAAGCTAATGTTAAGCAGTGATAGAGCCCACATGAATTTAATAAAATTTATGAGGACAATTTCGTGGTAGTAAAGTATTTTTGTTATTTTGGGACGGTCGTAGCTTCCGATGACGAAGATATTAGCGAAATCCGTTGCAGTATTGTATCGGAAAAATATATCTAATATATACATTATGTATACGGAAAAATAGGGATCATAAGATATAACAAACTCGTAAATTCCATGAGTCTTTAGAAATATCCACAATCGAAAATATATCACAAATAGAAAAGGTAAGCTGTTACATGACATCACTAGAAATGATTTTGATATGATGAGCTTCTATGTCAGTGTGTTGGAGCATGACCAGTGGAGGCGAATGACGAACCACGAATTAACTTACCTGTTTGGAGCATCAGACATCCTGACGGAGGAGAAGACTGCAAGGATTCAAAAGTGACATTAGCCATAAGAATGTCGTTTATGTTTTATGCAATGAAGAACGGAGTGTTAATCAAATGAAGTCATCGTAACAAATAAGTTCCATACAATTAAAAACTATTTCCAAATAAATACATTTACGCTACAGCTTCCTAAACAGTACAGCTACAGCAGCTACAACAAAGTATTAACAATTCTAACAAATAATGGACAGTTAATGTTAAGGGTAGTCAAATAGATTGGTTGCACAACACGTGAACCACCACGTTTTGTATTCAAACACATTTGTATTTTAATGAAAAAACAACAAAATTCGCCGGTTATATTTTACTTTTATCTCCCTTCCGGCAAAATTATATGTCCTCAATGTCCCACTATCAAAATGGTTTGGTTGTACCCATATGAAATAAAGCCACCCTCCTGTCTGCCTAGCTTCAAGTCAACACCTTTATGACTTAATAAATGTTGCCGCTTATTGATCCCGCTACCTTAAACCTGCCAGAAGGCATCATGAATGCTTATAAATAAATAACAATTAACTATAGAAACAAAACTGTAGAAAACAATTTACACATTAATTACACGAAATGTACTGCTAATAACACATTTAAGTATATAACGGCTACATTTTGGCAAATAAATAGCATTTCTTATCGATTGCCGTACGCTCATTAAACTCAAAATGTTTCAACAATTGTTACGGAGCATCGAAACTTGATTATTTCCAATTACTCACACCACTCACACGTTTCGTTCGCCTGCCCGTATGCGGTACAGTGGCAAACTGTATCTTAATCAAGCTTCTGTTACATTCTCGCTGTAAAAGCGAACAGATCTCCCCATCATAAAAACCACCACAACTAACCACCCCACTCCCCCATCTCCCTCGCTCGGGCGAAGAGTTTCGGGAAGCCTAATAACTGCTAATCGACAATATACGCGCTTCATATGCGACTTTATCGTTTGGCAACGATGTTCCGAGCATGCGAAAGGACTAACAAATGAGGTTGAGCTCAAGGAACGACAGTATATGCTGCGTAACGACCCTGCACCGGGGGAGGAAAAACATTACATAAAACCCATTTTCTCGGTCATTCAAAATCCATTGCAATTGTTTTGGCGGTTCTATGTTCATTGGCTCTCCTGCTTATTTCGTTGATGAGCCAACAAAGCCAACGATTTTCTCCACACATTGCAAGGGTTGTGCTCCGTCCGAGTCGGAGGGGAAATGTAAATGTGCAACCCCTGCGATGTAGTACATAAAGATGAGCAGATTTGCTATGTTTTGGATCACTTTCTTCGCCGAGTGATCACCAAAAGTATCCAGTTTCCGCAGCGAAACGATCCTAAGTGTACGCAAAAGACGATCTAAAATGCAACGATGGTGTCCTTCTTCCCCTGCTTTTCTGCAATAACTAACACACTCCGCCTCTTTGAAATGAACACTCCGGTAGAAACGCCTTCTTATTGGATGTTGTATATCGGTGCCATATTGAATGAATCCCTGGGGCCATGTGCACAGCTCGAATGAACCACCATCAACAATCAACATTCACACAACGAGAACGGAACAGATGCCGGTTGCTACGTAACAAAAAAGGGGTGACAGAGAGTGAAAAGTGTGACTCTTCCGTCTCTGCTGGTGCAAGCTGTCCACAATGTTGGGGTAGCTTTCGTATCGTATCAAACACATCCGTGTGGTCCGTATTTGTTAATGTTTAATGTGGCCATTCAGTATATATTGTAACCACCGAGCAGTGTATACGTCGTCGTTGTGCAGAACGGTCTGGCGGTGAGCGTTTGGTGTCTTATCTGGGATGTTGTACATATGATTTGATTTTGGTGCATCAGAAGGTGTTACCGCACGTGACCCAAGTGCATTTGTACGATTAGTGCTGTGTGTAGATAACACTTACTAGTGATTGTTTGTGCATGCGAAAAAACAGTGTGTATCGTGACAGAGACGCTGTGATATTGGCCAAAGAAAAAGCTAGTTTTGTGCATTAAAACGATTTAATTCATTATTGCTGGATTGAAGTTTTGCTCAGAATCAAGAATCAATCTAACAGAGTGGCTTTATAGAATGAGCAACCTTGAACCACAACCACAACCGTTGCAGTATAATATGACCGGTGACACGGATACGACAGATGAGGCGCCGGGACGCTTGGCAGAAGGTGGTGAGCTTAGTGGCAATACAGTGCCCAACGTGGAGCTAGCGATGGCACCAGCATCTGATGTAATGTGCAGAAGTACGAAAACCAGCAGCAATGCCAACTCCTTCCGCATTGAAGCCCTGCTGGCTAGCAAGGAGCACGAGAACAACAATAGTACAGGGGCTGATTTATCACCGGCACGCTCAAAGACGAACAACCTGGACCTGATCGCGGATGGGTTTAATCCGAGCGATGATCGCCACTCAAGGTATTTGATGTTTCATTTTTGTTTGTTGTAGTTAAATTCAATGGAATCTTAAAGTGGGATTACATCAACTTTACGACGGAGATAATATGGCAACTAGTCACTCCAATTAATGTGAGAAAAGATCAGATGGAGAAATGCTGAAAACTGGCATTAAAGATGCAGTGAGGATTGCATAAGATAAGAAAAAACATACGACAGAATAGAAGTAACGTGCCCGTAGATTTTTCTGTAATGGGCAGGTTTATAATAAATAATATTTTCCCTTGTATATTTTTTGAATCGTTTCAAATGAATATACAAACATGATTTACATGTTTTACATTTACATTTACATGTACAAACAATGTTTCATGTTGAAATAAAAAAATGCTCGTTTTGTTTCCGTCTTTTTTCTTTGTAACATTCTTTTTATCAACAAACTCTGTGGGTTGTAGCGAAACACATGATCGTTTTTATATTTATGCAATTCCAATACAGTAAACGAGAATTTGAAGTACGCTTTTACTTTTAATTTCACAGCTTCGGAATTTGTTTTTGGTAATTATATATTCTTTAATTAGCGTATGCCAGATAATTATTGATAAACTGCTGTACTGATAAGAAAAAAGCAGATGTTGAAATTATGGAAACTCAAAGATTGTTTGTGAAGAATGTCCTTAGGTGTATTACAATGTTTTTCGGGACACTTGCTAATGAGTAACGTCCACCATTAAGGTACAGTAGGATAATTGATTAATTAATTCCAATGAGAACAGTATTTTTCAACGATCACGAGATGTTTTTCAACAGTACAGCTGTCACAAATATGTTACATTGGATGAAAAATATCTCACCAACGTTGAACAATGCTGTTCTCAATAGAAACTGACCCGGAAAACGGTTCAAATGATAAAATAAAGTTTAGAGTGGGATTGTCTTCTTTTTGGTATAATGATTTACGCGGTCATGCCGAGCTAAACAGGCTTTAGAGACTTATTATTAAATTCTACGCAGCCGCAAAGTCAGCCCTTGTTACCGGGGACGGTAGGATACGAGGCTTGAACCAATGACGGACATGTTGTTGTTAAGTAGTGCCGGTTGACGACTTTATCATGGGACCGTCCTTCTATAAATGATCACATATTTTTATTTTGCGTTAATCAATTAACGTTTTAACGATCATAAGATTTGCATGACTAAATATGCCAATACAATACTATTGGAAATGTGAAAGTAAGAGAATATCACTAACAAGTCGTTCAGATATATATTTGCCACCTTAGACACATGTTTTATTTCGACATTCTGTCAGTTGCGGATTTAATGCGGATTTTTAAAATGCGGATTTAATAATAATTTAACAATCGAGATAATTTTAGAGATGGTTTTTGTAGAAGGGGAAAATAGTTGTCAGACCTAGAAAAAAAAACAAATAGTAACAGTTAAAGCGTAATCCCGGAGATGCGTTGTCGCTATTTAATTAATAAATGCCGATGGTATAGTGAGTTGTAGCATGGGCTCATAGTTAAAAGTTAGTAATATATCGATCCCCACGTAGACTAAATTTCCTCGAAATAAAATTTTATTGTGTGGAACTATTTTGATAAAAGGCGCCCTTCAAACACAAGCATTTATTATTTTTATAGAGACTTTCAGCCTATTAGCCTCATTTCGAATAAGTATATTATAGATAGGATTTTTTATTTATTTAAATCCAATTGAAAAATAACTGTGCTAATAGACGTAGACCAAATATTGCCGATAGAAAAGTAGCTCAATTTTGCAAACAAAGCTATCTGTCTCGCAAGACATTTCTGCTTTATTCTAAACAGTCGTATTAACCTGTTTGTGAACAAACAAGATTTTCCTGTGCGTAGCTTTTTTAATACAGAACTCAAAAAACATAAACTTAAACTAATCTTAACTTATTTTGTTTATGTTTATAAACAAAAAAGAGGCAGGTTCTCCCCGTGAATTAAGCTACTTTAACTTAAACGTTGCGAGTATTTATCATCGCAATTAATCGAAATTCATCATACTTCAACGAAAACCAGCGCGTTTTGCGCAAGAGACAAAATTCGCTTTACGTCTATTTGCGCAGTAATATATACTAAGCGTTAAGATAAAGCATTAAGAAGTTAACGTATCTTTTATAAATGATGTTTCGAATATTTAACATTCAATCTGAAGTAGTGCTAACTACAAGAGATGTTACGAAATGGTTTTAAACACAAACAATTAAACAATAAATGGCAAAAACATTGGTTTTTCAAGATAAATACCGTCTCGCTAGTCTATATGCAAACCAAATCGACGTGGATAATCATTTCCTCAAATATGCCTCTCATTTTGCTTATTGTTTCATATCGCCTGCTCCCCTCATCATTGATTCATGATGCCACACAAAATGGCCGCTTGAAAGTAATGGCACTAGTGGCCAAACGGACAAAGTGCTATCCCAAATGGGAAGTTATGTGGGACTACTAGGGGACGCCAAAGTAAGTTCTATTATGAAATGTAATTAGAGTTTTTGCCCACTCAGGCGTGGTGAGAAGGTCGGAAAATGGTGGAAAGCAACCATCCAATTCCATACATAAAGCAGAACGAAAGATCAGGTGGCAAACGCGTGGATGAGTAGGAACGAGTAAATGGAAATACAACGAACGAAGCAAAGTGAAAAATAACCAAAGAAATAGCACGCTAACCGTCGGCACTAATTGGCGATTAGTGCTTTTGCTCTGTAGTAAATAATGAGCCCGGGTGCTTTGGAGTGTTCGTTGATTGGAACAAAATTGGAATTGGTACCTTGGTAGTGGGCGGCTAAGTGGCCACGGTTTATGGCCTATTTTGAACAAGGGAGGGGAGGAGGGGGGTTGTTAGCGGAATGGGAAGTGAAATGAATCGACAGTTGAAATGAAAATGGCAGAACTTGAACCGATTTGAAGGATGATTTTTATTTATTTATTGGAGGTTATTTGAGCTATGAAGGAAAAAACTAAGTTTTTTTAAATTTCTTTTTACAACACCAAATATTTCTAAAGTTCTACAACTTTCTATTACTATACAACTAGCTAATAAAGATGTTTTTCGATCATCGAACTGTTGCTGAACCTCATTAAATTATTCCTTTTTCAGACCTTCAAGCCAGTCAGTCTTTTTTAACTCACTGTTTATACTAACGCAGCTTTTTAACATTTTTATGTAAAGCTTGGGTTTGATAAAGAAAGTGTTGTTTTTTAGTTGCTCTGTTGTTCTTATTTATGTATCAAAAATGGAACAATGTGTTCATAATACAATCACGCATAACTCAGAGTTTCATATAAGTTTTATGGATTCCAAAAGGGAATGATGATAATTGTACATTTTCCTAATACAGTATCTTAAAACTAACATTCATTTTCTTCATTTTAATTTATGAAGAAGAAAAAAATCCATCGTTTCGTTCCCGATAAGCAAGGAAACAAGCTTGATTACTTTTTCATTCCTATGATTGATGGTTCAAACAAGATGATTTGAAGTAAGCGCGCAGAAGATAACATTTACTGATCTCAATATACCGCCAAATGAATTTAATTTCATTACCGTGATTCGACACTGTGGTCGTTTTTAATTAGTGAGATTAGAATTTCGGCACACAAATCAATGAACTCGCACACACTGAAAATTATCAGTCTCGTAATTTCTATTATGATGAGGTTACTGCTAGCTACTATCAAAGTTACTAATAATATCGATACACTTATCACATGAACAATTCGGACGCGTGTGGACCGCCCGAAAGGTGTGCGTTATCAGCCAAACTTTATCAAAACAGCACCAGCAACAACTCCTGCAATGAATGTTATTGTGGGATCGTTTAATTACCGTACAGAATGATAACTGAAACACCCATCGTATCGCACAGATTAATCATCGTACAGAGGACAGTAGCAATCACTTACATGACAATTCCAAATTAATTTACCACACGCTGATTATGTGGCGCACCCGTCAATGCTGATTGATGCTGAAAAACACCGTGACTAGAGTACGGCAAACGGCATAGAGTGCCTACGTGCTGGCAGATAGTTTGATTGGCTTATTATTTCCACATGGACGCCCGATACGCGTCACGTTTTCACACCGGTTGGGCTAATTAATGAGCGTATTTGATAAGTGTGTGTGGGACACTAATTGATGGCGAGGTGAGCTGGTGCTTTTGTTATCATTTTCGGATGTAATTGATGAAAGGTGTGTGATTTAGAAGGGACAGTTTCTGAATAAGGGCTTTTGGTGGTTTTGTTACGGTGGTGAGTCTGCAGTTTATAATGTACAGTGATTGTATTAGCTTTAATAATATTCTTTTCCTAATAATTCTTTTCAACAAGAAAAACCACACGATTTTGAGATGCATAATTGTTTGTTCATCACCCAGCGGTTTTCAACCGTGGAGGAATTAATAATAAGATTTGAAAAACGATTTTTCATCCAATAATCATCTGAAGCTGAACATTGTAGATGGTTGTTGAAACTAGAAATTGCAGTGCAGTGCAAGTTTCTGCTTAAACCTGTACATAATGTTGCGGTGCTCGTTGAAATAATTAAATACTCCTGTAAACTCTGTGATTTCAAATTATTTGTTTTGCATAAAAAATCGGTAAAACTCGTTCCACCCAAATCTTCTTTTTTCCCAAACTTTAAACCGCTATCTCTTTTATGGATAGTACTACATAAGCAATAAAGGAGTTGATATGAAATGTACAAGAGTTTTGAAGTTATTAGAAGAATCATGTTCTACTAATTTTATAACGATTTGTCTAAAGCCCATCTTGGTGGGTTTGAGAATCCGAGTGTTACATGTTAAGGGCCGTGATTACGCAGGCATTTAAAGCTTAAGAAGAGGAAATTTTAATGCTTAAGAAGAAAAAAAGAAGAGAAATAAATCCTACTTGCATCTTACATGGGGGAAAGCTGCTAAAAGGATAAAAACCACTCTCATAATCCACGGCATGGTTAGTAACTGTCAATTAGTATATAGATGGGTTGATAACGATTTCTACCGATAGAGGATTACATTTTAGTTTTCTTGCTGAAACCATCAGAGAAGCCATAAATACCCTCTACTATTTATTTAGCCTGCTACAGTGGTGGACACCTAAAGTCAGACACCTCATATTTTCACCTATTTGTTGACTTTGGGAAATCCTGGACAGTTTCTCAGACCATATATTTATTTGGTCTCGAAACTTTAGAACACAGGAGAAATAATGCTCAATGTATTTTCATGCATAAACTATTAAATGGGCTTATTGATGCACCTGAAATTTAAAATCTGATCAGCTTTTCTGCACCTACTAGGGATCTTAGAAGCAGGTCTTTAATCAGGATCCCATTTCGACCTTTTTCTTTTGGCGCTAACGACCCTTTAATTAAAATGTGTGTCAGCTACAATAGACTTGAATCATCTGCAGATTTTCATATCCCTGTTTCTCACCTTCGTCAGTTGTAAAGGGCTAGTGTTATTTATGTTTAAGTTGTTTACTAATTAAGAATTTGTATCTGTTATTTAGGCCTATTGCCCGATAACGTAAATAAATAAATAAATAAATAAATATTGGAAAACTTTCTTCACGCATCGTAAGAACATTCTTCAGCTATGCTTTTGCCAATAATCAGGCCGATATATTCAAAAATCTCGAAGCACCATGCATAAATGAATGAAAAGGTATTAAATTTATTGCGGCCCACTGAATGTCGGACAGTTTCCATTCTTTAGCAAAATGACCTACGTAGCTTGCCAACATTGGGCAATATCGTTCGAAATTGGAAATATCAGTCATTAGAGTTCATTCAATTATGTTGGGTAACACTATGTGCGGATTACATAACCTAAGTCAAGCGCATATGTCTACCAAACAAAAATACATTCGAAATTGCAGACTCACCATAGTAACAATTCCACCAGAAGCATCATTCAATAATTGTCCCTCACAAATCACACACCTTTCATCTATGGTTCGAATTAGCCAAATGAAGTTGCTTAGTAAATTTGTTTTTCAAAGGAAATTATTGTCATTTCAAAGTTATTATTTTTTATGGAAATAGTAGGAATATACCAATGGTAAAGATTTTGATAGTTTGTCTGCCTAATTCCTTAATTAACACAAGTTAAATGATTGCAACAAAGGAAGGTGCAACACTTTAGGTGATGGCTACCGTAACGATTGAAATATTTGATTCCATGCCTCGAATAACTTATATGAAAAGTAAGATAAGTAATCCAAGATTTGGCATGGATTCATATTATGAAGACATGATGCAACAATTCTAAACCTTGCAAGCTATTACTCAAACTTGCGATAAGCGATTTCCTGGGCGCACAAATGATTGCCTCCGTAATACGTGTCATTTTCAAAATCAGAATCATACATAAAAGCTGTTCGATGGTGCTCAATCTAGCTTACTGTGCTGTGTTAGTTTCATTCTGCTGAACATGTCATGTCCACAATTTATGTATGTAGTCATTTTGCCCATCATCAACGCGTTGTGTACCGTTCACCAAATCCTACAAATCAGTAGAAAAGCCACACACACACACACACACACACACACACACACACACACACACACACACACACACACACACACACAGCATCCAATCTAGCAATCCGAAGGATGTACCTTTCACTTAGCCGAAGGAAAAATGCCTCCCCCGGGAAGGAGGGAAGAAGCGGTTGGCAAATCGAACTCGGGATACTGAACCGAGTCCAACAAATCATTGCGCAATAAACGATACATGCGCATTGTGATTGTGTGCTGAATGCTGGTGGTGATTGCGTTGATCTGCTACTGCCGGGAGGATTGTTGGTGGTGCCTTTCGAGTGCTGCCAACCACTGGGGGACGCAAGGACTCCTAGGATGCCGAATACGTACGTACTTATGTACGTGTGTAGGCGTACATGTTTGGAAGCACCCTGCCGTAGCACATAAGATGATTGTTGCGGATTCCATTCTGGCAAGCCCCACGTTTGCCGTCTCCGCGCTTTTGTTCCGATATCAAGACGCCATCCATATCGTTATGTTTTTGGGAGCAAGTCAGAAGAGGGCTACGTTTCGCGTTTGCAGACTGCTGCTGCTGCTGCTACTGCTGTCTCTCTTGTTTGCCGTCTGCTTCTATATTTCATTTGCCAATCAACAATTGTTTTGCTCCATGAGAAACAGATCTTGCGATTTATACAGTGGGCTGAAGAAAAGTGACATGTTGATGGGGCACATCGTTCGGGTTGGGGACGGATAAATGGATATGTGAGTGTGTTTGAATCGATGGTAATTGGATCGAATGTGTTATGTTTGTGTACTGTGTCCTAAGGCGAGGTAAGAAAGCACCATGGTGTGGCAAGCGGGACGGCGGCGGTCGGTTGAATCTGATTTCGAGATTTCGCTAATGTGTTTCTGTCTAAACTTTTGTACCACAGTTGTCGAGAGCATCTCTCCGTTACTAATGCAATCATGCGATGTGATTTGTTTGCTGAGCTGAAAGTATCGGCTTCCAAACATCGAACGAGTTGGAGCGTTCGAGTTGCCATATTTTTGAATTGCCAACACGGGAAACAAACGCATAAATCCTACTTTAATCTGTTTTTGTAAGTTTTATAATCGTCACATATTCGTTGACGACAGGCAATTGAGAAGATTGATTGGAAAATTGTTCAAATCTATAAGACGAGATTCGTCACGTTCAACGAACCAATAACTAAGTATAGTAAGTTTAATTAAAATTACTACAAATTATGTATAAAATGTCGTTTTGTGTTTCATTACATTAATGACCTTCATAATTAAACCTTGGAGAAGATCAAAATAGATGACTAATTTGCCCTTTAACTGCCATGATGATGGATGAAATTGATGTGTATTGCTTCGTATTTTATCAAAACTAACTGTACATATAAATCAGTGGTCTCCAATCTGTGGTCCGTGGACCACTTGTGGTCCGTGTCGCTAACAGATGTGGTCCGCGAAAGAATTTATTTTTGAATAAAAGCTAATTACAATACATATCGTGCAATTTTTTCCAACAATCATTGTTAAGTATTCAACAGCCATGTCTAGAATAGGATAAAAACATATTTTTGATCAAAAACGTTTAACTAAGTCTACAAAATGCATGCCCTCAATCGATGTGGGCCGCGGCAAATGTATTTTCAAAGCTAAAGTGGTCCGCGAACCTAAAAAGGTTGGAGAGCACTGATATAAATGATAAGGAAAAATTATGTTGCTGACCACTAATGGTTTATTGATCTGTGCCGAAATTCTTATAAAATCATAATATAAACGTGGCACGGGTAATATGGCTAGTTATACAGTTCACGCTCGGTAATCCATACTTGATCAAGTGCGAATTATAGAATGACGTTTTGATGTGTTTTTAAAATATAGCTTTTTTGTTTCGGTTTATGAGTTTATTATTACATTACATATATTTTCACGTTGTGCAAAGAAAGCTTGTAAATTAAAAAATATAAAGGTATTTACTTTTTTTAATCAAATATCACTACTTTTGACCGAACACTGTTCTTCACATGATGTTGGTTGTCAAAAGTGCGGATTATCGAGCGTGCGGATTAAAAAGGTGCGTTTTATCGAGCGTATACTGTATGTCAGTCATATATATGCCTTGTGCCACGTGACAGTGAGCTTGTTAAATCAATTTTATGAACTAAATTCCTTATTTTCAAATCTATTTGTGGTTATGATATAATAAAGCTGGCCGTTGGTTCTCATTATAAAATTGGTTGAAACTACAATAATCTGTTTCTTTAAGTGAATACAATGGAATGAAATGAAAAATAATAATCCAGTTACTGGGAGATTTTTTGTATGAATGTCTTAAAAATTTCATTTAAATATTATTTTATTAATGTCTTTATTTTAATTCCATTTTAATGAATCGTAATAAAATATTCTTAAGTGGCTGGATAATATCTAAAATACAGAAAATCCGCGGGTCCTTTGAAACACGGATTTCTTAATTTGATAGTTTTTTGGGCAAATTGTTCTCCCAAACTGACACATCAATTGTCAAATAGAAAATAAATTACCGTTTAGTCAATTTTTCTATTGAAAATCTTCCAAATTATAATTATAATCATTAGCCAAAATCATATGAAATAATTATTTAAGTAACTAAAACTACTCACTTCAAGTAAATTTACACGAAAATTAGTTATAATTTGACGCAAAACAGCAAAATTCTACGTTTTGACAGATTTCTTGATGGTGCACGTGATAATAGCGCATCTCGGGAACATCCTGTAGTGTAAAATGTATCAAAAAAGGCTTGGAAATACAGCATCATTAATTCAATTCGCTAAAGTGTCAAGTTTCATCATTAAACGATTGCAAAGGGGTTAACCTTCACAACACTGTTCATACATTTTGCTTAACCCCTAACTACAGGGTATTATTTATAACTGATCTACGCTTCAAATAGATACGCAACAATATCGAAAACTTTGCGCCATACGGTGCCGCTCACCAGAAGGGAATGTCAACGCGTCTCCGTACCTCACACGCGACCCGGGAACCAAATACAGCAAACATTGCGTTATCTAAGCGCTATCTGTTTTGCTACTACACCAGTTGATGGGGTGAATCGTTGGTGTAATGTCAGTCTGTGGTGCTATCAGTGGCCCATAATTGTGTCATCGATTGGCCTGACCAGATTTGATTTGATTGACCACAGCAACTAATTTGGTACATTAGTTCGGGAGTACGCCACTGATAAGCAGTGTGGAATGGTTGGCAGTGGGGAGACAACGAGTGGAATATTAAAATGGAATAGATTGTTAAGCAAAGCTGATTACTAGCATCGTACTCATATATAGCGCGGTACATGCGGTGCGAATAATTGATTGATTGATTGAATGTAAACAACTATACTTTTGCTCAAAACGCTTCTACATTTAAGTTAAACAAAGTTTCTACAATTAGAAATGATTAGATTGATTAGAAATGAACATTACAAAGGATTGATTGCATGAAGCTATAAAATCCAAAGGTTCCTTGGTATAGTCATCAAGTCATGAGACTTGTCAACATGCATATCATGGGTTCTAACCTCATATGAACCAAGCTCGCTGAGCCATCCGTGTTATTAATAACACACGTAAAGATAAACGAGCAATTTTTAAAAAGCTCGTTTTGATAAGGAGAAGAATAATAAATTTATATGACTTTTGTCTTTATAACAGAAACCATTCAATACCCTATGAACCTTTGTTAAACAATGCTATTATAGAATGCATAAAAATTATGATTAATTTAAAACTAACTGAGTTAACTTGTAATGTTGTGCTTTTTTTACCACACTTTAATTTGCTTTGAGCTGACAAACGTAAATCTTACTTGAGGCACTGCTTTCCATCGTTTCAGATCCGAATCGACCTTCTCTTCCGACTCCTGCTCATCGATCAATCCTGGCAGTGTGGAGCCGCAGGATATAGACGATTGTGCAATGAATCAAATGGCCAAATCGTCCTCACCTAACCAACACGACTATCTGCCGTTCTACAATCTCTGCCCATCGCAGGTGATCTTCACATCGAACGCGTCCACCTTCGACACACATCCGGCCGTCTGCAATAAAAGCATACCGGTAGGTAACAAAACACAGCCACGGGTCTTTGCATTCACGTGCCGAGCATGTTTGGCGTGAAAGAATTATGCAAATTGGGCCCATTCGCACACATGAGCTTTTTATGATAATTGTGTATGGTAACAAGGGTGCTGTTTTTCTTCCATTTTTATGCACTGGCAGGTTGACGCTGGGAACCGGTTCCATTTCATGCAGCTACCTCAGCTAGAGCTTCTAAGGCACCACAACATCTACTATCCTCGAATCACGGAGCTTACAGGTACGATAAAACGATAATATGATACACATGGTTTGGGCGCCTTCGTCTTCTGCCACATTGACCGGAGCAGTTGGGCTACGTGCAGAGTTTTGCACATTTTTCCCTTTCCAATTGTATCCATTTGGGGTTTGATTGTTACATGTCATAACGAATGAATAAATTTAGCAGAACGTGTTACATTGTTTTGATTGTGTGCGAAACAGCACATTTTTATACTTGGAAAATCTCGGCAAAATCATAAATGGTCTTTCTCTTGCCACTGCAAAAAGAAAAACGGCTACATCGTATGCTAATGCTAGTGGCTTATAACCAAGGTGTTAAAATTATGATTATTCTGATTGGACTAGCGGAAACTCTGTAGCAATATAGCTATAAAAATCGAACCAAATACTTTTACAATAGGACAGATAACCGAATTAAAAATGTTGGATATGCGTATGAATTTAATCGATTTTTTAACTTACTAGTTAATTTGGCCTAGTTACAGGGGTATGCAAGATAATTTCAAGGGTATTTAATAACTTCAGCATGCGCGCAAAGGATTTTTCTAAAGACAACGCAAATTTCAGGGGACTTTTAACTTCAACTCCAATACCTTAAGAGAAACTGATTCAGGGCCCATACAGATCCTGGGATTGATCCCGAACGCAAGTCGTTCCTGGAATTTTACAGAATTTATACTGATGCTGGTACTGATTCCGATCTCATACATGTTAGAATTAGTCATGAACCTACACTGGCCTTGGAACTGATCCTAACCCCTTACCGGGCCTTTAACTGATCATGACACCATACCGGTCGTAGAATTGATCATGTCCCTATATCGTTCCTAGAACTGTTCCCAAAGCTGTTCTGGTCTTGGAATTGATCTCACTCTCTCAACTCATACCAGAACTTACACTGAATACACCGGTATGGGGGTCCTAGAACTGATCAACACTCTAATCAGATCCTGTAACATAACCAGTACTGGAACTGAACCATTAAGACTGGAAAGTTTATCTTAAGAGACATTTGTGTAAACATTTTGTTTTACAAACACATGTTTATGCAGTTTATCAGTTTTTGTTAAAAACTAATCCTTATGGCACTTAGTTTTGTTTTGTCTAGTTTTGAGGTTTTGTACAATGCCCTTCAACGTATGTTGTGTCGCAGAATGCAAAATTGAAGATTTGTTGCTATTTTATCATCTGTTTTCAATTAGTTTAAATCAGTCTTTCTGTAACATCACAGACACGGCCTATACCCCTAATGGGCTTGAGTCGCAAGGACTTATTGATTACTCATAGTTAGTTCTACGTATGAGATCTATACGGAGCTTGAATCCCCATGTCGGGGTTAGACGGGCATATTGTTATGTCGTGCGAGTTGACGACTGTTCCACGGGGCCTATCTGTATCTGAAGGTCTACAGTCATGCATACTGAAAAATACGTTACCATATAAATGTCAGAAAATACTATGAATTTTTAGTAAGAACACGTTGTATGGAGTTGCACAAAATTTCCAAATTGTTTGCGAGAATAGAAAAATCAAATATAGTTCAATTGTTAGATTGATTGAAACACTGTTAAAACATTACAAAGTATTATTCATCACCAAATTCCGTTGTTAATCGTTAATTCTAAGAGAATGCATTGCAGGACATACAGTAAGAAAAACGTGAAAATTTTACATTATATCACAGCACAACCCTTTCTAGCTCTATCAGTGTCATGCACGTAGTGTAATTGGGTTGAATTTATACATCCATAAATATCATAATTGCAATCACAAGTAAAATCTTTTGCAAATGATCCCCATTTTCACTGAACCCCTGCCCCAAAACGGGAATGCATTGTTTTGATTTATAATTTCAGAACCAGAAGCTTACTGATCGCCCCGCTATCCCGCTTCAAAAACCTTAAGCAATCCTGTAAAGCAATCAGCCGCGTTTTGTAGCGAAACATTGACGTTGATATTATTGACATTGCCGATTTCGAGTCGGTTCGGTTTTTGCACAACCCGTCCAAAAACCGTTGGCGGTTGGGGGTTTATTTTGGCGTGTCAGCCAACCTCCCAGCGCGCAAAAGTTGAATGATTGATTTTTACACTGTTGAGGGTAAAAGAAATCGAGTTATCTCCGAATTTGTTAGCATGATTCCAAACAACCCGCCTACGCAAACACGCAGCCGCACACGCTGCAGGAATTGATATACGCTGCCATTTGCCACCAGGCAAAAAAAACCGGTCGTAGTGTTGAGCTTAAGCGAGCTGGTGTGGTTGAATTGTTGACATCAACGTGCTCGTTTTTTTCTGTTTTTGTTTGTAGTATCATCTTGAAGATAGATCACAACGAACAATGAGGAACTCTGTCCGCCGCAGGAAGGGAAAGCGAGCGAGAGGATAAGTAGCTACAATCAAGCAAGTGGTGTGGAAAAATGGATTCTTTCCTCCACATTAAAAAAAGAATACGATTGGGCTGGACAGTTTGTTTGGGGACAGGTCTCCTTGTCGTCTGGGCGTCACGTAATGTTGTGATTGTAAATTTGATGCCAGCTCATTGGTATGCTCGTGCAAAGCGATTTGCCATGGTGAATTGAAACAATTCAGTTGAAATATGTTTTATGGTGTAAGTTTTATTTCGACCCTGGTTTTATCGTTACATGCCTCTCATATTAATTGCAGCCTAGTCAACCCTTTCACGAAGAGCTTGTAGAGTTATTGGAATTTGGTATAATTTAATAAACCTCCTTAAAACAAATGTTATATTTCTATAATTATATAGTGTACCAAAAATGCTCTGAAGAAAAAAGATTATTATTAATAAATTATTGATAAATTATTATTGATTATTGATAAATTAATTTTGACAATTCAGAAAAGCACAGACTGCGAAGTACATATGGTTCATGCGCTGTTATTTCATTATGTCGTTTGTCCTGGCTCCATTAATTTGTACACATTTTCAGTTTGTTGATCCGTTTGCTGTATGGATTTTTAGAATTTTGTTTGTGCCTTCATGTACAAAAGTAGTTTGAATTTATTTGGAAATAATTTTTCCAATACCTTTAGCATTTGTAATTGACTATTTCAAACAATTTAATTTCAACAACATGAGCATCGAACAAACAAGCTCGGGTAACTTAAACGTACGTTAATACAAGGCAACGAAAATTTTTAGTTACAATTAAACAACGTTCAGAAAGGGATCAGACGTTCAGTTGGCCGTCAGATGTTTATTTATAGTTGAAAAATGTTCCATGGCTCGAAAACGGTGTATCTCGAATGCAAATTTGGTTTTTTTTTCGAGCATGTTAAGAATTAAGCTAAATTCTATTTTTTTGAATAGTTGGATTTATTAGTTTATTTTATTTTCTAAACAAAAACGAATATTCAATTATTCCAGAAAAACTAAACAATTAATTCGTTCAATTAATTAATTTAATAATGACATTAAGTGTTTAACCGGGACGCTCCCGTGGTACAATCATCATCTCGAACGACTCAATATCATACCCGTCATGAGTTCAACCCTTGTATGGACCGTCCACCCCGTAGCAAGGATTCACTATTCCGCTGTGTGGTAATGAAATAAGTCTCGAATGCCTGTATAGTAGAGATGGGTCAGACGTTTCATTTCACGGCCCGACCCGGAGTCGGGTGCGATCCAATCGGAATCGATTCCGACCCGTAGGTGCAGCGGGTGCGCTAGGTCGGAGTCGGAATCAAATCCGACCTGCGGGTGTAACGAGTTCGAGTCGACCCGAATGATGAGTAGGTACGAGAGAGCATAAACGACTCCGACCCGTTGGTGCAGCGAGTTCGGATCGGGTCAGGTCGAAGGTAGGTTCACTTGAATCCACCTTGGCCCGACCCGACCCGAACTCATTGCACCAACGGATCGGAGTCGCTTATGATGTCTTGCACCTACCGGAATTGTTGCACCTACTGAACCTACTTGTACCTTTCGGGTCGATCCGAACGACTCCGGGTCGCTTACGGATGGCTCCGACCCGATAGGCTCGGGTCGATCGGTCCATCACTACTGTATAGGCCGGCATGTCCGCGTAAGACGTTACGATATAGAAGAAGATATAGAATAGAAGAAGAAAGAATAAAAAGTGTTTTAACTACTACAAATCGTTTACACTAATATAGGATTTTATCATGTAAGAAAATCATGTTTAGGGAATGACAAAGAAAAATATAGTTAAAGATAACAAAAGAGCAATCAAAATATATAAATTTCTTAATTTAGTCTAAATTAAGTTTAAAATTGGAATGTTTCGTTAAAAAAAAAAGTTTCATCAATCTACGTGCCACAGCTCGATTCCCAACAATCTCTAATAAAATTCATCGCCTTTCCGAATCCGATTCGCTAGACGCACTGAGGGATCAATTTTATTGCAACATGATGCATATTTCTCCATATAATCTTTGCATACACCAGCACATCTGTACACTAGCCACACATGGCGTGCATTTTCCTTCACATCTTTCTCCGCAATTCACACTAATTGATTCCGATTAATCGCACCCCGAAAATAGCCGCCCACGGGTATGCCACTGAACCAGTCCCAATACGGTTAAGAGCATAACAAAAAAAAAAACAACAAATACAAACAGAAACTATAAACACTATGTCCCAGGCGCACAACGCACCCCTGCATGCGCATTCTAACGCGGCGCATTCACTGCACCGGCACCCGTTGAATGTTGGCAGGTTTGCGTGAAAATCATCACCAACTAGATTAGCACGCAGAGCCCAAACAAACATCCTTGCGCTAATCATCGTATCCCACTACCGCGCGTGGTTGAGGGTTGCTACGGAAATTTCCACCATGAGGTGCTGCTACGATCTTTGCGGTATGGTGTGGTGCGCATTTTGACGCTTAGGGCAGGAAAAGTTACCCAACGGAGGAAGCGATAGAGAACGACCCACCGTTTTCGTTCCCTGTTTTTTTTTTCTTTACCTCACTCACCAGATTGGGATACGGTGAAACATCTTCCAACCGGAGGGAACAAGCACACACCAGAAAGGATGACGATAATCCAGCGAAAAACTAAGCAAGTGTGGCGAAAAACCTGTCCTTCTGTCTGCCGCTATCGTGCACCGTGCATGGGTTGGTTTCTTTGTGACGGGACGAGGTTTTTCGCTGATGATCCCCTCGTTGACAATCCCCAACAATCAGCGGAACTTAAACGACCACTTGGTCTTTTATTGTCGCCCATTTAGCATGATCGTTTATGTCAGCAAGTAGGCACCGCAAACTGGGGTGGATTGAAAAGTTTGTGGAACAACCGTCTTAAGTGTTGTTTCGAAATTAATACATGCGCTTTTGACGTCGTTTAGTGGCAATATTTTTAAAACTGTATAGTGATAAAATTGTTTGCTTTTATATTCATTTAATTTTAATGTACATTGCCTTATTAATCCCATCCCCATACCCATCTCACTTAAGCTTCGAGGACAATTGCTACCAACGTTTTGCCCATTTTACACTAAAATTATTGCAATAATTTCTGTTTCTAACAAATTATAACTTATCACTGCATCGCAATTTGTATGGCAATGAAAGCAAACTATAAACGTCCCTCTTTGCGCAATCTTTGAGTCCCTCAGTACCGATCTAACCTGTCAACTAATACACATACACACACGCGCGCGCATCCCTATCGAGGGGAAAATCGGGTCTTACCAGTCTCAACCCAAAACCCAGGGGTTAGGGTAAGAGGCACAAAGTAAATACTTTCGGTTTCAATAATTTGATTGCAGTTAACTAGGGTCACTAATCTTTCCTCGGCTTGCTGGGGATGTTTTTGCCGGTGCTCATTTAATCCACGCATAGCTACGCTCTTTGATTGCACAGCGCACACACACATACATTCACACAGACACACTTACACCTAGACACCACCCCGAACGGCACACCAATGAAGCGGGAAAATGCCCCGGGAAAAAGGTATCACCGTATACCACCGTTTAACGCCCTTCCCATTAGAGACGATAGCAATCAAATTAAACAAATTAACTTTGTACAATGACATCTGTTCTATTTACTCTGCACGCTGATAGCGTTTTCGGGCGGATCCCGCTTTCTCGCTCTGGCAGCTTCAGTTCGTTGATATTTGTCGATTTTTCCGCCTCTTCTGCTTCTGCTCTTCTGCGCCCTTCGAGGGCAGTAAAACACGCACCGTGCTCTTCGGGTTTGGTTTGTGATTTATGCCAGTTTCCCCCTCCCGCTCCTGACGACCTCTCGGATAACTTTGCTCCGATCACTGCCGATTCCGTCCTGCCAAATATGCCGGCCAGGCGACGAATTCGCCCTTTCGAACGAGGAACGTTGCTTCAAAAATTGCTCGCATATGTGCTAACAGACAAATTACTGCTCATCTGATTAGGTACTAATTGAATTATATTCATGGAGGTTTCGCTGCTAGTGGCAGCGGGTCTGGAAGCAACCCCGGCTCGGTCACTTCCTCAAGCTGCCTTTCCCTCAATTTTCCGCTATCGCACTATCGCTATCGCAGCGCGCAAACCGTGTGCCCTTCCCCTTTAAGCCTTATCGCTCACCATCGAATGCTGCAAATGCTGTCTGCGCCAATTAACAGCAGGGGGCTAAGTGTTTACAATCAATTTGATAATTTGATAAATAAAACCAGTCCTTCGGGAAGCGTTCAAGACTTGACGGTAGAAAGAGAGCGAAAAGACAGAGAGAGAGAGAGGTAATGGGCTCGAAGGATACACAGAGAAGGCAAGCTAACAACTTTACGACACCGATGATGACGATGATATCGATGATGATGTAGGTATATGTAGAGCCATTGCACCGCGAACAGGGACCGAACTATGCAATAGATAGCAGGAAACACCCGCTATACCTTGTGCACTTTGCCAAATGCACCTTGCACACATATTAGCCCCTAGATCGAGTGTTTGTTACGAATCGATTAGTGTGTTCGATATGGGGGTCGGTAATAGTTAGTAGCAAGCTTCCAGTCGAGCGTAATATAATTTAACACTTTATGCATCGCATTAATTAGTCACCAGCGCACTCAGCTCAATGAATCGCATGTTTGTCTACAATCAATCGAACTTGCTAATTGCATTCCATCACACGGTGTAATTGATTGTGTGTGTTAATATGCGATAACTTAATTAAAATAACAACAGTTTTGTGTTTGAATTTTAGTTTCAAATTTAATAGTTCAGTTTTATCAGTTCATGGTACTTTGCAAAATTTCAAATTTACATTATATTGTATTAGCAAATATTTAAAACATACAAACACATTATATAATTTATTTAATTTAATTTTAATTTAATAATAATTTAATTTAAAAATTTTAACAATTTGTTGTAAAATATGATACAATATTATCTTAAATTATGATTGTTTTTTAATACTTTATTTGTATTTCACCACCCTTTTCCTTGTACATTTGCATCTGAGGTCGTACATCTGTACATTTACAATGTCCTTAACCCTAATATTTGTTAAATAAGATTTATTAAATTCCCTTTATTTTACTATATCACCCTTATTCCTTCCGAACAAATTAATTAAAATAATAATCTCATTTAAGGAACATAATTTTATTATAGTTTTTAGAAGATGTACTGTATGTTTGATTCAAAATTCGGGAAAAGATACTTTTTAAGAAATTTCTTAACATTTTTTAAATTATAGTAAAAAACACTGTCTTCTTTCTGTCTTTCAAAGCCTTACTAATGAAGGATGAAAAAACGTTAAGTTTGGTTTATTTAGCCCTTGGAAATGGCAGACGCTGGTGTTCCTGAGTCTACTGCCAGCATCTTTGGTCCCTTGCAAATTGAGTTCTGAACTTTGTGGTATGCAAGCAAAGGTTGATTTGCCTGAATCAACCAAACAAGCTATTAGCTATTGCCTACAACCTACAGGCTATAGCTATAATCAACTTACTTAATACTTGACCAAAAACGCCCTCTCAATTAAAGAGTATTGTGCCTATCATTCTTGCGAAATCGCACTGAATGTGACATTGGCTATGTGGAAGATGTTTACGGATTGGAAACAAATGATAGTTGCAGTTTTCTTAAACCTCAAAAGAGCATTTGAAACTATGTCGAGGGAACTATTAATAGTCCTTTGGTTTTTTGTTAACAAAAGAGATGAAATATTTTACTAGTTTCATTCCATCTTATGAAGAATACCTTGCGATGGTAAATTGTCTGAACCTATTGAAAACACCCCTTGGTGTGCTTGTTTCATTCGCCAATTTTATTTGAATTCTATTTATTTAAATGAGATCAAAACGTGCTACCACACTGTAATGTCTACCGCCTTGCGAATGACACGGTAATAGATGTTGCTCACAACTCAGAAAGGAAAAGACCAATTTAATATTGACTTTCAGCTACTTGACAAATGGCTTAAAAAGTTAAAAAAAACTACAATAAAAGAGAAGCATGCTTATTTCGAACAGGAATCTACAACTTGCCCAAGGATTAACCAAGACAACATCAACAGTTCTAAATCAATGAAATATCTAGGAGTTGATTGATAATTGACAGCATAATAACATTATAGCCACACTTTGACTGTTTTGTTAAAACAATATTTAAAAAAATCAGTGTCGTAAGTAACCTTCATACAGATTCCGACACACGCTCAATAGCTAAACAATTATAAACAATAGATCAATATGGAGACTGCGAAAATGGCAATTCGTTCGTCATAGTCGTATTTTGCGATGTTCAGGCAACGCATATCAAAACATTATGCGTAGTGCTAGCTTGAAATGGGTTCAGTCGTTTTAGCCACTACATTAATTATTTGAAATGATTCTGAATTAAGGTAATTAATTGTTTTCAGTTTTGAGTGAATCTATAATTCAACAAAATTGAATTTATTTTGCATTGGACATTCCATGTTTAACATACCTATCAAAAATGCATTACCGTCGGAAGATTACGCTTGTCGTTGAAATATTACCCTATGTTATATGAAGTCATGAAGAGTGCTAGTGAACTTCACATTTATAAACTAAATTCTTAATCACCATCTACTATGGTGAGACTTGACTTTAATTCTGTTAAATGTAAGTTAGTTGTTCAGCCGTTAATTTACTCTCTCGTCCTCTTGTTAATGTTGACGAATTTCAAGATTCTATGCCTCAATCTGTATTATTTATTCCTTTATTACACACTTTTCTTCTAAACTAAGCACTTTTTGAATTTTTTCTTCCAAACGTTAAGGGATTATTTCTAAACATGTGTTGGTGGAGGGTATATCGTAATTTACGATCATATATCGTGCAATATATAATATATCATATAATGTATTATGTACAGGGTTTAGGTTAAGGATATATTACATAACATTTTGGAGAGGGTATATCATAAAAAATATAAAATAGTTTTCATTACAGGTAAGAAGGGAAAGAAATTTGTTTAATCTACAGGCGACTTCATTGTAGTTTTTTTTTTATTGAACAGATCAACACGCATGTACTTACATTTAATAATAATTGTAACAGTTAGAGACACAACCGGGGATTCAATTCATGTTTGTTGATACTTATTTTTTTTATGTACACGCAATTAATTTGGCATTTTTGACTTATTACTACATTTTAATGACGATGTCAATCTTTAAAACAAATCATCCAATCAATCTGAGATCCAAAGCAGTGTAAGATCCACCACAGTTGCTTAAAATCACTTCTATAATAGTTGAATAGTTGATTGATTGTAGAGTGTCTTTTGATGATTCCGTACGAAAATTGATCTCCAACATCTATTTTTTATGGAAAAGCTATCCTCTTACTTGACAACTGCGCTTAGTATGGAATTTTAATTAATAAATAACAAATAACAAATTATTCCAGTCTCTGTTTCCTGTGCACAATTATTCATACATTTTTTCAGCAAATCATTACAAATAATCTATTATGAATGTAATAACATGCAATTCGTAAGGTTTAAAATTATTCAATTAGAAGAAACACCGTAAAACAAAACGCATTCCGTAGCTTTATCCTGAAAGCTGTTAGACTAAACCCGGTTTCCGGATGAGTCAGATAATGCAAATGTCCTTCGTTCAGTTAAATATTTCAAACCAGAGACAAAGCGAGTTGTTTAATACGGATCATAGTAGAAAATCAACATTTTTGGCACTGTTTCTCTGATACTCGAGTCACATAATTGGCCTTAATGCCAGTAAACACGTTTTACGACTCTCACGTAAGGATTTTATAAAATAATGTTATATTTGAAAATAAAAACGAAATAATTATGGTAAATGCAACAAATTGCATTATGTGTATTTTGAAATTTGGAGCTAAATAAGCAATACAGCTTGACCGTTTTTCCTGAAATAATATGTTGCAAAACAAATTTAAATAAAACATTAAACTACGCATATAACTCTGCACCTATGCATGCTTTGAATTACTTTTACTAACAACCAACATTCACTGTAGTTCTGAAGCACCATAGGAAGAAAATGCCATCCGCCGATACCCTTATTTTCTTTATGTATTGCACATGCACAAGCGCAGTCTCAATTGATCATTTCAATTGTCTTTATCAAAGATGAAGTGGGAGTGGCCAAGTGAATGAATTCTATGGCGCAATCTCACAAACTGCATCGGTTCTGTTTTTTCACCCATTGATGCACGTTTGATTGTAATTACTTTTATGCGTTTGTTATGTGCTGAACTATACAGAAAGCGTACAGTACGTGCGTAATAGTAATATTGCAAATTTAATGTTGATTTAAATTAATTTTGAAACAAAAAGGAGCAATGTGTCGAATAACTACTAGCAGTGTAATAATAAATAGCAGACAGGGATATTGCAATTAGTGCAGCATTTGCCATCAATTGCAAATGAAGTATTATAAAGTGATTATCATTCAATTTCGACATAGATAACAGATTAGCAGTGCATTAACGTTCTGAAGTCTAAACCGGTTTCAAAATTTGCAAACACTGTGGCAAGGTTCAGGCGACTGCTGGCGACTATGTTGGTTCGACATTTTAATATGCAAACAAAATTAGTCCAAAGTACTAACGCACAGCAGCGGCAGAGAGGAGACGGGGGTGGCAAACGAGAATAAATAAAACTGCACTTAATGTACACCACCCAACATAAACGTTTTCATTTTGTTGATGTTTCTATTTGCGTCCATTTTCCCGGCTGTTTGGTTTAGGACAAAACTCAGTATACGGAAAAGCGCGACGGCCCCGGACAGCGTTCACCTCCCAACAGCTGCTCGAGCTGGAAAAGCAGTTTAAAGTGAGCAAATATTTGTCGCGACCGAAGCGGTACGAGGTGGCCAACAATTTACTGCTCTCTGAAACCCAGGTAAGGTGTAGCGCGGTTTCGCGAGACCACTGGGTCTGTCGGGTTAATACTGGTACTGGCTCGTCTTATTTTTATTTGTTTTTTGTTTTCTATTGTGTCCCATCTGCAGGTTAAAATTTGGTTTCAAAATCGGCGCATGAAGTGGAAACGATCCCGGAAGGTGAACGAATCAAAAAAGTACAGCAACAATAGCAACAACAGTGGCAGCAATAACAACAACACCACCACCACCAACAGCAGTAGCAGCAGCAGCAGCAGCAGTAACAGCAGCACCAACGGCAGCAGTACCGGTAGTAACAGCAACATTAGTAACCATAGTAACGGCCCGCTCGGGTCCAGTAACGTTAACAGCGCACACAATGGAGGCGGCACCGGTGGCTCCCTGTTGCACGGAAGTGGCAATAAAACGTCCACCGACCACCAAGGCGCGGATGGTGGTCGTCCCTTCAATCGATCAGCCGGTGACCCGGGAAGGACCGACCACTGTGCGAGTGGTATGGTGAGCAAGTTGTCCTGCATCCTGGATCATCCGAAGGATAAGCGGGACAGTAATGGCACCGGCAAACAGCACGCGACGGCAGCGACGGCGGCGGCGGCCCTCTTTGTCAATCAGCAGTTTCAGCAGACGGTCGGGGGCGTTGGAGCGGGCAGCCCGAACGACATCGTTGGCGTCGGGCCAGCGTTGTTTGCATGCGATCCACCGAATGGATTAAGTTTTCGGCCTTATGTAACGTAAACGCGGGCGAGGATGGTCAGCGTGCGAAACAGAAACAAAAGCAAGCTAAGAAAAAACGATAAAAAAGGTAACGCAGAAACCACAGCTATCCCTTCCCGTTGCTCCCTTGGCCCAAATGTGGGCAACAGAAAGTGTCTACACTCTGACAACTTGATAGGAGGATTAAGTTAGACGTGGATAAATAAAATAATGATTGGAAATCTCTTATGACTATGTTGTTGCAGCTTGAAAGTGGAGGGGTATGTTTGATTATCATGCTTATTTGGCATTGTGGCTGCGGTCGGTGTTGATTTGCCTGAGGGTCTATAATGCTCACCGTGGTGCTTATCGTTTATCCCAAGCCCCCAGCATGCAATATACTCAGTTCATATCAGTTCATGTTATGAATCGAAATATTGACCGTTGAAATGCATGATTTTATAGAGATCAATTACGCTGGTAAGGTAAGTACTAAAAGGAAACTTTTTGTGATATATTTCTTCATATAAATTATTAATAGTAAATAATAAAATTATGTATATGGTGTTCATAGATTGTACATGAAAACGACACAGAGTTTTTCTGAAGAAGCAGAAGAAGAAGAAGAAGAATGGGACTTCAAAATACTGATTTGAACAAACTATTAGGTTTAAATATTTATTACGATTTCTTAGTTTAGCGGAATTTGAGCAAGAGTGTCACCAAGTATTTTTTTCAGAAAAACTTAAATTAAGCTCCCACATGAGTATACAGATGGTTTCCTTCCAATGACTAGATATACTGTGTCGAATTTCATATAAAATAGTCGATGTTTCTCACTGTTTACAACTGTTTTATATTGTGCAACAAACGTGAGCAGAAAGATATAGATTTTTTTTATAGAACCATATGTAAAAAGCTCTCAAAACACATATCAAACAAATAACTGGGAACATATGTATACCAAAGTAAAGCTGTTATCAACCATTTTTGAAACGCTTCAAAAACAGTAATGTTTGCACTTCTTTCCACTGAAACTCATTTATAAGTGACGAAATAGGTGTAAAATGGCAATGAGATTTAAAGTGGCTTTTGATAAACAGGTTCTAGCGAGATGGTGGCGCTCTTACCCCAGATTCCGCTATCTAGAGCGGACTAGCAGCGCTATCTGCCGGTCCTATATACAGGCTTTCGAGACTTAATTCATTACCACGCAGTCGGATAGTCAAGTCCTTGCTACAGGGGGACAGTCCATTTGGGACTTGAACCCATGACGGGCATGTTATTGAGTCGTTGGAGTTGACGACTATACCACGGGACCGTATAATCTTGTATAATCTCTTAAAAATGGTGCGACAGCAATGGCTGAGGGCCTGAGAATCGTACTGTGGTAGTTAGTGATGGGCAAAACGGCTCCGAAGCCGGAGCCGGCTCCGACCGGCTCCAGACAATTTCGAAGCCGGCTCCGGAGCCGGCTCCGCACCCACGGCTCCGGGGCCGGCTCCACTCCGACGGCTCCGGAGCCGGCTCCGCACCAACGGCTTCCGCTCCAACGGCTCCGGAGCCGGTTTTAACACAAAGGACCAAAAGAACTTTTTCAATGAAGTTTCAATCGAGGAAATCCGTAAATGGGGCCCTTTCCGTTTGAAGCTCGTAGGCTGAAATTTCAGCCTGTCAGCTGTTTGCATTGTATAGCAGCAGCTATCTAAGTGAGTATGATATAGGGGAATTTGGGGCAAGTGTGCCATACGGGGCAAGAGTGCCACCAAGCATTTTTCCTTAAAAACTTTAGTTTAATGATCAATTGTGTATACAGTTGGTTGCTTTCCAATGACAAAGTATACTGAGCCGAATTTCATATTGACCAAAAAAATCATGCGAAAAATCAACCGAGAAAATATTTACACAACCGTATAGCTGAGAAAACGTGAAATTTTTTGTGGGGTTAGTTGAAAAAAACTTTCTTTTTGTCACTGAAATATTCAATTTCAAAAAAGTAACAACTTTTGGGGCAAAAGAGCCATCTCTATTTGGGGCAAGTGTGCCACCATCTTTCATAGGCGCGAGCTGTCAAAAATGTAAACATTGTTGTAGCGTTCACCGGTATGGTGCGCTTTTCTACTCCGGATTCTACTCCGGAAAAACAGACCAGCAACAACCCATATTGCGATACAGTTTGTGATGAAAAGGGGTTCATTGGTGACTCAAGACATGTAGGAATACATACACTAGTGGTACAAACGTAATTATTTCCAACGAGAAGATGTAAAATGGTTATGAGATTGAAATCGGCTTTTGAATAACACGTTTTAGTGAGTTATAACTTGATATGCTTAAGGTCCCAAATTCCGCTACAGGTGGGTTTATCTCAAGGTGTATGAATTTGAAAGGCTGATTTTAATCGCTTCTGCTTCTGAATGAAGGTTTTAAGAGTTTTTTTGATTATTTGTCAAGCCTCAATAAAGCTTGTTTGAAAAAAATTTTTCACCCATCATGTCAAAAAGTGATATTCTAATTTGGTTATAAAAAAAATGCTATGAGAGTACCTGGACTACACACGCTTTGATTCTAGATTCCATCATCAGATCTCTTTAATGCACCTTGGGGTAAATGTAAACAACACCGTGTTTTCGAGCATTTACTCGAATCTAATTCGAGCTTTGAGGCTAGAATAATCTAGACTGAAAATTGCAGGCTAGTTTTTTGTGTGGTTTTGTATGGAGTGATGATATGATTTCAGTCTCCAACTGTCAAACTCCATACAAAAAACTGACTAGAATCGTGAAGGCCCCCAATAGCGGAGTAGGTCATGTTTAAAAGAATTTATCAAACAAAATATCGATTAGTTTTGAATATTGTTAAGAAAGACGAGACTAACGAATGCTACACAACGTCATGCATGTCAATACTGCAATCGTATCGTGTGTTAGCTTCCACACGTGCGAGAATATATATTAATTTTTTTGTACGCTATCATACAATGATGTCTCTATTGAACCGTTAATGCGGAGCCGTTGGTCCGGAGCCGTTGTTTCGTCGCCGGCTCCGGAACGATGGGCCCGATGCCGGCTCCGCAGCCATTGGAACGGAGCCGTGAGTGTAGAGCCGTTAGTCCGGAGCCGGCTGCGGAGCCGTTGGTGCGGAGCCGGCTCCGGCGCCGTTGGTGCGGAGCCGGCTCCGGCGCCGTTGGTGCGGAGCCGGCTCCGGAGCCGTTGGTGCGGAGTCGGCTCCGGAGCCGTTGGTGCGGAGCCGGCTCCGGAGCCGTTAGTCCGGAGCCGGCTCCGGAGCCGTTAGTCTGGAGCCGGCTCCGGAGCCGTTGGTGCGCTCCGAAACGCCCATCACTAGTGGTAGTGCTTCGGTGGATTGTGAGAATCCAGGAGCAAGAAGAACTACCGGAGGAGTGGAAGTTGGCTGTCATTTAAGAATAAAAATGTTTAAGAAAGGGCGACAGACTGAAATGCTCGAATTTTCGTAACATCACTGTCCTCAAAATCTCCAATAAGATCATATCCCATATCCTGTGCTGCAGACTTACGTCCCTTTCTACAAATATAGTCGCCCGGAATCAAGCTGCCAAATCCACCACTACCACCTGCCAAAATTGTTCGAGGCAAATATATACCACGAAATAGATTTTTACTCTTCAGCGGATCCTGCAGAAGTGTCCAGAACGTCGAATTCCTACTCATCACCTGTTCATCGACTTCAAGGACATCTACGATACCATACATCGGAAGGGGGTATAGAACATCATGAAGCGGAACCACTTACCTAGTTAATTGATCCGCCTGTTGGACGCCACCATGAACGGAGTGCAGTACAAGGTGAGAGTATCGAACTTAATGTCAGAATCGTTCAAATCTCTCAAGGTTCATTCGAAAGTGTCATTCGAAGCGAGGGATTAGACAGCGACATATGTGGCACGATCTTCTATCGGTCTCTTCGATATCTTGGTTTCGCGGAGGACATCGATATAATCGGCAGGACAACTGCGAAGGTGTGTATGGCGTACATCCTTTGAGTCGTGATAGGGCCCAACTGGGAGGCAGCGTAGTTGAGTGCGACAATCTCGAGGTGGTAAAGGAATTCTGCTTTCTTGGGAAGGTCGTTACTTCGGACTATGCCATTAGCAGCGAATGTCGGCGACGCATTGTGTAAGGACATTGTACATATTTTGGTCTTCACCAACTGTTCATATGGAGACGGATCTTGGACCATCCGAGCGGAGGATGCAAACGCTTTTTGCATGTTTAAGTGGCACATTTTTCGGGCCACCTTTGGCGATGTACGGTCGAACATATATCGTGGAAGCGAAGGTAGAACCACGAGCTGCTTGCTAAGCATGGAAAAAAAACTCCTAACTCATTCAGACTCATCCGGATTCATCCGGACTGATCTGCACTTGACCGGATTGATCCATAACTGATACGGATTTTTGTTCATTTTTCAATGGAAAATGTATATAATTTTGCAAGAAATAAATATTGAAAATAGAAATAAATTTGTTATTCTAAATCCTACATCCGAATGATCCGAATGGTCCGAATGATTAAAGACAGCGTTTTTGGGAGTTTGGAATTGCATCGCCAAACTAAACTTGTCCGGACTCGACCGGATTCATCCGAACTCATCCGGACTCATCCAGGCTCATCCGGACCGATCCGGACTGATCCGGAATCTATCGGACTCAAGCGGATTCGTCCGGAAATGCGGAGTCGAATCTGATAGCAATGCTGAGTCAGATTCATATTTTGAGTACCGGAGTCGGAGTTGATCCACTGCTCCACTCCGAATTACCCATTACTACTGAAAAGACGGATGAATCTGCAGTCACAGCGTCTGGCAGCGATCTCAATCTTCTATCACTAACCAATTTGGTCTTATGTTAGCTATATCTCCTGTTCTATACTATACTTACCTAACAAAACCAGAATAGTTACAGTACACAACAATAATTACCAAAAAAAAAGTTTACTAAACACGACACTGATGCCACACAACACTCTTTCTATTGCATTGCTACGATTGATGCACGTGTAATTGCTGCTTAAGTATTGGAGGAGAAAATATGGCCATCGTTCTGCTGCCTGCGTCCAGTGTGCAAATGACATCACCCTGACGTTTGGCTTTTCTTTTGTCATTTCTGGCTGCTGGAAAAATACATTTCAACAACACAAGGAAAAAAATAATCCTGTGCATTAACACATATTGATACGCATCGGTCGTATTCTGTGGCGAAAACGAAGCCGTTATCAAACATTTTTGGCAGCCCGCGATCGTCAAACAGCAAAATGAATGTGGCGGAAAAGTTTAGCGTAGTGGACGTGTACGATTTAGCGTTGGAAATTGGGAAAGAGTTTGAAACAATCATCGATGCAAATGGAGTAAACGCAGTGTCTGGGCTGATTACGAAAGTGGTCAACGCGCTGGAGCTGATGGAAACGTTGATCTGCCAGAATGAAAGCGAAAATGGCAACCTGCAAGAGCTGCAGGAGAAAATCGCCCAACTGGAGGCCGAAAAGGAGCAGAAGGCTGCGTCGCGTTCGCGATACGAAAAGGTGAGCATTACAAACCGAGCATAAGGACGGGCGGGGGCCGCATGCACTATCGGTGTTATGTTTCCTTTGTTCACCTGTCTCCCACGTAGGAACTGGAAGCGATTGAAGATCAATGGCGCACCGAGGCGAAGGAGCTGTTTCAGGTGATCGATAAGCTGCAGGAAGAAAACCGTAAACTGCAGCGAGGAATTGCCCAGTCGGCAAGTGAAAGCACCAATCAGAGCGACGAACGCTCTCGGAACGGTGGCACGAACGGTGGCTTTCCCAACGATTCCGATGCGCTAGAGCCGGGGGCGGACAGTGTGTTAAAAAAATCGGAACACAAAATTAAGCTCTCCCAGCTGGAGGAGAAGCTGAAGCGCAAAGAGATGGAACTGTGCGAGAAGATGGCCGAAATCGAAAGCTTGTCCAGCCAAAATGATCGCTTGAAGAAGGTGGTAAGTGAAAGCCGCAGGCGGCAGAAGCTTTCGCACAATCAGATCATTACGCTGTGCGAGGAACGGGCCGACTTTCTGGCCCAGATACAAGACCAGCATCACGAGATCAAGGCACTGCGGATGCAGCTCGGACTGGCCGAAAAGGAAAACGAAGACTTGGCGAACCGGGTTAACGAGGACGAACGGCCGCGGTTCTCGACGGTCGAGCTGAAGGAGATGCTGACCGATCGAAATGAGTTGAAAGCTCGCGTGAGCGATTTAGAGCAGGAGCTGATGACATGCCAGGCAATCGGCACGGGCACAGAGAACGACCACAGCAAACCAAACGCATTGGCCAAAGAACCCAGCAATGAGGGACCCGCGGCCGATTTCAGCGACCTCCCGGTGCAAGGTCCACTCCCTTACGAGCCGGAAGATGCACCGTGGAAGAAGAGCAGCGAGAGTGGCATAAGAAAGTTGTAAGTATGGCGCAAGGCGTCGAACGCACTTGCACGCTTACGGAGTCTGGTTTTATGATTGTTTTGTTTCTCTTTTTTCCCTCTCCAGCTTCCGCAAATTGTTCAATGAAACTTCTTCCGATTGTTCGAGCTTCTCGCAACGCTCGCTATCGACCCTCTCGAAAATGGCGCTGTCATCGGGACCGCACAGTGATATACCGATCTAAATGGTAAGCGCAGCACAATGTGACTCGGAAAGGGAGGAAAACCCGAACCAACAACGATCATGGAATAACAGGCAAGGAATCACGCGTACTATACACGCCGACAGAGCGCTTACCCAAGCCGTTGGCGGTTTTATCGATTAGATTTACCAAGTTTTGATAAACAGTCACGCGGTACAAAAACACGTGCGTACGAAATATCCGTTTTATTGCCATAGCGCATATTATTGTTAGCAAGGTATATAGCGTCTTGTTTGTTTGTTTGTTTTACAAAACACTTATCCAGTTCGTAGACATGGTTGAAAAACGTTGTGTTTTCGGATAGCAGCAGTGCTGTTACCCCAAAACAGTTTAGTATAGTTCTACCGAACAGTGAATGTTCTAACTTCTTCCGATCAATATCGCTCTCTCCCTCTCACTCTCTAGTAGTAGCGCAGTGCATGCAGTACAGTTGTCTTCGCATAGCTAATCTATCGTTGTTTTGAGTAGCAAAAAAGATATTTCACTATAGAGACGGTAAATGGAAACAAAAACACAAGACAACATTAACAAGACTTTTAAAGGGATAACATTATCGAAACGACAAATGTAGCAGTAGTATGTATGGACCCAACATTTCCAACTCTTCCATTACTATTAGCGATTTAACGGGTTATCTATCCCCAGGAGGGCTAGCTGAGTGGGAAGAAATGGTTATGAGGTATAGGAAAGGAAACAATATTTAACTGGTTCTAGTCATCATTCACCAAGCGCAAACAAAAAGCCAAGGAAGCCAAGTTGTTAGATCTTAGACAAGAGACATTCCATTCCATTCCATTCCATTGACCTCTATTTTACCATGGGGATGGACTTTAAGGGTTTTAGTTGATACATTCCTCTGTCAAGACTGTCAAGCTAAGTTGAGTTTCAAACTCTGAAGACGAAAGTGGTGCAATTTACATAGATTGGGAACAGCTTAAAGGTAGTATGCGTATGCGCATCAGGGGGGGAATGGTGGAACGTTGCTAGGGTACTTTTAAATCTTAGAGATCAACACTATTAGTTTATTTACAAGAAAAGAAACCGATGGAACCACTTCAAGAGTATTACTTGAGACAATATGATCAATTAACAGTGATTCTTTCTATGACTTTTCTCCTCAATCCCTCGAATTGAATACATGACTGAAGATGAGTGGTAGGCCACACTTCCGTGCGACGCCCTGTCGTACGCATTTTGGCACCCATTGCCATTTACCAAGCACTGGCACTAGCTCTCGCCCATATGTAGTGAGGAATATATCTCGAGTAGAACAAAATTACTAGTAATATTATCAGCAGGATTTAAAAGGAGAATTTAAAAAAATGGAAAGGTTCGATGTTGTAAGTTAACCTTATTAAAACTTTTAGCCAATCTTATACTATCATCAAACTAATGCAGTAAAGCCAAACGTATGTAGAAAAGATTCGATCGTGCGTTGTCTTTGCCTCTGCTTGAGCAAAACGAAAGAAACAATCTGCTGCTCCACTGCACATTCTACGATGGCGTAAACATTGCCGCTAATTGGCATGCCCAGTATGTATGTGGCCAGTACTTGTGTACCCCATGGCAAATGACGTAAACAGAGCGGTATTAATTAATAACGACGACCCCACTGTCTCCCCCCTACGTGTGCAGTACCGTCGATATCGTGTCGTATTTTTTTTTTTTTCGTTTCTCTATTGGTCGTTGTGCTGCAATTGTGTCATACCGTGGCTGTGTGCAACCTTGGTTTTCTGACGTTTCTCCTCCTGCTTTGTTGATTTTTCCCCTCCACACACAACCCAATCCAATCAGAGGCGTCAAATGTATAAAAATGAATCTTTAATTCATTTTAAACGTTTCTAGCATCTTGATGCTAAATATTAAACATTGATATAACATATTAAGTAAATAAATCAATAAATTATGATTCATAATTCTGCACATTTAGGGTAATTTGCCAATTGCTGCACACCATCCAATTATATGAACACACTTTTTGAATGAACAAATTGAATTCATAGCTAAACAGCTAAGAAAATGACTCGCAAAATAAGGTTTATTTCGCCATATGCACCACTTAAAGTGTATAGTTTAATTGAAATCTTAGAAATATAGTTAATTCTCACTATTTGGTAACAAAATTCAAAATAGAAAAGCATCCATTTCAGTGCTCGTTTTTGTCTAATTCAGTGTATTGGAAAGTGGGCAATAATTGTATGTAAAGAGCAATGCACTATATAAGAGCAATTATAAAATTTGGAGTTTTAGTAAGTGTGCAAAATGTATTTTTGAATAGGTTTTAAAATCAGTATTTCTTGCCATTATTCATCATTACACTTTTTTATCCCTAAAATAAAATAAACATGCAATTTGTTAACAATAATGTTATATTCTAGGTACATTTAGAATAATATTGTGCCTTTACCAATCTCAACCATATGAAATACGTTGGCTGTTCCCTTAAGTGTTCAACAATTGGCAAATGACTCAATTTTTAACAGAAATTTGCTAGAATTCTCGATTGACGAGAAAAGGACAGTTAGTTGCATCAAAAGTTTCCCGCACCTCACGTGCGTTTGACAGCCCTGTCACAAGTGTTTTGTGCGGCAGATGCTTTAGTCTCGGTGTGTGTGTGAGCCCGCGCAGGTTCGCTTGTGCAATCGTGCAAGCGACGCGTGTGAGGAGAGTTTGTGAAACTGTGTTTGTTAAACGGTGCCAGATAGAGATAGCAGCAAAGTGGGTGGCGGACGGTTATCGGAAATGGTTTATTTATTTTTCGTGTGACTTTTAGCAAACTTCTCGTCGTTCTACTTGCTGATAAGGTGCCGTCGCCATGCTGACCAGCGGTGCCGGAGGGAAAACGTAGTGCTCCCCACCGTTTTGTGTAGAATGTACGTGCGATTTGCGATTAAGCTTTACTGCCGACGCTGCCACACTGGACGCACATTACGCAAAGTAAAGGTAAGCCCTGGAAGCCTCTCACTAGCAAGCGTGGTGTGGTGCGGCCGAGATTTATTGATTTCCTCGATGGTGCAAAATACTTACCTAACCGATTTGTACCTGGCCGTGCTGGCGTTTTCCCGCAGAGAATCTGTGCACGATACTGACGAGTGAGAAAATGTCCGACGATGACACACCACGTACAGCTGTGTCCCCGCCATTAAACTGCGCAAAACCGGAGACCGCACCATCATCACCCGTTGAGCCAGAACATCGCGAACAGCGGCAGCTCGCCGAAAAGGGGCAACCCGTGGTGGAGGATGTGAAAGTGAAACGTGAAACAGAACGAGAAACAGAACCGACCGAACCGAACGGTGCTAGTAGTAGGGTGCTGCCGCCGCCGCTGAACCGACCGGATGACCATGAAGCGATAACGAACAGGCAACGAAAATGCGTTCAATTTACGACCCCAGCAGCGGCGGGCAGCGCGACTGCCGACGACACGCTGCTCAAGTTTATCGAAGGTGAGGAAATATTGGACAAAGAGAACCCGTTCAAAACCGACGAGCTGGGGAGCGTGCTGGAGAAGCAATACGGTGCCGCACACCGCCAAACGGACAGTGTGCGCGATAAAACTTTTCCCGGTAACGCTGCCAGTATCGACGATGATGATGACGATGGCGAAGACGACGGTGGCGATAATACCGACACCGATCTTGACAGCGATAACGTGTTCATTACGAAGGAGGAAGTGCTGCGACAGTCCAAGTATGTGAAGACCTACATAAAAAATCCTGATAAGCAGCTCAATTATGATAAAAGTGTAATCCAAAAGCTGAACGCGCTCAAGGCGAAGGGGCGACAGGTGCGGGACGTTGTGGTGGTGGAGGGTACCACATCGTCACCGCCGGGCGTGAGACCGCCAATTCCGGCCCCCCGCATGGTACACCAGCGGCAGCAGCAGAGCGATCGAAACAATAACAGCAGACGGCAGCAACGCTCACCGCAAACCGTACCATCGCGTGGCGGAAACCCGAAACCCGTGCCGCGTGCTAGACGATACGACTACGCGGAGGTGAAGGTGCGCATTGGTTCGGCCGAGACGGAAGAGTCGCTGTACGACTCGAATGAGGTCGTCCAGAACGCGCTCAAGTTCGACAGTCGGTTCAGGAAGGTGGAGTTTGGGTCGCAAGACGATATAGACACGATCGCCGAGCGAACCGAGGACGGAAGCGATCAAACGGTTGGCCAAGACACGCCCGAATCGACGGTACAAAGCCGCGAAAGTCCGTCGAAATCCGTGAGTGCGTGCAAAGGGTCGGTGAACGGTTCACCGGCCAAGAAGGATCAGCCTGATGGGCGAAAGTCGACCTTTGCCGAGGATGTGAAGAAATCGTTCTCCAACACGGTAAAAAGTGCCGACTTTCGGAAGTACCTGCAAAGCAAGGGACTCTCCCTGGTGCTGGCCAAGCCGAAAGCTATCGAAGGTTCCCAGCGCGTCAGTGGGCCGGCGGAGTCGACGGAATCGGTCGGCAAGAGCATTCGACTGTCAGCAATCTCGACCAGCAGTACACCGGCCCGGCTGCAGCAGGCCAAACCCTCGGTGCTCGCGCGGCTCTTCCAGAGCAACGGGCTGTTCACGCCCAAAACGCCAAATGAGCCGGCCTACTCGGCGGTATTTGCCCGGTCCTCTACGCCCGTGCTTCTAAGCTCGCAACAGGGGCGCCTGACTCCTCGCTCTCAGCTCCCGATGCGCTTCGGCAGCTTTAACGGTTCGCTCAATAGACGATCCGCTGCGACAGCGGATGTTAAACCAAAGGTTAATTTTAAACAGTTGGTAGACGGGCAGGGTGAAACAGTGGCCGCTCCCGTTCGCCGTCCCGCCTCGGTGAACGAGTTCGAACGGCCGAAGCTGCGCACACACTTTGCCAACAGATCGGTGTCGTCGGTCGACTCGCTCAAGCGTCCGATGAGGAATGCCGGCGTGCAGGTCAATCTAGCGGCAAACGGTGGGCCCAACAACAGTCAAATCATACCCACCAACCACCAGATAGTGCCGGCGGCGCAGCAACGGCCCGGCAGCTGGCAGGGTGCCGTTGCCGTCCCGCACCCGGGGCAGCCACCAGTTGGGATGGTGCAGTCGCCGCCACAACCGCCTCCGGCGGCCGCCTATAAGTTCATCCGTCAGCGACCAGATGCGGCACGGTTTTACGGTGGCGGATCGACGCACACGGTAGCACCCCTCTACTCGGAACCGTTGCGCGAGCTGCCGATGATGGTGCAGGATGAGGTAGATTCTGGCTTCCGGTCAGCGGTAGACAACGGCTATCATATTTACGAGCAGACGCCGGATAATTTGCGCCGCAGCGAGCTGGTTTACGGTAAAATCGGTTACCTTAGCAACACGCAGCTGAACCGTTGGCATCCCCAGGATCGCCGCTCGTACAGTAGCATGCAGGAGGGCGTAGCGGGTACGGGCAGCAACGGTGGTACGTACGGTCGCCTGAGACCGGTGTACGTGTCCTCCCCACTGTCCACCCAGTCCACGCCGGTGCGCCGCGCCTCGGACGTACTCGATCGTGAGCAAATCCTTCACCGGATCTACGACTTCTGTCGCCGATCGATACGAAACAGCAGCAAAACGAGCGTGAATTCGAACCATACCGAACCGACCTACCAGAGCAGCAACGGTACGCCCGGCACGACGAAACTCGTGCCCAGCGGAACATTCCCGATCGAACGGCAACGGGTGCAGCGCGTTCAAAGCTTAAACACGCCACGACCGCTCGCTCCGACGAATCAGTACGGCACGGGCCGCTATACGCGGGCCGTAACCGCCGTTCCGGCTGCCCCAATGCACTACCATCCTTCCAACAGCCAGCCTATCGTTACGGGGCGTCAGAATCAGCACGAGCGCAACATCGAGAATATCTACGCGTTTGTCAACAAAAAGATGGTACAGATGAATGTGGGCGGAGGAGATGACCGGAGCGTAAGATCGGTACAAACCTCGGCACCCTCCACCCTGCGCCGGGTGACATTTTCGAGCACAGACCGACCACCGGGCGTGGTGATGACCGATGGGCTCGATGAAGCGGACTACGTTAACATTCGTGGTGCTCCCGATGGTAAGCAAACTTTTTCGGACTTTGTTTTTTCTTTCCTCTTGCTTTTGGTAACATCACATCACACAATGGGAAGAGTAAGCAGCTGGTTTGTGCAATCCTTTTCGCACCCATTCACCCACCATTTGCGTATTTTGCGTATTAGAGTTTCGGTTGTGGCAAGTGTTGGTAATGGTACTTCTTTCTTTGTTGCAGGGCTACTAACATACGGAATTGGTTCACTTTGAGTATGCTTTTACCACTAGTACATGCCTGGAGCTTTTCTTTAGCAGCAGAAGTAAGCTTGCCCGCCTACCAGTTCGTTCGCTGTCGAAGGGTGTCTGATCATCATACCGCACAGATATTCATCTCGCATACCTTTGTACCCATTTTCCCCCCTCCCCCCCACATTTTACAATGCTTTGACTCCATCCTGGTTTTTTCCTCCGTTCGTCGAGCTGTACCATAACCTACCTCACATTGTATAGCTTTGTGCAGGTCTCGTTTGAGTTCCGTTTTTTTTAATTTATATGTTACGTTACGTCGTTTAATTATTTATTTTGTTTTTTTTTTTTTAATATTCCGAAGGCGATCTTTTTTAACAATTTACTTTCAACCATAATTTATTTCTCGATTGGTTTGGATGTGGATTGTGTTACAAAGAAATCCAAACTTAAAATTCAGTCATCATTTCAAATGAGGTTCACAGTTCTTTTGTCCTTCTTTTTGTATGTTCTATACTTTGTATGTTTGTTTTCTGTGTTTTTCAATTTGCTTTCTTTCTATTTGTGCTTTTTTCATAATACCCTTTTTAATGTCTTGTGGACCGTGTTTCTTTCTATGTTGTCTCTTTCTCTTTCTCTCTTTCACTACCACTTTCCCCTCCCCCTGTTGGTTTTTGTACATCTTCATCATCCGTTTTTGCAGGTATCCAGTACAGAACGACACAATGCTGAGAGATTTCAAGTGGGCGCCTGTGTTGGGCGTTTTCGCTAGAATAAGCCAACGTGTAGTAACCGTAACTGTTCGTTCGTAAGCAGAACCGTGATAGCAACACACCGCTAAAATGATAACAAAACAAATATGAAAGCAATATGCATACAGTATTCTAAATTTGAACGCTAACGACGCACCAGTCAAACAAACATGCTAACAAAGCTAGAAGCAGAGACCTTTTTGAATCCTATTAGTATCTATATAACACAAGGCATAGAGTTTTGCTAAACCGTTTTTTAAAACATTTATAATATATATATTGCGCGCATATACCTACTATACAGACTACATTCATAAATAAAGATGAAAAGCAAAACAAACATTTTATACACCATTTTATATATTTTGTATATTTGAAAATAAACTATTGTGACACCATTTGGAAGCGCTTGAACATTTGCTTTTGTTCTTATTGTTGTTACTATTAACTTCGTTCCATTTCAAATTGTGCTGTGTCTTTGTTTACCGTTTTCAGAATATCCTACGCTGGTGTACTGTAGATGTCGTGTGTTGGTTCCACTGTTTTCGATCGGTAAATATGGCACCGGTTGGTGTCGTGCGTTTTCTGTGGCACATTCACGTTGTTTAACTAATTTGCAGTTGACTAAACAAAAAAAAAAGGTCCACCAACCGCGCTAGTCTGTGTGTGTGTTTTCGCGAGTATGTAAGCTAACAAATATGATGGTTTATTGTAATTATTTGCTAACAGTAATCGTGTTTTCGTTATGTTACACATTTCATTCGCTGAGTAGTAGTGTAAAGCATATAATATACATTGCCCATCATGATAAACGCTTTAAATAAATGGTTAAACACTCCATCAAATAAACAAAACTCTCCTGTTCGGGGATCGCACTTGTGTGTAGGAATTGTTTAGCAAAACCGACAAAACCAATAAAAAAAACCAAATCGATTTAATGAAATGTGTGCGTGGGAGTGCTTTTGAGGGGGTGGGTGGGATCTCAAGACATCTCGTTTGTGAACATAACTGTGTTCACTCGATCACAGTTATTATGCTGTTAAGTGAAGAGCATTTTTATGGTCGTTTGCGAATTAGTGTGTCTCCCGCAAAACGGCTCTCTCTCGCTCTCTCGCTCTCCCTCTCTTCTCTATTTTGCAATCGTGGAAAGGACTGCTCTTTGACGATGTACACACACACGGCACACACGCCTGATATCCTGGCAGGAGGCAGACAGCGGCTACTCCACATCAAAGTGAGCATACGCGCTATTGCTCCGGCAACATGGGAGAGATAGCTCTGGGGCATGCGCACTCTGGACGCCGTTTCGTCTTCGAGCGCTTTGGAATGGAGAGCAATTTGGTGAGCTCCTAGTACAAGTATTGAAGGTACAGAAACACCATCGAACCGGGCAGAGCCACCAACCTCTTTGGGGCTTCGAAGTAGGGTGGAACTTTTCATACACAAATTTCCGTCGTTCCTGGCAGCGATTTGCTTGCTTGCTTTGCTGCAGAAGTAGAATCTGTGTAGCTGCAATCGTTGATATCGGAGTGAAAGAAATCTAAAACGCCCGTCGCACGCCCAACCAAAGCCGTATCGTGTGTACTGTCCGAAACGAGACACGAGAAGAAGAAGGAAAAAAACGAACTTCCTCCGTAGTATGTGTTGTAACAGAAACGGCACCAGCACCAGCAGCACCATCAGCAGCAGAATAGAGTCTAAAGGCAGATCGAAAAGGGAAAACCGCAAAATGTATCCGACCACCATCTCCCGCTGCTGGTGGTAGGGTGGACCTGTCCGTCTGGTGCAAAGTGGAACATGGGTGGCCACACACACACTAGCTGGCCGGGGCTGGTCTAGTGATCCCACTTCTCCCCAGTGTCAGTTGAATCCGCCGACAAGAAACATTCTTCCTGGTTCTTCTGGTTGCTGCTCCGTAACGGGGGCTCGGTGTGTATTGCGTTCTCCGCCTGCTGCAAAGTGAACACCGCTGCTGAGCGAGAGCTTGCTGCAAAAAACACACAAACCGGGTCGTGCAAACCGCGGACGGGGGTCGTACATATATGTGTAGCATATCCTGCCGCAAGGACTGTTTTTCGCACATCGACAGTAAGACAGAGGTGAAGAGTTCGCGTGACTCACACGGGTTTGTTTCGATGGGAAGTGACGAAAACTAACTCCAAAAAGAACTGACCATCCTGCTGCCAGTGGCAAACACTGTCGTGCAAATCGCAAAGAGAAAATCGGGTGTCGATTGCATCGGTGGTCCCTCCCTGCTGTCGTGTATGTGTGTGTAGGTGTGTGCGCGATACATCAGGTGTAGAGGAAGCATCGGTTGAACGAGTTTTCCTTCCCGTCCCTTCAACCAGGACCAAACGATGAGTCGTGCACGGCACACCTCCTCCAACCCTTCGGATCGAAAAGGAAGCTGAAGTGTGTGCGTGCGCGCTGAGTGTGTGTGCGTAGAGAGTGTTTTGGTGTAGGTGCGCGCGTGTGTTATTAGCGGATGTGACGCTGCTGGTGCTGGTGGTGCTGGTTGACAGCGCAAAACGGAAGAAGCAGGCTAACCAAACGGGCGGTTAGTTCGAAGAGGGCAGCAGCAAACGTAGTAATCTGCGGCGTAGTCGTAAAGAAGATATTGACGAAACAGCAGCCCCTAATCCTTCTGTAATTGACTGTAAAAATCCTTCCCGTCAGCAGTGTCCGTGTGTTTGTGTGAGTGATTCGAGTGATTTCGGGGTTCGCACCTGAACAGAGGACGTCACACTGGCAGAGCAGCACCGTCGGAGCGGGTAGTATTAGCGGCCGCATCCAAAAAAAAAAAAGAAAGGAAATTCATCAAATATCACCACAGACACACAGCGCAAAATAACGTTCAACGTTCTCCGCAGCAAAAATGCTGATCCGGTGGAAAAGCAAAGATAAAAGCTCATCCTCAACATCGTCATCGTCGAGCACGTCGAAAAAGAAAAGAAAAGGAAGGGAAAGCGGTATGTGTGCCAGATAGGATAGGGATCCTGCCTCGCAAGGCTGGGTCAGGATTTCCCGACCGTACATTTTCCCTGCCAAAATGCGAACATACTGCGTGTGCGTGTGTGTGTGCCGAATGCGTTTTGTGCAGAAAAGGGCGGACGGTTTTTCGTGCATTTCGTTTTTTTTCGTTCTTTTGCAAAGGTCGATGGTTGAAGTCTTAAAGGTTTAGGTTTCTTTAAAAAAAAAATCGAGGGAGTGAACTTTTGGCCAATATAAGGCGGAAAATTGACCAGTCCATTTTGCGGTGGAACGTCGTCGTGCCAAACACACACCGAACACCCTGCTGTTCGTGCATCCGTGTAGGGTGGGGTTTATGCTACGCCGTAGATGCGAGCGAAAACGACACGACACTCACATGCAAACTCCTCCCCTCCCATCCCATCGCCCCACGCAGGCCCATACATTATTACACACGGTGCCCTGGCGCACCAAGGCATCTACTGGGAGGATGCATAATTTATAGGCAACAAAGTGGACGAGTCGTGAGGAGGCAGGGGGCGGTTTTCGCAGCCCTCCTTGATGGTGGTTAGCGCTGGTCGACTTTTGTCGCTGCCTTTGCTCCATAAGCGAAGATGGGCCCAACATAATCTTTACGTTTCAGCAGACGGCGACACAAGTATGCCATGTTATTCGTCTCCTCCTCAGCTTATCGACACACACAAACACACACACACACACGCAGAGCAATTATGTACCGGGCCGCGGGCGTGAGCCGCACCTTTTTGACAACTTTAGACCGAAATTGATTGATGTTTCGCTGTGCCGAAATAAGCCCAGGTAACGAGGGTGTTAAGAAAGTGGTCAACTAATTTGCTCTTCTTCACACCTCACACCTTCCCAATTGGTTTTCGTCCTTTTCCGGCATTGCTTTCGTTGGATGTGTGGGTGTGTGTATGTGTGTGTCTTTATCAGCTCTAATCTAATCCGAAGTGTGGGATGATTCGATCGACAAGAAACCATTAAATGGGTCAAGTTTGAAAATTGATACTGCTAACCGGGCCAGTGAGAATTAGTTTTTCCTTGTTGTGTAGATTAACAAAAAAGCAAGACAGAAAAAGACAGGAAATAATTTATTTGGTAACCACATGTATTGGTTCATCAAATTTGCTACAAGGGCTTTTTTGTGTGGTTGCTGAAATTTAATGTTTAAATTATTGTGAACCACATTTATTGTTCTCTCTTAAGAAGTCCTTTTTGGATTGACCCCTACTCATAAATACCAACACAACTGACTAGGACAATTTTTGCATTCCTTTTCAGATGTTAATTGAACCACGTCCGGGCTTGCAGATGCCGGGTACGTTTGACATTTGACCATTCGGGTGTCTCCGGATTGGGAGATTTGGAAACGATTAATTCATAACGCTTCATTCGATGAATTTGTAATAAGGAAATATCCGTTCCATGATTAGGGGACAGAGATAGAAAATGGGGTATAATTTATTTAATAAAAAAAGCTAATTAAAATCTTCCATTTAGAGATATATTATTAAATGATGATCATTCACTAGGGCCAAAGCTTCAGCAAATATATGCTTGAATATTTATCTGTTCAATAGGGAGAGACCGTAGAAACGCTTCCTCGACTGTATTCATATCATGTACATTTTTAATGCTATGGCAAAGCTTTCATCATAGTGTATCTTCTAATCGCCTCACATTGTCCTTCAGCAAAACCACGTGTGTTTGTGTAATAATAAATAGCTTAATCGCAATTTTCGAAAAAATTATAAATGACGATATTAACAACAAGCGAACCACAGCTGTTTCAGAACAGGCAACACTGCCAGGCTTGTTCCTAGTAAATTGTATAGTAAATTCTGTTACAACCTGTTCAGTGGCCGCTAGCGCCAAAGCGCGGCAGCAATAAAATGATAGGCAGTTGATTTGATTGCTCTATAATCTAATCTTGTGCAGGACACAACCACTTCAACCGTTAATTGCACTTCTTCGATCAATCTTCACCGTCACACGCCCTTCCTGCGCACCGCGGTGTGTGGGCGTCATTACGCAGAAAATCATACATCCTGGCCTTTTGCCTTACCGGTGTGTGGCAACCGCACACTGTATTTGGTTCGTTGAGTGATTTACGTACCACTAAAGCTATCATTTTCTTGGTCCTGTTTCCGTTTTCTTTCCTCGCTTCGAACCCTTCGCTCGAAAACAAAATCGATTTACAGAGGATGACTGGCAAAATGATAAAAGCAACAGGAACCAGCCGACCGATCAAGGTAAGAAGGTTGTACTGTTTAATGAAAAAAAATCGCAACATAAATTGTTCCTTTTTCGCTACTGCCCTTGCGCTGTCACCTTGTGTGTGCGCCGCTCTCTTGCAGCGATCGATGATAGGCGACGATCGGCACGAAGCAGGGAAGATCCCCGGCGACACACCCTCGGCGGCGATATGCTGCAGTATCAGGCCCAAACGCAACCGCCAAACATTCAACGATCACTCGATTTTGAGGTAAGCACGAGGCCAACCTTGGGCGAAGGTGGCACAAAGAGTGCCCGCATGCCCTTACAATCGCTCGCCTTTCATATTTTCATTCCCCCTTTTCTTGTATCCGCTGCTACCTCAGCAGACTCCACAGATGCGTGTGTACACTCCGACGAACCAGGGACCATTGTTTGACGATGATCCCGGCATCATGTCCGAGGCCGAAACGGCCAGCACGGGCTTCCGGCGGGGTGGCAAACAGCGCTCGTCCCTGCCGGTCGTAAGAACGCCATCGAAAACGCTGGAGCGGCCCCTTGGGTTAGTGTTTCTGCAATATCGTTCCGAGACGAAACGGGCACTGCTGCCAAACGAGATCACCTCGATCGACACGGTACGCGCGCTGTTTGTGCGATCCTTTCCGCGGCAGCTAACCATGCAGTACCTCGAAGGGCCGAACGTGAAGATATACATTCACGATTCGAGCAAGGACATGTTCTACGAGCTCGAGGATGTGAGGTAAGGATAACGATTGTGGTGGGTCAGTAGAATACTATCTTATGCTGGGTGTGCTCTGTGTTTTTTTCCTCGTTCGTAGATCGCATCTCCGAGAAATTCGAGATCGTTCCGTGCTACGTTTGTTCGAGTCGAACGAAGTCAGTGCGCCGCAGGTCCTGCCTGGTGGACAAAATATTCCACAACCTCTACAGCCGGCAGCGATTCCAAACCAGTGGGATCAAGAGCAGGTAAGAATTAGTGTTGGATTTTATGAATCTTTCGTTGAGATTCATTTATATGAATCTTCAGGGATGTGCGATTCGAATCTCGAATCGAATCTCCAAAGATCTATGAATATCTAAAGAATCGTTTAAAGATTCATTATTCTCTAATGATTCATGAATTTCCGAAGATTCTTGAATCTCCAAAGATTGGTTAATATCGTAAGATTCAAGTATCCATTAAGATTCATGCATCTCCAGGGATTCATGAATCTTTAGAGATGTATGATTTTTAAAATATTGAATTTGCTCGATCTCATACAGTGGTACAGTGGTTAACTCGCAAGTGGTTAACTAACAACAAGCCCATTGTGAGTTCAAGCTTTGCACGGACCATCTCCCCGTAGTAAAACAAACTATCCGATTGTGATGTACATACTAAGAAGTTTCGAAGGCTGGCATGACCACATAGGTTGTTACGCCAAGTAGAAGAATAATTAGAAAACCCAGCGCTATGAATCTTTGGAAATTTGTGAATTCCTAGAGGTTCGTAAAACATTCGAGATTCATGAATCTTTTGATATTTGTGAATCTTTTAAGATTCGTGAATCTTTTGAGATTTATGAATCTTTTGACATTAATGAATCTTTTCTATCGAGATTCAGATTCATTGAATCATTTCAATGATTCATACAGATTGATGAATCTCAATCAAATTTACCCTAAACTAGTAAGAATACATCATTCGTTTCACTTCCTGAAGATACGGGAAGTCTGGTGATCACAATGGAAGACGCGCCCCGGCTTTTTAAAAGTCTAGTAAATCTATTTAAGACTCTGGTATATCGACGTAAAATATTTAGGACATGTAGAAGAAGACGGCTATAAGAAGATGACGGAAGTCTATTAAGGTTACATAAAATCATGGCATTACAACGTACAAGACATATCAAAGACATATCAAAGGTTCTCAGAAGATTTTAAAACTAGACCAGCTTATATCAGACGCTGATATGACCTCGTATAAGACGTCTAGAAGAAGGCGCTTATCAGATGATAACGAATATCTAGTAGCCAATATAAGACGCTGGTATGATCAGATACAAGATCCATGGTATTTAGAAGAAGACAACTTCCTACAGAAAATCCTATCCGATCTTTCAATGTTGTCGCCATAGCAGAACGTCTATGAATCTATAATTTAATTCTATGTTATTCTGTTCTTTCAACTTGCAGAGCTATTTCAGCGAACCGGAGTTCGACTCGGAATACCAACATCAGCACATCCACAAAAGCAAGGTACGGTATCGTTGTTATAATACATTTATTCCTTTTTCGCATACATCGCCTGTACATCACTCACACTTGGGCTATGGCTTCATAAAATACACTAATAATGTATGGGGGGTGGTTTGAGGTATTTTTAAATATCCATACTGTTAACGTTTACGTTCTGCGAGCGTTTCGGCCCGGCCGATCCAGCAAGGCAGCAGCAGTTTTACCGCGACCCCTAGAAATGGCCACAGTGGGTGGACGCCTTAGCCGACAGCGCACCGCCCAGCTCCGTCACGGCATCCTTCCAGGCAAACACCAGCGCCTTGGCGAACGGTTCCGGCGCGCACTTGGAGCATATGTTCATGACGGCTCGCACCTCCTCCTCGGCCGGCTCTTTGTCGTGCTCGCGAATCTCGTCCTCGATGTCCGTTTCGCGCCCGACCTTGTTTTTGAAATCGGGCAGCCCGAACTCGGCCAGCCCGTCAAAGATGTACTCGGAGCTCTGCAGCAGCGAACCGTCCTGCAGCTGGACGAGATCGCGCTTCGCCTTCGTTTCGCCGCTCGGCTCGGAGACCTTCTTCTTCGCACCCGTCGTCTGGCGTTTGAAAATCTTGCGCGCGGTTGTGTCGGTTGGTAGCTGCACGATCGAGTAAGCACCGCCCGTGCCCAGCTCGCTGCTGGTGTCCGGGAAGGTAAATGCACCAGTGGAACCGCTGCCGCCGATACTGCTAGATCGTGGGAACGGCTGACCACCGATCACGTTGGTCGATACGAGCTGCTCCTGCAGGAACCGAACGCCCGTGCTGAACTGGCCGTTGACGAAGTTGGTCGTGACGGTGGCACCGTTGCCGGTGGACGGGGTGAAACCACCGACCAGCTGCGACGGCAATCCCTTGGTAGGAATGCCCAGCGTGCCACTGTTCTGCTGGGCACCGTTGCTCGCGAGGTTGATCTTGACGCGCGTCGGAATCTGACCATTCGCCAGCAGCGGGTTCGCCGGCTGGGGTGAAGGCTAACGGGTAGAACAAACCGAAAGACGCACGCAAGAAGCGCTCTAATTAGCAGTCCGAAAACGGCTCTAACGCGCACGCTCCGCTACGCGGTTTCGTAGCAGATTGGCAGCGTTCGGTTTGAAAATGGAAGCTAACGACTTACCGCCACCTGGGTCCGGGGAGTGGTGGAGGTAACCTCACCACCGTTATGATCGAAATGGTGCACATGGTGATGCTTGTGGTCTCGGTGCGCCTTGCCTGCGCTCAGCGCCACCTTGTAAATCTGCACCGCCGTCAGCTCGAAGTGCAGCCCGACATCGGTCAGCCCGGTAATGGATGGACCACCGGAGAACAGCGTACCGTAGGGCTTGATTTCGTAATTGACCAACTGCGGGAAGAGGAAGGGGCAGATTGACCATCGCGTCATCGTGTGCGCGTGTTTGTTTGGGGAGAGAAGAAGCAGCAGAGAGATTGTTTATCGGGTTGGCGTCGTTTGCGCTTTCCAGAACTCGCTCGCGATCGCGACCATTTATTTGGTTAGCTGTGCGCAAGCGTGCCGAAGCGAAAGTGTCTCAAGGCTGCTGCGGACCGAGCCGCGTACACTTACCCGGTTGTGGAATCCGCGTCCGACGCGCTCCGATTTGATCCACAGTTGCCATTCGCCGGTTTTGCCGTTCCACGACGCACAAGCGTGGTGCCACTTTCGCATTTTGAAAGGATAGTTCAACCTGTTTTTTTTTGGTTCGAATGAGATAATATTCGCTTTCGTGAGTTTCTTCGAGTGTTGTTTTTCTGGAGGTCGTTATAGTCGGTGTGTGTGTGTAGGTAGGTAAGATTACATAAAATTACATTGTTCAAAGGGAGTCTGTTGTCTGTTGGTTCCCTTTCTATATATCTGGTGCACCTTACCTGAACAGTGACTGGCCATGGACGGCCAAACTGATGTAGCTCATGCCCATGCTGTTGGAAATCCAGAGCTGAATTTCACGCGGTTCATCTTCCACTATTTATGCAGCGATTTGGTTTGTAGAATTTTGTGCGGGAAAAAGTAGAATAACATAAGAAAAGCATTAACAAAAGTGTCAGCAGCGAGTGTGGTTGCATCGTCCGGCCAAGTTGAAAGTGAGTCGACAGTTCAGTGGGACACATTAGTATGGGGTACGCAACTAGCTAGTAAACTAGCCAGTGTCCGCGTTCGCCTAGCGAGAGCGAAAGGTGCATTTTTCACGTATCACACGTTGCGTTTTACGTCGAAATTCCGTTCGCTATGCGTAAGCCGATCAAGCCGGGTGGTGCCTGCGTACGATCACCGTCGACTCAAAAGCTGTGTAGTAGTAGACAGCAATGCCACAAGTGGGGAGGTCGCACCAGCAGGAACGACGCCCGTAAATGATTCCGGAGCTGCCGAGAGCGGGTATTGGCTGGTCGGCGCACCGTGTCATAACGAGAGCACCGGACTATGTTTAAGCCACTTATTATGCAGCCGCGGCAAAGGAAGCCCAGCTTAAGGAGATTGCAGCGTGTGTGTGTGTGTATGTGGATGCACTTTTTGAGGCTATGCATTCAAATCAATCACCACTGCAGTGGTTTAGCGTTACGTTCGGTTGGGAAAAATGTGAATCAGGTTACGCGCGCGCCGCCTCGCCGCGATACTTACCGGAGTAGGTGAGGATCGTGTGGTCACCGGTGTGATTGGTAAATCGCATCCACATGCAGAGCGTGAACTGGTTAAGGGCTGGCAGCTTGTTGCTGTACTTAACTGTACCGTCGTGATCGAACGCATATTTGTCGAAGCTACAGGTGTCCTGCAAGATGTAAAGTTTGGAGTTAGCTAATTATTTATTTCTTGTCGTTTTCTGCAGAACTGTTTTAATTAGTTAAGCTTGGCGAAATAATTGCAGTGGATGTTTTTATCATTCAAAAAGCCATTGAGCTGCTTCAAAAGACATCAAACAACAACAAGATCCATAAACAAAAACAAGATACATTAGACCACCAGTTTATAAATACCGTTCAGGGTCATGCTTTTAGCTAATCGGTGTAACTATCTTGTACAAGGAACAGATGTTAAGAATTACGTCATTAGCCAAATAAAGGTCAGCTATTATGGTAAACAAATCGTTCTGGCCAAACAAAAACATCATACCAACACATCCATGGCCTTATGAAGGTCAGGCTGTGGTCCTCAGTAGCGGAACTTTCGAGAGGAAAGCTTTCCTAACCCCTGACCGCACGCAACATATTGCGTAGGGGCATATAACCCAAGCTGTAAATCTTTTTTTTCGTCTAGTTATTTCGCAGTTCGCATGTGTGTGTGTTTTTCTTGTTTTTTTTTCACACACCCACCCACTAACGATCGACGATCGTTTCTGCCGAGAAATGTGTGTGTCCTTCAGTGGAATTGTGCAAAGAAATGTGGCATGTTCTTTCGGTTGGGTAAGCTTTTTTAAGGATTGTTTGTGGGGAACTTGCAGCATGCGAAGAAACCGCAAAACCCAATCAGCGTTGAATTATGTCATACCAATTTGCTCAAATTAGCTCACCTTGCTCAAGTTCGGTGAATGATATGAGTGGTGTTGATCATGCTTTCCTAGGGTAGGTGTGCCGAATAGTGAAAACGTTACTCATTCATGCAAATACAATGCAAATCTTGTATGACGAGATCTAGTTCGCAGGAGTGTGATGTTGAGGTGGGCTGAGAAATAACCTCCAAAGACTCTTTGTGTCGCTTAGGGTGGAATGTGGACGTATCGAGTCAGTATTACCAGAATCCCGCTTGCCCCTATCAGCCAGGCATGTCTGTATCGGTTGACCAGTTTGTAACGGGCTGAAATTCGCCGCCCTCGGGCACAAGAATCAAGGATGTGGAGCATTTCTTGCCTTTCCTTTGTGTCGGATTTATGACGCCAATGAATTCTTATTATCAACCGCCGCAGAACACAACAAGTCGTCCTAATGAAGGTTAAGCGCGCACGGTCTTGGTATCTCCCGGAGTGCGGTTGTCCTTGAGTAGGTAGTAGTAGCAGCATAGTTCGTGCGTTCGATCTTGATGTTGTGCTCTTTTCAGGAGGTAGTTTACAGATTAACTGCACGAGCTAGTGTGTGTGTGTGTGATTGGCTGGCCGGGTTGATAAATTGTAACGCAATCCCAGCTTCGATGACTTGACGGAATTGAACGCATTGATCATTAGATTGATTCCGTTCTCTGCTTCACTCTATTTAGCAAAAGTGAACGGCTGACAAGATCCTTAAATTTGAAACCTAACTCCTCGCCATTCTTGTTGTAGCTTTCTAATCGCAGAGACATTTTATTTTAGCTCTAGAGCTTTTGGCATTTAGCTCTTGCTGTGGTGCATATTATACACCGCGTTTTCGGCGTTAGATCATTTATGTTTGTGTCTTTGTTATTTCAGGAGAAATAAAAGGAAGTGGCAGCGGTTTTATGATATGATACGTTCTTAATGTTATTTGTCAAGTCTCGGCTTTTATTAGCCGAGATCTGCACAACTGAGATCACGACTATGACTTGGTTCAGTTTCTGTCTTGGTTTCAAAAACTCCAGCTTAGTTATGCGATAACTTACATTTTTGATAAACTGAAGTATTAGCGCAATTTGTCAGACGATGCCTTTTAAATACTTCTTCCAATTATTTCAAATCTTGTGCAATATTTTAATATTATGCAATCTGTAATTTTTTCACTAAAACCATCGTACTCTTTTACATCGTATTTCTTCTCGAATGTGTTGAAAAATAGATCCATTTTGACTTATTTGAGTAATAATTCGATCAACATCTCAGTTGATTTACAAACGAGATCGTTGGTGACATTCTGAAAGGATTTGTTCAACGTACGACTTGTCATTCTGCTGGCATTCGTTTGGTTACTCGTAATGATGCTGGTTACAAGCAATTGTGAATTTCTATCTGAGATATCAGTAAAATGTGGCAAAGCAAGGTAATTTCGGCAGTATTTTCAACCGAGCTCATATATCATTTTAAGATGTGTAAGATACTGTAAGATAAGAATTAGGTCCGAAATCAAGTGCAGCAAAATTCGGTTCAGTAGGTGTAGTAGCCACGCACGTTTACAGAAAGAAAAACCAATGATCAATCATTTAGACACACGGATACGCAATTTCGCGCTACTCGCAAGTGTGTAAGTGGAAAGTTTACAAAATCTCGCCCAATTTTGTTTTTGCGCGCTGAAAGCCTGATTCCGTAATTATACGCCAATTAATTCCACGCCACGACGCTAAAATTGGCTGCAGATTTCGCATTTCAGGTCAGCGTAAAATTTGGAAACATGAAATACATATATATATTTCCGTAAAATAATTCCGCTAACCCAAGGCCCTCGTGCTCTATTAATTGTTCACACATGGTGGGTGGATTAGAAATGGGGTGGGCGGTTCTGTTTGAATGATGTTGAGACATGCGGTTGCGCAGCCCCTCATCGTCATTGTCGGGCGACATGCGATGAGCCGCGATGCTTCCTTGCGACACTCCAGTTAATGCTGCAGCACACACCGGTGAGTGCACTCGTACGAGACACACAGAGCAGAGAGAGAGGCTTATAGGGAACGAGGGACGAGGCTGAGATTGCAGCAGGTTACAAAACTGCGTGTACCAAGGCGCACAAAAAAAAACAAAACCCTCCCAAGCGAGCATCGATCTTGGGGCCACAAGAGCTGCAATGGGCACTGTATGTATGTCGCGCACTGCATTACATCATTGTCTTTACGGTGATGTGTTTTGCATTACTGTGTCACACATAAGCTCATAGCTCTTGCTTTTCACCAGCGATCTTTCATCGCGCTAGGGCTGATCAATCTGCAGGAGCAGGAAAGGCAGGTTCGCGTTTCGCTAGCGCTCGCTAGGAGCACCTCCCTGGCCTCCCTGGCTGAGCTGGTTGGCTGGCTAGTTGGTCGTTAAATGTGCTTTTCTCTGCTAGCTTGGGATAGGCCACAGCGCCCAGCAGCATATCCGATACCTGTCAGCAATAAAGTATCGCGTGCGTAATTCGCTTGCAAGCACGCTTACGTCTATCCCCCCGGGGACGGTAGGGTTGTACATTATTGATTTGCTCGTTTACGTATCGTAATTAGAAATTATGCAGAAATAAAGAAATGGCAAGAAAGAGAGAGAAAGAGAACGAAGTTGACAGCGAAGGATTGTGGGACACGCACAAATGACCACTTGTGGAGACAGGTTACGGTACTTACATCACCGCTGGCCGAAAAGGCAGTCAAAAAGTCGTCCGATCCGGTAAGAATTCGCTCGTCGGATGAGCTAGAATCGGGCAGTATCAGCTTTGGCGCACTGCCAACGACCGAAGTGCCGAGAGCACCGGGATACAGATTGCCATGGTAGGTAGTAACTGTTTGTTGCGGAAGTGCTGATGCGATCGAGAGCAGTGCGCAGGCTGCCACTGCCAAACCACCCGCTAACAACGTGCTCGGGGCAGCCATAGTTTCCTTCCCTCTCAGTCCGGAAACGGACAACCAACGGACGACAAAGAAGAAAGTCACACAACGAGCAAGCCTTTCAGTTTCGAACTGCCGGAAAAACACTCACTCACACACACACAACCACTGTCGTGAAAATTCAGTGACAATTTCAAACAATCTATACAGTATCAAACACTCGATCACAATCACGCGGCCGTACGCCTCGATCACTGAAGAAACGCCTTTACAACGCCGAGCCCGAATTGCAACTGACGCTTGACGGTGGACAGTTGTGCGCACGAGGCTTACGGCGAGCGGTCTCCCTACCGCCGGTTTTGAATGCTCTGTGCTGTGACAGGGAGGGGGTGGAAGTGGAAAGCCCGACTAGCCTCGGCCAAAAAATCGTCGATCGGCAACATATTCCTTCTTTGCTGCGATCATCGCCACCAGCCAGTCCGCCCCGCTCGCTCACCTTTCGCACGGCTACGAATTTGGCACGGCTGGCAGTACTGCGGTGCGGTTTGCTCTAATGACCGCCATGTAATAGTGCCGGCTTTTTTTCTGCGAGAGCCCCCGCGCGCACACACCAAACGGACGGAGATAGTGTAGTGTGTATATGGCGTTGTGCTGCTACCAACTCCAAGCGTACAAAGAAAGGGCTCTTCACAGCAATGTTTTGCTTCCCTGCTGCTACTTTTGTTTTATTAACTGAACCTGGCACGGACCAGGCAGGACAGACGCGGACAGTGGGCTGGCAATTAAATGGTACTAGCGGTAGCGGTTGTTGTACATGGACACTTCCAAACGCCGCCGTGCTGTAACGCCACTGCTCGTGCGAACTTTTGCATAAGATTTGGTGCACTGTTGACGAGGGAGAAAGAGAGAAAATAATCACAATTGTTTCGTTTATAAATATAATTGATTGCCACCGACAGCGGCAGTGAAATGAAGTGAACACAATTCCATTGAACGCAATAGAAATTGACTTGTAAATGGGCAAATGGCACTCATAACGATATCTTACTCGGTGCACAATGGTTTCACGCAGGACGGCGTGCTTGTCTCGTTACAACAATCAACCCACACACACACAAACACTCACACAACTTCTATTCTTACCGTTGATTACATGGAGCTTTAAAATGGGTGTTATAATAAGCTGCTTTGGACTCATCCTTGACCTTTATCCGAAGCATTTAGTTAGTTGTATATCGAAATCACTATGTTCGATATCCGTTGCGTCTAATGGAGTTCTCTCTAATGCATGCCCACCGTTGGTAAATGGCCCGCGGGAGGATGACGCACAAGGCATCATAAAACAATTATCAATATTTCAATTTATCAGAGCGAAGGAAGGCAGTGGGCGTGGAGATAGGAGGAGAAGAAGAAAAAATCAATCACACTCTAATACGTGCAGCTGCGCCGCTACTCGCGATCACTTAGTCATACCAGTCGGTTACCGAAGTTGATCGTGCCCGGATTAAAGCGGGCCCTACTACCTACCTACCTACTACTACTACTACTACTACCCACTGCACCTGGAAGCCCCCAGGGGGCGTTTGAAACCCACCCGATGGAAATAACACAGCGTGCGGCGAGGGGGAAGGGAGGGAGGTAAACTGTATGTTCAGTAACACTACGCCGTAAAATGAAAATCGCCACCCATCAAACCGTCGGACGCTCCCGACCCTCGGTCAGATCGGTTTTGGGGTTGAGACTTTGGCGAGAAATGATACATAACAGCATTGCTAACAAACGATCGGGCGCGGCTGAATAGTAAAGCCGTTGTAGCCACTGCCAGCGACGGGTGAAATTGGCCGGAATGAGTTTGATCGGCGACCAGCACGATGGTGCTCGCGAGCTGCATGGCAAGCACAACACTCCAGGCCCCCGGTAAAAAGGCCTGAGCGCGGGGTGCGAATAGGAGGATGGCTGTGGTCACCGGTTCGGATGTGGCCGGCCGCCTGCCATCTCCTGCCTGTGGGCAAGACCGAAAGATGTGTTTTGAGGAAAGACAAAAACTCGCTCCGTTATGCAATCGGTATCGGCCGGAGAGTGTGTACCACAGCCAGAGATCGATCGTGGAATGCATCCGCACTGGGCGCCACTTGTGCACCAGCGACAGACAAGGAGGATGCAGAAAATATTGATCCGAAAAATTTTTAATTTTCGTGCAGTGTTTATATCACCTCAGCATCTTCTTCGCGAACGGGCGATCAATGCGGTTGCGATGGGCGCTAACGAGCCCCCCGGAAACAGCTGTGCTGGAGAAATAGTGGAGAAACGTTTGGTGCGCGGATTAATATCTCACCCCAGCTGTGTTGAGTGATGAAGTCGTTCGATCTTGCTGCCTGGCATATCGGGTGGTAGACGCCTGTTAGACGGTAATATGTTGTATTGAAACAAATTGGTTTATTTGTCTCAAGCGAGCGCCACATGCTGCCGATGTTCGAACCTCCTGATCGCTGATGTAAGGTGTCGAAGACGGCAACACATCGGTGCTCCAAATGCTTGTTCTCTATTTAGGTCGAGTTTTGTCCGACCGCCCTACAACCCAAGCGCTGCGTTGCTTCGTACTCTTGCTAACTCTTGCTTCTAGAAGCAAATGCTCCCACCAGATTGCAAGCGGCCGCCAACAATCGACCGGAACGGCTTCGTTTCATGATCGATGCCTACAACCACAATACCAGAAAAAAAAACATTCGGCTGTGCATGGTGGCACGATCGTAAACTTGTCACGTCGCGATGGGTCAACGCATTTCACTTTTCATCTGTGGAACGGTTTCGACCCCAAGCCGCGCGCGCGGCTGGATTTTCCGATGAACTGATGTTTTGGTTTCGGTCGATGAAGTGGCGGCGCTTTCGCGCCAATCCAAACTGCTGCTTGCGAAATAAACCGCCGATGGCCTAATTTTTGTTGATCAAACATTTTACTTTCTTCGGCCGACAGTGCACGCGATGAGTGAATTCAGCCCTAATTCAGCGACCGAGCGGCTAATGTGTGCGTTCGAGCAATTAATGCTGGCCTTCGGTGGTGGGTAAAAGGCCGTTTCAGCGTCTCAAAAAGAAGGTTGAAAAAAGCTGCACACTATCACACCGTTCGCTGATTTCGTCACGGTGAAGCGTTCCTGGTGGATACGGGGCCCGAAGGAGGAAGGAGGTTTGCTTTATTGCAAACGGGAGCTCCACAGTTTTCCACGGTTGCTTTCCCAGCCAGCCCGGTGATGGTGGATTCACATACATAGATCCGCGCGAGTCGGGATCATTGGGCGGGAAAGCACGGGCAAAATGGCACGCTGGCTTTGGAGATTCAACGCATGGACGTACGTAATAGCCCATAAGTGGCTCGTAAAAGCATGATGCATACTATCTTACCACAGGGCTGGTAAGGCTGGTAAGCCGCCGGTACATTACTGTTGCTCATGAAACTATGACCATCGTGTGTGTGTGTGTCTTTCGGCGTCTTGTCATGGCCGATGGGGTCTGGTGCATTGTTTAAACTATGTACGTCACTAACAGGAATAGGACGAGAGATGTCTTTCTATCATCTTGATTGTGTTGAGATGTATAAGCATAAAAGCTTTATAGAAATGTGTTTAATTTAAAGTGGTATAAAGGAAAGAAAGAACTCGCTTTATGCAGTTCATAGAATATACCAAAATTTTAGACTTACATGTCTTCACATTATTCTTTGATTAACATCGTTAATTCGAACCTCAAGCGATATCCATAGCTCAAACATATTGATGATCGCTTTATTTACCGGCGAAATGATTGAGGAAACATATTACTTTACATGATTTTAATGCAAAGAAAAGACACAAATTCAAAAGAATTTTGTTCGCCTCCTCGCTAATTCACAGCAACCTACTAAGACGCCGTATTACGTTGGCACCACTCAAACGCTACCAAGAGGAATGTACTCGGACAGAACCAAGGGAGCAATAGGTAAGGCAATCGATTGATGTACAGCATCTCAGCGCCGATTACGTAACCACCTCGCACCCTGTTTATTCCCCCAGGAGTAGCATCGAAACCGATCCGCTCGTACGGTTCACGCGGCAACATTGCCGGCCCGATGCCATACACTACCGAGCAATTGTACAACATTCCAGGTATTTATTGGATGAGTGCCCCATATGGGTAAAGGGTTATATGATTCGTGTTCATCGAATAATTTGCGGGCCGCATTTTTTTTTTGTATCTTTGTTTTTTTTTGTTGCCAGATGGATACATGAGTTCCCCGGAACGAAGTGGAGCATCTCGAGGAGCGTACGAAGAGCCTTACTACAGCCAATACGGTACACGTTCCTCAACCGTAACGCCAATCATCGATGAAGAGCAAGGGTAACACAACACTGATGCATTTGCAAAAACGTTGCATTTTATATATATTTCGAAATAAAAAACCATTTCCATCCATACACTCGCAGGGATATCTCGATCGCGGATGATCAGTACGCCATGTATGGGGTGAAAAATGTTGGACGAATTCCACGAGTGCCACCAAACCAAATGTACGACCATACCAGGTGAGTGTCTATGTTTTTTGTTTGTTTGTAGAACAAAGTGCTGCTGGCGCCCCGGAATATGTTGGGTTCTGGCTTGACGCGGATGCGCTTCAGCTTCCGGGGGCGTTCGTGTACGCCTCGGCGAAGGTAACGAGCATCTGGTGCAATTGCGCCGCATCGTACGCATCCAGGGGCGAGATGTAGGTCAGATCACGCTTGCGGCGCATGAACGGTTTTCGCTTTTTGATCGCCGACGCGAGCGTGGCCGAACCGGTGATCGTGGGATGGTAGTAGGTCGTTCCTGAAAGTGAATCGAGAATGCGTGAACAAAACAAATCGGAATAGAAATAAAACGTAGCCGGCGGGGCACCTTTGCTTTTGATGGCCTGTACGATCATGCACAGCAGGTATCCGGCAAACGCTAGAAACGCTAGCCCAGTAATACTGACTTGAAATATGGTTTGAACCTTGGAAGGTTTCGTGTTCCACGGCTCCACGGAGGAGGACCTCCTGTTGGCGTTGTAATGTAAAGCAAAAGGCACGGTTAACATTTTGGCAACAGATTTACTTAAACCCCTCCATCCCCCCACCCGCCTATCCCGCACACCCCCACTGTCACTGTCGTCACCTGTCCGCCGTGGTTTGCATCTGTAGCGGCAGTGCAAACACATTTCGCCGATCGTTTTTGTCACCGTCGCCGTCGGGCATTTGGCGCGTTTCTGCCTCCGGCTCATTAGTAGTGTTGAAGAGCAAACTGTTGCCCAGCTCGCTCACTTTGCGCTGCAGCAGTAGTAATTGTTCCAGCGGCAGTCCCTCCAAATAGCGATAATCGTTCCACTGGAGCCGGCCATCGTACAGCAGCGTATCGGTGGCGTTATCGTTGCGTGCTGCGGAGCCCACTTCACTAAGACCGCCAACCACCACTAGGTACAGTGTAGTAACAAAAAATAACAGCCGTTGACCATACCGGCGAACAAACGATGGGCTCATTTGAAAAAAATAAAAACTTCTTCCACCATAAGAGGTCACCTTTTTTTTTGTTTTTGGCTAGTGTATCTGCGGTAAGTTGTCGTTGAAAGCGAGGTCTTCTTTGCCGCAAAGCTGGTAATGAAATGCAGCACTTCCAACGTGGCCTAACGTACACCACCGTTGCGCTTTTGGTTTAAGTTTCACTGTCATTGCAGCGTCGTTCCGCTGCGACTGTCGTAAAAGTAGGATGTTATGCGAGGAACTGGAGCGTAGCCCGTAAGAAAATTACTCATCTCGTTTCCTCGTCGCTCAAAAAAAAAAGTCTAACGTTCGTTAATTTATTACTTCTTGGACTAGTTCCTGTTCCGTAAAATTAATGTAATTCAAGCTAAGCAATTCAATGAAAACCAAAACGTTGTGTATAGTATTTATTAATTAAATAATTTTCGGCAATTTGTTGTGGTCGAAACGTCAGAAGAACGCAGTCCTGGCCTTGGGTTCAAAACTAATCACAACTGGCAATGGATATTGAATATTCATAATAAACTCTTCTTCTTCTTCTTCTTATCCTTCTTCTTCTTCTTCTTCTTCTTTGGCACAACAACCGTTGTCGGTCAAAAGCCTGTCTGTATCACACACTCTAGTGGGCTTGGGCTTTCAATAACTTATTGATTACCTATAGCAGAGTAGTCAAGTACTACGTATGAGGGCACGGTCCATTCGGGGCTTGAACACATGATGGGCATATTGTTAAGTTGTACGAGTTAACGACTGTACCACGAGACCGACCAATAGATTTAGTTGGCTTCATGCAACCATGTGTGTTGAAATTTATAAACAATTGCAAAAATGTTTGAAAAGGATAAAAGTAGGAAGATTAATTGATAACATATAATATGCTACAAGTCTGGTACATTCAGGAATTTGCAGGAATAAGCACATATTACACAAATGCAGTACTTGATAGGACAATTACTTCAGTTGTTTTCGGAATATGAAGTTCGTTAGTATAAGATTATTCGACGGATACATACGTCGTTCAAGCATAACAGTTACCGACAACGCCACCGGCCTGTCAACTGCTTACTACGAGGGACGGTATTGTAGAAAGCTTCGCGTTAAACATTTTAATTTGATTGTTCTTCAAATTCTTCTTCCACTTTCAGATCGGAAGATCTTCATAGAATAAGAGTCGAGCATATGGAGCGACAGTTGGCCAACCTAACCGGACTGGTGCAGAAAGCATTGACGCAAAATCCTCAACTACCGCTAGTTAACAACAGCCCAAATATTCTAAACATCCCTGGACAATATCGTAATGGTATGTGTAATTCCTTGGGAGCCAAGCAGCGTATCCCGAACATATTTGTCTCTTACCCGTCGATTGGTTGATCCTCAAGCCTTTTCTTTTATCTTTTCGAATCGATCGCTACATTCCAACTTGTGCTGTGTTTACTTTATTGATGCTGCAACAACAGCACTTCGTGAGCTCCTCGTAGCTTTGCGTTTTTACCTTACTTTGGCAGTTACGTTGGTTGATTCTTATCAACAAAATGTGTTTTTATCATAATGCTTGTACGTGTGTTTGAACCAGTTTTGCATACAATATAATAGCTTTGGCATTCGTTCGTTTTCTTTCTTCTTGGTTGTATGGTTGTGAGTTTTGTGGTATTACCATCGATTTAGGTTTCTATGGGTTGTGGTTTCTTTGTTACATACCTACATTGGCTAGTCTTTATTATATCTACCAGAGTATTACAATAATGCTATTTCAAGGATTGGAAGAGTATATCACTATAAACTATTTGTTTAAAATAAAGTAACAAAACCAACTATCAGCCAACTTCAAATTCATTACTTCGGAATTGCCTGTAATTCCCCCGTCATATTGAAAACTCATATAAACAGTCATCAATGTACAGAACTAATAAAAACATTCACAATTGTTTCGTTTCCACCGTTTAGTTGTATGCAGTATAGTTTTATAAAAGTACGATATAAAAATGATTTATAATTTTTACGAATGCTTCTCATGTTCTCATTCTCATCATTCTGGTGCTCATGCGATAGTTGTGAAAGTTCATGTTTGAACTAACTTCTTGCAGCAGTATCATTCGCTCATCAGCATATATCGATATTTACATATATGTATTTTATTTTCCAAACAAACCTCATTCCGTCACACAATCACAATAACTAACACACTCACACACTGATCATTTAGCTGAAGCTACTGGAGATGGTACAGTTTGCACGCGCGAAAAGCCACCAAAATTGGGAAAATCAACATGTCGTAAGTTCAGTTGTATCGAAAATAAACCCATGTTTCCAGACTCCTTTGTCTCTCTTTCTCTCTTTCTCTTTCGATCCGCTTCCGCCCTTGGATACCACTCCCTCTGTATGATAAATTTCCTTGTTTAATACTCACCCTTTCCTTTCCTCTATCACCATAACCCGTACAACATTCATCTAATTTATTCATCTCATCTATTTACTCGATATGATATCGTTCCGCTTTTCCATTTGATGCCAATAGAGTAGTTCAATGTGTAATAATAAACAATAGTAGATATTAGCAAACTTGTATTCTTGACTCTGTGTTAGTTGGTAAGCGTATGTACAAAAGGCGAACTTTAATTGCAAGTCCTAAAATTAGCCATTCATGCATTACAGTTTATAGCTAGTTATAACGGTTGGTCGCAACAGTTGTAGTCCAAATTGGCGTGCTTCTTAATATTGTATCGTTTCCTAGATCTCTAATTGAAATGAACAAAATATATCGCGCTTACCGTCGATGCATAAGCATAGCCGAGGGAATAAGTGCGCTAGACATTGTACATAATGTAATTTACGTGTTAAGGAAGCTTTAATTTAACTAGCTGTATTGCTCATTAGTATAAGTTCATCAATGCTGCTAATTCAAGGCTATACAGTTTAATTCGAGCTGCAAACATGGTTTGTTTTATTTCAAATATTATTCAATGGCATGATCTAGAATGCATAAGCTTCAAATTACTACTTACCAATACTTATACTTCGTTTCGAGTTTTAATATTTCGTATAAAATTTGCGTATACATTTTCGTATAAATTTTTACAATGCGCTAACAATTGGAGACTAACAAACACTCGCGCAGAATTAAATAATTTTAAAACGAATTGCAGCTTCCTTCTTCTTCTTTCATCCCAGTTAGCTGAAGACATATTAAATCGACTGCATATTACCTATCTTTTAATCTGTTTCCGTCATGATTATTAAAAACATACAAACTAATTGTTTGTCATAATTTATCCGTTTCATCTACAGATAAATCGGTTTCTTTTGAAAAATCCGTTTCCTTCAGTGATGACATTCAAGGCGTGCCAAAATCTCACAGCCCACAACACTCCGGTAAGTGCAGAATACATAACTGCACACTTAAGAGCACAACACTTAAGCAAAAACAAAACAAAAACATTATCCTGCAACTAATTGTCCACTAATATCGTTTCTGCAGCAGATACAAAACCTCCAAAGCCAGCGATAAAATCTTCTACCTTACCCAGAACCTCATCACAGGGTATGTGTCTTTGTGAGGTTGCCTTTCAGTCAGTGCAGTGTTGAGAGTTTTGGTTTCTTTCCTTTTAGAACGAGATCGACTAAAACCACCACCACCTCCAAAGCCTTTGGTGATGATAGCGGGCAATCAGTACCGCACCGACCTAACACTTGCACCGGAGGTGTACAATCAGCTGCGCGGCCTGCAGAAGAAAGCTATGGATCTGCGCACGGAGGTTCGCACGCTTCGCCGATTAACCCAAACACAGGCCGTAGCGGTACGGGAAGATATAAAAGATACGTTCATGAGAATACGCGCCACCTTGCTTTCGAACTCCGGGTTTGTTTGGGGGCAAGGAGATAAGGAAAGGGTAAGTGAAAAGATTGGGTCGATGAGAAACTGCATTGGCATCTTGCGCATCTTGCGTGTCTTGGTATAAAATCCCGCATCCCCTATTTAAAACAAAAGCTAAAGACATGTTACCACTGACTCTGTATTGCTACTTTACAGACAAATCTTACCAGGGAAGAAGAAATCTACAAACAAGAAGTGATTCGATTGGAAAAGGACCTGGCCGATTTAGAATCATCCGTAGAAGGTCTCAGAGGCGAAGTAATCAACAGACGAACCCGTGTGAACATGGTCGCTGTTGAAGACATGGCCCTAGTGCTCAGCCGTGCGAGGTAATGACCCTGTGGCTCCAGGTTAAGCTGGATCATTTCAGGAATTGCTCCCCGCAACCCCTCTACACCGAAATCACGTTCCTTTTCAGTAAAACCGTCGCTGAGCTTAAGATGCGGTTCCCAGTGCTACAACAAGGGTTGAGAAATCTGATTTCCAACGAAATGGAGCACGTTTGTCGGGAGGAAGCTTTTCTCAAAGATGAGCCCGATCGGCTTGAAAATGCTCTAAGGCGATGTAAAAAGCTAACCGGAACGCTGGTGACACTCAAAAGGTATTTAAACGTCCTCTTTTTGTCCATTTAACACTCGTAGTAGTAGCTAGGCTGTTACTTCATGTTGGCTTCGTACTGACTTATACAAAATGTACTTTTCCCTATGCAAAAGACTTGCAAGCGTGCAAGAGCAGCGATTACCAATTCCGGATACGGCAGGCACTGATGAAACGATCAAACCTCCGGAAACACACAACAACGTGAACAAGGTAAAAAATTATATCAGCTACTGTTACTCTACTTACTAGCAACACTTCTATCCCTTATCTTAAAAACTAATAACAGCGACAATAGCCAATAAAACCAAGTCTAGTTAATACCATTCGAAGCCGTCCTTTGCTATTGGTTTCGATTCGTTCTTTAATTTAGTTCATATTTTCGTTTTCACTTTGTCTCTCTGTCTCTCTCACACACTCTCTCTCTCTCTCCTTCTTTTGTTTTTTGTTTGCTTTACTCTCATAATCGCTCTGCTTAGTACGGTCTTTGTTGAAATATCCTTCCTAAATTAGTCCTATTTGGTATTCCTATCTCACTATCTATGCCCTGCCTGATACTTTATCTGTCTCTTTATACTACAGAGTTCGTCTCTAATTTTCACACGAATAATAGACGTTAGTCTACTGTAATACATCTAGCTCGGAGGCAATACTATGTATAATTGGTGCGTTGTGGATTTTTGTACCGCTTTTTATTTTACCTGAATGGAAAGAGATGTCATGCGTACAATAATTCCAACTGGAAGAAACTATTCAATTTCAAATTTTCATAACTGATGTGTAACAATTTATCCACGCACCTGCTTTAAAGGCGATCAATTGCATAGTATTTCTCTTAAAGGATTCCGCTTTTTTGTGTAGTTGTTTGGAAGAGAATGAAAAGGGCAACACAACCATTACTTGTGCAACAAACAAATTATACTCTAGTACATGGCACATCATTGAACGTAAAACTGCTTCCATGACTGATTAGTACACAAAATTTGTAAATAGGAACAACCATATACATGATTTAACTGGTTTTTATATCAAACTATTGGCATATTGTGTCATCGGTGTTATACTGATGCGAGTGGGAGTGTTCTTTTCAAAAGCAATGCGAAATCTATATTACTTTACTGCTTTCCTTTATTCATAATATGTTAAATACTTGTTTTTCATGGTTCATGGTTCTAGATGTTTGTATTTCTTTCAATTGAAATTATCATCATACTTTGCATACCAAACCACATCCAACAATAGCCTTGCTTACTCCCTGTATCTAAATTATGTGTTTCCTGTATACGCATTTATATGCCATTTACATGTCCCATCTTCTCAACTATGCATCATCATTTGATGCAATGTAATGTTTTGGCGTGTTTAACACAAGGTATTTGATCGAAACTAGTTATAATTCCACGGCGGATGATAAGTAATTTTAAAACATATACTCTAATAGTACGATTTTTTCATCTGTAAAAAAACTGTCAATAAGAATAATAACTAGTTTTATTTTTACTCGCTAGAAGAACCGGAAGCAACAGCGATAGTTTAACCAAACATGGGAAGCAATATTATTTTTTTATATTTACCAAAAATAATAAGTAGAAAGTGGCATCATTTCTGTTAATTTACGCCACTTAAAAACAATAGGCTGCATAATTTGTTATAAACAATTCAATTATATTAACAAGAGTGGGTAATAATTGAATATGATGTTATTTTTGGTTAAACTAATTATTCTATTTGAATGTAGCATACGTAGCTTTAGTTTGCATATTCCTTCACTGTCCGTCATTCGTGCGCTAACTCGCTGCTGTGAGAACTGTAGTTGCTTCAAAACGCATTCAAAATTTTTAAAATTATCGCAGCATAACTTAGAAAATTAAAACAATAGTTAAAACTACCCAATTCAATGCCCCATGTGGTAAAGTTTGTTGCGCTAGGTGTTTTATAACTAAACCTTATTGATTTGAATCTTATTAAACTTCTTGATTAGCGTGTCTCGCTACGCTTTTCTACACTATCTTTGTGTAATTATTTTTTTCATTTATTTCTCTACAATTGAGTGTAGCAATTTTTTCTCATTTGAATGGTGTTAAAGATTTTTGCAAACTCCATTTATGAACATTTAGCCTAGCATTCGTTTACAATGTTGTCTGTAAGTGTGCAGAGGTTCATAATTATGTCTTTGTTTGTTTTTATTTTTGTCCGTATGTTAGTTGTTTATTTTTCCATATCATACAGATAGCATATCAAACCCAAATCGAATCATACACATATTTTGGTGGATAGTAAATACAACTATTTTTATGACAAGATTTTGTTTGGAAAGATAAACCTGTTCAGTGAGGAGAATTGCATGCTTATCGTGTGCTAAGGAGATTACTTTGTAAAACTGTTACTCAATAATTGACTTAACAAGAGATTATGTTGGTCCGTGCTATTCTGTTTTATACTTTCCATATGTCACGATGTCACCCGTTTACTCATATATTTCTAGCACATTTTATTCAAAATGTTTATTCGATAATCCTTCCTCTTTATTCCTGATTTTTACGGTTCCTTTTTGTTTTTTGTTTGTGTTTTTCTATTCGTCTCAAACTTCACGCATTTATATTTTCTCTAGTACAATAATCTGCCATAACTAATTCGAATCATACTAAACTATAAAGCTGTTTAAACTCCGTGCAGAAACCTCACTAGCGCATCTTGGAGAAGAACCCCTTCCTTATCTTCCCGTTCCCGATCGGCAGCTAAAAAAAAACTAGTCATCTTTCTTCGCATCACCGCCACCATACCTGCTCATAAGTTTCTTCCGACGAAGTTTGTTTCTTCCGCTCTGCATTCCGAAACTGAATACCTCCTGTACAGCTCTCGAACACTGTCTTCTTAATGTCCTTCCACTTTTGTACATCACCTTCTAACTTCCTCGATCGTGTCCGCTCGATCCCCTCCAAGGACCATTGCGCCCATTGTGTGGTCTGGTGTTGCACCGTCGAGCACCACCTACCTTTTGAGCAGCCATGGTCATATCAGGGATGCCTGTCACCTATATTTCCTACTTCGTGTCCTACTTCGTGATACCAACCAAAAAAACATTACCATCACCATTACTCTCCATCATCTTTCTCCACCCCATTCCCCCAAAAACTCAACGAACCCATCACTCACAGTTTTGCGAGAAGAATCGATGCTAAAATGTGCATTCATATAATTTTGTGTTTTATAGTTCAACTGGCGATGGAGTTCTAACTTCAAAGAGGCGATCACTGAGTAAATTACGCTCCTACTTAAATAATCAACAACCAAACCAAAAAAAAAATAGTTTCTTCCTTTTTGTTCTTTGGACGCATATTACTTTTTACTCCTCTTTGTTATTTTGTTTTTGTCAATCCTCAACGTTTGTTTCACGAATGTCCCGTATGATATAAAGTGCAAAAGCAACAACAAAAAATTTGCATATCAAAATCTTCTCACGAAAATCAATCAATTCTCTTTCTCTACTTTGCCACCACCACTACCTACCACCACCATCACACAGATTTTCCCCCATTTTTTTTCTTCTATATAGCCATATCTCTATTGGTCTCCCATCTTATATGTTTTGCCAATGAATCTGCTGCATTTTTGACAAGCACACACACATAACCATACACTTGCATTCAAATTATTTTTTGTTGCAATTGGCAGAAATGCCAAACTCTGAAAAACTACACTCCGGAAGATACTTAACTATTTTAAATGTTAAAGAGTAATTCGACTGGTTTCTGTTTTCCTATCATTTTTTATTGCTATTTAATCCATTTTTTGTTTTCCTTTATGCTCAGATTCAAGTTATTTAAGCTTGCTGTCGCAAGCTCACACTATATTTGATTGTTTGATTATTATTATTTATTACCACACACCTAACAAATCAGTTCTGCATTATGAACTTAATTGTTTCATGGCATTATTTTCTCTGCGCTCGGTGTTTTTTTCTACCATTTCGATCTTTGAATATTCTAAACCACCACAATCACCACAACCACAACCTTTCTTCACTACAACTTTCACCGCACCATAAACCAGATTGTCGCAAGTGCAAACCCACAAAAGCAACCTTCGCCACAATCGTAACAAATCGTGCTTTACGCAACAATATTCTTAAAATACACTATGATAAGATGTGAGTGTGCTGTTTTGGTATGTGTGTGTGTGTGTATGGGTGTATGGGTGTGTATGTGAAGATGCGTGTACGTGTCTGTTTGTGTAACTGTATGAAAGATGGTGGATGTTTTTATTGTGTTTTCAAATTAATTTATGGATTTACAATCACCACCAATCTGTTCCGCCTGTATCTGTCCCAACCGTCTACATCCACCTTCCACCATCGCTGTTTCTCTGTTTCCTCCAAATTCCTCACAGAACTACACCCCCATCAACACTAATTGAAAAGTTAAAGGTGAACAGAAAAACACTACAGCGCAACAAAGCAGTAATGCAAACGATGAAATCGAAAATAAAAGAAAGGACTATATATATGATAAATTCTACTAAAAACCAACTGCCTCATATTAAGCTAACGTTATCAAAGTGTATGCCCTCTCGTTACGTGACGTGCATTGGCATCCCTTCTATTTAAAAAAACCAACCTCCTTAACTTGTAAATGTAATAGTTTGTTACTGTACGAATAGTTTGTTGGCTGTATCACACTTTTTTGTTATTTTTCACTGGTTTTGGTTGCCACTCTGCTCTCCTTCGAAAATGTTTTGCTATGGAATGGTACACTAAATGTCCGCAATCGCCTCATCCTCAAGATTTTACTCGTTCACGTTAGTCCCTGGCCACCGTTTTGAGAGAACCGTTTTGTAGTGGATTGTTAGTATATAATGCATGCCCACTTATCCATCCACAAACGCACACTTACACACACACACACTAAAACACACAATACACGATTGTTTATTAAAGTATTTCACTATCCATTCCACCTCTCTGTTCACCATTAATGATCAGCATTGTTGTACCCTTTTTGCTGTAAGCTTAGTTTAACTTTGTATTTCCTTTTATGGCTGCTATCTCTCGAACGAGATAAACACTGTGAACTATGGAAGTTGTTTTGTTTTGTTTAGTAACCTTGTATCAAACAAAGAGCCATTCATTGCGTAGGATTATTTATAAGGTTATTATTAATACTGTATTGAGAATGTGTTTAAAACATAAAAAGGAAAGGCATACATGTATTTCTTGTTTAAAAACACTAAGTCATTAAAATGGTTCAAGAAGTGAAGAAGCTATTGTGATTCAAGAAGCACTTCTCTGCACAAGAAGCAAAACCACGCTGAGTGCATTATAAAATACGTAACTTTAGTATCCAACTGTTGCACTTAAGTGGCAAACACTGAAGATAACAATATACTTCTGTTTAATACTCAGTGCATCGAACGCTAAATAGAGGATAGAGATTTTTTACTTCTGCTCTCACAATTCGGTCCCCACACAAGAATTGAACCCACGAAACGGACACATGTTGTTAGGTCGTACGATATGACGACTGTACCATGGGGCAAGCCCAGAGGCAGCACACAGTGGAAGGAATAGTATTGATTTTCAATCATCATCTCCCATAGGCATTTGCAGCAGATCGCCACTTATCCTCACGCAGACACGTAATATATATATTATTTTTTGTCTATGGAAGTCAATTAATGGATGATCCGTTGGATCTGTTTCCGGTTCACTATTAATTCCATTAATTACATACGAACAACATCACCACTACAACTATACCACCATCACTATAATGTATATGTAAATTTAATTGGTCTAAAATCGTATTGCCGCTGTTTTATACCGTTCACGTGCCGCGTCACATTCGAACGACGAACGCTATCAATTCGGGCAAAAATTTCGCCAAACAAACAACCCAAAACTGGCTGACAACGTGAAACCGCCACTTTCCCCGCATATTGGCTCGATTCCATCCTTCAACTTTTGGTTTAATTATTACCCTGTAACTATAGTGTTTTAGCTGCATTTAGAAACTGTGCAATATCAGTGTTGTCGATCCCTTATCAATTGGATGCGATCCCTGAATATGTTGGCTTAGTACCACTCACGTAACGATAATGCTCGAATTGGAGCCCTAATTGGCCTTAATGAGGAGATGATTTGCAGGTGCTGAAAAGCGATCGAAAATATAAATTGGAAATGATAAAATTGCATTCCAATGTTGAATGTTTTTTTTTCTTTCTTCTAACTGTGTTACCGTTGCGATGAAGGTACATGTTTGTTCTTTATGGTTTTATTTATTTTTTTTTTGTTTGAATTGATTGTATTTTGTTTTACTTTCATTAGCTAGCGCTGTTTCCTCCCTTTTTTATTATATGGCTGTGTGAAAAGCACTGTGTCTATATTTAATCCCAAGCGAATTGTACAAAACTTAAAGAACCATTTTTTCTCTTTATCTCTTCCATTTTTGTGCCTTTCTCTCCCTTTCTCTCTCTCTCTCTCTCTCTCTCTCTCTTTATCTCTCTCTTTCTCTTTCTCTATATATCTTTCTCTATTTTGTCTACTCTAAAAATGCCATATTTTCACGATTTCAATTCCCAATTGTATCACAAACAAACCAAAACAAAAAATGCATTCTACGCGTTATCCTTCGCTCGTTCGCCATATCGCGTTTGAAATCATTGCCTACGGTCATCAACCCAACACCGTCTAATCCTGTTGACCCATGTTGACACGAACGCAGCCAATCCCAAGTCCCCGTCTGGGGACAGTCGTTGCCAGTGGAGGAATCGCCCCAGAAAACGCACTCGATGCTTTGCTAGATGAGCTGCAAACCTTTGCTAAACCGCCGAACGGTGTGAACGAGGTAAACTTCAACGATGTTACAGTATGACTTAATTGGTGAAGATGTTTCATTGTTGTTTCAGTTTTAATTTAGTGATAGTGTACGATGGTTGATGTTTGTTTTCTCACTTTTTGTGCTTATTTATTGTTTAATGTTTTACATACTGGTACTATGGTACACAACGTTACTATTGTATTCTTTCTATTTGTCAACCTATCATATTATTTCAATATTAGTTTTATGTTTATTGATGTGATGTGTCCATTGATGTTCAACAGCATTTTAGCAAACAATATCGAACTGTATGAACAATTTTTCCCCCCAATTTTCTTACACTCAGCACCGACCGGACGATTCCACATCAGACGACAGTTCGCAAACGTTGCAAAACAGCATCACGACAAAAATATCCCAGTCGCAGCTATACCCCTCCGAGCCCGTTTCCTCCAACGTCGGTCTCAGGCGGCTTCACTCGTATCCGAGCGGTTCGGATACGGACACGAGTCCACCGCAACCGACCCGTCCGACCACCGGCAAACCGCCCGTCCCGGAACGAAACGCCGAGCTGCTCTCGAAGGTGAACAACAAGCGAGTGCCCCCGCCGCCCCCACCCCGCACCAGCTCGCGCAGCCCGCTGGCCAGCCCGACCAGTCCGCACGTGCCGCAGCATCACCGTGGCCAGCAGCAGCAGCAGCCGGCCGTCACGCTGTCCGACTGCGAGCAGCAGCAGCGCACATCCGAGGGTACGGATTCGGGCAGCGAATCCGTCTGCTCGGACAACTCCCAGCGCCAGCTGGCCCTGGAGCTGCGCCACCAGGAGCTGCTGAAGAAGCAGCGCCAGCTGCAGGAGCAGTACCAGCGCCTGCAGCAGATGAGCAAGAATGCCGTTCCACTAGCGCCGACAACGATGAACCACGATATCAAGAAGACGGGCAGCGAGTCCAACCTGCCGCTCAAGATGGGCTACAACATGACCGTGAGCGGCTCGATGAAGAATCTCTGTGGCGGGTCCGGAGACCCGACGCTGCCCTTCGATCCATCGCAGGGCTCGGTAGCAAACAACGTCGACCATCAGGACGGAGGCGGTAGCGACAGTTCGACCGGTGGGCCGAACTCGCTGGACGGTGTCGCGATCGGTGCGAACGGAAGTGTCGGCACGTTGCCACCACACCTGACGAAAACCACCAACAAAGTCTACGAAACGGACATACTGTAAACAGCATCCTTCTTATCCTTCGCTTCTCCCTTCCACTAGCTACGTAGACCAAAGTGCAGATATGTCAGAACGGGGCCAGCACTCGTTCGTATTACGTTCTGTCGTACATCCGTTGACGGCTGTCCTTACGCTTTTGATCGGTTTTCTGAAGGCATTATCAAAACCATATTCGTTTAGTTGTTCCACTATAGAAACTTCGATAGGATTGTTCGAACAGCAATATTGAGTTTGACTTGGTGTAATCCAAATAGTATAAACAGCAACGGTAAACGCCATGCAATTAAACTTTATTTTCAAATGTTCTGCACATAATTCATGAAATGATGCAAATAGTTTATCCTGCTGCATAATGTTGCCGATCTCACTTTGTCGCAAAGCGCATAGCCGTTAGTGCACTGCCCATAGAAGAAGAAGAAGAAGGGAAAAATCCAAGATCCTTGGTGTCAGCTAACCCTTAGAACCCACTAATGTACAATTTTATTTTCGTAGTACAGATTCGTCGATATCTGGTAGAGAGTAAATTGATTGCGTTTTAATAACATGAAGTAGCTAATAACAATCACAATTTTGTTTTAAAATCATTTCCAGATAAGGTAGCTAAATGTCTCTAGTAAGCGATCGAGCTGCGTGTGTTCGTAGCAGGATGATTTTTTTTCCACGCGATTGTTACAAACTGTTCAGTTCACACCGGAGCGATAGTAACAATATTGTTGTGTTGCCATATCATCTTTACGTTGGTCCAGTGGCTGATACGTAAATAATGCAAATCTCTAACATGTACCACTCACTATCATACGTATTCCTAACCCCCAGAATGAACGTAAATATCTATTCGCGCTTCGTACGTGTATGTCTACGCATACGTGTACCAAGTGTGAAACAGATTGTGCCCCCACCACTCTGTGTATTGCACAACCATAAATGCCGTGTTATCCATCGTTCGATGTTTGCACAAAATACAAAAGCGAAGGGCGAAGCAACTATAGCTCACAATCTTTCTCTCCCAGCTTCGCAAAAGCCCATTAAGCTCCCCCTTGTCATCGTACTCTTACTCTTGCCCGAGAAGCTTGAAGATGCAAAGCAGACACACACACCGATCGAACTGTTCCGACTGATCAATCTCCGCGACCCTCGACCCTCAAAAACACAGTATATCCCGTAACCCAACAGTGAAACTTAAAATACTCTAGTCTATATCCCGCAAATGTTTAGGAGCCGAATGTATCACACCAGAACTCAAGCAAAAGGACAAAAATTGGACAAAACAAACACAAAAACGCGTAGCGGGCGGTAGCAAAGTGCTGTGTTGGACGTATGTGGTTACATATTCATTAATTTGCATTAGAGATGAACCTCACCGGCATCCAGGTGCCCAGGTAGACTCCGATGCGAGCAGGCAAGGGAGGCAAGCGAAAGTATATAGAATATTACCAAAAAAACAACAACAAAAATCATTAAACACACACACAAACACAATAATCTCATGGCAGCAAAAATCACGAAAAATCACTAAGAAGAATATATAAGTGTACTAGTCGACGGGGCAGAGCAACCGAAATGCACCGAAAATATCGCAAAACCAACACACAAAAAGTAAGATTCGTGTTCAAGTTCGCGCACCCCCTTCATACTAAAATACTAAATCCACTTGGTAACATCGATCACAGTGTGGAAGGGATTAGGGATCCTAGCAGCAGCAGCACAGCTCAGTAAATGTGTAAACGTTGCGCTGGTTCTTTAACGCAAACGTGGTGGAACGTAATAGTGCAATGCAATTCCAGTGATAAAAGCACACACACACACCCATACACACCGTTTCATAGTTTCGAAAGGTGTGCACACACGAAGACGTGATGATGGCGTCGGTTATTTGTTAAAAATTAACTATTTGTGATCAAGCGGCGTAGGTAATAGTGAAACAACAATTAATACACTCACGATTGGCTAGTTAAAATTCATTAATACAGTTAATGTTCTGGATCGTACACGGTGAGCAAGCGACAATTGATTCGCTTCCTTTTACACACAAACACACACACTCTACCAATGCGCACACATGCGGGGTTCTATTGTGTGCACGTCGATCGTGCCAAATCGATCACGATTCACATTTCGATTGATCAACGTGATTCGATTCGATCACGTTGCCGCCGCAAGCAACACCGCGCGCTTTGTTTTCCCGATGGCGCGATTGCACTTCCATTAAGGGTCAAACTATTTGCCTACAAAAACGTCACCCGCGCTCGGTGCTGTTTGTCCTGTAGAACGACACTCACGCATCCCTACAGGAAGTGAACTTAACAGAAAGTGCATATTTTACTATTGTAACAACACATAGACTTCGCAAAACGTTCGTTTATCCCATTCACGTTTGTCCCATTCACGTTGCGTTGCACACCGAAACCACGTTACGTGCACGGGCGGCATTTCACACCTTAAAAACGTAGCTTAAGCGCACGGTGCGTAAAAATCAAGACGGTTTAATGCATGAATGTTGATTAGGTTTATAGCGTGTAAGATTCCCCATTTTTGATAGCTGTTTGCGATCACACAAAACACAAAACAAATACAATCAAAACACACAGACAGACACCTACACGCTGTGCACCGGTGCCAATATGTCGCCACTATTAAACTGGTCTCCGGTTACGATCGTGTCAAAGATGTTTTAGGCATAAATCAAACGCAATTGTTGTTGAATAGAAATGCGCCAAAAGAAATGCGCGTAAGCGAGGGAACGCAATACGGAAGCCATACTATACTTACTCCCACCCTCAAAAGGCATACTTCTTCACGTTGGAAAAAGGGCACGATAGGGATAGAACGAAAGAAAGAGAGAGAGAGAGAGAGAGAGAGAGAGAGAGAGAGAGAGAGAGAATTAGTAGAAAAAGAAACAAACCATAGGGCGAAAAACAGAGGGAATGATAAGTATGTGCGAGGAGGAGATCGTTTTAAAAAGAAAAAAAACAAAAGTAGTATAATATACACGACTATCCTTTCCTCACCCACCACCACCCCCATCAAGTTCCCCAACCTTGCAGCAGCGGCAGCAAAAGTAGTTGGAGTTAATGCTACAGTGAGTGCCAAGGATATATATATATATACATAGTAGCCAAACATGTTTGATATTGATAACAAGAAAAGAAAAACAGCGAACACGTGCGTATCACGAACATTGGCTCGAACACGTGGTCGCTAGCATTTAGCACATTTAGTAGCGCAACGCTGGGAAGCATGTTCCGATTTCATTTTCCCTTCCCTTACGTTACTTAGCTTTTGTACGACAAACAGATCAAACAGAAGAACAGAACTGAAGGCAGGTGAAACGCCAGCTGACAACACAGCGCACGATGAAGCGGAACATCTCCAGCTTCAATCTCGATATCAGCTTAGTGTCTCGCCCCGAAAGCGTAAAGTGTGCAAACGGGCAAATGGGGGGTAATTCATGCTGAAGTGATGGTGTGGGGTAGGAAAGGCACAATTCAGCATCAAAACGAAGGAAAACACAGCAACAATACAATGCGATTAGCTAGTCGACTATGATATAAACACCCGCAGTCACATACAACAAATATACACACACACTCGCCAGTACACCCTCACGAATACATACACGTTTGTGTCATTGGATCATTGTGTCAGTCAGTATGCAATATAGAATGTTGGATTTTTTCTACAAGAGAAGCATTATAGACTTATTATCCATTTTTATTATAAAATAATAAAGGATCTTCCACATAAAACAACGGAGCGGTTTTGGTACGGTACGGCTTGCAAGGCTACAATGATGACCTATCAACCAATACCAAGTAGGATTACAGAGTGATCTCACCATGATGTTTTACTACACGCCGTGGGTTTTTTTTTCTTTTGCATATTTCGCAGGTGCCATACCCGTTTCAGGCCTGCTGTTCCGGGCCCGACGGCCAAGCCGACCGCGAAGGTTTCGGTCGTTCTGGAGCGCTTGGTAAACCGTCTGCTGCCACGGAACAGAACGTCCCGGGCAAAGGGTTTCGGGAGCGTCAACGGTCCAACTCTCCTTCACCAAACTACTTTCAGTATTGGCCTACCAGGCTAGTTACCTCTTTTCTAATGTAAATTGGGAGGTCTATTCCGTGGTAGCGCCGCTACTGATTTCGTTAAGCGTTGTCGAGAAGGCAATCGTACTCGCCCAAAGCTTCACCCGGGAGAATCTTAACACCAAACAAAGAAACGCACTCATCAAATGCTGGTGTAAGACTGATTTATTATAATGCTCATCCTTTTATACTCAAAATTACAAGCTATCTTAGCCTACTAAGAACAAAATAAAAATTTCTAAATTATAAATTCAATCAGCCACCTTTGATGTGGTCGCTGCGCAACCCCTGGTATCGAAGTATTTGGGATTGCATATGCTTTAGCACTGTTATCTGCCTCGAGCTGAGTCGTCTGGTATCACACGTATCACATGACCAGCCTGACCCTGCACTTGAACTTCTTTACATACAGGGCCAAAAGTCTTTCTGAGCATCTACCGATCAAACGCGACTAAAATCATTTCGAGTGTTTGTGAACAAAATGAATCTCTTATATAGCATCGGTATATCATTCTAGCTTCGATCGACAAGATCGCTTCTTTCAAGTAAAATTATTTGAGCTGAAACCCACAATAGCTGCAAAGAGAGTCTTGCAAAGTGTTGCAATCAGCTGCGCTATTTTAAAAAGATACCCAACGATGTAGCACGTGGAGTAGACATGCTGAACACGGTGAAAATGTGATATGTGATAGAATTTCCGTTTCGTTTGGATATCTTTTTGAGTGTCCACGATGCTAGATGGCATTACCTTGATAGTGTCTACTAATGTAGTTCGTGTTGTTCGTTGAGTTATTCTATTACTTACTTACATACTTATCCAACGCTACAACCAGTTTCCGGTCTTGGCCTGCCTCAAGAGTGTCCGAAACCGCTCACGGTCTCGCGCCTTCGTCTGCCAGTCCGTTATCCTGGCCTTAATGGTGGACGCTTCGACGCCATCTTGCCACCTCAATTTGGGCCTACCACGCCTCCTCTGTCCATGTGGACGGCCTAAAAAGACTATACGGGCTGGGTCGTCCGTTTCCATGCGTACAACATGGCCAGCCCACCAGAGCCTGGCGAGCTTGATACACTGCACCACAGTGAGGTCGTCGAACATCTCGTATAGATCGTCGTTTTAACGGCTCCTCCATTGTCCTTCCACACATACGGGGCCAAGTATCCTTCTGAGCATCTTCCTCTCGAACGCGACTAAGAGGGTTTCGTCAGATTTGGACAATGTCCATGTCTCAGAGGCGTATGTGAGTACCGGTACTATATAGGTGCTTCGTCCGTTGCGTCAGGTTCTTTAAGATGAACTGATTTATAAGGCTGTAGAAAGACCGGCTGGCAGCCAGTATCTTTACGCACTTTCAACTCAGCTTTGTCCCGAGATAGATGACTCTTATAAAAATGCTATGCTTTAAAAACAAACCAGGATAATATAGCTAAACTAAAAGCGTATCACAAAATTTACTAACGACTCTCTGCCTTTTTCAAATTCGTATGAAAATAATTTTAATTATACCAGTCCGAAGGTTCGAATTCCGCACATTGACAGCGCACCCTAGCCAATTACAACAAACATGCTGTCTCGGTCCGGCCGCAAGCGTTTCCCATGTCCAAGAGCGAGAAAGCATGTCTGTTTGGCTTGCAGGGTGATTGCGTCAAAATAATAACAACAAACGCGCGTTTGATCTCTGGCCCAGCTTCAGGTAAATGTGGTAATTTGTGTGGGGCATGTGAACGAAAATCTAAACTAAAAATATGAGTGGTAAACAGCAACCGAAAATTCTGCTCAAAACTCGGTCCACCGATGATCCTGCAGCGGGCCCTTCCGTATCCACCCCCAGAAGAACTCCGACCATCTTGGCCAGTACCACACCACAGATCGTCGGCACATCCAAGGGGTCCGAATCTAGGCATGCAGCATCCGCTAAATCAATGCCGGCTACGGCAGCCCCCGATCCGTACAGCTACACGCCGATGGAGGGGTCCTTGGTGCTGCTGAAGAATCACAACGCGATCAACTATCGCACGCTGGATTTTCTACACGAGACCAATCAGGATTACGTCGTAATCGGAACTATCGGCATGCCCGGCGTTGGTAAATCGAGCGTGTTAAACTTGCTCAATACAAATCTTTACGCGCCCGATCAAAGCGACAACAGAAAGGAAAGCATCTTTCCCGTGCACAGTACAATTAACGTTGCGGGCGAAAATGAAGGTAAGATGCGAAATGTGGTGGTGCTAGGGCTGCTACTGCTTGGTACTCTTGGTGAATTAATTACTCTTTCTCTTCCCCTCTAACCCACAGTGCGGATGCACATCACCGAGGATCGGTTAATACTGTTGGACTGTAGCGAGCCGGTGTTTGGGCACGCGAGAAAAGACTTCATTCAGAACGAGCAAGATGAGCTGAAGAAGCTGATGATTTTGCTCCGTATTTGTCACGTCATTCTGGTGGTGCAGGAAGAATATTACAACATCCGGCTGATGCGTACCCTGATGTGGGCAGAAATGATGAGCCAGGTACATTCCGCCCAGCCCACCAAGCTTGTGTTCATCCGGAACAAGGTAGTGCCGCACGGCACCAGTCACGATTCCCGCGAACGGATGATCAATCTGTACCGGCAGATGTTTCTTAACGTGGCGTCGTTTTCCGTGACGAGCGCCAGCTTTAGCGGTGACTCCGGAGCACAGGAGGAAATGTTCAATTATGTAGAATTTCCCCGCATAGAAAAAGGTACATGTAGCGTCACTGCAAGGACTGTACAATCTCCTGCATTACAACAATTTTTCAACAATTCGTTACCATTTTCTTCTGTTGCAGGTGAAACGGTGAGCATTCCGGAACATTTGAAGGAAACCATACTGTCGCTACGGCAGATCGTGTACGCTGGACGGGAAAGTATAATGGCACGCAATTGCTCGGAAAAGGCATGGGGCCAAGCGCTTGTAAAGCTAATCGATTGCCCGGAGGGTAACTTTTTCGTCGACAAGTACGAAAAGCTGAAGGAAAAGTACAACCTTCACAATCATGTAAAAATTACGGAAAATCAATATCGTGATCAGACATCGCTACATTTTGTGGAATAAAACTAATGCATCCTCAGGAAACCCCATTAAGCTAACTGCACACAATGCATTTATTTACGTGTTTTAGCTTATCTAAATTACTGCAACACGACAACAAAAAATAACGTCGCATCCAGAACACAACTAGTGTTGGGTAAATCTGAGTCAAATTCATGAATCTGAATGAATTATTAAAATGATTCAATGAATCTGAATCTCGGTTGTAAAGATTCATGCATCTCGAAATATTCATGAAAATTTCAAAAGATTCACGAATCTCTAGGGATCCATGAATCCCAAGGGATTCATACAGCATGACCTTCTCATTATTCTTCTTCTTGGCGTAACAACCTACGTGGTCATGCCAGTCTATACGAGCTATCGAGACTTCTTGGCAAGTATCACGCAGCCGGATAGTTTGTTTTGCTACGGGGAGACGGTCCATGCGAGGCTTGAACCCACGACGGATATGTTTGTAGGTGGGATCGGGCAAATTCAATATTTTGAAAATCATACATCTCTAAAGATTAAGGAATCCCTGGAGTTATATGAATTATAATGGATTTATGAATCTTTGAAAATTCGTTTATGTTTCGAGATTCATGAATATTAAAAGATTCTTTAATCTTTGAACAGTCGATTCGAGATTCGATTCACTCATCACTGAAGATTCATATGAAAGAATCTCAACGAAAGATTCATGAAGCCCAACACTAAACACAACAACAAATTTGTATCCCTCTCCGCGATGATTTATGCCCAAGGTGAATACAGTTTACGGCTACAATTGTAACCACCTTGACAGCGCATCTGTCACTGCCTCCTGTCAGTCGAACGCGGGGCCCTTTTCGTGCCATCCCCTCTGTCCCGCGGCCTAGTCAAAAAACAACCCAAAGCAAGCTAAAAATGACGGCAAAACAATCTACTCGGTAACGCACGCTTTCCGTACGTAGGGGTACGACGTTTTCGCAACCGCAATCCGGTCGATAAAGCGCACCTCACGTACGACAAAGAGAGCAAGTGATTGGAGTTGCAGAGCCATAGCACCATCGTTCCAATCCTGGCACAAGTCGCATCGCGGTGGAGAGAATAATGGCTCAAAAGGAATCGGCACACACCACCGGCAGCGTCGACGGCGACGGCGACAGTGGCCCGACGGCTAGCAGTACCAGCACGAAAAAGTCTCTGTACACCCAACGGATGCTGTCGGCGTTCGATATGCAAAGCTTCGTAAAGCAGGCGAATCGTTTCAGTGCTGCTGCGACGTCGGCCACTTCCAGCGAGGATGAGCAACACCAGTACTCCGGCTCGTCGGACGAGTCGGAAGAGTTTGGCAGCAAGTTCTTCCACCAGGCGGCGGCCCGTTCATGTAAGTAAACAAACATTGCCGCCCTTCGCGGTACCTTCTCGGTGGCCCTGTGTTGTGGCGACCTACTATGGACGGGTACCGTAATTATTGTTCTACTTCTTTCCAGATCGGGAACGTATGTTCGACTTCAGCACAGTCGGGCCCGAGCGTATGTGGTTGAAAAATTTGCTGCTCTCCGAAACGGAAACCGAAAGCGAAATATCGGACGTAGACGAATACATTCACGAAATGCTCAAGAACCATCTGCGCGAGAAGAAAATTCGGGAAAAGTACAACGATTCGTCGCAAGTAAGCAACCCCTTTCCAAGTAGTAGCGCGCTAAATGTAGTGTCCCCCCGGCTTGAATTGCCAAATTTTGTTGAATTTTTAAGATGCTCTACTTGCTCCGAGACTCATTTACTTCACGGGGTTTAGCGCTCTGTCAGCTATGTTCGAATGCAATTCCAGCTAATTCTGCTACTCATTTTCACAGAACTCGCAGTACGGCTATTACTCCGCTGGTTTGTTATCGGATAATGACCTCTTCCCCGACCATCGTCGCACCATAGCGGGAAAGCGAAAGTGCAAGATCGATCATGGCACCGGTAAGACGAAGGGCGTTAGGAAAAAGCTGAAACACTCCAAGAAGCGCAGCGGCGTCGAGGGAAGCAGCTACCCCGCCGAAGGCACCTCCATGCGAAGCTCCATGTTCGGGGACAAGAAGAGCAAGAAGCTGCTACATCTAAAGCGTGGCCGACCACCAGCGGCTAGGTCTTCGGACGGCAGTACCGTGGAGCATACGGGCGATCACGACAGCTCGTCCACTGCGGGCGGCAAGCGGGGACGCAAGATGCGCCTGAAAACGCCGGAAGTGATGAACATTCGGCGGCGCAAGATGTGGCAACTGATGGCCAAGAAAGAGGTTGGTAAGCTGCAACGGGCAAAGGCAAACAATCACAAGGACACGATCACCAACTGCCGACGGGTGGCAGCGCTGTGCATGCGTGTCGCGCGCCAGAAAGCCATGCAATCGCAAAAGCTGATGAAGGACACGGTCTGGCGGGCGAAGCGGTTGACGCGCGAGATGCAGGTGTACTGGAAGCGGTACGATAAGGTCGAGCGCGAAACCAAACGCCGCATGGAGCGGGAAGCAGAAGAGCAGCGCAAGATGGACGTGGAAATTGTGGAAGCCAAGCGGCAACAGCGCAAGCTCAACTTTCTCATCACGCAAACCGAACTGTACGCTCACTTCATGTCGCGCAAGCTGGGCAACGTGTCGGCGGAGGAGCAGCTTAAGATTCTTTCCCAGCTGGACGAGGAAAGCAATCCGCGGCTGGCTGCGATCGACAATTACGACTGCGAGCGGATGAAGCAGCTGGCACAAAAGAATGCAACCGAAGCGTTCCGCAGCGAGCGTGCGCGAACGAACCAGTTCGATGTCCTCCAGCACGCAGAGCCTGCGTCCACGTCGAAGGACTCCCCGGTTCCGATGGAACAGCCGAACTTGCCGAGCACAACGGATGAAATGCCGGTTGCTATCAAAACCGAATCGAACGCTGGTATCGCGGAACTGCCGCAGCCTGCAATGTTCCAGGGCCATCTTAAAGGTTACCAGCTGAAGGGCGTAGCCTGGCTGGCGAACCTATACGATCAGGGCATTAGCGGTATACTGGCGGATGAGATGGGGCTCGGCAAGACGGTCCAATCGATTGCCTTTCTGTGCCACATCGCGGAACACTACGGCGTTTGGGGGCCCTTTCTGGTCATTTCACCAGCATCCACGCTGCACAACTGGCAGCAGGAGATGGAGCGGTTCGTACCGGACTTCAACGTGGTACCGTACTGGGGATCGCCGAACGAGCGTAAGATTCTGCGCCAGTTCTGGGAGCAGAAGCATTTGCACACGAAGGATGCTAGCTTTCACGTGGTGATAACCAGCTACCAGCTCGTGGTGACCGACTACAAGTACTTCAACCGCATCAAGTGGCAGTATATGGTGCTGGACGAGGCGCAAGCGATCAAAAGCTCAAGCTCGATGCGCTGGAAGCTGCTGCTCGGGTTTAACTGTCGCAATCGGCTACTGCTGAGCGGAACGCCCATACAGAACAGTATGGCGGAGCTGTGGGCACTGCTGCACTTCATCATGCCGACGCTGTTCGATTCGCACGAGGAGTTTAATGAGTGGTTTTCGAAAGATATCGAAAGCCATGCGGAGAATAAAACCGGCATAGATGAGAGTAAGTTTTCGGTGGGCTGAAATGTGACGAATTGAGGGACTAAAAAACAATCTCGACAATCTTTTCAGAGCAAATATCACGACTCCACATGATCCTGAAACCGTTCATGCTGCGGCGAATCAAGAAGGACGTCGAAAATGAACTGTCCGACAAGATTGAGATCATGGTGTACTGCCCCCTGACCACTCGCCAGAAGCTTCTGTACGTTGCACTGAAAAAGGAGATCTGTATCGAGGATCTGCTGCATCTCACGACGGTGGGCGGCGGCAACAGCAGCAGCAGTGACGGACAGTCCATCGACCGCAACTTTACCTCGAATCTGATGAACCTCGTGATGCAGTTTCGCAAAGTGTGCAACCATCCGGAGCTGTTTGAGCGCCGGGACGTTCGCAGTCCCTTCTGCATGAAGTGGAACTACGAGCTGGCCGAGCGTCCCATTTTTCGAAGGCAACTTTTAATGGACTACACCGTACCGAGCAAGCGGCACTGGCTGCACAATCGATTTTATATATTCAAAGCATTGCAAGTACAAAGCCGGCTGGTGATGGATGAGGGCGGACGCAACGTACCTGAGGATAAGAGGCGATCGGACCTGTCCAAAGCAATCCATTACGATGACTGGTGCGCACCGTTCAGCTGTGCTCGGCTGGCTGGAGGATTGTCTCCAGTGCACGTGGAACAGATTGCACGTCGGAATGTGTTCTGGTTTTCGTAAGTAATCTTGTCTTAAACATGCGTCACTAGTAGTCATGGGAAAAATGAAGTTTCCGTCGGAATAGATTTTGGATTGGTCCGATGTTTTCTGGACTTAATTCCGGATAGTAAATCCGTAATCAGTTTCCAGAATCGGAATCGGCTCTGGAATTGGAATCGGTTCCGGAATCCAAATCAGCTCCGGAAAAGGCTCCGGAATCGGTTAAGGAATCGGAAATGGGGCCGGAATCGGAATTGGAGGCGATTTGGACATCTCCAACTCATTCCGGAGCTAATTCCAATTCTAGAGTCAATTCTGATTCTATTTCCGGAGAATATTGTGATTGCCTGGTCGATCCCGATTCGGGAGCCGATTCTGATTCCGGAGAGAATTCCGATTCGGGAATTGATTCCGGGATTGATTCTGAATTCAACTCCGGAATCCGCTCCGGATTCAACACCGGAATCGATTCCAGCTTCAGAATCGGATTCGATTCCAGCATCGGAATTGACTCCGGAATCGGTTCCAGCATCGGAATCTGCTCCGGAATTGATTCCTGAGACGGAATCGAAATCGGGTAGTTTCGATTCCGTGCTCCCATCACTACACTACAACATGGGGCACATTTTCTCCGCAGGTATCATTTGATTCAGGAGTGGATGAATTGGATATCCGTTCTACACTTTCAATGGGTGTGGAGAGATAGACAAAGCGACAGGTGGACGGATCCCCGTTACCTGCTGCTGGAACCAACGGCGGAACGGTGGACAACGCGCTGCTTTCCATGGAAAACTATGGATCGGCTGTTGTTCACCCATGGCAGCTCCACATCATCCATTCCGGTGTACACTCACCGCGATCATGTACTGCACTTCATGTCGGAAACACTAGACCATCGCATTATGCGTAGCCGTAAGCAACAAATTCCGGGCCAACCGTTAAGCCTGCTGCCCGAAATCCCGTACGTTCCCACGCGAAAGCGTTCGCCTACCGTACTGCCTGATGAGCCAACCACGATGCCGAAGTTTCTCTGCCGCCACTACACCAAAGTACTCAACACATCCGGCTGTACTGGTACGGCCTTGCGCAGAATGTACGGCAATCGTGCGTCCCATGCCGTCTGTCGGTGGAGTTGCAACGAGAAAGCATTGGCAGCGGAAAGACAGCTTAACGAGCATGTGCATGCGTCTTATCCACCGCACGGATGGTCCAACATTATCATACCGGACAAGCAAACGCTTGTATCCGATGCAGGCAAGCTGGCAGTACTGGATTCGCTGCTAGCGCGTCTTAAAGAGCAAGGACATCGCGTGCTGATATACTCGCAGATGACGAAAATGATTGATTTGTTAGAGGTAATAGAGAGAGAGAGAGTCACACGATGGCCCTGTAAAAGCGTTTGAATTTGGGTAATTAATGTTATTTGTGCATTGTTTGACACAGGAATACATGTGGCACAGGAAGCATCGATACATGCGGTTAGATGGTTCGAGCAAAATTTCCGAGCGTCGCGATATGGTGGCCGATTTCCAGAACCGAGCAGACATTTTTGTCTTTCTTCTTTCGACGCGTGCCGGTGGATTGGGTATCAATTTAACTGCGGCAGATACTGTAAGAAAAGGGGAAGAAAATGTACGCTCCACAAGTATCTTCATCGTTACATCATCGTGTTTTTCATTTGCAGGTGATTTTCTATGACTCCGATTGGAATCCGACGGTGGATCAGCAAGCAATGGACCGAGCTCATCGGTTGGGCCAAACAAAGCAGGTCACCGTGTACCGACTCATTTGCAAAGGCACGATCGAGGAAAGAATATTGCAGCGTGCGCGTGAAAAAAGTGAAGTAAGAAACAGTTGTTGGCTAGAATTTGTGAACAATTGCAAAATAAGCTAAATTCCTTAATTGCTGCTGTATTTGATAAATTCCAGATTCAACGAATGGTCATCAACGGAGATAATTTCAAACCAGATACACTCAAACCAAAAGAAGTTGTTTCACTGCTGCTTGATGATGAAGAAATTGAGCTGAAGTGTAAGAATATTACATTTGGGGAAAACCCAATAAATAATTTGAGCAGAGGCATTTCAAATAATGAATTTATTTTCACCTTTCAGATCGCCAAAAGACGGAAGAGCGTCGTTTAATGGAAGATCCAGTCGCGAAATCAGCAAAAGATCGTAAGCAAAAGCAAACAACTGGAAAGGAAGCGCAAGGCAAAGATCGCAAGCGAGCGTCAGAATTGGGAACTGGTTCGTCGTTCGACGAGACTGGTGGTTTCGGTGATTCCGCTGCTCCAAGTCCGGCGCAAAGCGAACGATCAAACCTGAGTGACAACACCAGCAAACCGTTGGATGCGCTAGACGATTCAAGCAATGAAGGTATGAAACAATGTTAGATAGTCGATGTATTGGAATGGCCAATTTTAACGGTTTCTTTTTTCTAATTAAACTCGTCCTATTTCCACAAACCAGCATCTACGATGTCGTTTGACATGATACGGGAACGGGACAGTAAAACACGACCGGTGACACGTGGCGGTAGTAAACGCGGAAGGCCTCGCGGTTCTAGGCGTGGCGGCGCTGCCGGTTCTGGAAGTTCTAGACCTATAGCAACGGAACAACCAAATGCACCAGACACAGGTAATTTAAATTACTGCCACTCTGTGGGAATCTGTTGTGTACATACTTAAATATTTTATTATTTGTTTAAATCAAATATCACACAGAAACAAGCGCATCGGGCACAGTACCGGCTGTTCCATTAGCTGCCCCAGTTGCTACCGTTGCGCAGGTGAGGCGTGGCCCAGGCCGACCCCGGTTAAAAACAAACGGACCCAGCAATCAGGGCACTCGTGGATCTCACGCACGACAGACCATTCGGATACGAAAGCCAATTGGTCCCCTTGTAGTACCGCTCGGTAGTCAGTCGGCGAATGCAAGTGCAGGGAAACGCTTAGTACCGTCCTCTCCACTGTCGTCCAGCACCTCTAGACCGGCTACACCGTCCAGTGCATCCCAAACTGTTCCAAGCTCATCACAGTCATTGTATAACTCACCTGCCTCATCCATAAGCACAACGCCAAAACCATCGGCACAAACCAGTGCCGCTGGCTCAACCAGAGATACCTCCCAACACGTTCCTTCCGTTGGCAATCGACCGACGCATCGACAACCGACACAACCGATGGATAACGATAGTGGTACAGAATGAAGGGTACATTTATGTGTGACCGATTTAAGTACGCCCGAAACTCTCTACTTTAGCACACAGTTTAAATTCAACAGATGGCGCATTATCCAGTAGTACACCTTTGATCATACAGGATTTTCCAGGAGTTCTCATAGCTATGGCACACTTTGCCTCCTTCTTATATGAAATGAACTGAATGTAATGGGAATTGGATTCTATAGCACCCTTGTTGGGCAAATTCAATAGGAATTTTCAAGGAGCCTGTCCAAAAAGGGTGCCAATTTCCAACAAATGAAGTTCACTTCCCATAAGAAAGAGTCCAGAAAGTGTCCCACAACTATGAGAACCCCTGAATAAACCTGTATTGTATTGCCGATTTGAAACTATTTAAGAGTCTTCATATCAAGTAATCGTTAAATTGCCAAATATCATCAAATTACCGTGTGTACATTTCGATTTACTACACTTCACTCAACAAATGGAAGATATCGTAGTAACAATTTTACTTCCAAACTGCTACACAAGAAACATTGTTAGGCCAACGAAATTATGCATTAGTCACAGTCAGACTGTTTTATCGAAAATGGAGTGTGTTTACTTTAACTACTCTATTGTATATGGTTAAACTTATTCAATCGTTTGCTTTAGTGAAACGATCTACTAATACCTGCCTGGTGATGAAGTTTAATTCCCATCTGGCCAGCCGATTATTCCTGTTTGTGAGGCGCATATTTTAGTCCGTTAATCCTAGCTAATTCTGTTAACCTGATTTTAATTTATATTATACAAAAGTGATTGATCTACAACTCTATCCATAACAAGTTCGGTATTCTGGCTTAAAATACAATGTTATACTTTTATCTTACTAAGATTTTTCATGTTACGATAGCTAATCCTAGGATAGCTCTGCCAAACCAGCGCCATCTGTTACAAAAGCTGTGTACTAAAGACAGAAGAGGGCTGAAGTAAATTTAAACCACAATACAGAAGTCACGTACTGCACAGTCCTGTATAAAAATTGCTCCCAAAAGACCTCCTATTCGCAATGAAGTATGGTAAACAATTACAAACTAATGTTATTATTTTGTTTTTTTACATATAGCAACAACAGAAAATGTTGAGAAAAATGGAGTACTTAACACTTAGCTGAAGAATGGGGCTTTTACTCAGCGTGTTCTATAAAGTATATTTTTACAATTAAACCAAAACTCACGTTCGCTAAAGCTCAAATTAATTTGTACTTGCAAACGAATTAGACGAGACTTCTTAGTAAACAATGGCAGGACAGCTGTTCCCTGTTGTTTCAGGTAAGTAATCAACACCATCAAAATAAAAAATAGTCTAAAATATAGTATACTTTTGAATAAGCAGGTGTACAAAAATCTGTTGTTACGAACTGATTCGTTAGGAAACAATCTGAAGAGTTGCCTATTTAGAAAACTGAAGAGTATATTTTGATTTGGTAATCATTAGCTTCATTGTTTGAGGTTAATTGATTTTGATCTTTTTTAGACGTATATAACTGAACTCAATCTTAAACGATAAAGTCGATTCATTAAACGCAATCCTATTTTTGAAAGTTATTCAGCCGCCGAGGTTAATGGCTACAGTGACGAAAGCTTAACAGCTAAGTAAAACAAAACGCACATCCGATAAGAAACGTTAGTAATCGCTACGATGTACACAAACAAGAGTGCTACAGGATGGGGAAGTTGAGAGACACTTCAAAAGCTCGTTACGCTCACGCGCGCCGGAATACCGGAATGATGCCGAATCGGTCGGTCGGGTACTCCATTTGCCTATAAATAGAGGGGTACGCTGATAAGAAAGCTGCTGCAATTGGGGAAGATCCGCGAAAGCTCGCTCTCGCCCGCACACACACACGCGCGCATTCAGAGCCTTGCCGTGGGAACGGTGGCGTTGTGTATAAGGACACGGGATCAAAACACGGGAGAAAAAAGGATGTCCTGTACAGCTAACTGGCGAGAGACTGGTTTGCCTGGTGAGCGTGCCCAGCGCTCTGCGTGAGCAGTGTGTGGTGTGCTATACGGCACTCCGATATCAGTGCCAGTGATAAGAAAATGCACTGCAGAATCGTCGTCAATCGAACACGGCCGCCAGCCGAAGACGGACAGAAACGGTGAAAGGCGATTTTTGTGCGCGTCTGGTTGGAAAAGGAGGAAGAAAAAAAAGCTCACCCAGCAAAAGGAGCAGAAGCTGCTTTTCCAATTGGAAAACGAAGCACGTTTGGCCTAGTTTAAATAGTGTAACGAATAGTCAACAAAAAGGACCAGCATTCAGTGGATGTGTGGATGTGGAAAACCAGTAAGCACAACAACGGCAGAAGCAAAAAAAAACAAGAAAAACTAGCGAACAAAAACAGTGAGAAAAGTGCTAGGGCTGTTTTTCGCCCACTCGCCCTTCTTTTCCGGCACACACTCCCAACCCCACAGTGATACGGTGGTGCTTATCACTTTGTTTAATTAGGGTACCAGTGATAATGGACTTTGCTGTGAAAAGTGTACAAGGACGCGACCGAACGCGACATCAACAGGAAGCGAAGGAGGCACCGAAATCTCCGTTTTGAACAATACTCGCAGCATTCGACTAGCGGGAGCTTACCGATAAGAAGCTGCTTAACTGCTGCTTTGGGATAGATGCTCGAAGCTGGGAAGCAGCCCGTGTAGGGTAGGAGGAGGGTGGTCGAGGAGGGTCGCGCAGCGGTGATAACGACGATGGCGGCGGTCTAACGAAGAAAAGCCAAGGGACAGCGCTCTAGCCTTTTGCGCGCGGGTTGTGTGGTGGTGAACGTGCCGAGAGTCGAGAGTGCGGGTGTACTGTTACTAATGGCCAAAAGCTTGCTACCGTGAGCGAGCGCAAGCACGAGCAACGATTACGTGGAGCCGAACAGCGGCCGAAAGGATCGCAGCCGAATTCAATATCAGTCGTCCTCACGGGACATGCGCCTGGCGACGCTTTTCGCGCGCTCGCGGCAGTACAATAGTGTACAACCAGCACCGCACGCGATACAAGCCCCTAACGCAACGATGCCAGTGGCGACGATGTGTTGATATTTCAAACGGAACGATGAACAAACTTTTCCGCCGGCTTTCCACCGTCCGTTGATGCATTTGGACGTGTGCATGATGATGACGGTGTCGATGCTTCAGATATCCGTACCGCAATACAGTGGCATCTTGTGTCCGTGTTTACAGGGAGGCAAAACGAGCAGCGTAAACGCTTAGTGGTAGTGGAAATATCGTCCAAGCGTTTGCAACCACGGAATTAAAAGCAATAGAGAGAATGGTCGAGGTGTCGGGCGGACGCCGCACTGCCGCTGGTCGATTGTGATTGGGAAACTATGTGTGTACGCGCCTCCATCGCGTTTATCAGTGGCCGCTCTCGCTCGTACAAACTTCGATGTCGCCGCCGCACCGGGGGAGACAACAGGACACACACCGACGTTGCTCCGTACGCTTGCAACGCAATGCAACTGATAACGTAATGAGTGTTATGTGCGTGTGCGCTCACGAACCGACTCTCTCTCGCTCTTCTATGCTCGCGGAGCGCTGGTCGGTTGGACCGCGATAAGGGAAGCGTTATCCTTGGCATATGCTTATCACCAACACGTGCGAACACGCCAGAACGAGGGAGCAATTTTATCATCCTGTGTAAGTAGATACACCCGTATACACACACACACATTGTACCAGCGTTGCGCTGTGTCAGCGTAGTATGTAAGTACGTGTGCTTTTAGATGATAAGAAACGGACGAGAGATCCTTCGAAGCTAGCGCATCCATCAACAATAGTAACAGTGCCAGGACATTACATCCAAAATCGGTCGTTCGGCGATAAGTAGAGGAGTGTTTAGTTTTATCACCATTTCGGTGTGTTGGTGTGCGCTCTCTGGCGTGTGCGGCCTTTACATTACGTGAGTGCTTTCGTGCTGCGTCATGAGCATGTATGATATGATAGTATTGTTTACCACCCTCACAGTGTCCTCCGTCGTGAACGGCTGGAAAAGCTCGTCTCCATTATTATCTTGCAATCTTTTTCCTTGCTCTGCCGACCACGAAGCACGAAGACGCGGTCTTCCCCTACTCGACGCCCCAGCACACGAGAAGAGCTGGGGTGGTTCAATTTGCTTTCTTATCAAAACCTTCACGGGCAGAGTGTACCGGGACCGAAGAGTACTGCCGGGGCTTTTGTAAGGATGATGCTGAAAATCTCGCAACTGGTAGGTTGCGCTTGTTGTGAGCAATTTCTGCGTTTGTACCCGTGATTACATATTGCTGTGGCGTGGGGAGTTCGCACGTTGCTCCACAATGTCCATATGCTACCGTGGAATGGTGGCGTTAGTTTCGAATATACGCATTGTTATGAAATTTGTTACAAAAAAAGATTATTAAATTGTTTTTTAAATCCACACAACTTATTCTTTTTTTTTTTTTGTCCTTATATATTTTCCAATATAAAATGAACCAACTGGCGACAAACCACTATTTTCTTAAAGTTAGTTCAAAATAGGAAATGAAAATAATGTATACTTTTACTTACCTTTTTTGATTCAATCTTTCTACTGGATTCGTTCTAAACCCTGTAAAAACACTTTTCCCTTACAGATTCCAATAGTAATAGCCACAATAACAGCAAGAACAATGGTAGTGTTTGGAAGGACAGCACTAAAGATGACCAATCTAATGTGTCTCATCGGCACAATTGTAGTAATTTGCTTGATAGAATTGATCGTCGCGCGCGATATATACGGTCACTACGAACACAGCATGCGGCGCGGTCACCGGGGGCTTCATCAACAGCACCAGCAACACGAAGAGCAGCAACAGCAGCAGCAGCAAGAGCAGCACCATCAGTACAACATTAACCATAACAGCAAGCACAATGGCAATAGCAACTACCACCAAGCCTACTGTGGGAGGCAGGTGAGATTTTACGAAAAATCGCACCACTCCAAACACGCCGGCCATCATCAGCCGCGCGTGGAAACGATCGCGATGAAACACAAGCGTCACTACGCCAGCCAACATCAGCGCACTAACGCGTCCATCGGCGGGCTGCAGCACTATACGCCCGGATCCTCGTCCTGGCCCGACGGTGCACCCGAGGAGCACGAACAAACGTTTCTGATGCTGCAGGACGACCAGGACGGGGACCAGCAGCAACACGATGGCAGTGCGGCACCAGGGCTGAAGCAGCTCAAACATCACGGCCCGGTGCCGGTGTGGCCCGTCAAGCGGGAGGCGGTGGTCGAGGGCGACCTCATCCTCGGCGGCCTCATGATGGTGCACTCGCGCGAAGATTCCGTCACGTGCGGCCCAATCATGCCACAGGGTGGCATACAGGCGCTGGAAACGATGCTCTACACGCTGGACAAGATCAACGAGCAGGGCCTGGTGCCGAACGTGACGATCGGGGCCCACATCCTGGACGACTGCGACAAGGATACGTACGGGTTGGAGATGGCGGTCGACTTTATCAAGGGCTCGATCAGCAATATCGACGACATCAACGACTACGACAACTGCAGCAAGGGGCACAAGAAGAAAATCATTTCCGGCGTGGTTGGGGCCGCTTCGTCCGTGACTTCGATACAGGTAGCGAATTTGCTGCGATTATTTAAAATACCTCAGGTAAGACGAGTCGTCAACCAAAACGCCGATTTTTATGTCAATTTCGATCGAGGGTATGTAATGCGAGGGGCTTTTGCGCTTTCTGTTTTTTAGGTTTCCTTTTTTTCTACAAGTCCAGAGCTGAGCAATAAACAACGATTCGAATATTTTTCGCGAACTATACCGTCGGATCATTATCAGGTAAAGGCAATAGTGGACATCGTCCAGAAGCTGGGCTGGAGCTACATTTCCATTATTTACGAAGAGAGCAACTACGGTATAAAGGTACATTCATTCAGTCTGACAATCAATCAACCTCATCTTTGCTTCCTTCTCTTACTAATTCTGTATGTTGGTTATTTCCAATGTTTTCTATCAGGCATTCGAAGAATTAGACGATTTGCTATCCAAGCATAACATTTGCATAGCTGTTAAGGAGAAACTAGTAAAAGATTCTGGCGTTGCTGATACGATAGCGTATGATAACATAGTACTTAAGCTGTTAACTAAGCCACGTGCTAAAGGTACGATGTCTCAATCCAAGCAAACAGGCATCATTATCCCCGCTCACTGAACTTCCAATTCTTTGTTTGCTTTCCTACCTCCGACCACACAACCATGGCAACCAGGTGTTATTATATTTGGATCAGACCAAGAGGTGGCCGAAGTGATGAAGGCAGTCCGGCGGCAAAATGTTACAGGGGTATTTTCGTGGATCGGCTCGGACGGATGGAGCGCCCGCAATCTGGTGTCGGACGGCAACGAGGCCGAGGTGGAGGGTACACTGTCCGTACAACCGCAAGCCAATCCAGTGATCGGGTTTGAAGACTATTTTCTCAATCTGACCGTTATTAATAATAAGCGCAATCCTTGGTTTGTAGGTGAGTGATTTGCTCGAAAAACGCCAATTAGCTTTAGAATGGTCCCTAACTATCCAAATTCCAAACATGCTCCGTTGCTTTTCCATGTTTTGCAGAATTCTGGGAAAATAATTTCCAATGTAAATATCCCAACTCACCGTACACGCCGTACAATAAGGACTACAAGAAGGTGTGCTCGACCACGGAGAAGCTTTTGAAGCGGGATCTTGACTTTGAAGATCAGCTGCAGTTTGTGAGCGACGCTGTGATGGCGTTTGGATACGCGTTCAAGTAAGTGTGTGCCTTTATGTTGAAGGATCGCAACGCGCGACGCTAAACACTGCTACTACAATTTTAGAAACATGCATCAAGAGCTATGCGGCGGCAAACCGGGTCTATGTGATGCGATGAATCCTACCAAGGGATCGGAGCTGCTGAAATATCTTCGCAAGGCGGATTTTATCGGTCTCAGCGGCGATAGGTTCAATTTCGATGTCAACGGCGACGGACCGGCTCGTTACAACATTATCCATTTCAAGCAGGTAGCGCCGGAACGGTACACGTGGATAAAGGTCGGCGAGTACTATCAGGGTGAGCTGCGATTGAATATGCAAGGTAAGGGTACCACAAGAAAATCCCTTGAAACAGCCTGTTACATCGATTTACACTTTGTCTCTGTCCCCGGATCTGGTTAGATATTCAATTCCGCACGAAAGATTCCATGCCACCGGAGTCGGTTTGCAGCAGACCGTGTGAGCGGGGCCAAGCCAAAAAGTATGTGGAAGGTGAGGGATGTTGCTGGCATTGCTTCAATTGCACACAGTACCAGGTATGTGTAGCGCGGGAGAAATTGTGCTAAACTCCTTTTCACCAGCGCTTGTATGTTAATGTGTTTCGTGTCTCCTTCCCTAACACTAACTGCAAACCAGATACGAAGTCCAAACGATGAAACACACTGTGTCAACTGTCCAAGGGGAACGCTACCAGACGTTTACCACGAGGAGTGCCAGCAGATTCCCGAATCTTACCTACGGCCGGAATCATTCCTAGCAATTGGTGCAATGACGTTCAGCTCATTTGGCATACTGATTACCTTCTTCGTTATCGGTGTATTTTTGAAGTATGGAGACGACACTTTTGGAATAGGTCTTCGGAGTTCTCTAATGTGTGTTCTTTCTCCTTTTTGCAGACACAACGATACACCCATCGTTAGAGCATCCGGCCGAGAGTTAAGCTACGTGTTGCTTAGTGGCATATTGCTCTGCTTCGGTGTGACTTACACGCTGGTTATCAAACCGAACGATATAGTTTGTGGGGTCCAAAGGTGAGCTCGTGATGGTGGGATGGAGACAACAACATCTTAACACTCGCGCAATGTTTTCACTTGTTTGCAGATTTTGGTCCGGCTTCTCGTTCACCGTTGTCTACGCAGCGCTACTCACCAAAACGAATCGTATCGCGCGCATCTTCAATGCGAGCACCAAATCAGCAAAACGTCCGTCTTTCATAAGCCCGCACTCTCAGCTAGTCATATGCGGAATACTGGTTTCCTTCCAGGTAAGCGGCAATCAAAAGCAGCTATTCCGAACCGTATTTCCGACTAATCTTTTTCATGCTCCAAACACTCCAGATTTTAATCAATGCAGTATGGATGATCGTGTCCCCTGCACACGCCATGCACTACTATCCCACGCGGGAGGATAATCTGTTGGTTTGCAACTCCTACACCGATGCATCCTATATGATTGCATTCTTTTATCCTATCTTTCTGATCGTCATCTGCACCGTATACGCCGTGCTGACACGGAAGACACCCGAAGCTTTTAATGAGTCTAAGTATATTGGTAAGTGAGAGAGGGAGGGTTATGATCATCGTTGTAAGGATTAGGACGGTATAACACTAAACTTAATACGTACCTTGACAGGTTTTACAATGTATACCACTTGCGTTATATGGCTTGCATTCATACCACTGTACTTCGGCACGGCCAATAATGTTCAGCTTAGAATATTTACAATGTCCATGACAATTAGCCTGTCGGCAACAGTGACGTTAGTATGCTTATTCTCACCAAAGGTAAGAAACGCCCCCTGCCTGGTCCACATTACCATCTCCATTTCCATACTCAATGCTCAAAGTTTACTTTAAACCTTTAAACCCACACATCCCATTTTGCAGCTTTACATCATATTGATTCGTCCGGAGCGAAACATACGACAAAGTATGATGCCCATCCGATATAGCACAATAAACAAAACGACCGGTTCGGCACAGTCGTCGGTGATGGCGGCGGTCATAGTCACGGCGGCCACGTGCAACGAGAACGAGAAGGTCATCAAGAATGCATCCAACGAAAACATACCGGCCGCGTACTGATACACAAAAAAGGTGAAGCTTAAGGGAGGTGCAGGGCAACGCTTCAAAACCAAAACAACACAACAGAGCAACAACAGCTAAAAACTCATCATGAGCTCCTATGGTGGCCGCTATTATTGAAAGTTAGTTTTTAACGACCAATTACATAAATTGTGCGACGAGACAGTGGGAGAAACAGAGATAGTTGGTTTAATTTTCTAGCCATGTTTGGAACTCAGTTCGCATTGCGTGTTAAATGAGAGAACATTTACGGGGGATTAGAAGGGAATAACAGAGAGAAATAATGAAAAAATATAAATATATAGTATCCGTTCAAAAATGACTTGCCTAACTGAATTTTTTTTTTGGCTTCTACATCTGTTGGATGGTACTGATAGGAATTGACTTACCTTTGATCTCCTAGGTCGGAATGCTTTGCTTTTTCACGTTGCGTCAAGTTGGCTGTTCGCGATGGTATCGCTCGTTCTTGATCGCTTCATTTCGTCTGCTTCCACCGAACAGCATGACCAAAGCAAAGAGCAAAGAGTTTCGAGAAGCGTCAACGGTCCAACTCTGCTGCACCAGAATTCTTTCAATCTTTGCCTACCAGGCTAGTTACTTCTCTTCCAAAGTAAATTGGGAAGTGTACGCCATGGTAGCGCCGCTAATGATTTTGAATTGTTTCACAGAGATCCAATGTTGGTAAGACTGATTTATTATAATAATTTTTCTCCTTTTATACCCGTTATTTATCGTTATCATAGCCTGCTAAATATGAAATAAAAAGTTATAATGTTATACATATATCCACAGCTACCTCGATCGATGTAGTCACTGCGCAACAATTGCAATGCAGTTTCCTCTAGATGGCAGCACTATGTCTTCTTAGCGCGGATTTTGCGCGTTATTGCTGGTCATTGACGCGGATATTGTGGATACGTCGTTAACACGTTGTACGAGCTATAATCACAATCAGGACGATGGGTTTAATTCATCTCCAGCTTTCTTACTGATACTCAAAGTGATGCAGGGTGGCAGTCAAAGTATTAAAGAGCAAAATGAGAAAGCTGGTTTTGTTTGAATGCAATACGTTGATTAAATACAATTTGAATGCAATAAATGATTAAATACAGAGCATTCCAAATCTGACGAAGCTCATGTTCTTCCATCTGTATTCTGCTTTGCTTTGGCACAGCAACAACTGATTTTCTTCTGTTGTAAAATGTTTGAAGGCTTGAAGCTGCTAATCTTCCTTTAGACCACCCTATCATGATAAGCTAGGATGGCACAAGAGTCAACCAAAACCTTGAGCGCAAAATATACAACACGCAGCTTCTTAAAAGAGGATTCCAGCTCGTTGATACTGATCTGCAAGTGAGTGGTAGATTTGATGGCAATTAATTAATCGACATCTCTTAAACCTTATTCGTACTCAAAAATGTTACTCACAAAACATTATTAGACACATACCAAAATAGATCGTTCTAAAAAAAGGAAAATATTAAAAAATAAAGACAAAAACAATTGATCACTTTTTCAATAACGACAACGATAGTGATCTACAAATATCTGCTCGATACTAATAACGTCAAAATTGTTCGTATATGTCCCTTTTTATCAGCACATTTGCGGTCCTGGAACCAATTATTATACTTTTCATACAAATCGTATGGAAGAGCTTCCCCATAACGAGTTTGTCTTATAACAGGTGAGTTACTGGAACAGATTAAACTCGTTATGAGGAGTTCCACAGTACATATTTTGATGTGAATGGCAAAGGTGAAAAGAATTTCATAACAGTTGTGTTGTAAAATTTGTCGTTTCGAGAAATTAATAGAATTGCTAAAGATTCCAAATTAAAACATAACAATCTTTTGCATTAAAGGCAAAGCAGTTATTCAAATATCTTATTGTGTTTTTCCTTCTCAATTTTGTTTTACATTGTTTCGAGTTTTCTAGCCGTGCATACAATTAAAACCATAGTTTTGGTTCTATATCTGTAAGAATCGGGGCAGAATATTATTACCCCAAGAAGGAGTGAATGAATTTTAAGGGGGTTAACTCGTACTGTGGAAGACAGTCGTTGATCAGATCGTGATAAAGATACACCGCATTGAACGAATAGGAAAAAATCTGATGTCATCGTTCATGGACTTCATATGTCGTTTATCGGTCATCATACGTTTTCATTATACTCTGTTTCCATTTTTACATATAACTGAGTAACGATCAATATTCAATAAATCTATAAGTTGCTTTCGTATTAGCGCGGATCTCAAATGGCTTGACGTGGATGTCGCGGTTTTGAAATCGAGCTCTGCATTAGAGATGGGTAAAGTTGATAACAATTCATAGTCGACACCGATCCGACTCCGATAAATTCCTAATGGACTCAGCAAGGTAGGTCCGCGCTGCAATATCTGGAGTCGTTTGGAATCGTCCGAAATGGCCCGGAGTCGTCCGGAGTTGTCCGGAATCGCCTGGAGTCGCCCAGAGTCAGAGTCGTCCGTAGTCGCCCGAAGTCGTCCGAAGTCGCCCAGAGTAGTCCGGAGTCGTCTGAAGTCGTTCAGAGTCGTCCGGAGTCGTTCGGAGGTGTCCGGAGTCACCCAGAGTCGGAGTCTTCGGAGTCGTTCGGAATCACCCGGAGTTGAGTCGTCCGGAGTCGTCTGAAGTCGTCTGGAGTCATCCAGAATCGGCTGCAGACGGAGTCATCCGGAGTCATCTGGAGTCGGCCGAGGTCGACCTGTATAGGAAGTGCACGCGCAAAGTGAAAGACAAAAAAATACAACGAAAGGAAATGTTTGATCACAAGCACATTAAACCACACGGCTTCTCTTGACCCCGACCAACTCTGATTCCGAATGACTCCGTGCGACTCCGACGACTCCGACTCCGGGCGACTCCGGACGACTCCGAATAACTCCGGACGACTCCGAACGACTACAGACGATTTCGGACGACTCGGGACGACTCAGACTCCGAACGACTCCGGGCGACTCCAGACAACTCCGGACGACTCCGACTCCGGCCGTCTCCGGACGACTCCGACTCCGGGTGTCTCCGGACGACTCCGACCTGGCGACTCGAACGACTCCGACTCCGGGCGGATCTAGTGGTTCCATTTTGCTGGAGTCGGAATCGGACTAATAATAGTCGGATATTAGGGATAACACTGTAACACTATATATTACGGGTAAATAACTATGATTCACATAATTATAAAAGATACAGAGCGAAAGAAATAAACAAATATCGTAGATGATCGTCTAACGGACATATTGGGATAGATTTGAAAATATCATCCCCTTTTAATATAAATAGTATTTTCATCGGACTATGACATCAAAAGTGTACCTCACATTAATGTTCTATGCACCTTGTGCGTATTGACAGCTGAATGTTATTGTTTGTATCCAACACGTGCGCGTAGGCACCCGGTTTCATGTGATAATTTCGGCGTGTTCGTGGTGTTTTACAAAACTAGTGGTTACTCTCGACGGAAAACATGAAAAATCGACCGTTGAAGCATAAGGCTTCGAACGCGTTTAGCTTTAAATCGTTCCGAGAGCGCATCAACGAAATCGATGTGCGCCGCGGGGCACTGTACCGCGTGGAGACTGACTATGAGCTGCCTGAAACCGAGGACGGTACCTTCTTCCAGCAGGCGCTAGTGAAATGGTCCCTGCAAAATCTCACCGACGAGTACACCGGCTACCAGCGGGGCTTCAAGGAGACGGCCACGCTGCCGATGCTGCTGTTCCACAAAGAGGCCATCGTCAAGCACCTGTCCAGCTGTCTGTCGAAAGCCACCGACGATGCGCTGGAACCGCTGCTCGAGCTGGTGGTTGCACTGGCGAAGGATATGCGGAAAGAGTTTCGACCGTACTTTACCGGGCTGTTCGAGGTGATTGTACCGTTTCTGCACTCCGACAGCGCGGATCGGGTCGAGTGGACGTTGCTGTGCCTGGCGCACTTGTTCAAAACGCTGCGCAGCTTCCTGCGAAGCGACTTCTCGCTCACCTTTAACCGGCTGCTGCCTTTGCTGGACGAAACGAGAAGCCCACCGCACGCGATAGACTTTGCAACGGAATGTCTCGGGTATTTGGCGCGCGACCTGAAAGACAAGGGAGCGTTCATACGGCTGATGCTGAAATGGCAAATGCAGAACGAGGCGTACACGTTCGCCTGCGGGCGGCTGCTGTTCGAGCTGCTGCACGGTGTGCAGGAGCAATTCCACGCGACGGCAAAGCAAACGCTGCTCCAGCTGTACAGTATTCTGCAGCAGCTGGAAGGGACGGAGGCGGATCACCTACAGGACATACTGACCCAAACGGTGACCGATATAGTGGAACGCATCCAGCCGGAGGGCATTCACGTGTTCTGGGAAACGATGCGCAGCACCATCGATGGATGTTTGGCGACGTTCGAAGCTCAAGGGGAAACGAAGAAGACTGTCTCGAAGGAAGCGAGCTCAGCGATGGTAGAGCATGAGGAAGGAAAGGTCGTACAATATTTGACCCGACTGCTGCAGCTGAACGGAATTGTGCTGGAGCATCAGTATGGGCGACTGTTGGGTGACGCACTGTCGCCCACCGTGTCCCAGCTGATCCGGCTACTAACCTGCTTCACCTCACCGACCATCGAGTACAAGGAAACGATCGTGAAGCACATTATAGTGTTGCTGCGCTCCAAGCATCTGCCGCTGACGCAGCTGGAGGCGAGTCGATTAACGATGAACGTGCTCCTGCTCGATCACCGTCCACTGTACGACCGTTTCATCGACGCCACGGTACTCTGCCCAATGTTTGAAGCTCTCATATGGCCCAACTTTGTGAAGCGACTTGAGCTGGAGCTGGACGATGAACGGTTGAGCTTTTTGGCCGCGCTGCTGCTAAAGAAAACGCCACTCTGTGGCAATGGGTTGGAGCTGGAAAACTGGAAACCATTCCCGATAAACGTCGTGGCCGGGGGAAACCTGGAGGCTTGCATGAAAAAGGCAATAACAGTCAGCCCAGTGGAGGTGCTGGATAGTAGCGAAACTTATTTGAGCGCTTTAATCGTTTTACCCCATCTGAGCAACTTTCGGCCCAAAACCGTAGCCAACAATGCCATCCTGGAGTTTGTCCGGCACACCGCAGAATCGCTCCAGTCGGGTGCGATGCGGGAACTGTCCGATGCGGCGGATAGAATGGTGGAACTAGCGGCGGTTGCGGTGGAAACGGTCGTCCACCTGCAGGAGATGGAAGGCAAGGCGTACTTCGATCTGCTGGAGTGCCTGCTGCCGATAGTAACCAAGCGCGAGTGTCTGCTGCTCAACAGCGTCCATCTGCTGCTCGTTCACATTGCGAACCAGCGCAAAAGTGGCATCACCTACGCGCGCTTCAAGCGAGTCCAGCCCGTCATACACCCGCTCATGGCATCCTACGACAGCAGCGTGCGACGGTTGGCAAGTGCTATAATGGCCTTTTTCGCCGAGCTTCCGGAGCTGGTCAGCAGCACCGGCCCATTGTACGGTACGCTGGCCCAGATCGAATGTATCGAGCCGCAGATTCAAACCTACCGCCAGCAAGTGATTCTGTTCCAGAATCTAGCGTACGAAAGTCAGCTCTGCAACCAGGCGGCCGAAGTGGCGCGCAACGAATGGACGGAAACGGTGATTCGGTACATGCTGTCCGTGTTTGCCGTCAATTTCAAGCTGCTGTGGGAACCGGCCGGCACGATCGTGCAGTCGTACGCGGACAATGGCGTCAAAGCGGACGAGGAACTGTTTTGGAGAGTGTTCGATACGATGCTAAAGATGGCGGAAGAGCAGAAGGCCCACGAAGAGATTGGAAGTCCAGAATCCTCGGAGGCGGCAGTAAAACACGATGAAACGGGTACTGATGGATCGGGCAATGATAATGACGATTCGAACGGTGAAGCTGGCAGCGACAGTGAGCAGGAGGAGGAAGAGCAAGTGGAAGAGAACGAGCAGCAGAAGCGGGCGAATGCACTGTTTTCGAAGGTGGTGGAATTCTTCCCCAAAAAATCACACATTGACTTCATGAACGTGCGCATACAACAGCTCCGCATGCTGCACCGCTGTTCCACGTTTTGCCGCTCAAAGGGGGACCGCATCGCGGAGCGGTTCTTTGCCTTTCTCGAGCATGGCAAAGCACGCGACGCCAGCATCGACGCGGAGGAGGAAGCACCGGACCAGTCCTACAAACGGGCGCGCGAAATCAAGCGTAAAAGCAGCAAATCCGCCGGCTCTGGCATACATCAGGTGCTGCTGTGCTATCTGAAAATATGCACCGAGCTTACGTCGAAGTCGGTGCGCAAGCATGCCGATCGGCTGTACGAGACGTACGAAACGCTTGTCAGCAGCCGCAACGAGGAAATCCAGAAGGTGGCGCTGAACGGCATATTTACGCTCGGCGGGTCGCAGCTCACGCCGTACAAAGACTTTATCAGCCGGCTGACGAGCGAGAAGACGCTGAAGCAAGCGCTGCTGTCCGTGTTCGTACCGTCGGACGAGCTGGAGGACGAGCAGGAGGACGGTGGCTTTACCAGTGCCAGCGGACGCACGAAGGTGGCGGAGGAGCACCGGCCAATGGTGGTGCAGCTGGTGCTGAAGGTGTTGGATGGCAAGATCAAACAGAACCTTGGCAATGGTGGACCGGGAGGGCAGCATAAAGCGACCCTGCTCACGTTTATCGGGCGCCTGCGCATCGAAGAGCTAGATCTGCTGCTCGAACGTTGGTTCGCGCCCTATCTGGCACAGTTGAAGACCACTCCGCTGGAAACGGTACGCTGCATTACGGCCGCCCTTGCGGAGGGCGTTGAGCTGGTTCCTACAGTGCCGCCTGTCAGGGTGAAAACGCTGCTCAACTTCCTGGCTGCCCTGCAAACGGAAATTGCACCCATGAAGAAGGCTTCGTACGCCGCAAAGCTTATGCATTTGAAAATATGTTTCGATGCACTGCTGCTGCCGCTCGATCACAGCATTTACAAAAAGTATAAAAATCAAGCACTGGTAGCACTGGTGGACCTGTTCGACCAGTACGATGCGAGCTACCAGTGGACGGACGACGAGCTGGACGCTGTCCTGTACGTTCACGTGTGGCCACAGCTGCAGCTACTGCCGAGCGATAGTATTCACACGCCGACGCCGCTGCTCAAGCTGCTGCTAATGTGGAGCCAAAGTGAACGCCTGTACGTCCTGCTGCAGCGCCACCCTCCCGTCGAACGGCAGACGGAGACGGAGGGGGAAAGTGAACCGGCGACGGGCGACGAAACAACACCACCGTCCATGACACCACTCGATGCAATGATCTGTCTGTTGCGTGGTTCGCAGACGAAAGGCAACGTGTGCAAGCAAATCTTTACCGCACTCGCCGCCATGCTGGACGGCGACGAGCGAAACAGTGCGGAGGAGCAGGGCCGCATCCGGGAGGAAGATTCCGACCGCGTCGGCAATCGTAGCCGGTTGCTGATACCGTACGTGCAGGATTTGCTGCAGTACATACGGCACCAGGTCAGGAGCAAGAAGACGATCTCGAGCGATCTGCTGCTCATTCTAACACGGCTGGCCGAGTCGGGCATGATCGGTAGCGACCAGAAGGACGAGGAGCGCATCGAGAAGGATCGTGTGTCGCTGCTGAACCTGCTGTTCCCCATACTGGCCAGAAAGGTGCACGAGGTAGGGGACGAGCGGTCGGGCGAGGATATCAGACGCTTGCACATTATCATCGCACGCCTGTTAAACGATATCGACGACCCGCTGCAGTATCTGAAACAGTTGGCGCTATCGCTTCAGAATGTGAAAAATCGCGGTGAGTACTCGCTACCACTACGGCGCGCCGAAATAGGCGTAAAGATACATTTTAACCCGTTTTCGAACGCTTTCTATATTCTACAGGAGCGAGAAAGATATTGCTGCAAATATTCGACCGGCTTGCTTGCCGTTCGCCCGAGATGCAGCTGATCTGCACGCTCGTCCATGGGCTGAACGCAATGGATCGGCGGTGGGTGGACCAGCCAGACAACGTGGCCCGTACGACGGCCTTCCGATCGATCGACCAAATGCTGTCGGAAGACGCGCCGGACGGTCAGCGAATGACGGGCAACGTTGCGATCGTGTTTTCTCTCCCAAGCCTTTCACGTGTTGCAGTCCGAGAAAGACTTTACCGTGCGGCAGAACGCGTGCGAGTACGTGTGCAAGGTGGTGCTGCACCTGGCGTCCGCGAACGAGTGGTCCGCCGAGCTGCATTACTGCCTCGACCGCATCGTCCTGCACAACATCGCCGCCGGCTTCAAGCACAAGGGAGCGGGCGGTGAGCGGCGCAACGAGTCGATTCAGCTGCTCGGCGAACTGAGCCGCACCGTGGGCAAACCGGGCGTAACGACACACCCGCAGTGTCGCGTGTTTGCCGAGCTGTGGCATTTTACGGGCGCGGGCGACGGTGCCGAGCGGGACTTTTTCGAAAACATTACGCACCTGCAAACGTACAAGCATCGCAAGGCGATGAAGCGGCTTGCCGCCAAGCTGGCCGCTATGGCCGACGAGGCAAAGGCCAGCGGCGGCAACAGCCGGGACACAATCGGAGCGGCCGGACCGACGTCACGCACCATCGTAAACTATTTGCTGCCGATCGTGTCGCACTACATCTGCCACGATGAGTACAAAAAGCAGACGAATCTGGTGGAGGAGGCGGGCAACTGCATCATCAACCTGTGCCGGCTGCTGCCCTGGCGCGGCTACCACACGGTACTGCAGCAGTACTTGCGAAAGCTGAAACACTCGTGGGAGTACCAGAAGCAGCTGCTGCGCATCGTGATCGGCATAATGGATGCGTTTCATTTCGATCTGTCCGCGGCGGCGACTGTGGATGCGGAGCATCCGGTCGAAGCTAAAGGTGGTGCTGCCGCTAACGCATTGATGAACAAAAAGCTGCTGCTACAGGATGAATCGGTGGAGGAAGCAGAGGAAACGGCCCCACCCGCTGCACCGGAAGGCGAGGAAAAGCCGAAGGAAGATGCAAACGAAGAGCAAGATGCCGAAGATGAGGGCAAGGAATCGGAGGAGGAGGAGGACGCTGAAAGCGTGATCGAGGACGAGGAGGAAGTGGAACCGACGGCCCGATGTGACCCGGAGGAGGCATTGCGGGTGGCGCGCGATATCGTGCACGACATATCGAAAACGATCATACCGAGTCTGCTGTCCTCGTTCAACTTTGCCACCGAAGCGCCCGTAACGACGGGCGGTGGCGGGCAGATGGACCGGAAGGCGCGGTTCGCAAAGCAGCGCACGGAAATGCTGAAGCTCCCGATAGCGATCGCGATAGTGAAGCTGTTCATGAAGCTGCCGCGCAAAGAGATCGAGCTCAATCTGCCCCGGCTGATTATCAAGGTGATTACGTTCCTCAAGTCGCGGCTAAAGCTGGCCCGCGTTCAGGCCCGCAACACGCTCGCCCACATTACGCTCGAGCTGGGCCCGTCCTATCTGTCGTTCGTGCTGCAGAACTTGCTGGCTATGTTGACGCGCGGGTTCCAGCGCCACGTGCTGACCTTCACCGTCCACACGGTGGTCGAGCGGGCGCAGCAGCATCTCGCATCCGGGCCGGTGCTGGAAAACATACTCCAAACGGTGGTGCACATCTGCACCGAGGACATTTTCGGCCAGCTGATCGGGCTGCTGAACGGGACCACCATTGAGACGGGTTCGCTGAAGAAGACCAACATGCCGGAATCGAAATCGAGCCGCAAGCCCTACCAAACGCTCTACATCTTGGCGAAGCACGTGCAGGAGCGCATGCTGGCCGACCTGTTCGTGCCGTTCCGCACCGTGCTGAGCAAGTACCGGACGCACCAGACGGTGGCCAAGGTGCAGGACGCCTTTCACCAGATAGCGGAGGGCCTGGTAGCGAACGAAACGATCAGCCCGGAAGCGCTGCTCGTGTTCGTGTACGGTATGGTGACGGGGAAGGTCTTCACCCAATGCGCCGTTGCCGGTGCGGACGGAGAGCAGGAGGACCTGCAGCAGCGGCAGCAGCAGCAGTCGGAAGAGGAGAAAAAGCGCGCGGCAAAGAAACTGCTCGGCAATGTGCCGAAACCGGGCAGCATCTACATCATTCCGGACGAACCGAAGCGGCACGGATCGGCGGCCGCCACCAGCGCGCTGGATCTGATCCTGGCAAAGACGGAAGGCAACGATCCCACCTTCCTGGAGTGTGGTCTGGAGCTGCTGCAAAGCTTCATCCGGCGCAAGCAGGTGGGAACGCGCAGCAGCGACACGGAGCAGGTAGAGCTGCTGATTCAGCTGATCGATCCGATCGTGCCGACGTTGGTGGAATCACTCGATTCGAAGCATTCGAAAATCATTTGCCATTCGATCAACTGCTTTAGCGCACTGTTGGCTACAGAGTGGCCACTGAAAAGTTTCCAGCAGCCCGAAACGCTCGACGCGATCGTGGCGGCGATCTTCACCATACTGCACCGCTACAACACGGTCGCGCTCGACGTGAACAATCCCAACATCGGCATGGTGCGGGCGAGCTTCCGGGCGATCGTCGCCGTGCTGAAGTACGCCAACGCGTCGTACAGCTTCACGGAAGAGCAGCTGCGTCTGCTGGTGATGTACATCGAGCAGGATTTGGCGGTCGGTGGAGGTCGCCAAACGACTGCGTTCGTGCTGTTGCGTTCGCTGCTCGGCCGGCGCTACAGCTTCAGCGAGCTGCAGCAGCTGATGAGCAAGGTGTTTGAAATGTGCGTGCGGTCGGAAAGCGATACAGAGCGGTAAGTGGGCAGTATGCAGGTGTTCGAAGAGGGTTGTTTTATTCTAACTGGACTCATCTTCGTTTTTTTTTGTAGAGCGGAATGTCGACAAAACATAGTAGATTATGTCATGAACTACCCAACGAGCAAGAAGGTAAAGAACTATCTGCTTTTCTTTGTCGATCAACTGCAATACGAAGTGCTGTCGGGACGTGAATCTGCTTGCCTGCTGCTGAAAACGCTGTTCCAGAAGTTGCCCAAGGTAAGCCACAGTTGTTTGGTTGGCCTCTTTTTGTAAAATTTAACCTATTAACACAATCACACCCTTCTTTTCCGCTTCCTGACGACGACCCGCAGTCGACGATCGACCAAACCAACAGTGCGCTGTTCTTTGCGCTCGGCGTCCGGCTGGTCAACGAGGACGACACCGACATCCGAACGCTCGTGGCCGAATGCATCGAAACGCTGCTAAAGAGGCTCGATCCGAGCGAAAAAAGCTCACTGGTGAAGATCATCCAGGACATGCTCGGCGATCGATTGCTCAAGCACCGCGAGCTGGGCACGCAGTTGCTGCTGCGCATACTACACAGCCAACCTACAGAGCGCTTCATCCGCTCCTGGCTGCCGAACGTGCTGCCCGCGCTCTTGCAGAACCTGGTGCCGCCAACGAGCGCCGCACTGAGCGCGGACGGAAAATTCGTTAAACCGCTCGCACCGAGCGTAACGCTGCTGACCGCTGATCCGAGCGGTGACCATCTGATCATACAGACGCAGAACGTGTTTGCGGAGTTGCTCCGGCTGCAGCCGGCTATGCTGACGGCGGCCCAGTACAACGATACGATTGACGCGCTAGCGTACACCGCCCAGTCGCTGCTGAGCAGCGGGCACCAGTGGGTACGATTCGGCGCCCTGAAGCTGCTGTACCAAATTATGAACGAGCTAGATTTCGACGCCATCCACGAGCGCATCCGATCTTTGCGCAGCAAGCGCAATGACGCGGAGCCGGAAGCGGAGGAAGAGTTGGACAGTGACGACAACCCGGGCGGTAGACAATTCTTGTTCCAGTCGCCGCTGCGTGACTGCAAAACGCTAACACTGGACCTTTGCGCCCAGCTTTCCCCGCACAGTGCGATGGTGAGCGAGAGCGACGACGAAGCAGCCGGGCTCGTCACGCAGCTGCTGTTCCTGATCGCGAACATTCTGCGTGCAGTGCCGCTGGAGAAGAAGGAAAAGGCGTCATCGAAAAGGATCAATCTACACTGGCTGGTGCGCCGGGTGCGATATGTAGTGCAGGGCGAAATCTTCAAGACGCCTCACATATTTACACTGGTACGTACACCTCCCTCTGAAGCATCTCCAAGGGTTGTGCTAGGGCCAGTGGTTCAAAAGTGTCACTGTCAATGTCATAAAATAATCTGACTGAAACAAAATCCATGTCAGCATCACGTACTCAATAGTTATAATCAAATGTGATACTCAAAACGATTGACGTGATCAATGCATGCTGCATGACATTTTTGCAATCAACGCTTGGTCAGTCACTATGTCATGAAATGTTTTAACTGTGATCAGTTCTGCAAAGTTTGACTGACGCAAGTCCTGCCAAAATGTAGCTGAAACAAAATAATGTCAGCGGCACGAGCTCTACTGTGATGATCAGAGGTGAGACTCAAACAGTTGGTGCGACCATGCTTGGTGGCATTGTGTGCAACCAACTCTTGGTCAGTCACTTGGTCGCGACATTTACAGTCGGTGATCACCCCGGTGATCACCCTGGGAAATATGCGGTGCGTGTGAGTTGTTCCAAGACACAAAATGAGCATGGTTTTTTCGCTCTGTTTCACCCGACAGACAATTAAAGCAGACAGAGTGAGAAAGCGTGCACATTTTGCTGCTTGGGACTACACGCCAAATATATTGCAAGAGTGTCGTGATTATCATCGACAGAAAATGTCGTGACCAATTTGGTGATCAAAAGTTGGGTGGAAAACAAAATGTCATCAAGCATGTGATTGGACCAACAACTTTTTGAGTCTCACCTCGGATCATCTGCGTTATGTACGTGATCTGATTTGAGCTTCGTTTCAGTCATGAGTGTTGGTGACTGAAACAATGGCATTTGGCAGCACTGTTCACAACTAGAAAGAGTCATGATTATGCTTGCCGGCATTAAGCTCAGCTTGTGATTCTGAGTATCGCAGTTGACTTAAGCTCTCGCATGTCGTGTGAGGTTGTGTTGTGATCATGACCCACTTTCATTGAGTATCTGCAATGAGCATCAAGCTGCCGCGGATATGTTCATTGTTTTCGTTGGTGAATATCTCGTGATGCTCATAACATTTTAGAGCACTGGCTGAGGCAACTCGTGTTTTTTCTTAACGTGTGTTTTCTAACTCTTCTTTACTCTCTCTCTCTTAAACCTTATTAGCGCAAGCACGCACTACACTGGATGTCATCGGTGGTCGCGATCTTGGAGCAGGACACGCTGGAACAATTGGCCCCCTCCTTGCTAATACCGGCCATCCGGGAGCTGACCGCTCAGGATATATCCGGCTCACGGTCCGGTAATGATCCATCGAAGGTTTCGCTGCGCAAGGTGGCCGCTAAGGTGGGCAAGGACATCAGCGTACGCCTTGGCGCGGAACAGTACGATAAGATGCGGAACGCGATCGAGGAATCGCTGCGCCGAAAGCGCACGAACCGTAGGATGGAGCTGGCGCAGGAGAAAATCAACTTCCCGATGGCGGCCGCACGCCGTAAGGAGGCGAAAAAGACGCGCACCAAGGAGGCGAAAAGGCGAAAGACGCAATCCTCCCTCGACGATCCGTTCGATCTGGAAGGAGCGGGCAATGGGGGCGTCATTCCGGGAATGAAACGCCGGGCCAAATCGGGCACTGGGTCAGTTCCAAAGAAACGGCGCAACATGGAGGCAATGTTTCGGGAGTGAGGCTCGTCCATTTCGTGTAACGGTTGGGCTTGCCCGGTTGGGCCGTGGTGTGTCACTTTTAATATCGTGTTATGTATTACAATAATTTTGCAATAATAAAATGATGAAATGCAAGTTATTGTTTCTTGTCACCTGGTGACAATTAGTGATTATACTGTTGCGATCTATCACCAAAAATAAGGACAAAGAAGAAAACAACATGAAACGTATATCAGATAGATCCTGTGTATGGTCAATTACGTTACGATTTATTTGTATTTAACCGGGGGCACTCGTGTTCATCGAGTTTTTATCGAGCATTCACACAGTGCGCTTTAGTGTTCAATCGAGCTAACTCTAGACTGAGGTTGAGTACAATCAAAAACTTGCTGCATTACAGGTTTTTTTTTAAATGATTTGTTCACACCTAAAACCAACACACAAAAATGCTACCTATAATATGGAATATAGTTGAACATCATCGCTGAACGCAAGAACCGGTCAGGTAGATGTATGAATATCAAAACGAAAACAACATTTTTCCTCTTACTTCAACGTGTAGTTCTAATTTACTCCGAAACAAATTGAAAGACAAAGGAAATCTCTAAATGCCACACATAATCAATGGATGAAACTATTTCAGCAGCTGCAAATGCACTTACATACCCACCCTCGCCCTTCCGTATGTTAGTTTAGAATCGTTCACTTAAACTAGAGCCATTTTTCCTTTGGTGCTAAGTATATATGCAAAAAAATGTATCCAAATTGCTTAACCGTTACGCTCTATTTACTGTTCCCCGCTCGTTTTTGTTGTTGTTTCGTCTGGTTTAATTTCAGCTAACAGAAGTACAAACGTAACGTTGTACACACCGCGGAGAAATGCATTATTGTAAGCAATAATTCGGCGATGGAAAAGCTAGCCTGACCTTAACTTGTTTGTTAACTTGCACACCCAGCAGGGGTCTCTTGGGAATAAATATGGGGCCGGTCCCGTGGGTGGAGCCGTTCACATGCGACTTGCGTAAGAATACACGCGTGCCCTATGCTCACACACGATTCGACCCAGCAGGGGTTAATTTTAGACCAGATCGAAAGCTATTAAGAACTATGTGAGATGAGCTAACAAAAAAAAAAAAGAAACCCGACTGTCAAGATAACTTAAAAGTTTGGAAATAATTATTGCATGTCTACGGGCACATACAGGCTGAGATAGAAGAAAACATTACATTACGGGCCCTTCCTCTCTAGGTGTCCTTTACCAATCGATACTATACCATGCAAACGCAACCACATCTAACGGCTCATAGGTTATTGTTCTACCATTCTATCTCCCCGCTTAGCTTCTAATCCTTGCGGGCTCTTCTCTTCTTAAGGCCTTCCCCGCCTTCCAAATTCTTGCTATCTACTGGTGCATCGCTTGACGATGCTTCCTCTTCACCGGCCTCCATTTCCTGAGCCTCTTCCTGTGCTTCGTCGTCTTCCTCGTCCTCTTCAGCCTCATCGCCGTCACGTTCGTCTTCATTCTCTGCGTACGCTTCGCCGGCACTGCTGGCTGACCGTGAACCGGAGGACCCCGTGGCTGCGGCATTCAGCTTTGTTTTACTCGATCGTCCATCGTCTTCCGCCTCCTCACCGGCACCACCGACCAGCTCGTCCTGCTCTTGCTCCGGTGCTGGATAATCGTCATTCTTCTTCTTGCGTCCAATTTCCGCCTTGGCGTCACCCTTCTCGCGAATAGATGAAAAAATATGGTTAAACATTTGGTGCAACATCTTGTTAGAAATACAATCACAATTTAGCATAGTCATGTGCTTTGCGAACCAGGAGATTCATACCGATCAAGTCTCTTTCGAAATGAATATTAAATCGGAATCTTGAGCTCAAAGAATCTTTGGGTACAGTCACACATTTTTAGAGTCCTTCTTCAAAGATTGTTAAACTATCAGGTTAATTAAACCCTTCATAATATTTAATCTTACGAATTGGGAAACTTTGTAGCTTATAAATTCAAAGATTCCTAAATCCCATGAACGATTTCAACCGATTCAGTGATTCATTTCGAAGATTCATTGCGAGTCATGAATCAGACACCGATTCACGCAGCACTAGTTTAGCAGTAAATGATACCTTGGTAAAGCACATGAAGTAGATCATTAAAGCAACTGGCAATCCTACTACTACTATCAATACAGCCCACATCCAGGGATTGCTGTTGCAGTACTTAAGCACACGCGAAACGAAGGTTTCCTAAAGTGGGGAGTTAACATTGAAGGAAAGGAAAAAGGCGGGTATTAGCAAATAACTACAGTTTAGCATACTGACGCGACGCATGGCGGACAACCGATGTTCAGGGAAACTTTGCTGAGCTGATTATACAATAGCATTTTGATTGTTATCGAGCCTACAATTGTGAACAGCAACATATAAAGACCTCTTTATCGCGTCGAGACCACAGGAACCATACGTAGGCAATCAATGGTATTGAGCAGTACACAAAGTATGCTCCCCAATAGCCTGGCTTGTAGTTAATGTACCGCATCGCTCGGTCCCATAGGGTTTGCTGCAGCAGTTGCACAGTTAAAACGCAATCGAAATGGTAACAAAAAAAAATGCAACGTATATATAAAAACTGCGATAAATGTTGACTTCGTAAACCGAAATAACTTGGATATGCCATTATGTTTCAAATTATGGTTGATAAAAGTGGACAAACCACACAAAAGTGCCATATATTAATGTGACCAAGCATAAATGTTTAGTCACCGAAATATCTCCGATAATCGGTGCAGTTAAACGGCATCGAAAACAGCAAAGAGAAAGTAAATCCGGATAACCTCAGCGGAACACCTTTATCCCTGTCCAACCTCGAACTAACTTACCGCCTGCCGATCAAGCGTCTTCACTTTGAGATCGAACGTTTGTGCAGCCCATTCGTCGGCAACGGATTCATCATCGCAAATAACAATGTTATCAAACAGTATATCGTTTGACATGGACCAAAGTTCGATGCCTACCGCGGCCTGTAACAAAAAAAAGGAAAAAAATATTTGATTTCTAACAGTAAATCACTCCCACAATCGAAAGTTTTACTCACAATCGGTGTCATTCGGAACGGCGTTAGATCTTCAAAGAAGTCCGGATTAGGAATCTTGCGCGGGGCCCACTTTCCTTGGTAGTTTACGTTAGCGATTAGCGGCGGGCGCCATTTGCCCTTGTAGTTAGGGTTCGGTACCATCGGAGCCTTCCACAAACCGCAACCAACCGCCTTCTCACACATCGGGTTCGGAATCAGGGGCGGTTCCCACTCACCATCCATATCGTTGTCCCAGTCCTCCGGCTTCACGGCCGAACTGTCCGGTACCATCTCCTCCACATCGTCCAACCAGCCGGCCGGCTTGGTAGCCTTCGGGTCGGGAATTTGTGCCGGTTCGTCCTCGTTCCAGTCGTCGGGTTTGGTCGCTTCGGGATCGGGGATTTTTTCGCGATCGTCCCAGTTCTCCGGCTTGCGGTCCTCCGGGTCATCGATTTCAGCAGGCGGGTTCACTGCCGGCGTAAAGTTGGTGAGCAACGAGCCCTCGTTGACGGTTTTGTGATCCACTCGTATGGTGTACGTGTTGTCCGGGCGAATAATCAATTGGTACAAATGGGGGCGTTTGTCTTTGAACGGATCATCAAGCCGATCTCTACACACGAAAAATAAAAAGCAAACGCAGCAAAAGCAGACGTGTAATTTCAATCAACGGCAACGAGAACAATGCACGAAACACCATCAAGCTGCTACTTACTTCTGCTTGTTGCAATGCTTCTCCGTGATGGTACCATTAATCGGGTTAACGTGTCGGAAAATGAAATGCAACTTTACGTCGTTGCCACACTTGTCCGGTCCGAACATAATCGTGTACGGTGTTTTGTCGTGGAACTTTACACATGAGACAACCAAAATGCGGTAAGCAAGATGCACACGAGACTACACGGCAACCGTGTTCGTACGTACCTGCTTCAGATCCTTCGTACCGTCGCCCACGGAAAGGAGCTTAATGTAGGAGCCACCGCATTCCTGGCCCTCCTGCAAGTTGACCTCGTACTGTACCACGAGCGGCTTGTCCTCGAACACGAATGGTCGGTTCAGCAGCAAAGGCGAAGCAATCGCAGCATGCTTCGCTTTCGATTTCAGCACCAACCCATAATCGTTCGCTAGAATCGGCCGCTGCGGCTGCTCGACCGCCCATTCGCCGTCGTATTTGGCCACCTCTTCGGCAGCGTCGTCTTTCTTGGCCTTTGACTTCACCCACCGCTTCTCGATGGCATTACTCGCACCATCGAACAGATCATCGAAATGTTCAGCAAAATACATACGCTTCGGGTCTACCGTTGGTGTTTCGTACTGCTCAGCATCCCCAGCCGGCTTCAGGACAAAACAAAGAACAAATAGTTTAATTCGCTTATCTCTGGGCACTAAGCACTAAGTGATAAAAAGGCACGCCTGGTGTGTTGTGTGCCGGATTACCAGGCCGGGCTAGCATAACACGTTACTTCACCCGCCGCAAACGTACCTGAGACTCGGTGGAAATTTCGTCATTTCCATGTACCACGGGGTTATGAAATAGTAGCACGGCGCTCAGCAAAGCAATCCGCCACAGCAGCGGTGACCACCGGGGTCTGTTTAATTTCATCATGCTCTACTTCCCTGGCCCAGCACTTGTCCCTTACTGTCCGCGTGCCGCGAGCTGTACTAACAATTTACCACCCAGTCAAATGCAGCACCTCACTTCAATGGTCGCACAAATTCGATTAGTACACGTATGACAAAACTATGAGCGCATGATCTCCACTGCCTGCTGCTCCGTCTGTCTGCCGGCAAACTCGTGATGCTACACTGCGTGTGTGTGTATGTGTTTATGTAAGTGTGTGTGTGTATATTGGCCCGGTTAGGGTCGAGGGGAGCAAGCCCCTGCTGGTACGCCCGTTCGTTCGCTTCCCAGCACTTCAATCAACGTTGTGCGCGGAACGAACACAGCGCCGCGATAGGGGAGCAAACACTTTTTGGGCTTCGTGGCAAGGATAATCAAATTAAAACTCCCTAAAATGATGCGAACATCCGCTCTGTGCAGCTACTTTTCACACGACGCTACCAATAGCACTGCAGCCAATCACTGGGCAAAAACTTTGAATGAAATTAATATTATTATTGCTCGTGCACGTTGCAAATTGCCCGTTCAACGTTTTACCAAAACTGTAGCCAGCTTTGACCCACAGAAATGTATCTCGAACGGAGAGAATGAGTTCACACTGCAGCCGAGAATGTAAATAAGATAATCAGCGAATTTTAGTTTATTCGTTGAAGGAATTGCCGGATAGTCCACTGCCCACGGATTAGCCAAACTGTTGTGTTAACGGAAAATGGTCAAGGTGCTTACAGTTGAGGTAGCTGGTGGTGAATTTAAAAACAAGAAACTATTGATGGTGAAAATGTTACATGCATTTTCTCGACGATTGATGGGAAACTTTGCATCCAAACAACGATTTGCATATTAGACTATAATAGAATGCCATTTATCTTGTACTTGTTGTTGGGCTGTCTTTTTACTACGTGCTGTTCAAAAATTTAAAAAAAATATATCTTTTTTAATACGAAGAGGAGGTTTGAAAAAAAAGCTGATTTCAAACATTAAATATTAATGAAAACACACAAAAACGCACGAAACAGTTAACATATTCTCTTTAAACAAACAAAAGAAACCCGTAATTAGATAGACGCCTCAACCCAAGTGCCACAAATCCACTAAACGACCACTAAACGGCTTCTAAACGACTCAAGTTCTCTACCTAAACGGAATATAGAAAGACTTCGTTTAGCAGACGGCAAACGACTCATGCATTCTAAAAATAGCAAAAAGCTGGTGGCGCTCTCTGTTGGTGGGATACCGCTTGGTTCATCGCTTGGAGGAGAGCTTTCTCATTCCCTCTGTACTGTTGTATGGGTTTCGCATTGAAGTTATGCATCGCTAGAACTAGAACGGCGATACGATTGTTTAAATTCTAAACTCCAATGGAAACCACCAGCACTGAAGCAAGTGAGATTAGAGTAAGAGAGCGGTACTTGTTCCGACGCAATGCGTTGCGATTTTGCCAAAATGTATGGGATTTGACAGACGCATCCGTTAACGACGCACGACGCAGCGTCAGAGTAGAAAAATTTCTATTTCGACGCACGTCGTGATGCGTCTGTCAAAATGGTTCAATCATATCGGGTGAAAATTGATATTTTTTCACGTTAAATTGTTTCGAGCGCAATTGAACGTGTAATTGGACTACTAAATAATTTTATTAACAAAACAAAATAAATGTAGAGAAAGTAATTTCGTAATTGCTGCAAAACAGGTGTGTGCGGGTCAGTATGCAATGTGCAATAATAAAGCGAAAACATGCTTTGCACTGTTTTGAGCAGAACTGGAAATGATTTTACAGTTGTAATTTAACATTATAATCACATCAGAACCTATAAATAAGAGGCATTATTGCTGTTTGTTGATGTTTTTCTTTGTAAAATGTGTTGACATATCCATGCAGAACGCAGCGAACAGATACCAGCGTGCGTCACGCAATGCGTTGCGATACGCTGCGTCGAAACAAGTACCAAGCCCTAATGGTCGTTGGTGTTGATACCCACGTATCTGACCACACGACCATTCATATGGGTTTTTGCTCAGAAAGTTAAAAGGCTATATAGGTCATGATAAGATGAAACTTGTCGAAACACATTGCAAGAAAAGGATAGCAATATAATGATGAGTTGTACGCCATCTATTGATCAAACCAATGAAGCTGTGGAGCTTTCATTTTTTTTCTATGGATATTCAATTTTCCAGTCGTTTAAGCTTAATCTGTGGCGCTTGGGATGAGTAGGTGCGAGAAAGTATAAGCGACTCCGACCCGTTGTTGCAGCGAGTTCGGGTCGAGTATTGAACCTGCATTGATCCGACTCGACTCGAACTCACTGCACCAACGGGTCGGAGTCGCTTATGCTTTCTTTTACCTAACGGAATCGTTACACCTACTGAACCTTCTTGTAACTTTCGGGTCGACCCGAACGACTCCGGGTCGCTTACGGAGCAATCCGGTAGGTTCGGGTCGAAAATCGCAAATAACTAGTCTGAGCCGTGCCCACCTTTGGAGCCGTTTTGTCCATCACTAGTTTGCGGCCTCACAAAAAAAAAACCGCGAGCATATTCACCTACAGACCATATTAGAAAAGGACAGAAAGCACAAAAAAAAACATACACTTCTTTAGATACCTTGTTTGCCTTTCCAACTGCCAGATGTCATATTACAGTGTGTGTATGTGTGTGGGTATGTGTGCGTGCGTGTATGTCTGAGCGTAATTGTTCTGTCTTGTGAGTGTGCAGAGAAATTCTGTGAAGTTTTCCGCTTCATTTGTGTGGTTTTCAAGTTGCAAGTGAAAAGAAATCAATCGAAAAGCGATTCGCCGGAATCTGAATCGATGTAACTTCGAGGAATTATCTTCCGTCGCGCATGCACATTCCACTACAGCAGTCGCTAGAAGATGAGAAAGACGCGGCAAGCCGCTGAATTTACTGAGCTCAAGGTATGTGTCCTGGCAGGTTTCCACATCCCGTGCAATATTGGTGCGCGATTCCGTGGATGGCAAGGATCTTGAGTATCATCTGCCCGCGACTTTGGGCGGCAAAGGACGCTTTTTTGCTACTAATCATTTGTATAGGACGCCTTCCACCCAGTAGAGTAAAATAAGTATGTGTTGTTTACCTGTCCACGGCTGCTATTTTTTAGTTCTGGAAAAGTGCTGCCTAATAGTGCTGTGCTTAAAATTGGTACTGGAGAGTTTTGCTCGTCCCTAAAACTATCCTGCAAAACTCCGTGATATTAAAGGGGAGGATGTAGAAAGTGGCAGTGAATGAAATAAATATGAAGGGATATCATGAGGAGGATTGCAGAGTAGAACAGAAACATTTTTTTTCATTGATGCTTACACAGCGTGTACATGCTTATAAAAGTGATCCCAATATAGTTTTCACGAATATCTTCGAAACGTTTTTTGCTTTTTCAATTCCACTACAAGAGAAATCAAACCACACGTTTAACCCAGCCAGCGAAAGGCGGCAGATGTGTGCGGGTGTGTGAGTGTTTGTCAGCGCATACAGCACACTCGGTGTGTTTGTGTGTGCGCTAGTTTCTATTGTGTGGTGTGTATACCCCTGAAACCATGTTTCGTTTTGGTGGATAAGCATTTCTGCATTTAGCACGGGTAGCACGCGGGGCTACGACCGTACAGCTTGCGGATAAAGTATTTTTCATATTCATATTCAGAAATTCAAGCCCCACGTGTGGCGTAGATGTGTAAACCTGTGGAGAAACAGGAATGCGAGACACAGACCAGGAACGAGAATTGTTCCGGTGGTTCTGCCGCTAGCGAGTATGTACAATTCTCAGAACACACCGCACACGGTGTCTGGAAACGCGAATCCAACCAAAGACCTGATGCAAATAGGGAACAGGCAGCCCCTCACTTGCGCGCCGGGTGTCGAAAGAGAAACAGTAGCGTGCTGAGTGACAAACAAATGACACAAAATCAGGTCCCTTTTGCTGAGCTTCCAATAAGCTTTAAGCGACGAGTTATCACGCGTTGTACAATATTCGAACCTGAACCGGTGTGTGGGATTCTTCTTTAATTAATATGTGTATGCGCGCACGTGTATGTGTGTGTGTGTTTTGTATTTTCAGGAATTGGTAAATCAACTACGAGTGTGCGATTTACAGCAATTGCTTGGCGAACACAACATCAGTCGAAGTGGTCGCAAATCGGATCTAGTTGATCGTGCTCTGAATCTAGTTCGGCAGAACGTTCAAGTACTGAAGCATCGAGTGCGTGAATTGCATCGAAAGGCGTACGTTTGCTTTATACGATTATTGTTGTTGTTGTTGTTGTTGGTGATGTGCAGCTTATCTAACCGAACTATCGTGTACCTGGTCGTTTCAGTCAGCAGGAGGCCCAGGAACTATTGACGTCGTCCACGACCAGCACATCAGGCAGTGGTGCGGGCGACCAGTCGCTGCTGCCACAGGTCGTGCTACAGCCGGTCGAAACCAACCCGCTCGCCGTACAGTCGCTGCTAGCGTCCGGCGGACATATTGCCGGTGGTGCCAACAACGGTACCGTTGTGAGCCACAGCACGACGACCAGTGCGCGCACCGGTACGGCCATGTATCAGCAACAGTACGCGAACGCCGTCCAGACCGACAACCGTGTTGGGCAGGTGCATGCCAACGGCAGCATGGCCGTGCCCGGGTATGGCGACTACCCGATACATCCCGATGTGCAACTGAAAAAGCTGGCCTTTTTCGACGTTATGGCCACCCTGCTGAAGCCGGCCACGCTGGTACCGAGCAACACTGCCCAGCGGGTGCAGGAAGGTTCCTACTTCTTTCATCTGACGCCGCAGCAGGCGAACGAAATTGCGCTGAACCGTGACATCAGCAATTCCGCCAAAATAGAGCATAACGTGCAGGTTCAGCTTAGATTTTGTCTGCTGGAAACAACCTGCGAGCAGGACGATCACTTTCCGCCCAACATTGTGTTGAAGGTGAACAACAAACTGTGCCCGTTGCCGGTAAGATCGCAAGCGCCATCAAGGGCTTTCATGTGTGTGTGTATGTGTTTTTTAATGTATTTTATGTATAATTGTTTTTCTTTTTAGAATCCAATTCCCACCAACAAGCCAGGGGTGGAACCAAAAAGACCACCCCGACCGGTCAACATAACAGCGCAGGTGAAGCTATCGCCGACGGTGGCCAACCACATCTCTGTATCCTGGTGCACGGAGTACAACCGCGGATATGCAGTAGCATGCTACTTAGTGCGCAAGCTGTCGTCGGCTCAACTCTTACAAAGGCTGAAAACTAAAGGCGTCAAAGCGGCTGATTACACTCGAGCATTAAGTATGCGGCCTGGTTTTTGTTTTTTTTTTTTGTGTTTGGTGCCGAACATAATGTTATGCATTTTTGTTTTAATTTCAGTTAAAGAAAAGCTGAATGAAGATGCTGATTGTGAAATTGCAACCACTATGCTAAAAGTGTCGTTAATTTGCCCATTGGGAAAGATGCGCATGACCACACCTTGCCGGTCAGTAACAACCGATCCGTTGATAAAACCAGCAAGTTGCCGGGCTCTAACGTGTTTATCTTTTTCTCTCTATCTCAGCTCATCGACGTGCTCCCATCTACAGTGTTTCGATGCGTCGTTATATCTGCAAATGAATGAGCGTAAGCCAACATGGAACTGTCCCGTGTGTGATAAACCGGCGGTATACAACAATCTTGTTATCGATGGGTAAGTAGTACAGTTTTTTTTGCACAATTGCAAACGATTGCTTCTTTGTATGCGTAAACGATAATGTATGCTTTTAATGTCCATAACAGCTACTTCCAAGAGGTATTGGTTTCGACAAAACTATCGAGCGAAGATACCGAAATCCAGCTCCACAAAGACGGTTCCTGGAGCACGCGAGTTAAGCTAAACGATTCTGATGATGGATCGCCTAGTAAAGCGGTGCAAAAGGTCGAAGTTATATCGGATGACATTGGTAAGCCTTGTGAATACGATAGTATAGATTAGTGATGGGAAAATGTAGTTTTTGTCGGAATCGATTCCGGCTAGCTCCGCAGTTTTCTGGAATCGATTCCGGATAGAAGGTCCGGAATCAGTTTCCGGAATCGATTCCGGAATCGGCTCCGGAATCGGAATCGACTCCGGAATTGGTTCCGGAATCGACTCCGGAATCGGAATCGGCTCCAGAATTGATTTCGGAATCGGCTCCGGAATCGGAATCGCTTCCGGAATCGGAATCGCCTCCGGAATCGGCTCCAGAATTGATTCCGGAATCGGCTCCGGAATCGGATTTGGTTCCGGAATCGAAGTCGGCTCTCGAGTCGAAAATGGCTCATAAATTAGAATCGGCTACCAATCGGCATCGCCATAAAAATAGGCGTTTGGGTCCAATCATACTACGTATTGATAACTGCAAAAATCCAAATTTACTTGTAAAAGATCCATTCTCATGGAGATTCCCGAACTGATTTCGCTCCGGAGTCCGCTCGGCTCCGAAGCCAACTCCGGAATCGCCTCTGGAATCGGCTCTGGAATCGGCTCCGGAATCAGCTCCGGAATCGGCTCCCGAATTGGCTCCGGAATCGGCTCCGGAATCGACTCCGGAATCGGAATCGATTCCAGCATCGGAATCGGCTCCGGAATTGATTCCGAACACGGAATCGGAATCGGGTAGGTCCGATTCCGAGCTCCCACCACTAGTATAGATTGCTTGTTGGATCTTCGGATCACTGAAACACATCGCATCTCGTTCGGTTGACCGTCAAACATTATTTCAGAATATTTTCATCATTTTATCGTCACTACTATCTGTTATTAATATAATTTATTTTTTGTAGAAGTAATAACGACGGATCCACCAAAACCGATTGTATCTCAGACTTCCGTCATCTCGACAAACGAACCAACGTCTACGACTACCTCCAGCGAAACGGTAAATATAATCACAAAATGGTTAACAGAGAAGACAGCAACGGTATGTGACAAACTGTATGTCTTTCTTTATTGCACAAAAGGTGGATTTGACGCTCAGCGACTCTGACGACGATGCTCCTGCCAAGCGAAAGAAAATCAGCGCCCGCACAAACGGTACTGGAAGTTCGAATAATCCTACATCCTCGTCTTCCTCCTCCTCGACTTCTGCGGCAGGTAGCTCGTCCACTAGCGCCGGGGCCGTAACTCGCTCTAAAGTGAACGGTAAGTTCTAAAAATGCATAAAACGTACGCTTTATTATACTAATACATTCAGGGGCAATAAATATTGTGTAGGGCGTGTAGGATATTGTATTTTTAAGGCCATTACACTGTTATGTAGTGATAAGACGAACAATTATGCATGTTTTTTGTTGTTGTTACAATCGCTTGCGATAACAACGATCGATTGATTTTTAGGCTATTGATTGGCAAAGTCATGGGTTCAAGGCCCAAATGGACCGTGCCCCAAGGACTGACTATCCTGCTATGGGTAATCAATAAGTCATTGAAAGCCAAGAAGCCCATCAATGGTATAGGCAGGCTTTGACCCCAACAACGGTTATTGTGTCAAAGAAGAAGAATACGATCGGCAAAGTGTACGATTCGCGATCAGCATGTGCCCCTTTGTTGTGCCCCCAGCATGTGCCTAGATCAGGGGTCTCCAAACTTTTCACTTCGCGGGCCGCATAGCTTTACAAATGTCGGTTTTGAGGGCCATTGTAATTGTGATTAAAATAATCAAACTAATATAATGTGTGTTTAAGTCTTCATAAAGTTATCACGGGCCGCGTTATAGGCTTTATAAAGTTTTCACGGGCATGCGGCCCGCGGGCCGTAGTTTGGAGACCCCTGGCCTAGATAATTACTCTTTTTCCCTTGATATTTTCAGCATAGAACTTTCACACATTCTTATGCTCTTGGTCTATCAATTTGGCACTACACGTAGAATTCTAGAAAACTCTCTCGTAGATCGATCATTTTAATAGTGTTCATTTCGGTTGCAAAGAATGCGTACCTCTGTATGTACGGCATAATTTTCTTTTTAACCAGCGCCGAGAACGAACAAACGCGTCTAACGATTGTCGTATTTTAATCACATTTGTATTGTAATTATTTTGATAAACACGAGTTTGGGTTGATTATGTTGCAGCGTTTGTATTATTATTTGTTTGTATTTAATTTTGATATACTTGTCGTATCTCATACATGATAATCAGATTCTTAACACATCGGACAATGAGGTCGTTTCTGAATGGCTGTTGTCGGTAGGCATCTAAAAGGCCGGACGGGATTGATTACCAGTTGAGATCATGCATCTCAAGAGATTAATAAGTCTCCAAAGATTCAGGTTCAGAGCTTGAGTTTCTTATTATTCTTCTTCGTGGCGTAGGCCAGCCTACACTGGGTTGCTTGAACCCACGACGTGCATGTTGTTCAGTCGTGCGAGTTAACCAATATATCATGGGAACGTGCAAATTCAATATTTTTAAAACCATACTCCTCTAGAGGTTATGAATTAATTTCTACAGATTTTTTTTTGAGATTCATGAATCTTTAGGATTCGAGATTCGAATCACTCATCGCTGAAGATTCATATGAATGAATCTCAACGAAAGATTCATAAACCCAACACTAGTTGGTTTTACCACATTTTGCACTGCAATTCGATGTTTCAAACTGTGTTGTCTTAATATGAAGAAGAGGCAATATTGTAATTGTAATCAAGATTTTACTGTATGTGGCAGGTGAACCCTAGCAGATCTGTGAGGCTCTTTTTCTAAGTTTTTTTTTATTTGGATCTATGTGTCAGGAACCACACATACACACAAAACACACACACACACGCACGCACACAACCAGAAATCAAAGAAATCCGTCCGACTCGTGCCAAATTGTTGCGTTTGCCTAATTGTCGATTATTTCTTCATCTTTTTTCTCTTTTTGCATTCCTTTGCCACTGCTCTCCCAAACTCAGATAAACAACAACCCGTGGAAAGTGAGAGCGTTGTCATCAGTGAGGAAATAATAGATAATGATGAAGAAAATTCATAAAACACAGGGGCATTGATAACTATTCTTTAGTAAGGCATTTATCCTACAGACGTGCAAAGAAATATGCTTTAACCCATAGGGTAAGGCAACGCTAAGGGATGCGACTCGTAAAATGATAAACCAGCTCATTTGAAAAGTGAGAACAGAATTAAGATTCACTAGTCATGGTAAAGGTACAGAGCAGCATTGTGAATTATTCGAATGTAAAAAATAATCGAAAAGAGATATAATTGTGCTGTGTGATGTACAACAGTCTTTAAAAAATCGAATCAATAAATTTGCAAATGTAAAACATTAGATAATGATGGGGCTAACACCACAAATCGATTATTATATTTCATTCTTGAAAATATATTATTATATGTGCAGAATATGAGGGGTGTAATTTATTGTGGAAATGGATAAAAAAAAAGAATAAACTTGGAAATCAAATAACGTATTTAAGAATAAAAATCATAAAAATGTCGCAACCTGCACATACATACACGATTGGATTAGTTTATTTCATACATGCAGTTCTGATGTAATTATTAAGATATATAAGGTATTAATAGTCTAATAATACTTTATTGTATTCAGCTTCGTTTGGTTGTAAGTTGTAGTTGGATATCCATTCATAGTATTTTTTTCTTTCTATTTTTATAAATGATTGCAGAAGATCCTTCATCGTCAGTAATAATGCTCGACTCTCCCTCGCCGCCATCAACACCTAACCCACCGCACAACGGAAGTAACGGTATGCTATAATATGTACAAGAGCAAACTGACATGTTCCCATACTTTAGTAGAGAAGTTCTCCAAAGAGTATAATAACGGTTTTTCAAAATTTTCCAACAAAATAACTGACATGACAATGATGACCATAACATCGCATACAGAAACAATTATTGATATCTTCGTAGAGAAGTACATACGATCCACTATCAGAAATATTAAATAGCCTTTGATGACAGAAGCTTGTTTTTTTTTCTTTCTATAAATCGCTTATTTACAAAACTATTTTGTGATATATTACTTCATTTTCAATCATCTCAACATAGCTGCATTACTATTATTATACAGTTGCTTTTTGCTGCATTACTATTACTATTATTACTGTTACAGTTGCGACCGGGTGGAATATGATTATTGTAACTTGGTAAATCGTCAATCAGGCTGTTCTGTTCCCGTTGAAGTAAATAAATGATAAAGTAAATTAGTCATTTAATCGTAATAATAACAATACTCTTATTATTATTATCATTATTATTATTATTATTTCATTATTATTATTAAAGTAATAATAATCGAGAAAATCGAAATCTCAAACAGTTTGAGCAAAAAAATATTTAAATTGTCAATTACTTTGCTAATCGAATTCAAAGGTAATGGCATGTTGCAACTTCAAGAAGTGTTGAAATTCATTGACCATCCCGCAACGTAGTGTTAGTGTAGGGGATATGGCATGGTATCCATTCCATCCTAAACGCAGACTCGACTTATGATGTGAATTGACTGTTTTGGCTGAACTTCTCAATGTAATTTTTCTATTTGTATTGAACGATGCAAATTGAGTGGCGTCTTCTTTTGTTTGTTAGATGTGTCTTCAACCACGACTCCATCGCTGGCGGCATTTCACTACCATCAACAACAAGAATCTCCTGGTGGAAGCGGCGGTTCAAATGAGCAAATGACCAATTTCCAAATCAACCCACTTGCATTGCACCGATAATAATCCATCCCTCATCGAATAGACATCTTCACCAAAAATCGCCCGAATATAGCGGAAACAGTCGAGGAAGAGCGGCAACCAATTCCAATATTTTTATTCAAAATTTAACCTTGTACCACGTGCAGCCAATCAAGTGCATATTCATATATTAACAGTATACTAATCAAGTTGCATATAACAGTGAAGTTGCAACTTGATTAGTATACTCTAATACACACCCCAGGACTAGGTTTTTTTTTTTATTTGCCGGATTAGGTTTAACATCTTACGTTTAGGTCTCTTAATGTTTGTGCAAAAGGCGTCGGTCGAAAAAAAGCTATTTATTTAGCGGTCGAGGCAACAAACTAATTGAAAGGAGGAACTAGGTGCTTCTCCGCCTGGGCTGCAGTTGGGAAGACATAATTTTTTCTTGAAATCGTCGATAATTGCTAGCCTATAGAAGCTGAATAACTTGATGTTGTTTTACTTTGGTTCTGCTACAGTTCAGTGTATGAAGTTTTCAGTTTTGTTTTGTGTTTTGGTTTGTAATTTCTGTTTGATTGCTCTTTTTTAATGAATCGATCATGTTAGCAATCATTTCATGCTGAATTTGTGCTGCAGTGAATGGTGAACAGCCAATATTTGGAAGAGTTTCTACAACTATCGTAATGGACCGGAGCTATATTTATGTAATAAAAAAAAACCTCTATACATCCATGCAATCAGATACCATAGCCGAAAACTGACCGTAGTAGCGGTGCGCGTTTAAGTGATTCAATGGGATGTGCGAATGTGGTGGTGTGGTCAATTGGAATTGGGTAAGAATGTGAATAGATATTCAGGAGATTTTCTTTTAACAAATGCAGCAAAAACTCACTTTCCATTCAGAGAAAAATGATTACAAACTGTCGTTGAAAGAGGAGAATGGTGATGCGCTGATTATAATAAGGTTTTTGAACGGTAAATGCCTTAATCATCGATCAACTGGTTCTTATCGACGACTCATGTCATAGAGGGAAGGAACTGATTATATACTAGAGTAAGTTTATGGAAAAGTAATTATCCTTATACACCATTTCTATGGTAGTCCCCCAAAAGTTCAAGCAGTATGTTGAAACAGATATTTAACTTATGACTTTTTTTTTTTGGTAAAATAGTGAGCACTATTATGTGCATTTTTTTTTGCTGGACATTATTAAAGAGCACTTGTCGTTTACGCGAACATTGCCATGAATTTACCCGACACACAACCGTAGACGTTTATTTCTAACAGAGTACGACTCTCTCAACTTTTATCGTTTTTTATGTATATGTAAAAACTTGTAATTTGACATGAAAAATACATGAATTGAAATACGAATATGTATTCTTTTTTATATAATATAATCTGTTTCCATTATTTATGTATAATTGTTATGTTTATTACTTCTGGGTGAGTATATTCTTACATAACTTAGAATTATCGGCGAATAATCCGGTTCGATAACCGATATAATCTCACATTGGTATAGTTTCTCCCGATCAGATATGTTCTGGATTCTGGATTTCCCACACATGCAGGACTAATGTTTCTTTCGCTGAGTCAAGTTAAGGGTCATCCAAGAACTACGTAACACAAAACATAATCTTGTATCCCTCTTTCCCTCCTTATGTTATTCAATTTCATCTAATTCAAGCTATATTATAACCTTGCCATTTCTAAGGAAAAGATCAGTACAACTTTAACAAATTTATTAATTCTAATGACCTTACATCGGTCGTCAACTAGCACAACTTAACAACATGCCCGTCAACATAAAGCCTGGCATCTACCGTGCTATTCGGAGATGAGCTTTTTTAATTCCCTATTTAAAATCTTGATCGTGTTTCGTACTTGAAGAGTGAATGAAAGTAATGCCTTTGTAGTCTTGTAGTGGAACCAAAGATATGTTGATAATAATAAATCGCATTTTAAATATTTAAACTAAACATTTTTTTTTATTCGGGAGGGACCGGCTTCGTCCATAATGGGCTAACTATGTTTAATTTTTTAAATTAATAAGGATATTTATTTTTTTACTAATACCAATTCTTAAACTAAATGATACATTACACCATTCATTGTTCAAATCGTTCTTATTGCGGTTGCAATACAGTCGAATGTCACTAGTATTTAGATGCGTTATTGATTGAATGGCACCTACATAGTTGGATTGTATGTCTCGAGTTGGAGCTTGAACTTGGAGCATGGTCGAGCTTGGACAGAACACACACACTTACATTTTGAAGATGGTGCTCGTCGAGCTATTAATCCTTACAATATATCTCCGACTGGATTGGAAAGTTTTCTGAATGATTTTCCCTGTATCCTTTCTATTCGTCATATCCTAAATCCGTAAAACAACCCATCTATCAAGTGCGAATTCCCTGCCAACTCTATTTGCTCATTCACGCTTCATAAAATCATAAGCCTTACTGATTAACATTTATATATATTTTTGAATAAATCATTTGGAATAAGATTAAAAAGCGTGATTTTTTGTCATGGAACATGTTTGCATATTTACTTGAAACTCTTCTATATTTTTCCAACAACAATACGGTCGGGTAAAAAGAACAATAATAAATATTTTTCCAACGATACAAGGTTTTGCGATAGCACTCAAGACTGCGGGACAATTTGATGAAACGGCAGGAGTCAATCGCAAGACTACGGAACGAAACGTGAAAACGTTGACAATACCGGGATCTGTAAAATTTGTATCGCATGACTGCGGCACACTTTTTCGGGCACACTATCGCACCCCAGCGACATATGGCTTGACAGCCTGGATTTTGAAATTTCAAATTTTATGTTTTAAGAGTGTGCATCATTTATTGATTTGCTTACATATAAATAAAAGGGCACTACAGATTACTTTTCCAAGCCCCAAACAGTGGGTGCTCAAAATAAAAATGTATGCTGTCAAATTATATGTCCCTGGGGTGCGATAGTGTGCTCGAAAAAGTGTGCCTCAGTTTTGCAATATAAATGTTGGGGGTTGTCTGACCCACACTACCTCGATCACGCGTGCCTCATTCGCTCTAGTGTAAATGGACCATACGCGCTGGAATAACAACTGCGCCCGCATGAACGAAGCAGCAGCTGCCCGTAGACCAAAAACCGGTTTTCGCGAGCTAGCCAACGCTCCAAATCGGTGCAATTTTCCCTCGCTGGCGATGCTTTTTGTAAGTCGTTGCGACGGTTTATGTCGTTTCGAACGTGGGTTTTTGAGGGTTCAAGATGACAGCCAAAAAGCTCGCGGTGATGGTGCGGTGATGGGCAAAATTAAATGGATGAAAAAATAAATACACTCCACTATCTCCCATCCTCATTGACCTCACGGGGTCTTACATTTCATGTTTGTGCCATATTAGCATCTGCGCTGTGCCGTCTCACTTGCTCATACATGTTCCGCTATTGCATCAGCTGATCCGGTGGTGGCTTTTTATGTTCAGTCTTCATTTGCGGGTGATCTTGACGCTGAGGGAATCGGGGAAAGCCGGTATTGAACTTTTAACGATGATTTTATTTATGTATTTATTAGGAAGGCATTCGCGTGCTTTGCCGTTTGATGGTTACGAAGCTATATCGAACAAGCATAAGTGTAAATGGAACTCAAATAAATAAAAAAATGAACATGTTTCGTGCATGATCATCATACTCCACTCCATGTATGAATGTAATACGTGATATTTCAATACATGTAATAGGTTCCGGATTTTTTCCGTACCAAGGTTCTGGAAGATTTTCCCACTTCAGTCGGTAATTCTTTTTGCTCTTCCAAGACTACAGGCAACACTGCCATGCTTTGCATTTCCGGTGGCAATATCATTTTCCGAGACATGTTATATTTTACTGTTTGTTATATATTTCAATTTAAATTGCAAGCACGAATTTCCTCTTGAAAAGAAGGTATACAAGAGGATCAAGAGTAAAGATCATTGAGAAATCTTCCTCTTTTTTTCCTCTTCCTTTCGTGGCCTATTCACCGTTGAGCACGCCGTGTTTACATGGCCAAGAAGAGTGTCAACCGTTCTCCAGTTTGTTGGCTGCCTCCTTCCACCCCTGACTGTACCACCCACTTAGTCCAACCGCCGAGTTCACTTCGTGACCCACAACTAGTTTTAACATATCAAATGCTCTGGACATGTTAAAACTTGTGGACAAACGATTCATTTTCCGGAGTCGGGTCGAATCCATCCAGTAGGTGCAGCAGGTGAGGAAGGGTCGGAGTCAGAATCAGCGAGTGCGTGTCGATTGGTGCATGAAAGCATAAGCGACTTTGCCACATTAGTGCAGCGAGTCGGGTCAGCTCTTGAAACTACTTTGGTCCGATCAGATTCAAACTCGCTGCCCCAAGGAGTCTGCATTCCTTATGTTTTTTTGCACCTGCTGAACCTACTGGTACCTTTCGGGTCGACCCGAAAGACTCCGGGTCGCTTATGGATGGCTCCAGTCCGGGAAGTCGACCCGCACGACTCGCACATCTCTGGTTCAAACAACACGTCCTCTGGTCCATCTTAGACGGTATACACGAACATTACATGTGGAGGAGCGGAATGAACCAAACGCTTGCTAAAATTAACGGCGATTCGGACATCACAACGAGGGTGATGCCAGTAGGCCGTACATCACGTCGCACTTAAGCACCTTTTTGACAAAGCATCTGTCCGGAGTTCTCATAGCATGTTTTTTCTACCCACGGATTCTTCAAAGGGATTTGACATGGCGGTTTGCTCGATAATGTTGTATCGAAAAAAATATAAACCATTGAAGGATAGAAATGGATATTTTGACGGTTTTTCCAGTAGTTGAACAGCGAACGCATGCATTGTCAAAAGGGTGCTTGAATGCCACATGACGTTAAGCACTGTGCGCAGAATCGCACAGCAAGCTCGTGGGTTGAATTTGGTGGAACAGCAACACTTGAATATCGCGAACAGATGAGCTCAACCGTAAGCAGTTCATTTAAAAAGAAGATAAGGCAAATATTTAACAAAAAGCATGCACATATCTATATGTAATGACGTTTCACTTCACGGAACACAGAGTGCAGCCCTTACCAAACATATCGGAAACTACACAAGCGCCACAGATTAAGCTTAAACGACTGAAAAATCAAATATCCATAGAAAAAAAAACGAAAGCTCCATAACTTTATTGGTTTGCTCAATAGATGGCGTATTACAACTCATCATTATATTGCTATCCTTTTCTTGCAATGTGTTTCGACAAGTTTCATTTTATCATGACCTATATAGCCTTCTAACTTTCCGAGCAAAATCTATATGAATGGTCGTGTGGTCAGATACATGGGTATCAACACCAACGACCATTACTCTAATCTCACTTGCTTCAGTGCTGGTGGTGTACATTGGAGTTTAGTATTTAAACAATATCGTATCGCCGTTCTAGTTCTAGCGATGCATAACTTCAATGCAAAACCATACAACAGTACAGAGGGAATGAGAAAGCTCTCCAAGCGAGGAAGCTCCCACTGGTTGAGTATCCCACAAACAGGCGCCGCCAGCTTTTTGCTATTTTTAGAATGCATGAGTCGTTTGCCGTCTGCTAAACGAAGTCTTTCTATATTCCGTTTAGGATGAGAGCTTATCTCGTTTAGAACCCGTTTAGTGGTCGTTAAGTGGATTTGTGGCACTTGGGCACCCATATTCTCCTGGCACACCAAAATCTCTTTTAGGTGGTGCCGCAGCGCCTGATTTGTTCCACCACACAGTAGACAATACGGGTGGAATAACAAATAAACACATCCGGATAAGCGTACCATGTAACACTACCGATCCAATACAACATACCTGCCTCTTCCAAAACATCTCCTACAGTGGGGCACTCTTGTCGCACAGCATCATATTTTGTGTGTCTGAAAGGTGAAGAATAGCACCCGTTGTTAATCTGATACTTAAGCATTTCGTAACAAAACTTACATGGCGCCGGATGTAACATCCCTGGTCACATTCTTGCGGTGCTGCGGACGTGCGGCCGCCTTAAACGGCGTTGCGCAGCATTCCTACGGTCCTTACTCATTAATTTTAGTAACATTTGCACTAAATTGCAATTAATTTCAATACAAATTATCAACAAAATTGTGCATTTCTAGTTCACATCGCCGCCGAGTTTGTTTACGTTTTTTCAAAGGACGGCTAGCGAAAATGAGCGAGATGCAGCTATTTTCGAACGTCAAAAACCCTCGCCTTGCCCTGCGGGACATGTCAATCACGATGGACCAAAGTGCAAAGAAGGATTCCTTCCTCCATATTTGTATAGCCCATGAGCTTAGGCCGTCGGTAATTTTTCAAGCCGTAAATAAAGAGTGCAAAAATGACTGAATAAAGCAGCAAATCGAACGCACCAGGAACGGTAGTCGCACGGCTACAGCGGAAATTGTCGGTGTCGTGTGCGTTGGCAGTGTTTGGGTGTATCGATTTTGTGCTCCACACCGTCGAATGTGTATCGTCTTCGTTTGTGGTGCACTTTTCCGTCACAGCGAGACACTGCGGTAAAGGATCTGTGCGAGCGTGTGTGAGCAAAAAAAAAGGCCCGTGTCCGTAACGCGCCCCCCCACATCTAGCCTTGTTACGCGTAACATTTTCTAGCGAAAAGTGCAGTTCTTGGCCAATTTAGAACTGTGCGTGAGTGTGTGTATGTGTGTGTGTGATTGTGTGCTTTGAAAACGCTACCGTCGCACAGACGAAAGGCGAAATTTTGCATGGATCGGTGAGCCTTCTTCCCGTGAGAAAAAAAGTCAACGCAGAGAGCAAGAAGCAAAACAAGAAGAAGAAGAAGAAGTGTAGCCCGTCATATAATAGCTTCTGGGCTAGGTGGAAGGGAGGGATGCGAGTGTAAAATTGATGTGTGCGTGTGCATGTGTGCATGTGTGTGTGAGTGCTGTGTACGCGCGTATATCTGCCTGCTCGAGGACGTGCTAGTGTGTGCGTGTGTGCGTGCGCGTATTATGTGTATGCATCGTTGATCCTGTCAGCTTCCTGCAGTGTGTAGCGGGGCCGTCCGTCGTCGTGTAGCAGCAGCCCGCCTGCCCGGCCCGCCGGTTGTGTTTGCGGAGTGTGAAACAAAAACGGCAAAACCGAGATCATTCCAGCCAATCTTGCGTCAATGTCCGGCTTGGTGTGAGATGGGAATGTTTCCAAATCATAATATTAATCGGTATCAATGCACGGTCATTTCGACGAAGAACAACGTGATCTATGTCATAAAGTGGGAGTGTTAGAATAGGGGAGCGAAACATCAAACTGGATTAAACTGTGGCTAATGGATTATATGATGTGAAATAAAATCAGTAAATAAAATACTCATCTATCATTTAGAGGTAAGCTAAGCAAACGTTTCCTGCTGTTGGGTTGAGTTTAACCTCATATCATAGAAAAAAAAGCATATACCAAGACTATTTTGACGCTATATTCAAGTGAAGGCATTGCTTGAAAAAGTAGTGTAGATTTTCTTTTGTTGAGTTGCTGTTATCTATTGTTTTTGTAGTCTGGAAATATAGTAATTTATAAATAATGAAAACATTCTTTTGATTAGAAAACTTTTGAGATGAGATGTTGATGATGTTATAAAATTGCTTGTGTTTTTAATGTAAATATTGCTTCATCTACACTGCGCTATGTGCGATGTGTAATTATTACATTGTTTCCTCGTAACAGTTCTCGGAATTCTGATCACGATTCAAAACAAAAATCATTGTCTCGAGTAATTATGAGATTAAGACCCAATTGTGTGTCACCTTTGAACAATGAATTCTGCATGACATGCCTTCTGTGTGTTGTGTTTGTTTGTGTGTGTGTGTGTGTGTGTGTGTGTGTGTGTGTGTGTGTGTGTGTGTGTGTGTGTGTGTGTGTGTGTGTGTGTGTGTTTGTGTGTGTGTGTGTGTTGTGTGTGTATTGGAGGGGAAGGAGGATCGTATTTCACAACGAACTAGAGAACAATAGTGAAGAGAAGACGCCAATGTCAAATAATTTACATTACTTCCCTCTGATCTCCACAAGAACGGAAAGGACACACAGCGGGAAGGGTTCTTCAGAGACACCCTGTACATATGTATGTGTGTGTGTGTGTGCGTTTGAAAGACAATTGAGCGAGACGAATCCCCGGAGTCGTCTCTCCGGACTTGTTTGATTGTATGTTATTCAATCTCAATCCAAGGAGAGCGTGTTCTGAATCAGGATTGAAAGCCGTTGACAGCAAGAAACACTTCCCATAACGGTGCATTAATTCCATGTGCTAAATCAGCTTAGAAGCGTTCGAGAAGCGCTTGGGCAGACTGTGATGATTTTTCACAACGCCCAACTGGCCGCCAAACCCCCCCAAAAACACAAACCGATAACGTAAAACACGGCCGCCCCATGGTGTGGTATCGCGCGCGCTAGCCAGCAGCAAGTTTCAACCCCGGCCGGCGTGCAGTATAAACTCACGCGCGTGTACGCGTGTGTTAGTGAGCGCAGGCCGCTCGTGTTTGTACAAGGAAAACAGAAACATAGAATGCACGGGTATCCATTTTTATTACAACACAGTTTAACGCGTCACTTTGGTTCGGGAGGGGGTGTGTGTGTGTGTTTGATTGAAGGTTTTCAGAATGAATGACTTTTGAGGGCGAAAACGTGCATGTAATGTAGGCAAAACATTCGCCAAAGTGTACCGGAACGATTGCCGAAACGTTTGCTGATGGTGCTGAAGGTGCGTTTGGGTCGGGATGGGTTAAAAATGCGTCTCAAAATCGCTAGTGTGTGTGTACGTGTGTGTGCGGTTGTCTCCTTTGCGTAGAAAGGGGGCCTCTCCTCACTGCCTGCCGCCACTCTGCCTCTGACAGCAAGAAAATCACGGCAAATTGTTCGGCCCCAAAGTGTGTGCGTTCGGCTGTAATTAATAAGTATGGGATCGTTCTTAAGCGCTACCCTTTCGGCTTGAGTGTTTTTGCAATTGGCAAGCGTGCGTGATTTTTCGGCCAGTGTTCGTCCAATTTAGCCCCGCACACACACACACAGCGGTGTTGGTGTTTGATGTAAGGGGGGAGGGCTGGCAATTCTAATGTTGTTTGTTTGCTACGCACAAATGGAAGTTGGTTGAAAAAGAAAAAAGTTGTCACGAAGAGCGAAGAAGAAAGAGCAGCGCGCAGCAGGGCGGGAGAGAAAGAGAGCGAGCACGGGAAAGAGCAGGCGAGATTGATAGGTGCGAGCATAGCTGTGTGCGCGTGTGTGTATGTGCGTTGTTTTGCAGCAGCAAGCAGCAGCTCGACAGCAGCAGTAGCAGCAACAGCAGTAGTAGTAGTAGTGGTATGATGCGGTACAGCATGCACGGGTGATGGGTTCCGCTACGCGATAATACCGCGGGGACACGAAGTAGTGTTGGGACCATCCTGTGTAGATGTGTGCATGACAGAAAAGCACTGTTTTATGCTACGTTTTCTGTAAGCCTCCTCTGCGTATCCTGTAAAGGGCCTGACCCGACGTCCGCTGTGGCGTAGAGATGGATGGATATTTTTTTGTTGTTCTCCGCCACTGAACGCCAAACCATCATTATTTTGAGATGCCTTTTCGCCCGAGATTCAACCTACCCGATCCCTTCCGCAATTGTGGTTAATCGGAGACATTTCCACGCAGAATGAGCGGCAGAACATTGCTGCGCTGCGTGTTTGCGAACATGGAAGATGCATGAATTTTCACCGCACCGCCGTGTGGCATGGATGAAAATGCGAGCTTTGCGTATGAGTGCGTGTGTGCGGAAGGTGGTGCTGCTGTGTGTTTGTCATTACTAATACGCGTCCGTCCCGTCCTGCTGTGCTCAACTTTCCGCGATGATGAGAGTTACGCATGCATTCACGGTTAATCATTATGTTACATAGTGCGACATAATTATGCTGATCGACAGGGAGGGAACTAGATGATGGAAGAATGAATTAGTCACTTACGTTTCATGATGCGCATGCCAATCAGTAGCTACTCTAGAATGGTATTAAACATTAATTCTGTTCTGGTACGGTTTATAAAACTAATTGTTACAAACAGATAATTGGATAGTGCGCATTAAACCATTTATCTAAATCGCGAAACTATTAGAGAGTTTTGTTACAGACTGTGCCGTGCTAACGAATAAAGATCATGAAATTAGTTTTAAAATCAATACGGTTGATAGCAAAAAGGGTTAAAACATACAAATATATAAATGAACATGTGGAAGATAGTGTAAAAGTGTTAGAAGAGATAGTAATGGTAACGTTATGTTAACTGATGGAATTAATACCTTTGCTACTATTTAATTGCTGTTTAAATTCTTTACTAATCAATGATGTATTATTTTGTTTCTTCTTTTCTTAATTTGTAGATTAAAATGGTATTGCTGGCCCAAGGGCCGTGGCCCTTCGAAACTATTGTGCAACTGCTAGAAAACTGCAATCTTTGCCAAACAGTAGTCGGCTATCATAGTTGTCCTCGTTACCCGTGCTCTATTGCTCCAACATCATCGTCGTCGTCATCGTTCGTCCCGATTTCCCGCGCAGACTGTTCAACAACGAAAGGCGATTTAAGCGAACAAAACTTCCAAAGAACGACCGAATCGCCGGTGGACGTGCAGGAACAATTTGTCCGTAAAGCACCCAGCAGCTCTGCGTTATCTCTGCTATTTGACGCCACCGCTAACGTGACCCGACCAAACCGGTGGCAAAGATTGTTGATGGGCCCGCTGGTGGCGGAAGCCCCGCACTCTTTCACTGCATGGATTCAATGAGTCGCAACGAGGCGAACAGCAGCAGCCACCACCAAAACAAGGTGGTCTTAATGAATCAAGGAACTGATAGCAATAACGAAAGAGCTAATAATCTAACAAGTAGCGGTAGCAGCAGCAGCAGCAGCAGCAGCAGCGGCGGCGCCAACAGCCACAGCAACAGCACTCGAGGCAACAGCACTAGCGGTAGTAGCAGTAGTAGAAGCAACATTATTAGTCTTAGCGGTAGTAAGAGCAGTATTGGCAGTGACAGCAACGCTGCCAGTGGCAGCGGCGATAAATTTAGCGGCAGTAAGGGCAACCAACCGATAGCAGCGCACGTGGCGGCGATCATTCACCCGCAGCGTCTTCAGCACCATTCGGGGTCCGTAGATCGGCCGGCGTCCGCCGATTCCGACCGGGGGAGCTATAACCCGATAGCAGCGGCAACCGGTGCTGTTGGCGTGGTGTCGACTGTTGCACCCTCCTCCTCACCAGCGACGTCGTCCGGGGCGGATATAAAAGACTCCAACTTTGACGACGATAACGAGTGGGACGTCGGTATCGGAGATTTGATAATCGATTTAGACGCGGACATTGAAAAGACTGGTGCAAACCAGCATCAGCAGCAACAGAGACAGCAGCAGCAGCAGCAGCAGCAGCAGCAGCAGCAACAACAGCAACAGCAACAGCAGAGTCAACCGCAATCCAGTAGTAGCAGCAGCAGCAGCAGCAGTTCGACTACAGTTGGTGGTGTGCTGCAATTTCTATCAACCAGTGGTGGTGGTGAGTCCGCGTCAGCAATTACGCCAGTGACTACTCACAGCGGTCAGTCACGCAGTGGCAATAGTTCGGGAAAGGGGAGCAAATCCGGCGCAGTCAGTTGTTCCAGCGATACCAGAGACAAAAGCTCAGCAGGAGGAAGCGGAGCAGGAAACACTGCCAGCTCTGGTGGTAGCAGTAGCTCAAAGGGACATCATCATCACCATCACCATCATCACCACCACCATCATCATCACCATCATCGTCACAAACAGCAGCAACAACAGCAGCAGAGCGGTAGTAGCAGCAGCAGCAGCAGCGGCGGCAGCAGCAACAGCGGCAGTAGCAGTAGTGGTGGTGGAAGTAATACCAGCGCGAGTACGAGCCCAGGAGAGAAAGCCGGAGAGTCGCAGGGTAGAACTCGTACCACCAGTAATTCTTCTACCAGTAGCTCAGCTACACCGGCATTGCCTGTCAACCCCGTTACAGTGGGCAGTGCGCCAGTATCTGCAGCAGGGCAGGGAATAAGATCCCATCCGGGTATCGATACTATTGATAGTGCTGGTTCCCGTGGCGATACGCATACGCTCGTAGGGAGCAGCGGTCGCAGTAAACAGAGCGTACCATCCGCTAGCGCCAGCAGTGTGTCCGGGGTGGTTGGAAGCAGCGGCAGTAGCGGTGGTAATAGTAGCAACAGCAATACCACAACAATGTCTTCGACCACCAGCAGCTCGGGTAGCAAGTCAACGACCAAACTGTCCGTTGACCACCAAGCAACCCTGGATAAGGGGCTGAAAATGAAGATCAAGCGCACGAAGCCGGGCACGAAAACGTCCGAAGCAAAGCACGAGATTGTCAAGTCCGATCAAAACGGCACCACAGCCACAACGGCCACGTTAAGTACTAGTGGTGGTGGGGGTGGTGCGGGTGTCGGCACCGGTGGTATCGGAGCGTCTGCCGGGCTTACCAGCACGACCGGTGTTACTGGCATGACCACATCGGCCTTGGTAGGCACCGGATCATTGACGAGTGCTGGTACTATGGCAGGTACACCACTGAACGCCAACAGCGGTGCTTCGGCGGGTGGCCATTTAACGACTGATTCCGACAGTACGGGTATAGCTGGAGGCGGAGGAACGATCTCCGGAGTGGGTGGCGTTGTTGGAAGCGGAATTGGAGGAGTGCTGAGCTCTGGGTTGAATGCATCCGCCAGCGGACATTCGGGCAGCGGCACGGGAGTAAACTGTGCCAATGCGCTCGTCAACAGCAACGTTTCCAATGGCAGTAACAGTGGCAATGTGGCGCTGAGTAACAGTGGCAACACGGCCGGTAATAGTGGAGGCGGCAGTGGGAGCAGCACTAGCATTAGCGGTGGAAGTATCGTTCTGGGTAACTCCGGCAAAAAACACTCATCACAGTCCACCAACAGTGGAACGATTGGGAGTAGCAGCAACACGGGCGGCAACAGCAATGCCCAGCAGCAGCAGCTGAGCTCCGGTATGCTTACCTCTCAGCAGCAACAGTCCCAGCAGCAGCATCAGCAGCACCAGCAACAACCGGCACAGAGTTCAAACAAGCGTGGTAGCAGTAGTCACAGGAGAGACAAGGGGAAAGACAAAACCACACACCACAATCAGCGTGACAAAAGCGAGCAGCATCAAGGAGCATCGGGGGCTGCCGGTGGCTCCGTGGATGGCAGCATTGGTTCGAGCGGGTTGAATAATAGTCGATCCGCGACGAGCAGTGGCTGCGTATGCGTCGTCAATCATGATGCACAAGTCAACGGGTTACTACAGCAGCAGCCGTGCTCAAGTGCATCGTGCATTTATGCCAAGCCTGGAAGCAATAGTGGCGATCTTGGCGGTGGCGGAAACATATCCCTCGGCGCATCACATCGATTAGGCGCGGGAGGCATCATTCCGGGAAGTTTAAGGTAAATTTCGAAACTCGGGATTTTTGAAAACGACAATCGTATTAACACATTCAAACACAACTGCACACATCCTACACTGCTGCTTGAAACATTTCTAATATGGTTTTGGATCATATTTACATTTGAACGAATGTACATACTATCCAAATTTGCTACAAAATTCACCTTATATTTGTGTGTTCTGGTGCATTAGCAAACTATTTACAAATTTGTGCTTGGTTTAAATTTGTCTTTCCAGTGTTGGTACGGGTACGAACGCAGGAAGCAATACAAGCACTCCGAACGCTCCTGGTCCACCGGTACTGGGAAAGGATATCAATAAGGTAAAACTAATTGCATAACATATGATCATCTATTAATGATGTCTGTCCATTATAACGCTTTATTTTACTTTACATACAAATTTTAGCTATTGAATCTAAATGTAGCAAACGCAGGAACACATAATTCCGGAGGAAATAATACCAATAGCAGCAGTAGTATAGCCGGTACAGGAACAGGCAACATTTGCAATGCGAACAACATCCATACCGGTGCTACCGGCGTGCTGAAAGCTCAATTGCAGGCTGGCTCCATGGCTGGAACCGCTAGCGAAGGATCCGGAACGGGTACGGCAAACATGATGGGTATGGGAAATCTTGGAAGCTGCCAGGTTAATGATACATGACAACTAACCAAAAATGCATTTCTTTTCGTTCTAGGAATGTTCTCGGGTAGTGCCGCATCATCGCCCAATCTCTCGGCGGCTCTGTCAACGCACGACGATAAAAGTGGTTCAAGCCCGCCCCCCGCAAAGCGTCACAAGGGCGACAAGAAGGAAATGGTAGACGTGTGTGTTGGCACGTCCGTCGGCACGATAACGGAGCCGGACTGTTTGGGTCCCTGCGAACCGGGCACATCTGTCACGCTGGAGGGTATCGTATGGCACGAAACGGAGGGTGGCGTTCTAGTGGTGAACGTTACTTGGCGGGGAAAAACTTACGTTGGAACGTTGATTGATTGCACCAAACATGATTGGGCGCCTCCGAGGTATGTTTTGCATATTACAATGCCAAACAAAATAAATTAAATTATTCATTAAATGTTTTATTTTTCTTAGGTTTTGTGATTCTCCGACCGAGGAATTGGACTCTAGGACACCGAAAGGACGAGGCAAAAGAGGTCGAAGCTCAGCTTTGCTGCCAACGAACGATCTTAGCAATTTCACGGAGACTCGTAGCTCGGTAGGCAAATTTAAAGATAATTTTGTGTTGGGTTTGAACGGTGGCAAAGAAACAAACGGTCTTCATTGGTTTATAATCATTGAATGTTGTGGGGAAAATAGTTTACTGGTGTACAAGCTTATCAGTCTCTAATCTATTCTATATTTTTGACTTGCGTACCTACAGATGCACAGTAAGTTAAGGAACGGCGGTTCCAAAGGACGAGGAGGACGAGGAGGCATAATCGAGACGAACGCGGCAAGTGCAACCGGAGCATCCAAACTACCAACGCTCACTGCCAGTGCAAATGTTCTTGGAACAGCCAACAATGGAGGATCGCTGGGCGGTGCCAGCAATACACCCTCAACGTCACCAGTAGCATTTCTTCCGCCGCGAGCAGAAAAACGCAAATCAAAGGACGAGTCTCCTTCCCCGCTAGGCGCGGGCAGTGGTGGCAGCGGTTCCGGTGGGGCCGGTAGTAACAATGGTGCGCAGAACACCATGAGCAATAATGTGATAAACTCGGCGTCTGTAAATATCGGAAGCAACTCCTCCGGCAACGCAGGAAGTGGTTTTAACAATGCATCCAGCGGAGACGGTAGCGGCCACACGGGTGGCTCCCCGTCGATCGTTAATCTCGTGACGGGATTAAATGTTCAGGTGAGCAGTGGCGGTAGCGGAACTGCCGGCGGATCGGCGTGTAAAAAAGCAAAAAGCAGCACCGCAGCCTGTGCAATTTCACCGGTACTGCTAGAGTGTCCTGAGCAAGACTGTAGCAAAAAGTACAAGCACGCGAACGGGTTGAAGTACCATCAGAGCCATGCACACGCAGGCAGTGCCTCTTCCATGGATGAGGATTCATTGCAAGCGCCAGAATCACCGCAACGAATAGCACCTTCGCCGACAACCAACAATACCGCCCCGTCACCTCTGTCCGTGGCCGTCGGTGGCAGCACAGCTCTCCCCACTGCAGCCGCCGGAGGTTCGTCTGCAACGGGCAACAACAGTGAACTCGTCCTGGCCCTGTCTACCACGACCGGTGGATCAGGCTCCAGCTCTGCCATAGCAACATCCTCATCTACCCCATCACCATCACAATCAGTGTCTGGGTCGGCTTCCTGCATTTCAACGATGTCTAGTCAATTGTCACAACAAAATTTAGCATCTAAACAATCCCTTGGCCCCAACAATTCCAACACAATCAACAATGGAAACAGTGGTGGTGGTGGTGTTAATTCTCAGGACACAACGGGTATGCTACTGCATCAGTCCTCATCCGCTGATCAAATGTCAACGTCTGGCGTAACGGCGGGCACTGTAGGCACAAATGAACAGCAAGACCCTGACAGACATGGCGCCAGTGGTGGTCCAGAGGCACCGACTGACGGAGGTTCGGCTACACTGAATGGTAAGAATAAGTATGACATCAGACAAGAATCCTTGTTAACTTGTGCATGTCTCTCTCGGTCTATTGCTTTCCGCTTTAGATGAGGAATCAAACCTAACAACTACTGGAGTAATGAATGCTAGCAGCGCGGCAGGTTCAGTTGCAATACCAAGATCGCCGGCTGTTGGTATGGGAATGCTGTCGACTGCTCCAACAACTCCTTCTACACCAGTGGATGGTAAGGATGCTTCTTTTGTAAATGAAACGATGATATGAATTATAAAATACGAATATTTGCTTATTATTTGCAGCACATAAAACTCCTCATGGTTTCGCAAAGCAAAAGAAAAGTCGCAAATCGCCCGGTCCTTCTACCAACGCCGAATTTGACCCAATGGCTGCATCCGCGGGCAATCGCACAGAGGACGTTCAGAGTCCCGCTTACAGTGATATTAGCGATGATTCCACTCCCGTTACTGATGCTACGGATTTGCCCATGGGAGCAGGAGGTGAGTTTGGTGCAGTGTTTAGAGCATTCGCAGAGAATCCGCAAAGGCCATCTAAACGAAGCACAATTGCTATTGTACTCGAAACGTTTGCTGTTCAGGGTTTACCCAAACGAGTCACTTTTGAACTTTAACAGCATACGAAAATGCTGAAAATGGAATAGAAATACAAGTTGACGAAATAGAATCTCAGTTTCTGGTTTTACCGAGGCACTTTCCACTCTGAACAGCATTGCAGGGTTTTTCCGAGTCAATTTCCAATGTGCACAGCATTATTCATCGCTTGCAAGCCAACAGACGTCAAATGTTGTATTTGTATGACAAACATTTTTCAGTTCTTTCGCATGATGTTAACACATCGCAAGCTGGACTGTGTTTGACAGTTCTTTGTGATGTGTTGAAAATCATGTGGAAGAATTGAAATTTTATTGTGGTGAAAATATAACGCGTGACAGCTGATGAACAACATCTTGCAAGCGATGAATAATGCTGTGCACATAGGAGATTGATTTGGAAAAGCATGTATTCATCCCCCGAAAGACGTTTTTCAAATGTTGTATTTGTATCATAATTATTTTTCAGTTTTTGCACATTCAGTTCTTCAACACGTTTCAAGCTAAAGTACGTTTGAAAGTTCTTTGTGATGTTTTGAAAATCATGTATAAAAACTTAAATTCTATTATGAAGCAAATACACCATTTGACAGTTGTTGAAAAACATGTTTGAGGCGATGAATAATTATGTACACATTTGAAAGTGACTTTGAAAACCCTGTAATGATGTTCATCGTGAGAAGTGGCTTGGAATACCCTGTAATCACCGCGCTCGTATTCCAATAGCTAGTACAAATGTTGTATTTGGATTAGAATAATTTTTCTTCCACATGATTCTCAACAGGCCTAAATCTAAACTGCGTTTGAAGGTTTTTTTTTTGTCGTGTGTTGAAAATCAATCCAAAGATATGAAACTGTATTGTGACAGCTGTTGAAAAACACTTCGCACGCGTTGAAAAACAGCTGTCAAATGTTATATTTGCATGACTATCATTTTTCAGTTCTTTCACATGACTTTCAACACGCCAGAAGCTTAACTGCGTTTGACAGAATTTTTTTTGTGATGTGTTGAAAATCATGCCGAAAAGCTGAAAATGTTTTGTGATGCAGATGTTATATGTGACAGCTGTCGAAAAACATGTTGCTGGCAGTTAATTCCCCGATATACGCCATACTCGATATACGCGATTTTGCTATATGCTATTTTGTAAATTTGGCAGTTCTTTGAGCAAATTGTACTAATTTGACACATCGAATTTCAAATGCAAAATAAATTCCCTTTTGATCGAATTTTAAAAACCATTTTAAAAGAGGTATGAAATTGTAATCTTCAGTTAAAATTAGATCAAATAATTAATGTAGTGGCTAAAACCAACCACTATAAGCTAAATTATACGAAAATTTGCTATAATTTGACTGAAAATCTCGAAATTGTACTAACGCTAATACTCGAGATACGCTATTGCCTCCGGTTCGCATTAATAGCGTATATCGGGGAATACCGTTACGTGATTTTCTAAGTCAATGACCCGGGTAAACCCTGTTTACATTCGAAAGCGACATGGGAAAACCCTGTTTTTATTCTTATAATCGATGATGTCGACAATTCTGTATGGTTCGTTTATATTCTTGCTTTTGCAATCTTTCTAGAAAAATCAAAAGGATCTCATATGGCAGAAAACACAAGAAAAGCAAACGACACTCCAGCTGAATCAGTAAACAACGCCAGCAACAGTAATCCTAGCACCAGCGGTCCTTTGGGGCCACTCTCCAGCTATGGTCTTTATCCATACTACGCAGGACTGCCCCATCAGCAACCACCTCCACCGCCACCGCCCGGTGGTCCGTACTTCCCTACGGCTGCAGACCTTGGCTCAAACAAACCTCCTCCGCCACCTCCAATCGGTCCGGTTCCCTTACCTCACGGTGTCGCAACTAGCATTGCACCCTCAGCAGTCTCTGCTGCCGGAGGGCCGCTCGAGTACAGCAAAAATAAAGAGCCGCCGTTGGATCTTATGAACAAACCAAACAACACAGGACCACCACAGCATCCATTGCATCAGCCGCAGCCTCCATCCTCTGGATTACCCCCTCCGCCATCGCTAGCATCAGCCGGTCCACCTACAGGGCCGGAGGGTGTTCGCACTCCCGGAGGGCTTATGCTGAACCCGTCCGCGACTGCCGGATTACCGTCACTTGCAGGGGCAGCTGATGTGAAGGACGGTTCGATATTGAGCGCTGGTCCTCCTCCGCCACCGGGTGGCAAAGTACTGTCACATTACTATCCTTATGGGTGAGTGTATTCGAGATGTTGGACAGGTTTCACATCACCTTTGCCCACCGACATGGTTTCTGATCTAATGGTTTCATCCTTTCAGCTATGTACCCCCCGGGTATAATTATCCCGGGCTCGATGCTGGCTACGGTCAGCTGTCGGTAATATCGGACGAATCAAAGCATAGTCCGGTTATTACGGTCAAGGAGGAACGGTTAAAAGAGAGCCAAAGTCCTAGCGAGTACAGCAAACTGGGTGCATCCCCGGTGAGTGCAAATAATTAGCTCAACTGAAGTAATGTTTGACAAAATCAGGATCCCTTCTTATACCAAATGCATTCATATCGTTTGCAGCTCATGGCCTCAAAACTCATAAAATCGGAATCTACGAAAGATATAAAGACTGAACCAGGCCTAAGCGGAAGTGGCGGCGGATCGCTACACGGCCCCGGTATTCATCCTAAAGATCCTCAACAAGCTGGTCCAAATCAACAACCGCCATCCCTGCCACCGCAATCGCTGGGTCCGTATGGTAGCATGTTCCGACATGGGCTCGGTGTAGGTCCACCACCCGGAGGTCCGCCACCACCGTCCCATATCCCAGCGTCTCGAGAGGAGGATCTTCGAAGGTACGTAAAAGTTGAACGAAACCAAACACAAAAACTCAAACTTATTTTTTGTTCAACCTTTCCCAATGTATCAATATTATAGAATGTTCAGCTACACTGATCAACGACGAGTAGGTGGCAATCCCCCACCATCGGGTCATCCGGGAGGGCCACCGGGGCTTCCGCCCGGTCTTAATCCAAAGGATGAGCCGCATTCACCATCATCGCACGGGCAATCGCAGCAGCAATCAGGATTGCATGGACAATCGTTGCCGGGTTCGGGAAAAGGTTCCAAAACCTCCTCGGGACAGACCGGTTCGTCGTCCTCATCCGGTGGAGGAAGCAGTAAAGGAATGGGGAAAGGTTCTGACAGTGGCAGTGGAAGCATCAAGCAGGAGGACAAAGAAAGCGCAATGAAAATCAAACAGCAGCAGCAGCAACAGGAGGGTCAGAAACCGACGATGGAAACGCAAGGCCCACCGCCACCGCCAACCTCCCAGTACTATTCACCGTCGCTGTATATGAGCGCCTCTCCGTTCGGGTTCGATCCAAACCATCAAATGTATCGACAGATGTTGGTTTCCACTGCGCCGTACAGTGCGCCACCCTATCACTTGCAAATACCGCGCTTCAATCACCCGCCCGAGGATCTGTCGCGGAATCAGAGTACGAAAGCGCTTGATCTGCTGCAGCATCATGCCAGTCAGTACTACAACTCACACAAGATACACGAGCTTAGCGAGCGCGCAATGAAAAGCCCGACCAGCAACAGCGTTAAAGTAAGCGTATCAAGTCCCAATCTCTCGCAGCAACCCGGTTGCCAAAATCCTAATCTATGCATTCCTCCACCAAACAGTAGTAGCGCAGGATTGTCTTTACAGCAACAGCAGCAGCAGCAACAACAGTCAGTTGCTGCCGCTCAACAACAATCATCTAATTCTAGTGGTGGTGGCGGTGGTGGTGGTGGGAGTGGTGGTGGGCCACCACCATTGCAGCAATCATCGCAACCTCCTTCGTCCGGGAATCATATGCAAGGTAACAAATTAATGTTATACTGAGATTAGTTTGCCCTTTTTTATTAGTTTGAGAGCACGGTAGACCTTAAAAACGACAGTTGTCTCGTGCACATCATATGCTGGCTAAGGATTGCATTTGGAAAAATTGAAATAGATTGTTAAGCAAAGAGAATAAACTTAAACAAACATAACTTATACTACTTTTATCAATACTTTCAATTACATTAAGTAAAACGTCGCGAACACAAAATCGGTTCAATGTTGGGGAGCTTATCGTATTTCTGTGTGTTGGACCGTGTCCTCCTGTTGCAAGGATTTAGTTCGTCCGGTTGCTTACGTGGTGAAAATGTCAGTCCGTAGTGTAAGCCCTGTATACAATGCGAGCATGATGATACTTAGCAGCCTCTCTTTCGTCCCATTTGTTTTTGCAAATAAGGCTTGCTTTCGGATATCGCTGACGAATCGTTAGAATGATAATAAATGCGATTGTATGGATAATTCTTGAAATCGGCACTGTTGAAACTGTACCTTAATTGCAAAACAAACTCTCATTTGTTCGTTTAACTTCAAAGAATCATAAAGCAGCTATACCTCAGTTGTAAAAAAACACCAAAATCTTCCATTCTCGTTACAGGGACAACAGTGAATAGCAATAGTGGGAGCAGTGGTAATGTAAATAGTGGTAACAGCGGTGCCAGTGGTGGTCCCGTTGGAGCAAATAATGGTAGTGCCAGCGGTAACGGCGGTAATCCTGGCGACGGTCAGGGTAAAGATCATACCGGCGGCAATAGCTCTGCCAATTCCCAGCAACAATCGTCCACCGGTGGCAGTAGTTCCAGCGGTGGAGGCAATGCCGGGGCTCGAAGTCCGCCCCCTCAACGCCATGTGCACACACACCATCACACCCATGTTGGACTTGGTTATCCAATGTTTCAAGCACCATATGGCGGTAAGCAAATGAAATGTTTACACACGGTTTATCAGGGTATTAAAGTGGATGATTTTCTCATTGTTTCAGCCGTACTAGCGACACCCCAGGCGGCGGCCGTCACTGTGCTCAGCCCATTCCAGACGGGACCGCCCACCAAGTGAAGCAAAACATCTCACCGTCCCGTCAGATAAATCATCTGGGATTGGTAGCAGCGCGTGTTCCTTTTGCAGATGGAGTTTTGTAAATATACATATATGTGTGTGAGTGTGTTTGTGCGTGCGTGCGTGTGTGCGTGTGTGTGATATACATATGACCTACGATCAATCCGCTTTTTCTCAAATTACCGTATCCTGGATTGTTGCTACCAACGCTATTGAAACAGTGAACAAAGGAGCTAACAAGAGCAAGGTGACGGGACGTTCCGTTTCTTAGGAACTAGACAAGACGAAAAACACATCAGTTCTCTTACGCGAATGAATTGTAGTAATTTGCAGCAGACCAGTTTCAGTTGAAGTAGAATATCTAATGTTGTAATCGCGATGTAGTAAAAAGCGTTCTTACGATCTATAGTTTACGCGGTGAGCAATTGTAGTACCTACTGCGAGATTGCTGAACTAACGGCAATATTGGCCACAGCTAACAAACCTATGATAATTATATGATTGCGTTGGTGAATGGCGCGTCGCGTGATATTTAAGGCACATTTATCATGCTTCAGTTTTTCAAACTCTTAGAATTTTATGTAGCGTTATTACGTACCCGACGTAGTAGGGTTGAGAAAAACCGTTGGCCACGTTCCAGTCCATTTGTGTTAGCTAATCGATCGATCAATAGATCGAAGTTGTTTAACCTTTTTTTGAGACGATTGCTTTGATAGCTTTCTTTTTTTTTACGTTCGATCAGTAATATTTGGTAAAACAATGAATGAAAATTTTTAATGAAGAGAAGAAAATATCGTTCAAAATCTAGCCTCTAATATAAAACTACTATTTGGGAAAGCAAAACCACTGCATCGCAAAAGATCAATGTTATTTATAGAAGAAGGAGAAGGAAAAAAACACTGAACATTTAAATGGTCCACACCAATGCAAAATGTAAATATGCTCGAAATTCGACAACGGGGAGAGGATTGGTGATATTTGTCAAGTATTATTCACGAACGAAATTTGATTGAAAAGCATAACACGCTACGTTCGAGTTGATCGTGCACAACGCAGCGCAGTGGTGTGTTAAAGTCTACTTACTACTTTATTGTTATCTCTTCTTTTAGATAAACAAAAAGAAAAACAACCCTCATTGACGCATGAATTTACATTTCAACTCAAAACAGTCAAACAATGCTAAATGGGCGGTAAATAAAGTAGTGTGCAGATGCGGACAAGAGCTGCTAGTATAACGCATTGTAGCGGAAACACAGAGATGCGCACGATCGAAGCACGGTACAGAAAATATGAGTTCATATGAGAGTTTTTTGATAGCTTTTGGACGGGTTTGAACGGTGACAGTGCGTTCGTGGTGGAAGTGTCGTGTTGTTATATATTCATACATATATTTTTGTACAAACAAAATCGAAAAAGAAGGTCAAAGATAATTGTTTGGCGATGTGGGTAGGAAATCCTGTCAGGCAGAAGAAATGGTTAAATGATCCATCGTTTTACCCGGAAACATGATTGTCTGTTTAACGGAACGCGACGCAAACCACATAAATACAAAAACACACACACACATACACCTTACTCACTTACAGGGGTTGCGTCGCGTATTAGTTTGAAACGCAAACGCAAGGCATATCGATGGCCAATTTCTGTGCTTTCTGTTGTAAAATTATGTAGAAAATAATTAAGCGCTGAATATTTAGGAAGAAACGTTATGCTATCGCAAGAAGATGACAAACAACATTATTCATTGAAGCGTGCGCGGCACGGCGCAAGGATGTCGGAAGGGACAAAGAAGAGTTGTAATTAACTAAGTGTAGATCATTTGACAGTAGTAGTTCCATTGTGTGTGAATGTTAGCTTCGTTAAGTGATTGGAAGTGCAAAGAAAGATCGAAAAAAAACAGTGTTGTATATTCATGTGTAAAGCATGTAGGCATAAGTGATAATAATTTCCGAGTGACAAGGGTATGTGTGTGTGAGTGTATAGGTGCGTAGTACATAAGATACATGGTTGGTGGATGAACGCGCGCGCAGCAAGGAAAAGAAAGCACCAATGTTTTGCGGCGAACGCGTTTCTTTGTCTCTCAAACCTGTAGATCTGTGCTGATCTATGAACAGCGCGGTAAAAAAGAGGTTCAGTCGTGTGCATGAGTGTGTATTGGCATTGTGTAAGCCAAATTGAACTTAAAGTTTCATGTTTGACGCTTTCGTAGGAAGGAGAGAAAATAACCAGAAAGTCAATCAAACGCTTGTCGATGGACGGCAAATTGTGTCACACTGTATGAGGTATGGATAAGAATAAGTGTGACAGAAATCAGTGCACTGGCTAACGCTAGGATTAACGCAACAGTTAATGCAAATTGGTCGGAGTATAACGCATTGGAAAAAAGCGACAGCGCATCAAATGTATATTGTATGTAAATAGTAAACACAATTACTACTCCGAACGGTGTTTTGCGCTACAGGACAATGATTTCAGCGGAGGGAACGTTGCTGTGCTGGAAACGTATTGCATTTTCACAGCATCGCGGGGCGGGGCTTGGTTTTAGCAGCTATGTTGCGCAGGCAGCGAACATAATGTAGACAAGTTTTCCATAGTCTTCGTACGTTTCTCAACCATTTGTAGCAATACTATCGTTTATATCACTATTTCTTTTCGCTCTGTGATGGCAACGGGGGACACGACCTCCAAGATTCATTGTCGCCTCTGCATTATTACACATTCTTTCTAAAACCTGTACGCGTTTAAGCAATGCCATTCTATACCGTAATACTGCTGTCTATTAATGCTTTTGATGTGTGTACGAAGAGGAAGAACGTGAATTCTCAAACCCCAGGGGATTATATTGCAATTGCTCCAATGCGCTACAGTGCAGACATTTTTTTTCTTTGTATAAATTACGTAAAAGAGGATGTTTTTGTTATTTACAAATTTTGCTTCTCTCGTAAGTGTGACAAACAGGGCAGACTAGTACGAGTGTGTGGTGGTTTGTGGTTTGCGTGTTTTGGGTGGTGTATGCGGTTACTGTGTTGATGTAGAAAAACAGCAGCAACACAACGTAATCTTCCCCATAAAAAACGCACCCGAACACATCACATGTCAGAAAATCAGAAATAATGTAAACCCCCCCCCCTCCCTTTGGCCACCACGATTCATCTTTGGGCGTACGAAAAGCGGCGGCACATATCTGTTCACTTCGAACGGAAAGCCAAATGTTATAATCTATTGACAAATGAAAAGTAATAAGGTTAAATTAAGAAAAGCAGAGCGATAAATATGGGTGGCAAAAAGGAGGAAAGTAAAAAAAAACATTGGAAAAACATCCGATAGGTTTGTGTAAAACAACATTTAGTGCATGAACTGCAAAGATGAACGTATTACGTGCTTCTTAATCCCGTTAATTGTAAGTCCACAGAAATGCAGTAAGTTGAATGTGTATAAATAATACTAATGAATAACTAATAATAATAATAATAATAATAATAATAATATTAATAATAATTATTATTGTAACAGAACCTAGAAATAATGAGCTACTATTACTCAACAACACTGAATATTGCTTATAAATATTCGGTACAAGGAATAATGGAAAAGGACAAAACAAAAACAAACAAACAAACAAAATTTGCTAAATGTGAAAATTGCATCCGCACATACAAAAACATGGTATATATATAGAAAAGAATATGTATATCAGCATATATAAATATGAATATAGCTCCTATCAAAATCATACCTACATAATAATATATAGGAGGATACATTCCTTATATTGGAGTAAATAAAAAGTAAAACAGATCAATACTGAGAGTAAAAACCAGAACAGCAGCAGGCAGGTACACATGGGCAAAAAAAATCGAATAAAATCAAAACATTTAAAAATGAAACTGTAGTCTTATTTACTTCTCGTTTGATGTGGTGTACGCTGTAAGCTCGATAATCGTGTGAATCGCTCGTTTTCGATTTTGCGCCGATAGAATCGTAGAATTCGTACAGCTTCTGAACAAAATCCTCTCAATCGCGGCTATAAGGGTTTCGTCAGATTTGGACTAAGTCAATGTAGGTGTATATGAGTACTAGTGTTATAAACGTACGATATAGTCTTCGATTCGATCTTTGATGTAATCTGATTCCTTATACTATAGAATAACTATAGAATGGCAGTCCTTGTGCGTAACTCATATTCCATGATATTGTCAGTGCTGACTTGTGACTCGACTAGATAGATGATAGATCCTAGCCGTTCATCTATGTTCTGAAAGAGCACCTCGTCGGGACATGGCCCAGTCAACAGTAACTGTCCAGGATGGTCGGTCTCCTGTTCCAGCCTCACATCTATGTAGACATCCGATCTCCAACCGGTCCTCCACACTCCATGCTCGAACACATCGTCAAAGATGGTTCCGGATGGATGCGTCGCTCAAACACGCCTAGAGCATTTGCATTCTCTGCTTGAATGGTCCAAGACTCGTGTCCGTGTCGTGACCACCTGGCGAATCAATGTGCGATACATCTCACATTTCGTGTGGTCTCGAAGTCTTCTGCAAGATGGTGAAACTCGGATTTAGCTGCTGATGTCGTCAGAAGTAACGACCGTCCTAACATAACAGAACTCCTTTACCACCGCGAGATTGTTGCCCTCAACTAATACACAGCTTCCCAGTTGGTCTGAGGTTCCGGCAAGCAGGAACTTCGTCTTTTGATCGCATTGATTATCAATCCAATTCTTGCTGCCTCATCCTTGAATCGGGTGTACGCCTGTACGGGTAGATTGTAGTACCATCATAGTCCGTAATTTGTTAATAAGGCCGCTGGTGGGACCAACATCAATTTGCGTCATCATTCGCGGCATAAACTGTACACTTGAGCAATAATTAAATAAAAAAAAATAATGATACACATTACACCCTTTTTGACCAGTTGCTACATACGCCACTGAGATTATCAAACGGATAATGGATAAAGATCCGATTATCCCAAATGCTGTCAGATCGTTTTCGATAAAACGGTTACACCGTACACGGCATCTTGTTTATGTAATGTGGTGATATCATTGCTGCTGATAATGATTACAATCTTTTCGTTTTCAGGTGTTTTGGTGATAGCTGTAAAGTAGCGTCCTTGCAATTTCTTTTCTTGTGCAAATACAGCATTGCCCGCGATTTAAAATTGATCAAGTAGTGTGTTCAAAGGTGAACCATTTCATGAAGTTTTGCATTTAATGGCATTGCAGTAGCCTCCTTCGTTGCCCTTTATGTTTATGCTTATCTTGCGCAGAGGATTTTTGAACCTGCAATTGTTTTGTACCCGAGAAGGATTATTCTTTTCAGCACCAACATTGCTTCGATCTTTGCAGATTTTCTATAATGGATTTTCCACTTTTAGAAAGATAAAACCGTTGTATTGAAATTTTGGAGCATGTGTATAAAAATGAACCATTTGAAATCGTCATTCTCCAAATTTTTGAAATCGAATTCATTGAATGCATTGGTGACTCTTGTGATATATTACTTTACTTACTTATCTGGCGCTACAACCGCTTTGCGGTCTTGGCCTGGCTCAGGAGTGTCCGAAACCGCTCACGGTCTCGTGCCTTCATCTGCCAGTCCGTAATACTAGCCTTAATGGCGGACGCCTCTACGCCATCTTGCCACCTTAATTTGGGCCTAGCACACCTCCTCTGTCCTTGTGGACGGCCTTTACTAGCTTTACTAGCTGGGTCGTCCGTTTCCATGCGTACAACATGGCCAGCCCACCGGAGCCTGGCGAGCTTGATACTTCCGATATATAAAGTGATATATAAGTGATGCAAATTTCAACGTCAGATTTCACTGTTCTGCATGCACTGGTAACGTTTGTAGATTAGTGAATTTTGCCTTCCGATGATGTTAGAGAGATTTGTCAGATTTTAGTTCATACGGTTGCCTCGGCAAAATGTAAATTGACCTGCTGGATTTGGGAGGATGTCTCCAGTTTCCTTAACAGAAGTCGCCCTTTCGTCCCATGGTACGATCGTACATCCGTAGTTAAAAAGGTTTTTGAATCGTACTTACCATTTCAAACGTTGTGTTAATTTCTTCAACAACATTCGTCCATATTCTTCGACTGAGATTCTAGAATCTCATCCAGATTTCTAGGTTTAAGTGTAGCGATCCATCGACGGAGTTGCGACTTTTCATTAATAATTGTTTACGTGCTTGGATTGGCTCCCCCCGTAGCAAGGATTGACTATCCGGCTGTGCGTGGTAATGAATTAAGTCTCGAAAGCCTGTATAGGCCGGCATGTCCGCGTAGGACGTTACGCCAAATAGAAGAAGAAGAAGCTTGGATTGGTTTTCCTTCACGATACATTCTCGTTAGCTTCATAATGTTCAATTTTCGTTCTAGTTCTAGCTTTACACTGTTTAACTTACGACAACTGCTACTTTCGAGAATCAAGAAAGGAATGGATTATGTTATACAATGCAGTGTGAACTCTGATGTGCTATGATTATGGTTACTGTATCATGTTACTGTACACAACCTTGAAAACCTTCAATATGAAATATCCATGGAAACGGAGAAACTGATCATTTATACTACCTCATTATTAAAAAGAAAAGAAAACCATTACTATCATTATGCTTGTATGGTATGAGGAGAGTATGTTTGTTAACTTATTACATTAATTATGTCACTATAATATAAATTTAACCCACTTTATTACGCGAAACTACAATTTTCAGACAAACTAGAAGTACTATGACACGTACTTACGGTTATATTAGCGGTCCTTGTGATGTTTGTGATAAATTTTTGCCATTGTTGGAAACTGATCAACGCGCACTGGAAGGTGAGATCGGGTGAGGTGAGGATTTTGCTGCACATTGCCAAGGTGGCGTCTGATTTAATTAATTCTTTATTTCAAAATAATTAAAAAGAAACAAACATTCTCTCATGCAGTTCGCGGTACATCATAATTTACTTGATTAAAGTGTATAGACTAATGGGGCTTCAATTGCCCACCCCACAAACGCATCTGTCTGGCGTGCTGCACAACACACCAGGCACTTTGTGATTGTGGCTGTATAGGAAAAAAAGGAAAGAAAAGTCGAAGACGTAAAAGAGAGAAAGTAGATTATTTGGAGTCGGCAGACAGTCGGCAGTAATAGAAATGAATTTAAGCAAGCCTGGACCGTTTGTAACCACTGTATACGTTCACACGATGGGATGATCCTCTCCTACGTACACACCACGGTGGCGTTGGCTTTGGATGAAGTGATGGTTTGCCGAATTTGGAATACAACCAGCTCTGTTCGGTTTCCTTTACCCTCGCATCGAGAGTCCGCAACAATCCGTTGCTGTGAAAGAGGTCCGGCGCCATGCTCAGTCGCACAAGCGTGCTCCTCCTTCGCTTGCAGGAAATACATATGAGTGTAGTGTGTTGGGGGAGTTGGTGGGAGGCTGGCTTTAATCCGATCATTAAGGTTTGACATGATCATTCAAATCGCACAAAACAGGCGACGACGACGACGGGGGTTGTTTTTTTTCGCTAAAAGAAGAAATTCATTCGCACGCTGCTCGCCAAAGGTAAAACGCAGTCGACGGTATGGCTCTGGCAGCACTGCACTAGCAATCGTTTAATCGCTTACGTTTGCTGGCCTGCTGCTGCTAAGTATGCCATCACACACGTCCTTTTGCTTCCTACGTTCGCCTTTCTGCTCACTTCCGGCAAGTTCCTCTTTTTTTTTTAAAGCGAAATTTTTCCTCTCGAATGCTCTCGGCAAAGAAGCTTTGCTATCCCTGTCCCGATTCAGTTGGCCGTCACTTCACGGTTCGCGCTCGGTGTCGGTGTTACCGGCGCAGTTGCCGACGACACAGGCGGGCAGCTTACGGCAGCGTTGTTTGGAGTGACCGGAGCGACGACGCTACTAACAGCGCTGTTGGCGGTGGTGTTGTTGGCGGCGCTATTGTTGCTGGTGGAGTTGTTCAGATCGGTCGGTTCGGTGCATTTCCACAGACCGTACGTTTTGCCGACGGTCGTTTGCCAGAGCCGGAGTGTGCCGTCCTCCGAGCCGCTAGCGTACAGTTCCCCGTCCGGACTGAAGCTGACCGAGTGCACCGGGCCAAAGTGGCCTTTGAACGATTCTGAACGAAACATGGAAAACAAAAGCATTAATTGAAGGATGACATTAATCCCTTGGTGTTGTCACTACCCTCCCCCGAATCGTACCTCGTACCCACACAACTTACCGATCTCGTTGCCCGTAATGTAATCGTACTTGTACATCTTGAAGTCCTCTCCGCCGCACACAAAGATGTGCTTGTCCGGGTGCAGGCTGGCGGAGCTGACCCGCGTCGGTATGGTGATCTCCTTCAGCTGCGTCAGCGTTTCCATGTCGTAGAACGCGGTACAGTTGCCGTACGTCACCGTCAGGATGCTGCCGTCCTTGGACAGCTCGAGCCCGTTCGGGTGGGAGCTAAACTCGACCCGCGACACCTCCTGGCCCGTGCCGCGGTCCCACAGCCGCATCGACTTGTCGTCCGCGCAGCTGATGACGCACTTCTCGTTCCGGCAGAAGAGCGCCCGCTTGACCGCGCCGGCATGGCCAGCGTACGATTCCAGCGCTTTGCCGTCCGAGTTGAGATCGAACACCCGTACCAGCTTCTCGTTGCTGCCCGTGACCAGGTACTGGCTGTCGTGGCTGAACGCCACCGTCTTGACGATGTGATTGTGCTGCAGGCTATGCACCTCCTCGCCCGTGACCGCGTTCCATATCTTGCCGGTAAAGTCGGCCGCACCGGAGGCGGCCAGCGTGGCCGATTCGTTCAGCGCCACGCCCCACACCGCACCCTTGTGGCCCTCGAACGTGCCGACCCAATCGCCCGTATCGCCCATTCGCAGCATCGGTTTGCCATCTAGCGAAGGGAGAAATACGTTAAAGAAGAAGAAGATGAAGAAGGAGAGCAAGAAAATGAATCTGGTAGAAATTGAACTTCCACCGACTGTACGAAGACGGTCAGTATGACCGGAATTAAATTAATCAAACGTTTCATAGGATTTTGCTAGTCCTGCACAAAATTAGACAAAATCTTTACTTTACGCAGGGCAGACGTTAACTACGTTAGCAAATGAAATATAGGGGAAAGCGGGGCAAAATGGACCACAACATTGGACTTCAGGCTTTGGCTTAAGCTCTTACATCTTAGTAGAATTGTGTGATTAGAAATTTTAGTTTAGTATTAAAGTGTTTTATTAAAAAAAAAATGCTGGTATATTCCAATAATCCACGTGTGGCCAATGTTTTATCAATGATCAATGATAGAGTATACATAGAGCACATTTTTATTTAAGTAAAGCTAATACAGGGGTTTTTTTTACTTGATTTCGCAAGCGTAGCAACACTTAACGCAACCGCAGCAATTGACAGGACAACGGCATCAGTTGTTTACGGAACGTCATCACGCTTAAGGCAACCTTCGCACTTGATATCACAAGCGTGGTACACAATATCACAACGGGGTTTACGGCTAATGCACACATCTGAAAATCGAAAGTGCAGAGTTAGGTAAAGTGTCCTGTCCTGTCCGTTGTCATATCAATTGCTGCGGTTGCGTTAAATGTTGCTATGCTTGCGAAATCAAGTAAAAAACCCTGTATATTGTAGCGACCTTAGCTTACACCACAGCCTCATGATGTTGCTCCTGTCAAAAATACCGGCCATTTTACTCTATGTGAAACATTTTACACACTTTAACAAACATTGTATTAGTTAATTTATTCCATTATTTTGAAATTTTAGATTATGAAACGTTCATGGTATGCTTTAAACATGGAATTTGATATTTGAATCATTAAAAGTCATTCTAAACGTTTTAATTTGCCAATAATGCAGGTGACCATTTTGCCCCAGGTTCCCCAACAAGGAGATGGCACCAGACAAACAGGGTCACAACAACCCGTGCTGGCAGTTATTGTTGTTCTATTATTTTCAAGGGCCAGAGAGTATTTCATCCTATCGTTGTTGTAATTTTACGTACGTTTAAGCTGAGCTGAATCTTTTGCAATAAACAATCACCGCACCCGGTACAAACCGGAACCGCGAACATACGGTGTGACATTGAATGTCCAAGTTTAGAAAGGGATCAGTATTCTACTACTACTACTACTAGTACCACTCGACCCGCACTTCCAGATTTGCGAACCTTCGTGAGACGGACGCGCAGCGAAAACAAAACAAAGAAAGAGATGGAACAGTGTGAGCAAGAGTGAAACCGCCGCCAGCAAAAGGAAGCACAGCAGGAAGGGCACGCGAAACTTGTTTCCAGCGCACAGACACACACACCGGCAGCAAGCAGGCGGCGAGGGCTGCTACTAGTGATCGCGATAAAGGGTGGGATGGCGTGTACGCGGGCATACACTACTACCGCCGTCCACACACACCGTCGCGCACACTCTCATTGTCGCCTTGGTTACGCGGCGATCCGTGCTTGGATCGGTTATTGGTTGTTCCTACTTCCGCATCGTGTACCGCCGGCCAGTTGGGTTTGATTGATACACGACCGGCACGCACCGATCAGGGCCTTTCGTTGTTGTTTGGTTTAATGAAATCGAGACAGTGGAGCTCCACACGACTGTGCAGAAAGAGGGAATATGTCTGTGCGAGGCACTGGGACGAGCATCCCGGGCGTGAAACCTCGAGGGGCGGCGTGCGAATCGATCCAGCCCTTAAGCCTGTACGCACCGCTTGCATAGGGGTGGGGAGGTGATTTAAAAAAACATTGTTTTTATGACATCTGTCTCTTTCCTGTCCGCTGTGCGCTGTGGACGGTCATGTGGCACCTTGTGAACGCGGTGGGATGCGATTTTTTTTTCATATCGCGGAAGGACCTTGGTGTCCCAATGACACAGTGAAATAAAGGTTGCCCGATGTGCACACACATTGCCGCTGAACGGTGCTAAGGTAGGCGATGGGGAGGCGGGTGAGGAAGGAGTAGCGTTGGAAGGGATTGGGTATTTTCACTTCGTTTGCATTTAATTACTGCAATATCTATATTGTTAACGTTTCGTGTGTTCAAAAAGGGAGAGTAATTTGTTATTGGTCCGTAATTTTACACTCACTCTGATCGACCTTCACAAGCAGTTTAACCTTTAGCTTGCATGTTTTACGAACGCGCTTAAAATGAGAAAGTATTTTGGCTTAATTTCTTCTACCGATTTCGGGGGGGCGGGCCTTTTTTTGCTTCAACTGTTAGGTGGCTTCATCAGTCGGAAGCTGTTCTTACCTTTGCACGCCGAAATGAGAAAATATCCACACTCGGTCAGGCCACTAAAATCCAGATGCACGACGGGGCGCGTATGGCCGGAACAGGTCAGCGGAATTTGCTTCATGTTGGTCGTACAAAGAAAAGGGAAGGAAATCGGTGGTATATGCTACACTTTTCGCTACACGTACACCTTCTCCGAGCGAGGGGGGGAGGTTTGTCGGGCGGCACACACTACGATTCACGCAAACACGGTGCAGGGAACACAGTTAACGGAGGTAGCGGAAAAGCGAGGCACCGAACAGACAGATTTCTCCGCACGCACACGAAATGGCACAACACCACAAACACGTAAAGATGGAAAGTGTCGATGGCTGGAGAGAATGAGAGGTGATCTAGGGTGTTTGCATTTGCTGGAAATTAAATTGCTAAATTTCGTGTACCTAAAACCACAAGAGAGGAAAAAATGTCTCTTGTTTTCACGAAACCTGTCCCTGTCAAACTGTCGACCATGTTCGGATCGTACACCGTCGGCAAGCTGTGGAGCAGAGTGGCCAGATTATTTTTGCGGTTTTCGGTAGGCGCATCAAAATTTTATCGGTAGTTTTCGGTAAGTTAAAACTCAAAACTTAACTCGAGTTTAAAGAAGAGAAAGCGAAAGAAGTGTTAAGCGGGTTGGGGGGGGGGGTGTACTAATGCGCAAAATGAAAGTTTCATTTCAAAAGAATATGCATCCTTTACTTAGGATATGGATTAGATTTGGTTCAGCGGTTACACAAATGAAGGTCTTTCTGAAGTGTTGATCTTAAAATTGCACTAGGAATTCTAAGCCAAAGAAGGACTAAGATGCACATTTCCTTCTCAATGGTGGCAAGTTCTTTTTCTCGGGCCTTCAGGCGACCTTTGCGCTGCAGTGCTCCATCGGATACGATTTTATCGTACGTGCTGTCATTTGATTTTCGCTGGATTATTTAGATTTATTTGATTGTTTGTCTGAATTTTATAGTTCAATGATTAAAGAATTTGTGATGTTTTGCTTCAAACCCTACATACATCGGTATACATCGGTATTTCTGGTCACTTTGCCCACAGGGCAAGGCGAGCTTTTTGGCGGCCACCGTCGCAAAACCGTCGCAAAACGTCAAAACCGACGTCACAAGTACTGCAAACCGACCAAGGTGGATTAAAAATATCAGGTGGTGGATAAGGGCCTTTGGGGTGTCGCCATAGTTGAGGGACTTTACGTCATTTTAAAACCGTTAACCATTGCCCAGTCAGACAAATCGGACTTAATTTACCCCTATCTTACCGCTAAATTACCGGTAATTTAAGAGTAATTTAATGGTAAATTAGCAGTCGTTAATTTACCCATTCGAGCAGTTTTGACAGATCCTATTCCTTCCTCTATTTTATTTTTATTTTTTTCGGCCAAATTGTTAATATATAACACGAAATTTATTATATTACTGTTTAATGGTTATATTAAATCTTTTCCTTAACTTATACTCACGATTACAATGTATTTTTTTTAGCAAACTCGACTTGAACAACCGCTTCACCCGGAGAAGGTGATGCTCAAAAAGCACTAATAAACGCAATTTCTCGACTGTTTTTTTTACATTTAACAGTTTTGAACACACCACCGACGTCTTTTTCCACTAAAAGATCATTAAGACAATACTTTTTGTGTTATTATTTATATCTTTTTACTGCAACAAACGACAACACTTCGTACCGCTAAATTGCTCTTAAATTACTGTTATGACAGACACAAAACTGCTCGAATGGGTAAATTAACAGAAGGCTGTCTGACTGGGTGGTTTCCGCATACAAAGCTTAGCAAATAGGACAGATTTCTTTGTTATTATGTTGATTTTTGTGTGTCTATTGATTTTATCGAAAAAATGAGATTTATTAACAAAAAATTTGATGATTTGCTTATGCACGAAATTTAAAATCATGTGAGTAAGAGTTCTTATCTCACGTTAATTGTCCATGCGGCTCGTAGATAATGAGGAATTAATGTGAAAATTGAAAAAAATAATGATTTCTTAGTTTTTATAATCAAAAATGTCGAAGACACAATGATTTATAGAATAAATTCACGGAATAACACAAAATAACTCACTTTGATCTATGTTTTAATGTTAAATAAGAACTGGCAAAGTCCAAAATATATTTTTAAAGAATATTTAATCGAAAAAATGGGCTAGATAAATTATATGAACAAATTTAATAAATGTAAACAAAGTTTGAATCCTGGGGACCTTACGTCAAGTGACGAATTGTCAAAATGCACTACCCAGTCAGACAAATCGGACTTAATTTACCCCTATCTTACCGCTAAATTACCGGTAATTTAAGAGTAATTTAATGGTAAATTAGCAGTCGTTAATTTACCCATTCGAGCAGTTTTGACAGATCCTATTCCTTCCTCTATTTTATTTTTATTTTTGTCGGCCAAATTGTTAATAAATAACACGAAATGTATTATATTACAGTTGAATGCTTTTATTCAATCATTGTCCTTAACTTATACAAACGATTACAATGTATTTTTTAAGCAAACTCGACTTGAACAGCCGCTTCACCCGGTGAAGGTGGTGCACAAATAGCACTAATAAATGCAATTTCTCGGCTGTTTTTTACATTTTACAGTTTTAAACACACCGCCGATGTCTTCTTCCACTAAAAGATCATTAAAACAATACTCTTTTTGTTCTAATTTACATCTTTTCACTGACAACAAACGACAACACTTCGTACCGCTAAATTGCTCTTAAAGTACTGTTATGACAGACACAAAACTGCTCGAATGGGTAAATTAACAGAAGGCTGTCTGAATGGGTAGAGTCCACCACCTGATATTTTTAAATCCACCTTGCAAACCGACGTCGCCAGCGAGCGAAACTCGTAAGGCCGAAAATACACGGACCGGAATTTCGCGGCCGCGGAATTCCGCCTGCTGTCAAACCCATATACAAAGTGTCAACGGCAACTTTCCCGAACTGTCATATCCATACATTTTTCAGCAAGCGGAATTCCGCGGCCGCGAAATTCCGGTCCGTGTATTTTCGGCCTAACGATTTCGAGGCGCTGGCGACGGTCGTTTTTGACGTTTTGCGACGGTTATTGACCTTTCGAGTGAGCTTTTGCCCTGCGGTCCAGTGAGGCCAGATTATATTGGCAGATTTCGGCAGGAGCACTGTTGAGAACGGAACAATTTAAATTTAATCAATTATTTTAATGATTACCCTGCTAGCAAAGAGAATGAAAAATTGTGCGACATTCAGGCGAGGGGCATGTAGAAGCAGGGGGAGACGGTTGGAAATACACGGAATAACGCAGAGGCGCGAGCGTGTTTTGGTTTCCACACAGTTTTTGCACTCACACAATTACACATGTGTAAATGTGTGCGTTCACTTTTAGCCTGCGCGCTCAGTTTGGTTTTCTCGCAGCGGCATGGTGGTATCGGTGTCTCGCTCGCACTAGTGCAGTTTGTTCGGGGAGAAACGGAAAGGAAGCGGTATGAGGAAAATACAATGAAACAGCGCGAGCGAGCGTTCTTTTCAGTGAGAGCGCCTCGTGTATTTTAAAGGCATGCAAGAGAGCGCCGGTCTGGTGGTACAGTCGTCAACTCGAACGACTTAATAACATGCCCATCGTGGGCTCAAGCCTTGAATAGACCGACCCCCCATAGCTAGGACTGACTATCCTGCTTTGGTAATCAATAAGTCACTGAAAGCCAAGCCCACTTCACTAGCGGGTACAGGCAGGCTTTGACCGGCAGCGACTGTTGTGCCAAAAAGAAGAAGAAGAAGGAGCAAGAGAGCGCATTCTCCTTGTGGTAGCGCTCCATCCGCCATTCATTAATTATCAGCCCAAAACAACGGACTTCGGATCCGATCTTGGGCCAGACCCCCACCGTGTGTTTCTACCTTCCCCTCGCCTGAAAATTTCATTCTCTTTGTCTGTCGGGTAAGCTTTAACCGCCGACAGCGAGATTCAAATTCAAATTTAAATGATTTTCTTTGACGAGAAATTCTCGGAATCCACGCAACGGACATTTTCTACTTACAGTAGAGCGCCGTTTATCCGGGCTTCTCGGGATTTGACCTCGCTCGGATAAGTCAAATGATATATTTTATCACCAATTCCTTGTTATGCTTTTAAAAAAAATTTCTTATTTTTTGATAAAAATAACCCAGTTTTTATTAACTTCATGTTTTTTCCAAAGAGAATATTTAAAATTTGCCATGAATTATAGAGTTTTCTGTTGTGACAATGAGCTCTTATAACCGCCTTTTCAAATATCCTCCTCATAACGCAATGTCACTTTTGTATTGAACTGTCATTTCTCAACAGCACGGATAAACGGAAAGCCGGATAAAAGGTACCCGGATAAACGGCGCTCTATTGTATTATGAACATTAAATTTTAACGGATAAAAAGCGCCAGGCAAACAAACGTGCATCAGCGCGATAAGTAACAAATGAGGTTAGCAATCCTTGAAATAGCATCCCAAGCGTCACAGATTAAGCTTAAACGACTGAACTAAGCTTAAAAATCAAATATCTGTGATTTTCGGTAGGATAAATGGAAAATCGGTTGTTTTAGGGCGGTCATCTGTCGGTTCAAACCCAAGTGACATTTGCTCGAAATTGTTTTCCCATATCTGCTCGATTAGTACTCGATACGCCTGAAATTGTGGATTTGTGTGTGATCAAGTGTGTTGAAAGCGCTAAGATTTGGTGAGTTCGTAAATTAGACTTACTTCTATCGATTGATGATGCCGTCGAGCTCATTTTACATTCGTAGCTTTGATTTTTTTATGAAAAACAAAAACGAATTTTGTGTGACGTTATTTTATAAAAAAAAATATATTATTTAAGTATAAAATGGCTACATGACCAACTATAACGATAGGAAACATCATTTCGTATCGAATCCAGCGAATCTAGAAGAAAATAACGAAAAAGCCGCATCACAGTTGAATTTAAAGGACTTTTTCTGAATTCCGTTAAATTGGTGCAGTTTAACCCAAGCGCCACAGATTAAGCTTAAACGACTGGAAAATTGAATATCCATAGAAGAAAAAGAAAGCTCCACAGCTTCATTGGTTTGATCAATAGATGGCGTATTAAAACTGATTATTATATTGCTATCCTTTTCTTGCAATGTGTTTCGGCAAGTTTCATCTTATCATGACCTATGTAGCCTTCTAACTTTCCGAGCAAAAATCTATATGAATGGTCGTGTGGTCAGATACGTGGGTATCAACACCAACGACCATTACTCAAATCTCACTTGCTTCAGTGCTGGTGGTTTCCATTTGAGTTTAGTATTTAAACAATCGTATCGCCGTTCTAGTTCTAGCGATGCATAACTTCAATGCGAAACCCATACAACAGTACAGAGGAAATGAGAAAGCTCTCCTCCAAGCGATGAAGCTCAACTGGTTGGGGTATCCCACCAACAGAGAGCGCCACCTGTTGTGGGCAGCCGTGCCGACCCCTGGACTTGCCGTGGTAGTTGTGCTGCCACTGGTCAATGTCCAGGGGGCGACAGTGTGTCACGCACACTGTCGTACGTACACTAAGCGCGGCGCGCGGGTGTGTGATGTGCGCTCGGACAAGCAGGTGTTGCGAGCAGCCGGTCGAGCAAGGCTCCCGGCAGGGCACGGTACGGCTGGCGCGCGGCCGAGTATATATAGTGTGTATTGTGCTTATTATTATTTATGATGTGTACTGTTATATCAGTGTTTGAATAAAGTACCTGAGAAAGCCAAAGACACAACACCACCAGCTTTTTTAATATTTTTAGAATGCATGAGTCGTTTGCCGTCTGCTAAACGAAGTCTTTCTATATTCCGTTTAGGTAGAGAACTTGAGTCGTTTAGAAGCCGTTTAGTGGTCGTTTAGTGGATTTGTGGCACTTGGGAAGGGAAGTTTAAGGCTCCCGTTTAAGGGAATTTGCTCGAAATCCCGGTTCTTCGTGCTCGAAAATGTCAATTGGGAATGAAAACCGTTACTACTGCTTGGAGCGCGAAAAAGGCCTTTTCCAACGTGTTGAATAATCCGTTGAAAGGGTGCGCATGCAATTTTTTAATTGAAAAAAGCAGCATTACTTCAATGTATTGCAAAATTTGTATTTGTGATAGATGTGATTTCAGTTGTCGCTGTAAATTTTAAATTATTCCGACTTAAACAATCTTAACAAGGCCGTCATAGTTATTTTCTTTTCCGACTCTTCCTGTGCTTCCTCCAGCGAAGGCAGAGATTCGATTTTGTTCTGTTCTAAAATTTTTGGAATGTATGCAAAGAATTGGTCCAACCGCATGTGAAACGATTTGAGACGGGCGAGTGATGCTTTCAAGATGGTTTGATTCGACCGTTCCTGCTCAAGATCCATGATAACGTTTTCCTGCTTACATTTCAAACTACAAAAAAATGAAGGTACGACACAAAATGGAAGCTATTGTATTGGACAGTGTATGGTATGATCGCATACCTTGCCGTGTCTAATGTACAGCCGCCACGAACGAAATGTTTCGTATTTTCGATTTCAGCATCGAGCTCTTTGTAGACTCGTTCGTCTTCGTAAATATCTGTTTCTAGTTGCATTATTTTGTGTGTTTTCGATTCCATTCTACAGTAAAGTACCATTGTATAGTTTTATTGCGACTTAACGTTACAATTGTGTTTACTTACTCTTTAAGAATATTAGCTTCCCATATACAGAAGGACGTATGTTTCAATTGCTCAATCGTGTGATGCACTTTTTCTTGCTCTGTTTGCAACGCTTCCATGCTTGGTGTTATGGAATCGTATCGTGATGGCCAGCGTTTCGGGTCGATCTAAAAAAAAGGGGAATGAAACAGGCTACAATGAATGTGTTTCCGTTTTGCTAATGATATCGATACATACATCACCCATGCTGGCACTTGTAATCGCTGTACGTTCCTTCGTTAGGATAGATTTGTGATACTTCAATGATTTCATATTGTGCGCACGGTCTATGTTGAATCCTATGGTAGATTTCTGTAGCAAAACGAGTGTGTGAGGACGATTTAATTCATCATAATACACAGTTAATGGGTCCTACCTTTAGCTCCTTATTCAATGAAATCACTTTATCGATCACGGAACGTCCGATCAGTGTTGTTTTTCGTATAAGCACCATTTGTTCTTTGATTGCTTGTTTCAAGGCAGCCAATGATCGATCGTTGTAGAGGTTGTCCTTTATATGCACATAAAAAATAAATGCACAATTACGGGGTAAAGATACACATTTTAACAATACAATATTTACCTTGAACATAAAGTGTCCGATACGGCGATAATAGTTTTGAATGTTTCTAGCATTCCTTATCGATGCCTCACAACGACTCAATTGCAGAGCGGCCAATCGGGTTTTTACCTTCTCTTCCGTTGCTCTCGGATCGTGTGTATCGACCTGAATCCTGCAAGTAAATATTTTCATCTGAACGGTAATGCAAAACTGTTAGTAATTTAAAAGGTTTTTTTTCAAATTGTAAAAAGCATTACCAACAAAGTGCGATAGCGTTCGCGCAATGAGTTCACCTTTAGCATCAACATATCCAATGATTTGCGCTTGGCAATGTTCATTTCATCGAAATCTGAAATAATTTTCTGGAAAACAATGTAAATTATTCTCTCTCTCTCTCTCTCTCTTTCTCTCTCTCTATCTCTCTCTACTTAGTAACAAATGTGGTATTCGGCCGTACTTGCATGTACTCGCTAGGAATTTCCAAGAACCAATCTTGTTGTATGACATTCCGAATGTTCGACTCATTGATGGTGAGCTTTCGTGTTAGTGTTTCGTTTAAGTTGAGCAAATCCTTTTCCACACTGGTGAAATGTTCAGCATGGCTTTCCTTTTCGGACAGCGTTTTGAGCCGAGCTAGCTCGAGGTTTCTTTCTATCAATCAAGAGCAGTGAATGCTTTAGGCGGTGAAGGGAGGGTGGCTAGTTCTATACTTACCACTCAAGCAGGTGTAATTATAATATTGCGAAAGCTTATCATTCGTAGTCCAATCCATTATCACAAAACGTAAGTATTATTGCAATCGAAAGACAATTTAAAACTATAATAATCAACAATATATACCGATTGGTTCGTTGAAAGTTCACTGGCAATAAAACTCAATGGCTACTCGAACATCGCGGTTGTGCTGTAGTGATGGTAATGTAATACAGATTGTTAACAGAAAATCTCTCTCTCTCTCTCTCTCTCTCTCTCTCTCTATCCCTCTCTCTATCCCTCTCCCCTCTTTCTCTTTCTCTCTCTCTCTATCCCTCTCTCTGTCCCTCTCCCCTCTCTCTCTCTCTTTCTCTCCCTCTTTCTTTCTCTCTCTTTCTCTCTCTCTCTCTTGTTGGGCTGCTCACGATAGAGCACGTCGATGTGAGATGGTCCTGTCGAACACCTTCTTGGACATGAGTCCGGCATCCTCATGACATGCCCCAGCCATCGTATACTGCCAGCCTTCGCCACCGTGGTTTATTCTATGAATCGTGGTTCATCCTTCTCCTCCACGCTCCATGCTCGAACACACCGCGAAAAATGGTCCGGAGGATGCGTCGCTCAAACACGCCCAGAGCGTTTGCATCCTTTGTTCGAATGGTCCAGGACTCGTGTCCATAAAGGACCACCTAGCGAATCAATCAATTTACCATCTCGAGATTGTCGCCGTCAACTAATACACTGTAGTTCCACCGGCTCCCACAGTCACAAGAGCAACTAGTGCATTTCGACGGTAAGCCATATGAACCGGTCCAGCTCCATCACACCTTTTCAAGTGCTACTACCTCGAAGCTGTGGGCCCAAACCTCATCGTACAAGACAAGAGATCCGACGAGAGAGATCTGTAGTTCAACGTTCTGAGCTTCCAATCTCGAGTCCTTTCTCCTAGCAGAAGTTTAAATCGATTAAGTTGATACTGTTCTTCTTTTCGTTAACTCGTTCGTTACTGTGGTGTTTTTGTGGAGGTGCTTTGCAAGGCCTCTCCTCCGACCTACAGTCTTGTCATAGGGTCTACGTTCGCTGTCTGTTTAGAGTCCTGCAGCGAGTAGTCAGCGCGGCCCTTCAGGAAGATGTATACGCTGGATGGAAGCCGCCTCTTACATGGAGAACAGACGCTCCAAAGTAAAGTTATGAAGAACAATTATCTACCGCCCCTCTCAATTTAGCCATGTAATGGGTTGGGTTTCCCAGTATACCACCGCTTGGATAATCGAGGGACATGTTAGCGTTCTGTGCCGTTCTATGAGGACGTGTTGAGTAGGGGATGGAGAGCCTTTGTTAACTTTCTAGAGGTTTTGGATCCACCCCCGTATTAGCGAAGTATTGCTACAATACTGCCAACAGAACTACAACAGAATGAAATGAAAAGCATAATAAATATTCGTTGAACCTACATACATTATACATTCTTGCATTCAGAATTATGGATACATATAGAACGTTCTCATTCTTGTCAGCTAAAATTGATTTGCTGTATTGTACATGCATTTTTTTTAACGTGAAACTAATACCCGTGGAGGAGAAAGTTAGTTAGAAAATTCTCAGGATATTTAGCTATAAACCAGGGCTAGCCTGTATACTAATTTATTTGGGACTAGAACAGCTGACGCAGCATTTTTTCGTATCTTACAGTTCCAATATATAGAATAGTTGGGTTGTACATTGTCCAGTACTCACATATTGCTCTGAAACATGATCATTGCCCGAAGCGACTAGCTGTTTGCGACCTGGACGATAATTTCAGAGTAGAGATGTAGCATATCTGCTATACAGAACTTATTATCAGCTATCAGCTATAGACACATTGTAACACACTTTGGAAAGCCAAACTACACCATTGTAACGCATTCATTATAGCACATTCAGTAAATCAGATCATACAATGGCAACACATCTTGAAGAATTCAGGCCACTTCATTCATACAAATAACAGTTATCATAAAGACACACTTATCAAAAATAACCACAGCATAAGCAGGAACAGTATATGCATTAAAACCCAAAACAGGAACTCAGTAAAGTAAAGTACAGAACAGGTAAAGTAGAAAAAAAAAAAAAAATAAAAAAAAAATAGTTGCCATCAACAAACCAGGAAAAGACCCTAACAATATGCCAAATCACAGACCGATTGCCTTATTACCAACAATAACTACGCTCAGAAAAATAGCGACATTAAAAAACATCCAGCATATAACTGAACAATATCAACTCTTACCTTCTACATCCTTTGGCTTCCGGAAAAATCGGGCAACTACATCAGCTGTTGATTTTCTAACAAATAACATAAAAAAGAACCGAAAAAACAAACACACTGTCGTTATTTTTATTGACGTTGAAAATGCGTATAATAGTGTCGACGTAGAAATTCTAACTGAAACTATGACAAGAAAAATGATATCTCCTGAATGGATGAATAAAGCATTTCTTGACCAACCGATGGATTGAAATAGCTTCAGAAGGCCAAACAGTAGAAGAGTATACATTATCCCTGTATCCCTATAGTTTATGAGTCCCTTCATCCATGGGGCCCCTTGTAATAAGCAAGGTTGCTGGCAACACTGGCATATGACAGTTCTGGCTGCTTGGGGAATGATCCAGCAGACGTGCTTGGGGACTAGAGAGCAACAGACGTATACGTAATAAAGCGTACATAATAAAACTTATTACATGGTGTCAGAAGTGTAAGAACTCTCGGAACCTAAAAGCAAATGGGAAAGTATCGTCCAATATCCGGTAAATCGTGGATTTATTGTCGTTTACCAGCAGAACAAACGCATATTAAAGTCGCATATTGCGTGTATCAAGAGAAGAAAAGAAGCAGCAAGATGGCGGCAAATTCAGCAGACCGCTTACCAAGAGCGCTGGATTGCTCAGATTTGGCAAAAGAATGGCCAAAATGGAAGCAGCAGTTTCACATCTTTATGATTGCGAATAACAAAATCAACGAGGACGAGCGGAACAAGATCGCGATCTTTTTATGGCTAGTTGGTGATCATGGAGTTTAAATATCTCTTCTTCTCTTCTTTGGCTCAACAACCGATGTCGGTCAAGGCTTGCCTGTACCACTAGTGGGCTTTGGCTTTCAGTGACTAATTGATTCCCCCCCACTGCAAGATAGTCAGTCCTACGTATGGCGGCGCGGTCTATTTGGGGATTGAACCCATGACGGGCATGTTGTTAAGTCGTACGAGTTGACGACTGTACTACGAGACCGGCTATGGAGTTGAAATATACAACACATTATTTCCCAGCAACGGAGACATGAAGGCAATGTTCGGTGAAATTGTCGAAACCAATACAAAAAAAGATGATAAGGGAGATGCTGCTAAAAAAGAAGAAAAAGGCAGAACATTGGATGACGTCATTACTGCTTTTGATTCTTACTGTCTTCCAAGAAAAAATTTGGCCATCGAAGCGTTCAAATTCAACCTCATAGAGCAGAAAGAAAATCAACCCTTTGCAGAGTTTGAAACGGCACTACGAAAACAAATGGCATTTTGCGAATTTGAGTGTGCAAACCCAAGGAACATTTTAAATCTTATCATAGTTTTAACGATGTTGCTACGAAAATTTCATTAAGCCTTCCTTTTTCATTTGAAAGTCGTGTATGACCTCATAAGACTAAAATAAAACCAACTTAAGACTGAAAGGGCCCATCTACAGAACTCTGTTAAGACTACTAGTTAAAACCATTGGTAGACCTTTAAAACTTGAGGCGCAAATAACCTATCAAAATTCAACATATTGCTATGGATATGTTCTTGAGATGGCAATGAAGCATTGAATATGAAGTCATAACAATGGTTGAGAGTTATTTGCGAATTTTTATGTTGTATTGATATTTTTTCTGATGATCTCGCTCGCATACGAGCAAAAATCCATGCCAAGAAAATTTCACTGTTTAAATACATTATAATTATTTGAAAAATATCAATGCGCCTCAATAATATACAGCTTTTTAGATTAAAAATAGATTATTGAAAAATACAGATTCGTTTTAAACACCCTCAATTTGCACCAAAAGGAGTGTCATAATAAACATGAGGTGAAGGATTTTTTTTAGAAATTGCCATTTTTTTCTATTTGTTATGTTAACTATGAATTTGTTTATAACAAATTCAACATGGCTGACACATATTCCACACACAAATGAACAATCATATAAATAAAAATGGATTCCATTTGCTTAAGATCAGAAGGACTTTCCTGATCAAAAGTTCAGTTGATTTGTAATGCAATATGTGTGGCTAAGATCTTTTTAAACAGCACATAGCTATAGGAATCGCTTGTGCAGACTAATAAGTTTTGAGAATCTCCTCGTACAGGCAGTGTCAGAGATACGCGGAATCTGGTATATGCATATTTACATAATCGTGATTTTCCCAGTTTTATCAATGTTTTTATTTATAAAATTAGAAATACATCGAATAGTCTTTGCAGGGGATAAAACAACCCACTACAAGCAAAACGAAAATAAAATTAAATATTGTTTGGCTAAAAATCCAAAAATACAATTAACGAAGAAGTTAGAAATACTCGGCTTATCAACGTTTTCCGTTAATAGCGTATTTCAAGTACAATCTGTATAGCCTGTTTCAAGTTTCCTTCGTCCAAGACTTAATAAGCATTTAATAAGATCAATTGATATTGATGCCTTAGTCGCGAATAATAAGTTTTGAAACGTGCTTAAGAATACATATACAGTTTGATTAAAGTCAGCCATCAACACTCCAATTTTAGTTTTAACAGACAGTCTTATATGCGTAATAGTCTGAAGTAACAAGTCTTTAAACGTGCTTAAGAATGCGTTTACAGGTTGATTAAAGTCAGCCTTCAAAACTCCAAGTTTAGTTTTAACAGACAGTCTTATAAGCGTCTTCAGAACATTTTGAAGGTTTAACAACTTTAAAGACTGTTAAGCATCTTCAAAAGACATGTTAAAACTGTGTGGCTCAGTACACTCATAGTAAAGAATGCTTTAAGACATGTTTAAGTGTAAAAGATATGGGAAATGTTTCTTGGGAATTGTCACGCATCCTATGCTGACCGAATGCTTCGTGATCGTATTATAGTCGGCATCCAGAATAAAAAAAATCCAACAGCTAAAATTGTTGGATGCAAAAGACGAGCCGCTTAAAAACGTCGTAGAAATGTGTAAAACGTATGAGGCTGCATCAAAACACAAGCAGCTAATTCAGACCAACGATGTACATCACCTCAATAGTGTAGAAAAAGATGCTGGAAATTGGAAAATAGACACAATTCAGCGTAGTGAACTTCATAAGGCAAGCTGCTATAACTGTGGACAACCTTTTAACGGGAGTCATCGTCGTTATTGTCCTGCAAAGAATGTGACCTGTAACAATTGCGGAAAGCGGGGACATTTCATGAAATTCTGCAAAGCTCCGAAGATCAACAGCAACAGTGACATCTCACGGGAACCGGTACGAACAACGCATAAAGTGAAGCAAAGGAACGACAAAGATGTAAACATGATCGCGTGGGCTGATTCAGGTAACATTGTTAGAGATGTTTATTGTGAGGGTATGGAAAATATGGATTCTTATGAATTTCAAAATAATTATTATTGTAGAGTAAACTGTAACGTAGCAACAGTGGGTTCCAATTACAAATGGACTAAACGATACCTAATTCAGGACTGGCCAGTGGAATTTAAGCTTGATACCGGTGCAGATGTCAATTGCATTCCTGTTAGCGTGGTTACCCGTATGAACTTACCGTTGTCGAAAGAGCGTACATTTAATGTTGTGGATTATAATAATAATCGTATACAAATACACGGTCAGATTCGTCTTACTTGTGTTGACGAAGAAACCAAAAACGCATTATCAGCTAATTTCTTTGTTGTAGATGACAATCTTCAACCAATATTGGGATTACAAACATGTATAGCATTTGGATTGCTGAAACGCTTGAATAGTATAGAATCATCTCAGTCTTTTCCATCAGACAGGAAAACGTTCATTGATTCAAATGCAGATCTTTTTGAAGGCCTTGGAAACCTTCCAGGGGAATGCACTATAGCGCTTAAAGAAAACTCCACTCCCTCCTTGCACTACAAAAAGCGCATACCAATTAGCCTGCACTCTCGTTTAAAAGATGAGCTTAAAAATATGGAATCTTTAGGGATTATTAGTTCGGTTGAATACCCTACAGATTGGGTAAACAATATGCAAATTGTCGAAAAACCTAATGGTGCTTTACGTATTTGTCTAGATCCGAAACCATTGAATGAATGTATCAAAAGGGAACATTTTCTTATCCCAAAGTCAGAAGATTTTCTAAGTCGTATGACAGGAAAAAAAATATTTACCGTATTAGATCTTAAAAATGGGTTTTGGCAGTTCAAGCTAGATAGAAAAAGTTCGGATCTAACCACGTTTATGACACCGTATGGTAGATTCCGTTGGAATCGTGTCCCGTTTGGAATAAGTAGTGCACCAGAAATGTTCCAACAAAGAATGGTAAAAATATTTGGGGATATTCCTGGAGTTGAAGTATATTTTGATGATCTGGCCATTACTGGAAAGGATTTTGAGGAACATGACAAAACTCTATCAATTGTTCTTGAAAGAGCTAGACAAAATAACATAAAATTTAACTCTATCAAAACCCAATACTGAACTGATGAGATCAAGTTCATGGGTCACATATTATCTGATGGTAAAATAAGACCAGATCAATCTTACATAAATGCAATTGTTGATATGCCCAGACCAAAAAATAAGTCAGAGGTGCTTCGTCTTCTGGGATTGCTAAAATATCTAGGTAAATTTATCCCAAATCTATCCAAACGAACCGCCTTACTGCGACAACTGTCTCGCAATGATGTTGAATGGTCTTGGACCGAGCAACACGAACGTGAGGTTGACGATATATTAGAGACGATTACCAATCAACCTGTGCTAGCAATGTTTGATATTGACAAGCCTATAATAGTTCAAACAGACAGTTCTAAAGATGGCTTAGGGAGTGTTTTAATGCAGAATGGAAAGGCCATAGCATATGCATCTCGCACACTATCCAAAAGTGAACAAAAGTGGGCACAAATAGAAAAAGAACTCTTGGCTATTGTTTTTGCTTGTGAACGATTTCATCACTTTTTATATGGTCACGAATTCACTGTTCAATCGGACCACAAGCCACTAGAAGCTCTGGTTAAACGTGATATTGATGATGTTACTCCTCGTTTGCAACGAATGTTCCTCCATCTATTGAAGTATCCAGGAATGATCATAAAATACACACCTGGTAAGGAATTACTTATAGCTGACTGTCTCTCACGAGCAGCACTGCCAGACAATAAAGACTTTAGCAACGAGCTATCGGGGATAATTCATGCAATATCCAATAAAGCATGCTTATCAACTGATAATTATAATTACTATGTAGGTAAACTCAATGATGATGAAAGATACAAACAAATTGTCAATTATGTCAAACAGGGATGGCCGTCATATCATCAACTAGGTTCATTAGGGCAATTGTTTTATAAGCATCGACACTTGCTTCATTTTGAAAATGGATTGTTGTTCAAAGAGCATCGATTGGTTGTTCCTACTCTCATGCAACCAACTATTTCCAAATGGTTGCATGCTCCTCATCTAGGCATAGAAAAAACTCTCGCAAGAGCCAGGTCCCAGTTTTTTTGGCCCGGTATGTCGAATGACATCACTGAACTTGTTAAAGCATGCCAGGTTTGCGAAAAGTTTACACGTAACCAACAAAAAGAACCCCTTTTACAAGACACACCTCCTAGTTATCCATTTGAGAGAGTGGGTATAGATTTATATGAATACGCAGGGAATGATCATATCGTAATTATAGATGCATATTCAGGGTATCTTATTTCTAGGCAGTTAAATGAAAAATCAATAAGATGTGTCCTGGAAGTCTTAGATCGCGTGTTTTGTGAATATGGGTATCCCACGCAAATCAGGTGTGACAATGTTCCATTCAATTCTACTGCATTTGTAACGTATAGCAATGATACAAATATTAACATATCATTTTCTAGCCCAAGAAACCCTCAAAGTAACGGACTAGCAGAAAAAGGTGTAGCTATTGTAAAAAATATAATCAAACGATGCTATGAAGCTGACGATATCAAATATTTTCAATATCGGCTTCTAGAGTATAACACCACAACAGTAGCGACAATGGGTCTTTCTCCAGCACAATTATTCTTTGGTCGCCAGCTTAAGTCTGGCTTACCCACAAATAGTGCGTTGTTACATCGCAATTGCATTGATGAAAAACTCATTGAAACGAAAATATTTTCCAAGCGACAACATCAAAAGAAATTTTATGATCGAGCTTCAAAACCATTGCCAGTCCTGAACATAGGAGATAGAGTGAATTTCAAAAAGACAGGAAAAGAATGGAATAATGGTAAAATCGTTCGTCAGGTAAACAGTAGATCGTACATAGTTCAAGACAATTTTGGAAATCATTTTCGACGGAATAGAAGATTTCTGGTGAAAACTGCAAATATGATCCCAAATAGCAATGACATATTCTATAAAAAAGATGAGATTCATGTAGGTTTACCCATAAGTATGTCCGCATCTCACGGTGAAAATAGATATCAGCCAACAGAAAGCATAGAAACACAAGATACCGAGGCATTGGAAAATCAATCAAACGAAACAGTTACAGGGACAGAATCTGATTGTGACACGTGTTGTACAGCGAGTGATTCAGAATCAACATTAAATGAAGACCTTGAAAATAACGAATCTCAATCAGATGAGCCAGATACAGATAACCTATACAAAACCCGAAGTGGACGCGTCGTTCGTGCTCCAAGTGTTGTGGCTGTGAGTTGTACTCCCCTGGCTCATGACCGGTGTCGGACCATGATGCTAGGAAGGCGGCTAATTAGGTGTAATTGTGTAATGAGAGCAGATTGATTAGGATTGGAATTCGGAGAGCCGTGCAGGGCTTGGGAGATGGACAGATCGCTCTCTCTTGATTCGGGCTTGGTTGCGAGCAGACGTGTGTCGTGATTGATAATTTTATTTGTTAATATATAAGTTTTAATTATATTAATTGTGTTCGCGTTACATATCCAAATCCGAACACAACACCAAGAATATTTGATGTTTAGTTAGTATAGATTCATATTGATAGGATTAGACTAAGTGCATTAGGATAATTAGCTTTAATAATAAGTTTGTAAATATTTGTTAAAAAAAAAGAAAAAGAAAGCGTGTAATAAGCAAGGTTGCTGGCAACACTGGCATATGACAGTTCTGGCTGCTTGGGGAATGATCCAGCAGACGTGCTTGGGGACTAGAGAGCAACAGACGTATACGTAATAAAGCGTACATAATAAAACTTATTACACCCCTAACTAGCGCAGAAGCTCTTGCTGAGACTACTGTACACATTGTTCTATATGCTGGAATTACCATACACGGGGCCCCTTCATTGACGGGGCCCCCCGCGGCCGCTCAGTCCGCGCATCGTTAAAACCGCCACTGACGACAACATAGCAAGACACGAATTCAACCACTCCAAGAATAGTCGCTTCCTCACCAATATCATTACCTCTCTCCCAGTTATAGACGATAGTAAAATCAACTACAACATAAGTGTTTTAAGACAAAAAAGCCTCGAGATCATTAAGTAGCAATCTGGAGTAAAAATATACACAGGAAGCAAGATAGAAGAGAAACGTGGTATTGGAGCTTACATACAAATGGCCAATAGAGAAATTAAATTATCAGCGAGGACTCAACCACCCAGCTTGCAACGACGGAATTGTATGTCATCGATCTTGCATTAGAAAGAAAATATAAAAAATGCACGTTATATATAGGAAATCGTGCAGCATGCTGCATACTACTTGCAGAATTGTATATCGACGAAATAATCAGTAAAATCTTACACAATTGTGAAAGAACACAATGTCATATACAATGGATCCCGAGCCATGGAGGCATCCCGGGGTGTGAAATAGCTGATACCCTAGCAAGAAATGGTACCACAACACAAACAACAGATAACAAGCTAAGGTTAGCGGATGCCATCACTAACATCACAAATAAAGCCACGACAGAAGCCAACGCTTGGTATTCTCAAATATGCCTCACTAAAGGTTAAAAAAATGCAAGATATCAGAAATTCATTCCAAACAAGATGCGGCACCATAACACAAGACTCCCCCCAAAAGAAATAAAAACACTCAATAGACTAATCGCTGGTCACGACTATGGGAATTACTGGCCGCAGAAATTGAAGTTAGTCGATAATGGATCATGCAATAAATGCAATAAACCGAATACAGCATCACACAGAGTTTTCGATTGCCAAAAGTATGAAATAAAACGAATCAGACATGAAAACCTCAACGAGGAAAAATTCATAAAGGCATGGAAAACAAGGAATATAAAATTCTTAACAAAATTCACAAAATGCATCAATGATAACAGAATAACGTTCTAAAACAACATGTTCGAATGAACGAACAAGAATTGTACATGCATGCACCGACTCGTTCGTGCAGCTGGTGCACTAGGTCATAGTTGGTGTTAAATACGACCCTTGGGTGCCGTGAGTTCGGGTCTCGATCGATTATGATTTCTAGTACCTATCCTGCACCAACTTACACATATCCGAGCCACTCCGGGTAACTAACGGATGGCTCCGACCCTCCGACTTTTTTCCCTAACTGGCTTAAAATGTTGCATCTTAGGACACGAATGATCCTAGTAGGTTCGATTAACAAAATTCCCATAACTAATGTCCATGTACGTCGAATTGGAATTGAGTTCGCTACAGATGTTTCACTGCAGTATAATAATACGAAATTTTCTGTTTGTACAATTGGTCTGCATGGCAGTTTCGGGCGTTTTATCTGTGTTTTGTTTGTTTGTTTGTTTGTTTTTTTTTCGTGTGATATTGAATAATAAAATAGACCCAGCGTGGCAATTGAATTCGATGGCAGTTTGTTACGATTGTGCAATCTGAGTGAATGGAGTGGGTTTGATTGGCGTTGGTAGTATAGGATAACATTTTGATTTAAAAAGTAGCTTAGGCAATAGTGTTAAAAAGTTTGTCATAGATCGGAATGTGACGCGTGATCGTGCGAAAAGTAAGTAGGTGGGCATGTGTCACGATTAAGAAGGGTAACGTGCGTTCAATAATGTTCAGTACAGCGGAATCATTCGCTTCCACGACATTCGAAAGTTTGTACGGCGGAGTTCTATTCAATGTTTGTCTAAGGTAAATTGGGGTATATGTTTGTACGTGTTGGTATCATGTTTGTTCGTTGCGTTTTCACAATCTATACATTGATCTTGTGTTATACATTAACCGCCTAACTGGGTTTGACTGTCTTTCCGTTTGTGCCACGCATGACAATCGATTGTTTAGTGCAGCGGTGGGCAAACTTTACGACCGAAAGAGCCTAATTCTACTAGAGTGTAGAAACTCGTAAAGTTTCACGTGAAGAGCCAAATTGTTTAACCAAAAGCAACAATGTGTGAAAGTGTTATGAATTATATGAACTGTTCAGAGCCACCATCTCGATATCAAAGAGCCGCACTTTGCCGATCGCTGGTTTAGTAGATTTGAAAGTGTTGCACTTGCGGAAGACCATGTTGTGGTTTGTTGTGTTCTTTTTTTTAATGTGCCTCTATTTAAGCTACATTTATGTAACTTGCTGGCAACCACCCTGTGCCTGTACCGCTGTACCAAGACAGCTCGCAATGACAGTTGTGCTGTGCTTGTAGAGGTGTGTGTGCGGTGCAGGACACGATCGACAGATCGTTCTACGAAGAGAGATCGTTGACCGTCCGGACAGAGCAGACCACCTTTTTAACGTGTCATAGTGTTTGTCATAATTTGTATTTTAATGTGTTGATAAATAAGCAATAGTACTAAAGAACACAAAAGTGGCGACGAGAACAAAACGATCCCAACGATAACCGGTCATTTCATTCGTCAAAATTCATCGGAGAATGCTCCGAGAAGAATGCATCGGAGAAGAAATCAAAAAAAGAGGAGAATGCTGAGCCCCGAAGACCATACGATGGAAGAACGACATCTCTCGCAAAATGGCGCAAACTTTCCGGCAACTTTTATGCAGCACCCGCCATCGCAGCAAGCGGCTCCAACCCAAGCGGCACCAACCCAAGCAGCAACGACATACACCGCCAATGATTTTAATACCGTTTTGTATTTGTTGCAGCAGCAGATGGAAATGCAGCAGAAACAAATGGAACAACATATGAAATTGATACCAACTACTACAACAACAGCAGCAGCAATCGCATCCTGCAACATTTTCGCAACAGCAGCCAGATCAACAGGTACTCGCCAAACCTACTAATCCTGAGTTGATTTTAGATGCACTTGCAAGCAATATTAATGAGTTCCAGTACGATGCGAATGCGGGTATTACATTCAAGGCGTGGTACGCCCGTTACGAAGACCTGTTCGAGCATGATGCTTCCCGGTTGGAAGATGCAGCTCGCGTTCGTCTGCTGACCCGTAAGCTTGGCGTTGTTGAGCATAACCGTTTCTGCAACTTTATTTTGCCTCGTGCTCCTCGTGACCTCTCCTTTGCCGATGCTGTGTTGAAGCTAAAGGCATTATTTGGCAAAACGGAATCGATCCTGAGTAAGCGATACAAATGCCTTACCATAACAAAGCAACGCTCGGAGGATTTACTTGCATTCACGTGTCGTGTGAATAGAGCGTGTGTTGATGCTGAATATACTTCGATGACAGAAGATCAGTTTAAGTGCCTTGTTATGGTATGCGGTTTAAAGGATGAGAGTGATCGCGATTTACGTTTGAAGCTTTTATCGCTGATAGAGGAGAAAAATAGTGCAACTTTAGAGCAGCTTGCAAATGAATGCCAACGTTTGGTACGCGTTAAGGCAGATAGTGCGATGATAGCGACTGAAGCTAGTGAAAGGGTGTTGGCAATTAAATCCGGAGGTGTAGATTCATATCACCGTAAATCCAATGAAGGCAAGGTAAAAGCTAACGATTTTCATCCTCATGGTCAGAAACAAAGAAATTTTATGAAATGTTGGTTATGCGGAGAAGGGCATCACGCTAACAAATGCACCAACAAGGACCGTAAATGTAATCGCTGCCATAAATTCGGTCATATACAAGGTTTCTGTGCCAGTGCAGGTCGATGGTATAAGAATCGAAATCGCAAGCGTGTTAGTACTGTTTCGATTAACAGCCTAAGGTGTATGAACCGCAATAGCGTGAATGTTTTGCTAAATGGTCTGTCTGTCCGGATGATGGTGGATACCGGTGCCGATATTAGTATTATTTCGCATGAGGAGTGGATCCGCATAGGAAGACCTCCATTAAAGCCGACAAAGGTAAAGACTAAAACGGCATCCGGAGACCCCTTAAAGCTTTTAGGCAATTTTATATGTGAAGCCAAGATTGTAGACCAGTGCCACCAGTGTGTTATACACATCGCAGAAGCTGATTTGTTGCTGTTAGGTGCGGATTTGATGGACATTTTTGGTCTCTGGGATGTGCCATTGTCATCAATCTGCCGGCGCTTTGCGAATGCAGTAACGGATGTTGAGAAGCTGAAAAAGGCATATCCTACGTTGTTTGCTGATGGGTTGGGATATTGCATGAAGACACAGGTGCAGCTAGTGTTAAAGGAAGGAGCCATTCCGGTTTTTCGCCCAAAAAGGCCAGTGGCGTATTCTATGTTGCAAGCGGTTGATGATGAACTTCAGCGATTGGAAAGAGAAGGTATCGTTACACACGTAGAATATTCCGAATGGGCCGCGCCGATTGTGGTTGTGCGTAAGGCAAATGGAAGTATCCGTATCTTTGGGGATTATTCCACCGGTTTAAATAATGCATTGATGGCTCACCAATACCCATTGCCTCTTCCTGAGGATATTTTTGCTAGCCTGCAAAGTTGTTGCGTATTTAGTCAGATCGACTTGTCCGATGCTTTCCTCCAAGTTGAGGTTGATGAGAAGTGTCGTGAATTGCTGACGGTGAACACGCATCGAGGCCTATATCCCAAGTGCCACAAATCTACTAAACGACCACTAAACGGCTTCTAAACGACTCAAGCACTCTACCTAAACGGAATATAGAAAGACTTCGTTTAGCAGACGGTAAACGACTCATGCATTCTAAAAATAGCAAAAAAGCTGGTGGCGCTCTCTGTTGGTGGGATACCCCAACCAGTTGAGCTTCATCGCTTGGAGGAGAGTTTTCTCATTTCCTCTGTACTGTTGTATGGTTTCGCATTGAAGTTATGCATCGCTAGAACTAGAACGGCGATACGATTGTTTAAATACTAAACTCCAACGGAAACCACCAGCACTGAAGCAAGTGAGATTTGAGTAATGGTCGTTGGTGTTGATACCCACGTATCTGACCACACGACCATTCATATAGATTTTTGCTCAGAAAGTTAGAAGGCTATATAGGTCATAATAAGAAGAAACTTGTCGAAACACATTGCAAGAAAAGGATAGCAATATAATGATTAGTTTTAATACGCCATCTATTGATCAAACCAATGAAGCTGTGGAGCTTTCATTTTTTTTTCTATGGATATTCAATTTTCCAGTCGTTTAAGCTTAATCTGTGGCGCTTGGGATAGGTATAACAGGCTACCTCCGGGTATCAAAGCTGCACCAGGAGCATTCCAGCAGTTGATGGATACCATGTTGGCTGGACTTGAAGGAGTTGCTGCGTATTTAGACGACATTGTGGTTGGAGGCAAAGACAACGCAGACCATTCAAAGAACTTTCAAGCTGTCCTGGTTAGACTTCAGGAGTATGGTTTTACCATTCGGGCTGAGAAATGTAGTTTCCATAAGTCCCAAATAAAATATTTAGGTCATTTGCTTGATGGAACAGGGTTGCGACCAGACCCAGATAAAATCTTGCCCATCACAAAACTTCAACCTCCAACTGACGTCTCAGGAGTGAGATCTTTCCTGGGAGCGATCAATTATTATGGCAAGTTTGTGCGGAACATGCGAATGTTAAGGCAGCCCCTAGATGATTTGCTTAAAGAGGGGAATGTTTTTTTGCTGGACCCAGAAGTGTCAGCATGCCTTTCTACAATTTAAAAAGATATTGTCGTCTGATCTTCTACTTATGCATTATGATCCGCGATTGGAAATAATTGTTTCAGCAGATGCATCGTCCATCGGAGTTGGCGCTACAATATCCTATAGGTTGCCAGATGGGAGTGTTAAGGTAGTGCAACATGCATCGCGTGCTCTGACAGCAACTGAACAGAGGTACAGCCAACCAGATCACGAAGGTTTAGCCGTCGTGTATGCTGTTACTAAATTCTATCGCATGCTTTTTGGTAGACATTTCCGCTTGCAAATTGATCACCAACCACTTCTACGGATTTTCGGATCGAAAAAAGGAATTCCCATTTACACGGCCAATAGATTGCAAAGATTTGCACTAACACTGCTCTTGTATGACTTTGATATAGAGTATGTGGAAACAGATAAATTCGGGAATGCCGATGTTTTGTCGCGTTTGATCAACAAGCATGAAAAACCAGAGGAAGATTATGTTATTGCAAGCATTGAGCTAGAAAATGATACAGCAGCTATTTTGCAGAGTGCTACAAATGCTTTACCTCTGGCTTTTTGCGACATAATGAGAGAAACTCAGAAAGATCCGGTGCTTCGATCGTTATTAAACTTCATTCAGAATGGTTGGCCAAAAAAGGAAGTGAAAAGTCCTGAGATGAAATGTTTTTTCGCAAGGCGTGAGGGCCTTTTAACGATCGACAACTGTATAGTTTTTGGCGAACGCGTAATTATTCCTGCATGTCTACGTAGTCGGGTGTTGAAACTGATGCATAATGGGCACCCCGGAATCGAAAGAATGAAGGCAATAGCTAGGAGTTATGTTTATTGGCCCCTGATTGATTCAGATATAGCTGAAATGGTCAAATCTTGCAAAGCGTGTGCTTTTGCCGCGAAAACTCAGCCTCATAACGCTCCAATACCCTGGCCTAAGTGCAGCGCTCCATGGCAAAGAGTCCACATGGACTTCGCTGGACCAATAGATGGCTTGTATTTTCTACTAGTGATCGATGCTTATTCCAAATGGCCTGAGATAATTTCAACGACAAGAATTACTGCAAAGGCCACAGTAGAAATGCTTCGTGGACTTTGCTCTCGTTTTGGTATGCCGAACACTATCGTTAGTGATAACGGGCGACAGTTCACGAGCTGGGAATTTGAAGATTTCTGTAATAGTAATGGCATAGAGCACATCCGCCATAGTACCATCCGCAGTCTAATGGCCAGGCTGAACGTTTTGTGGACACATTCAAACGAGCACTCAGCAAAATCAGGAAGGGGAAGGTCCCGTTGCAAGAAGCGTTAGATGTATTTTTGCTGACTTACAGGAGTACACCTAATAAGCTGTTAGAAAACCAAAAAACTCCAGCAGATATTATGTTTAACCGAAGGATACGCACAACCTTAGAGCTGCTACGACCACCACTGCGACCTTCGCCAAGCACGTATACCTCTGAGCATAAACCCAAAAAGTTCAACGCTGGTGATCCTGTATATGCGAAGCTTTATGAAGTCAACGAATGGAGATGGGTTCCTGGTGTGATTGATGAGCAGATCGGAAGTGTGATATTTAAGGTTTTAACCACATCTGGCAGAACGCTCCGTTCACACATAAATCAGCTGCGTCATCGGTACAACACAAATAATCAACAAGATGAAATGGAGTCTACGATGTTCTTCAATGGATTGTTAGATGCTTAGGGTATTAGTCAATGTTGTTCCTCATCACCAGTACCTGATACCTGTTCCAACCCTAAGCCGTCCTTGTATATGTCTATGTCATCAGATGAACCATCCTTGAGTGTACCGTCATCATCGTCATAAGCTGTAGCATCGCAGTCATCATCATCAGCAACAACATCAACACAGCCATCGTCATCGTCATCAATGTTTTCGTCTTCAGTTTTACCGTCTTCTGTGAATGTTTGTCCGGAGCCAATTGAATCATCTGAGGTTGCGACGAATGACGTAATATCATCTCTACCCGTGCAGCCTCCACGTCGCTCTTCGCGTGTCAGAAGAACGCTACCGTGGATGGAAGCGTACCGGCAGTATTAAGAAGGGGGGATGTTGGCAACCACCCTGTGCCTGTACCGCTGTACCAAGACAGCTCGCAATGACAGTTGTACTGTGCTTGTAGAGGTGTGTGTGCGGTGCAGGACACGATCGACAGATCGTTCTACGAAGAGAGATCGTTGACCGTCCGGACAGAGCAGACCACCTTTTTAACGTGTCATAGTGTTTGTCATAATTTGTATTTTAATGTGTTAATAAATAAGCAATAGTACTAAAGAACACAAAATAACTTAATAAACTGAATTATAAATATTGCAAAACATAAATGACACATTAACACTTCAAGCGCCGCGTCATATGAATTCGCATGGCGGTTTTCGGCCAGAGCATGGACTCCGTTCGCCTAAATCCGTTCGCCGCGACACCCAATCTGCACTCATTTGCACTCATGAAAGAGTGACGTCACTCACTTTTCACTGAGAAATCCGTTCGATCTCGATTGTATGTGATGAAATCCGTGAGGTTTTGTGTCACGCATTCTTGTATTGTACGCTCATTTTGAAGTGAGCGCGGAGCGGATTTCGGCGAACGGAGTTCATGATCTGGCCGTTTGCTTACCGTTCAGCTTTGTATCTGACGCTCAGTGATTCTCTCTAGATAGAAAAAGTTAAGGAAGAGAGAACGAGAACAACATGTGCTACGCCAGTTATCGCAATGAAACAATAGAGTGATAACAGTTGCACCAAAAATTGTCGCTCTCATCGCTCTCTTGCCATGCGCTGCGCGATCACTCGAAAAACTGTGATTTCAGGCCGGCGCTCAAAGTATTAAAACGTCGCTTTCGGTCTAAGCATCATTTTTCGATCGAAAAAAATCGATGGTTCCGGCTGTCCTGTTGGTGTCATTTGACACTCATTTCGCCTCTAAGGTGTTACTGGTGTACTGGTGTTTTAAAAACTGGTATACCATGACCAGTGCTGCAAAATGTCACTATCAATGTCATAAAAAAATCTGACTGAAACTGACTGAATTTATTTCAGCGTAACGTACTCAATTGTGTTAATCAGAGGTGATATTTAGAACGATTGGTGTGACTAATACATGCTCATGACATGTTTGCGACCATCGCTTGGTCAGTCACTATATCATGATTTTTTTTTTGCTGTGATAAATTTTGCAAAATGTCACTAACATAGTCATGACAAATTCTGGCTGAAACAAAATCATCTGAGCGCTACGAGCTCTACTGCAAAGATCAGAGGCGAGCCTCAAACATTTGGAGCGACCATCACATGCTTGGTGACATTGTGTACGATCAACTCTTGTTCAGTCACTTGGTCGCGACATTTTCAGTCGGTGATCATCGCGATGGTCACGGGAGATATGCATTGCATGCGCGTGGTTCCAATAAACAAAATGAGCATGTTTTCTCGCTCTGTCTGACCCGACAGATAATCAAAACAATTCTCGGAATCCACGCAACTGACATTTTCTACTTATTATGAACATTACAGTCATTATCCGATATACGCTATCGTACGGGACCGAGCACAACAGCGTATCTCGAGTTTTCGCGTACAGGCGGTCCCCGAGATACACGGTACCTCTTATACGCGGATTCGGAGATACGCGGTTTTCAAAATTTGACAGTTCTTTGAGCAAATTGCACTGATTTGACACATCCATTGTGAAATACCAAATAATTTCCGTATTGATCGAATGTAAAATACCATTTAAAAAGGTTTAAAACTGTTCAATTCATTAGAAACACATCAAAAAATTAATTTGGTGGCTAAAACCACCCCCTACTTGCAAAATTGCACGAAAATTAGTGATATTTTGGCTGGAAATCACGAGAATCGACTTACGTGGAAATTCGAGATACGCGGTATTTTTCGGCCGTTTTCGGTCCCCAATAACCGTGTATCTCGGGGACCGCCTGTACAGCGGATTCCTATGGAAAAATAATTTACACTACTGGTTCGAGGGTTGAAAAATATCACCACAGAGTTTTGCATTACAGTTTTTTGTTGTAAAACAGGTATCATTTGCACAAATTTAATGCAAAATGCTTTAAGAACTTTAAGGAAATTCAAAAACAGCATAAAATATTTCAAATAACGGATTTAACGGATAAAAATAAAAAGTGCCAGGCAAACAAACGTGCATCAGCGCGATAAGTAACAAATGAGGTTAGCAATCCTTGAAACAGCATCGCCACAGATTAAGCTTAAAAGACTGAAAAATCAAATATCTGTGATTTTCGGTAGGATAAATGGAAAATCGGTAGTTTTAGAGCGGTCATCTGTGAATCGGTAGGCATATAAAAAATCGGTAGGAATACAGATAAATCGGTATTTCTGGTCACTCTGACTCCGACAGCTGACGGCCAAGTGACAGATAACGTGTCATAGTGTTTGTCATAATTTGTATTTTAATGTGTTAATAAATAAGCAATAGTACTAAAGAACACAAAATAACTTAATAAACTGAATTATAAATATTGCAAAACATAAATGACACATTAACACTTCAAGCGCCGCGTCATATGAATTCGCATGGCGGTTTTCGGCCAGAGCATGGACTCCGTTCGCCTAAATCCGTTCGCCGCGACACCCAATCTGCACTCATTTGCACTCATGAAAGAGTGACGTCACTCACTTTTCACTGAGAAATCCGTTCGATCTCGATTGTATGTGATGAAATCCGTGAGGTTTTGTGTCACGCATTCTTGTATTGTACGCTCATTTTGAAGTGAGCGCGGAGCGGATTTCGGCGAACGGAGTTCATGATCTGGCCGTTTGCTTACCGTTCAGCTTTGTATCTGACGCTCAGTGATTCTCTCTAGATAGAAAAAGTTAAGGAAGAGAGAACGAGAACAACATGTGCTACGCCAGTTATCGCAATGAAACAATAGAGTGATAACAGTTGCACCAAAAATTGTCGCTCTCATCGCTCTCTTGCCATGCGCTGCGCGATCACTCGAAAAACTGTGATTTCAGGCCGGCGCTCAAAGTATTAAAACGTCGCTTTCGGTCTAAGCATCATTTTTCGATCGAAAAAAATCGATGGTTCCGGCTGTCCTGTTGGTGTCATTTGACACTCATTTCGCCTCTAAGGTGTTACTGGTGTACTGGTGTTTTAAAAACTGGTATACCATGACCAGTGCTGCAAAATGTCACTATCAATGTCATAAAAAAATCTGACTGAAACTGACTGAATTTATTTCAGCGTAACGTACTCAATTGTGTTAATCAGAGGTGATATTTAGAACGATTGGTGTGACTAATACATGCTCATGACATGTTTGCGACCATCGCTTGGTCAGTCACTATATCATGATTTTTTTTTTGCTGTGATAAATTTTGCAAAATGTCACTAACATAGTCATGACAAATTCTGGCTGAAACAAAATCATCTGAGCGCTACGAGCTCTACTGCAAAGATCAGAGGCGAGCCTCAAACATTTGGAGCGACCATCACATGCTTGGTGACATTGTGTACGATCAACTCTTGTTCAGTCACTTGGTCGCGACATTTTCAGTCGGTGATCATCGCGATGGTCACGGGAGATATGCATTGCATGCGCGTGGTTCCAATAAACAAAATGAGCATGTTTTCTCGCTCTGTCTGAGCCGACAGATAATCAAAACAATTCTCGGAATCCACGCAACTGACATTTTCTACTTATTATGAACATTACAGTCATTATCCGATATACGCTATCGTACGGGACCGAGCACAACAGCGTATCTCGAGTTTTCGCGTACAGGCGGTCCCCGAGATACACGGTACCTCTTATACGCGGATTCGGAGATACGCGGTTTTCAAAATTTGACAGTTCTTTGAGCAAATTGCACTGATTTGACACATCCATTGTGAAATACCAAATAATTTCCGTATTGATCGAATGTAAAATACCATTTAAAAAGGTTTAAAACTGTTCAATTCATTAGAAACACATCAAAAAATTAATTTGGTGGCTAAAACCACCCCCTACTTGCAAAATTGCACGAAAATTAGTGATATTTTGGCTGGAAATCACGAGAATCGACTTACGTGGAAATTCGAGATACGCGGTATTTTTCGGCCGTTTTCGGTCCCCAATAACCGTGTATCTCGGGGACCGCCTGTACAGCGGATTCCTATGGAAAAATAATTTACACTACTGGTTCGAGGGTTGAAAAATATCACCACAGAGTTTTGCATTACAGTTTTTTGTTGTAAAACAGGTATCATTTGCACAAATTTAATGCAAAATGCTTTAAGAACTTTAAGGAAATTCAAAAACAGCATAAAATATTTCAAATAACGGATTTAACGGATAAAAATAAAAAGTGCCAGGCAAACAAACGTGCATCAGCGCGATAAGTAACAAATGAGGTTAGCAATCCTTGAAACAGCATCGCCACAGATTAAGCTTAAACGACTGAAAAATCAAATATCTGTGATTTTCGGTAGGATAAATGGAAAATCGGTAGTTTTAGAGCGGTCATCTGTGAATCGGTAGGCATATAAAAAATCGGTAGGAATACAGATAAATCGGTATTTCTGGTCACTCTGACTCCGACAGCTGACGGCCAAGTGACAGATGGCGAGAAAAAAAAATAGCAAAACAAAATAACAACCGAAAAAAAACATATGTACACACATACACTTACTCGAAAGTACACCCAAAACCCAACCCAAAAGTGCATTTTCCTGGTTTCGGGCGTGAAAAGTGAAAGATAAACATGAATCTCATACGCATCCCGGTGGTATTAGTTTAGTTGAAAACTTAAGAAAGCTTAATGCTACATTCGTGTTAGCAATGGATACGCCATCCATGCAATGAAACGACGCGAATCCTTCTCCGTACCATTAGTAATAGAAAACATCGGATAAGTTGCCTGAATGGTGGTGAGTTACGTTAATCCAGCGCCGCAATCGAAATCCGCCCCCCCCCGCGACCTTATAAAGTTTGGCGTTAAGGGATGTAGAAGAAAATTAATGGGCGTTTTCCCTACTCCTACTCTGCGTGTGATATGTAAGCACGCAGTATCGGATTGTTCAAAGGGAGGAGATGGTGGTTGATGGCGTCAATGCAGCTGCAGCGAATGCGGTGGTGGGGTGTATGTTAAAATTATAACCACAGCTGTTGTTGCGCAAATGGTAGCTCGAAACTCGCCCCAATATTTCCTCCCCTTGAGTGCGCCCATAGCGCGATGTAATGTGAAACATTTCGCATGGCAGTGTGGTTCACGTGTTTTTTACGTCGTTGTTGTTGTTGTGTGAGAAGCTAGTCAAGATTGTTGCGACACCGGTTCAGTGCGACCCGGACAGCTTTCCGATAACCTAGGACAACTTCCACGGGACGCCTGGATTGTGTTGTTGACAACCTTGGCTTCCAGTGTCACTGTTCTAGGGGAGAATGATGGTTTTTGTTTGTACTTGTTCCGAGGTGATAATTGAATTGGTAAATGTCTTGGCGTTGGGGTATGATTTATGATTGGAAAATGACTCTCGTGTTGTGTGTGTTTTGCGTACTTCTCTACCAGCAACCACCGTACAGTGTCGTCGTGCTGCGATATAAACACGAATGATGCAATATTATTCAATTGAATCACTACAATCTTCCATTTGCAGATAACATTACCTTGCCGGACACCATGAATATGGGAATAAGCACTTCTTCCATGCGCCGGCGTGGCTGCCTCTACGGCATAGTGCTCGTGCTGATACCGTGCACGGTGCTGATCGTGGTGATCGGTACCGACTACACAACCGAACAGTCGATGTCGCAGCGCATGGCCGAGTTTCAAATGCGCATGCAGTATCTGGAGTCGATGTATCGCACCAAGCAGGAGGATGTGGCCATCCTGTCCCAGTATCTGCGGCTAGCTGCACTGAACGGGGCCAACGGGGTTACCGGCGCTACTAGCTCGACCGATGGTGCGAACGTGTCACTCGCCAACTTGGATCTGCTCGACGGCCTGAGCCCGGACTCGCGTTCTCTCATACGGAACGTGACGTCGACGACCCGGCTGGCGGAATCGTTGAAGCTTCCGACCGCTTTCCACTTCCTACCGCACCTGCTGGACGATTCTGCCTCACTGCAGCCGAGCTACATAGAGAGCAAGAAACGGCAGGGCGTCTCAATCGTGATCGGAATTCCGACCGTCAAGCGCGACAAGCAATCGTACCTCGTCGAAACGATCGACAATCTCATCTCGAACATGGACGAGGAGGAACAGAACGACACGATGATCGTACTGTTCGTAGGCGAAACGGACCTGGACTACGTGCGCACGGTAGCGCAGGAGATACGGACGCGCTTTGCTAGCTACATCGATAGCGGCTTCATCGAGATTATTGCGCCGGCCGCGTCCTACTATCCGAACATGAACAATCTGCGGCAAACGTTGAACGACTCACAGGATCGAGTGCGGTGGCGTTCAAAACAGAATCTCGACTTTGCGTTCCTGATGGCGTACGCGCAACCGAAGGGTGCCTTCTATCTCCAGCTCGAGGACGATATACTCACGAAGAAGGGCTTTGTGACGATAATGAAAAACTTTGCGCTGGAGAAAACGGCCAAAAAAGAGCACAGCGAATGGTTCGTGCTTGACTTTTGCCAGCTAGGTTTCATAGGTAAAAAGGGGAAAAGGAGGGGTACCCAATTTGGGCAGTGTGCATGCGGTGGGTTCGGTACGTTTGAAACGTTTTCTTTGTTTGTTTCAGGAAAATTGTTCAAATCTGCCGATCTGCCTTGGTTAATAACATTCTTCCAGATGTTTTTCAACGATAAACCAGTCGACTGGCTGCTGTCCCATCTAATATACGTGAAGGTGTGCAGTGTGGATAAAGATGGCGTAAGTATCCACTATACCATGGCCGCATGGCACACACTGACCATATCGTTCTTGATGATTTACAGAAAAGCTGCAAGCAGGAAATGTCTAAACTGTGGATCCACTACAAACCCTCGCTGTTTCAGCACATCGGAACGCAGTCGTCGCTCAGGGGCAAGGTGCAAAAGCTGAAAGACAAACAGTTCGGCAAGATACCGAACTTCCATCCGCATCGCAATCCACCGGCTGTTGTGCGGACCGGGATACAGCCGTACAAATCATACACGCTGCAGAAAGCGTACTTGGGCGAAAGTTTCTTCTGGGGACTAATGCCCCAACCAGGCGATCTGATCGAGTTCAAATTCAAGCAGCCAACTACTGTGCGAAGGTCAGTGAAGGATTTCAGAATTAGGGAATAATTTTATGCCCATTGAATTGTTCTGCATACTCCACTAAGTTATCTTTGATTCTCTTTTAATATTACTTAGGGCAAAAATTTGACAAATTTCACTTTAGGTCAACTATTTAAATGAGAAATATTAAGAATAACCGTTAATCGAGCGACGAAATTCTTTCGACGTTAGAACCATAATGAATATGAAGTGAACGTAAACAATGTTTTCTACTGTTTCTACATTTTCAGATTTCTCTTTCGAAGTGGTAACTTTGAGCAGCCTTCCGATCGGTTCTACAACACTACCGTAGAAGTGCTGCCTGCTAGCGGCAACACATCGCTCATCAGTGCTGTATTGCCATTCAACGTGACGAAGGACGGATTTCTTGTGGTTGGTAGTTTCAATAATATCGGCATAGCGGATGGTGTGATCGATTCCAAAATAGGTAAACTAAAAGAGCTACGGTTGCATGTGAACAGCGACAGCCAGAATTGGGTTATACTGAGAGAGGTAAGTGGGGAGAAAGCAGCCTGTTGAACTCCAATAACGTACATGTGTCCTATTCTTTTGCAGATCTACCTGCAGAGTAACGGTGTTCGGTGACAGAAACACTACCGAATGTTGGATCCGTTCGGGGCGAGCGATATCAAACGGCGAGGCGCAAGAGCGCTGGTCGCTTCGGGTAAACAGCAGCAGCAGCAGCAGCAACATATGGTTAAACAAAATAGTAGCACAATGCTACGACAGACACGCCGCCGCATGTTGCCATCGGTTAAACTTTCCAAACGAAACGATAGATGGGTGGAACATGCATCCCCTGCAAAAGCAATTGGCGCTAGGATAGCGATCCATACTGCGAACGCTAAGGCAATAGCATGAGAATTAATGGTTAAGCGCCTAAAGTACACGCCGCCCGGGTACATCTGATGCAGCTAACTATGGCTTTGACCGTGCACCAGAAAGGCACTTTAGTTTCATGTACGGCGTTATGTTCCCCGGGCAATAGGTAAGCATGTACAGTGTTATATAGTTGGAAGGACGGTACGCAGCGTTATAACGTCTAAAAATGTGATCATCGAATATTGTGGTGTAACTCAATGGAATCGCACAGCAAGATATGGTATTGTGTAGTATTAGCTATTATGTCGTGTTATGTAGGAACAGAATTGAACCGCAAAATCAATCCACACCCTCCCCCTTTCCCGCGCATTCAAATGTGGGGCTTAAGTTAGGCACGTTGTTTTGTATTGCTGTTGGTGTAAGCACCGGGTATATGTGGTTGAAGAAAATGTGTCGGTCTGTATGTTTGTGTGTATATGTACGTGTAACCAGTTTAGTGGGCAATGCACTGCAGTTCGGTGTATGTGGTAAAACTAAAACGTATTAGGTGTGTGTGTGTGTGCGTTTCAGTAACGGAATGATGATTGTTATGTATTATAAATATGTACAACAGTAACCCATATTTAGCTGCCAAACCGTTATCACTATGTTAAAGAATATTTGTAACATAATTACTTGAAAGGTCCTCAGCTACATTTTTACAAACACACAGACAATTTTTACGTTGAATCTTTTAATAAGAATCTTTTTATTATTATTTTTTAATTATTAAATACGTGTACTCTTTTTGGCGTTATCTCTAAATAGTAACTTCCATTCTTTATGGTTTGTTACACATAATGACATTCTAGCTCTGTTTTAGTTTTAATATTTTGCTACGTCACGTTTAAAAAATTAGAGTACGAGTGCCACCGCCTTGCAATGAAGTCTCCGAAAAAAACTCCTGAAGATTTTACTCATTTTTAAAAGATGTGATTTTCCTCAAAAACACGTATTACCAACAATTTTATATTAATTATTTTAGAGAGCGCAGTTGTTTTAGTAGATTTGTATGTGTTTTTTTAATTGTTATCTATGATCATGTGTTACACAATACACAATTCCTTCCACGAAACAAAAACCTGTGAGGAGGAAGTTGTGCATTTTGTCTTCTCCTCTTGCATTACTTAATAACTATTTCACCCCAGTAATTCATTTGTGTGTTTTAAAATTAATGTCCCAATAGGAATGTCGTGAGCACGCCATAACGGGTCTAGTAAATTGCGCAAATTAGTAGCTTTACTGTTTGTTTTTAGCATTGTTTGTAGCACAAAAAACGTACGTGCGAAGAGACGCGAGGGAGAGAGAACGAGAGACAAACGAGTGTTTTGTATCAATTGTATGTGTGCGTGTGTATGTGTGTGTTAGTGTATAGGGCGAAGAAAGATAATTTGTCTCATTCGATACTGATTAATCGTTTTGCTGCAATATCGATTGCCAATCATAGTTTCTTACTTACCATTCGTACCACGTTCAAGCATGCACAAATGTAAACCGATACGTTCTAAACGATAAGTCAAATGCCTTTATAAAAGAAACTTTGTAAAAAAACAACAACAAACCGCAACGACTTACGAGAAAATTGACTAAAAAAACAAACACACGTTTAATTAAGACTTAACGGAAACCCCAAAACAGGTGTTAAGCCTTTTACTCCGTGGGTGTTAGGGCGGAGGGATTGCAGAGGCAAGTTCTCCGCTCCACCGACGGGGATTAGTATGGCTTTTGTAATCTTTTGTGCTGTGGTGTTGTAAAGTGCAAACATTGGTGTCCTTTATTCTTGATTTAGATTATTGGTAAATACTCGTCTAAAGGCTAAAGGTGAACCTAAAACGTGACAGCACGTGTGAAGCAATAGTGCGTTGTGCTGGGGGGAGGAGAAGGTGATACGCGAAGGGGTCGTGATTTAATCTGCACGTGCACTGCGTTCGTTCCTATTAATTCGTATTCGAGCATAGCGAAATCAATAAAAAGTATAATCAAAATAATGCTCCCATTGTTACCATCGATAGCGTGTGCCGTTAATGTGGACTGTAATCGTATGCACGTTTTCTTGTCGCGGTTTATGCAAAATGCTAAGGACATTGCGCTAACTCGACGCTTCAACGCTGGTTGTGGTGAATGTGGTCGTATGCGTGTTACTCCGTCGATTCGTTTGAGAGACATTGCGATACATAGTATCATATAGCTACCATACACAACGCTGAGACCAATAGGAGGAGTACTAACATTTGCGTAATATAAAAGTTCATCTGTGAAACAAATCATTCTGTTGTTTCTGATTTTCAATGAATCGCTCGTTTGGCTAAAAAAAGCTCACCATCGGCACAAATAACATGATGCTTTTGCCAATTCAGTAAAAGTAAAATAAAAAACCACAGATAAACAAAATGAAACACTACCTTGTATTTTTCATCACTATAGCAGAGGTGGAAAAGTTGATCAATAATCGTGCGGAAGCGTGCCAGATGCAGATTTTAGGAGAAATCATTCCACGTATTAAAACAAAACCCAAGCTAAACATAGACATCAAACAAACCAGCGTTAGAAATCAAAAGAAAACAAATAATAATGACGGAACCGTGTTAGCTAACCATGTTGAAAAGCCTATACATACATATTAAAGAGCAAACAATCCAGTAATGAGAAACTAAATTTATGACGGTAAACTTTAAAAACCAATGGTGCATGGTGTCAAATAAAAGAGCTTCGTTTGAATATACAATTTACGTGTTTGTGTTTGTCAATTTAGCTTTTATCCTTGCAGGTTGATTTTTTTTACTATTACTGTTTAATTATAGAACTGTTAGCATGTGATGAAACAAATGGAAAAGAACGTAAATAGAGTGGAGCCGGTACCTTTTATTCGGCTGTCCGTTTAACCGTTGGGAAATGACAGTTCAATACAACGATGACATTGCGTGCTGAGGAGGATATTTGAAAAAAAAAAAGTTATCAGAGCACATTGTGATAACAAAAAACGCTATGATTCATGGCAAATTTAAAATATTCTTATTGGAAAAAACATGAAATTAATAAAAACTGGCTAAGTTTTATTAAATCATAAAATGAATTTAAAAAAAAGTTAAGGAATTTGTGATTAAATATACACTTCGAATCATTATACGTGTTATTCGAGTATCCGGTCGAGGTCGAGCCCCGATTAGCCCGGATAAACGGCGCTCCACTGTATATATATATATTTTTTTTTTCTAATCAGTTTTGATGCAATCACACACACACATATTCTTGATAACTTGTCCATTTTTTATTCCCTTCCTTATTTAGTAGATTTTTTGTCATATCGATTTTGGCTCCAGTCAAGGTACGAATATCATTAAATAACACAGTGTTAGGTTTCCTTTTCCCGTTTTGGACATTTCACCCAGGTTTGCCGGATATTGTGGTATGTTGTCGGAAAAACCACATTTTCCAGGAAATATATTCAATTTCTCTTTCCGGAGAAGTTTAGGTCAATTTAACCAATGGTTCGGCGCTCCATTTGGCGCTAAACTTCAATTAACAGTTTGTGGTTGTATTTATTGCTGCAGTGTCTTGTCTAGATGTTAGTAACAATGTTTACCTGGTATATAGGTTCCGCCTGATAACTTTGTCTTTTAAAAACTTGTGTAAAATGAATGGACATTTTGGACAAGACATTTTGTAAAACTTTTTCTTTAGTTGAATAGTCAATACTTCCTGTTAGCTATTGAAAATGATTTCATCCATATGGTTGCTGCGGCTAGCCATGCAGTGCCCAAAACGGTTGGTTTAATTTTAGAAAACATTTTGGACTATGTGTAGCCCCTTCTCGGCTTTGGAATCACGAAAGTGGATTTTAAAAGCTTCGATTGTCTTTGGTTTGTTAGTTAACAGTTAGTTAACACTTGACGACTCCCGCGCAAATAATAGTCCAACAGCGTCAAATTGCAGCTCTTTGGTGGCCAAAAACATCAGAATTTCTACGAATAATTCGAACCTAAAGAACTGTGTGCAAAAGATCGATTTTAACATGGGCTGTGTGGCACTCACCTTCAATTGTGGTGAACAAAATATCACATGACATGGTTCTACCTCACTCACAATTGAACGTAACCGTATTAGTGTCTTCATCTTCATAGATAAATGGTCCACTGATGCTGTTCGACCAAATTCCACATCAAAGCGACACTTTTAATGGATGAAATGACCATGCTTAAATTAAGTATGGGTTGTCAATGCTCTAAATACGACAATTTTGCTTGCTGATATTGCTACAGCACCTACCACAACTATTTGGACAGTCGTTTATTGCGATTTGCGGACAATCCGTAAGAGATAGAAAAAACAGTGATTGTATGAGTTGTGCAGAATACTATTTCACCTCTTCGTATATTTTTTTGATTTTTTTTAAAAACGTTTGTACACGACTTATTACGAAGAAAAAAAAAAATATGGTCGTATCATAACTATAAAGACACTTCGAAAAACAGGTTTTTTGTGCTAACTAACTTATTAAAAATCATTTAAAATATAAATAACATATTATAGAAAGTTTTTAAACAAATAAATTTTTGATCGATATGTAAAAAGTGTTTTTATAACTTATTTTATGGTTTCATAAGTTTTATAAGAGTAATTATCAAAATATATATTTTTTTAAATATCAAAAACATTCAAAACATTTTTTTTCACCTGTAATGATTGTTTTGAAAATGCAAGCCAAAGTACAGCGCCTACCACAACTATATGGACAGTCGGTTTTCGCGATTTTCGAAAAATCTATAAGAGATAGATAAAAACAGTGAATGTATGAGTTGTGTCGAATACTATTTCATATCTTTGTATAGTTTTTTTTCAAATTTTTTAACACGTTTTTACACGACTTTTGACAAAAAAACAAATTTATGGTCGTACCATAACTATAAAGACACTTCGAAAAACAGGTTTTATGCGCTAACTAACGCATTTAAAAATCGTTCAAAAATATAAATAAGATATTTTACAAATGTTTTAAAGAAATACATTTTTGAACGATTTTTAAAAAGTGATTTGTAACTTATTTTAAGGCTTTAGAAGTTTTATAAGAGTAATTATCAAAATATATTTTTTTCGAATATCAAAAAATTTGAGAAAATTTTTTTTTCGCCTGTAATGATTGTTTTGAAAATGCAAACCAAAGTATAGAAAAAGTTTTTCAAAAATTATTTTGAAATTGCTATGATAACCTTATCAATTTTGTGCACAACGGTTCAAAACTGATCCGATCAAACAAAAGCGACACAAAAAGCTCAACAACGATTTTTTAGCAGAATCTAAATATTTGCTGCTGTTACATACATAGTTAAGGAATGCAATCCTTGTCCGATATTTTTTTCCTCTCACCACCCACTTCACCATCGATGTTCTTTTAAACCGCTACAAAGGCGCCCGTAAATGTTTTGGAGGAAGTGCAGACGAATACGATATTCAATTGCAATGGGCTAACCATAATACTCTCTGCACATATTCTTACCGGCATTACAAATACTTATCTAATACATGTAAATACCACATTACTAATTCAGGCTGTCCTTATTTAGGCTCATAAACTACCTTACAAATTCACGTCCAAACTTCACAAGCAGACGGCTACGGGCGCTTTTGTAGCGGTCTAAGAGAACACCGATGTTCCATTCGAGGCTTGAACCCATGACGGGCATGTTGTTAAGTCGTACGAGTTGACGACTGTACCACCAGACCGGCAAGTGTTTACACGAATGTTTATGAAAGTGTTTTATATCTGTTGTGTAGGCCCCATGTTATACAGGATCAGGTTGTTGGTCTGTGCTAAGCAACAACAATGCTACAGGCGCGATGTATCCAAATTAACATTTATTTTATATTTTTTAATATTACAAACTGAAACTTATTTGTTAATAGAAAGTTGCAGGGAAAAAAGTCAGTGCTTTAACGACGACTGTTTCGATTTTTTTTGCCAGAGGATTCATACTTTTGCAAACATGGAGGCGCCTAGTACTTTGCAGCTATGTGCTATGCTGACAGAAAGATTTATTTGCTTGTTCACCATAGCACTTAAGTTTTGCTCTCGATTGCGATACAAACATACTGAACAACGATATGAACGATATGATAAAACTTTGTACTGTCCTTACCCTTTGAAGATTTCTCATTCCTTTCTAAAACACGCTTTATTGTTTATTGCTTAATAATTTAAAGGTAACAGAAAAAAACGCATAGCTGGTTTCGAAGACTTATTCAAAAATATCGTTTTATTAAACGTGACATGTAACACCATTGTTTTATCCTATAATATTATTTTGCTAGTAAAAAAACAACTTTCCACACACGATAGCTAGAAAGCATTATTAGGATTTAAATAAATAAAAAAGTGCATCAATAAGTAACGAATTTTAATGTGCAAAATATATAAACACGGTTGTGATAATTAAAAAAAATTAAATTAAAACAACTTTCAAATATTTTAACGCAATGTTAAGGTAAAAGTATCAATTATATCGTATCAGTACAAGAATATCGTAACAAAATCTAAAGGATAACGTTACTGCCAAGAACCATGCAGACGCCGTTGCACACAGCTTTAACTTTGATGCAATCGTAATCACCAAACCACGGACGAAGCGTTCCCCTTTCCCCTGTTGCAACGAACTCGTTCTGCATCAAAAAAACCCCCAGCGATTCAGAAACATGAGATCAAATGACATCCCGCGTGATGCTGCAACGCTGCTGGCTGCTGCTGCTGCTGGTGATTGTTGGTGTCGGTGTCGGTGTAAAGCTGCACGTGCTGTTGCTGCTGATGCGTCAAGTCTTCTGATACGCGACACGTAGAAATGCAATGCACTGACGGGCGGAGACGGTACTTTCCTGCCCGTCCACACCGTGCCACCGGTTGGGACGTGCTCTCCTCCTCTTCCTCCTCCTCCTCGGTGGCAAGCCCGGTCTGGTGCCAGTGGCGTACGTACAGCAACACCATTAGGAGGAACCCGACTAACCGCAACATTTCCAAACGGTCCCGGTACGGTATCGTTGATGAGCTGCGATGCTCGTGATACATAGCCGCCGGATTATCACCTACCCCGGGTTGTGCAAAGGGAGATAGAGAGAGAGAGAGAGAGAGAGAGAGAGAACATGGAATGAAACATAGAGCAAAAAATCAGTGCAATGAAACTCGTTCTGACATGTGTTGTGCCTTTTTAGGAATGAAAAGAGCAAGGTTTGCTGCATTTTTTTCATCAAACATTACTATAGAAGAGTGATTAAAATTAGTTTCCTCTTTCAATCCCGAGATGGAGAATTAAAATGGACAGAGCGGGGAAAATAAACATAATCAAGACTGTATGACCATGATCAAATAAAAGGTTTAAAGTAAAGCATAAAACTGGGACAAGCAAGCTGTTGTGCCTTTTTTTCATGCGTGCAGCCGAGGATAATTAAACATTAAATCAGCTGCTGGCCACTCGCCCTCGCCGGCAGCAGCGCTGTGTACACGAAATGTACCAAATGTTTACGCACATAATAATTGAGCAGCAAATAAAAAATATTGCATAAGTAACCAACAAATGAACGAAAAAAAAGTATAAATACACACAAACGCTCCTAAAGGTAAAAAGCGACTGTAAATAGCGTACATTGCGGAAGCGGATATACCCTGGAAAGAGAGAACGCGGCCAATAGGGGAGAAAAGGGAGGGCTACAAAAAGAAAAAGCAAAACAAAAACAAACAAACAAAATGCTGAACAGAAGGAGAAAAAAAAACCGGTGACGGAAATTAAAAATGGCCCGGTGTCAAAGTTTCAGCCCCAGTGTGAAACAAACCACCGTCGTGTTGGATTGGATATAGCAGGGAAAGATGGCAACGGGGCTCGATGATGGCGCGGATTTTGTATGACCACTATCCGTCCCGTCCCCGTCTTGAAGCGGAACCTTACCTTTGAATATATGTACAACCACGCTCGCTGGCTGCGAATTGCTTGGAACGCAGGTGTAATTTCCCGAGTGCTCCTTGCTGGCCTGACTTATCGTAAGCTCCGAGTAGTGGAAATCTGTCAAAAGCAGTTTGGGGCGAAAGAAAAAAGTGGATCGAAACGGGAAGGGAGGAATAAAAATAAAAACCATTATAAGCATTGGTAACCAACATTCGATAAACAGACGGTGATGGTGGCAAGAAATGGCCGCACGTTTAGTGCCTCATTCGGCGATCAGAGAGTCACCGGGGAAAACCAGAGTGATGTGTCATGCTTTTGCGGCAGCAAACTTTCATCTGCCCTGGATGTTGCGTGTTATTTAATTTTTGGTTGGCAAAGAAAAACACATCAACACACACACACATACTTTGAAAGATAATAATAATAATAATACTAGCTAATAACCAAGTGAAGTGAAATTGATTTTCGTTCCCTATTCCATTGAATTCAATTTGTGTGCGACAAGCTCGCTGGCAGGACGCGTGCCGATTGGAATCCATACAATTTACAATCTAGTCAACATTTTGTTCCGAAGATGGAAGACAGAGAGAGAGAGGGAAGCTACAGTTCTGAGCTGATCGTTCGCGGCATTGAGCATCTGTCTAACGGAATCGCTAATTGAATTCGAACGAAAATGTAACGCTTGCTGACAAATCTCATGGCATGCTGGAAGGGCACGTTACGACCCGCCAACGTGCTACAATTTGAAAGTTCAGCTAGTTGCTGCAAGCCGAAAGCTTTAAGCTTGCAGTGTTTGGATGATTGGAAATGTCTGTATGTGTGTGTGTGTGTTTGTGCTTTCGTGTTCAATGGCCCGAAAGTATCAAAGCATTTAAGTGGCAACGATTGTGCAAATAATTGTTTGCGTTGCTTTGTGCATGGATGGAAATCAATTCCACGTTGGTTAGAGGAGGGGGGGCAGTCAGGGTTTGGAGAGTCATTTGTTTTGTGACACACGCAATTCGGAGTGGCTGTCTAGACAGATTTGCCAGATAAATTAAAAGATCGGATTAAACTTGAATGGAACGCTGCTTACAGTCATTTTGTGAGATTTAAGGGAGCAGTGCAAAATATGCGTTGCCGTGTAACAATTACTATTTGAGATTGCATAGGGTAAACATACCTATAGTGGTGGTAGTACCAATAGTGGTGGTATTGCACTAAAATGCATGGCGCCATTCCGTTACTTAATGACCTAAAACTCCATTACTTCGTGAAATGTGTCAACATTTTTCCAAAAATCCTTAGGATTTCATAACGACATTCATATTTCTGTTAACGTTCTTAATGACCATATAACCACGCAATTACTAGTTTTTCAACATAACTGTTATTGCCAATTGTCAATTGTAATGTTATTGTTTTACTAAAATTATGTGCCTTTTTCCTTATTTATGCATTTTTAAGTGTTTTTACCATAGTATTATAATAGTTACACAAAACAGGCATGTTCCTATAGAGGTAATAGTTATAAAATTAATAAAAACAGGTCATTTTAGATTTTCTAGAAAACATTTTTGACATGTCGTACTGTTTTCACTAAAATAAGCAACTGAAATGAGTTTTCTGTAGGTAATTGACCAATAAAAGGCCAAAATTCGCTTATCAAAACAACGCGTGTGGCTAATTCTTGCTATTCATACGAAAACAGCTTCGAAACTAAGTTTCATTGATATTATACACCGTTTTTGATGCATCTTTGTTTATCACCACTATAGGAACACAATACGACGACTATAGGAACCATACCACCATTATAGGTACAACGAAGCAGTCACAAAAATATGTATTTTTTCTTAAATTTGATGTATTTCATGATAAAAATGGTTGTGATTGCGTAGATAAAACATATTCCAATTGGTATGTGTTAAAATATTCAGAAATTGTCCTTCCTGACACCTTAAATCCATTAAAACACATCGTCACCACTACAAATTGCACCACTATTGGTACATTTACCCTAATGGGTTTACTAAAAACTTGATGTGTGTTGAGGGAATGAAAAGATCAGAAGATTTTTTTCGTACTGTTGTTTAACAATTTTATAGAAATTTTGTAACAATTGATAGTATTGGTTTTGGATTTTTTTTCCAAGTGTTGACAAATGGATAGTGAGAATTAATACTTCCAACTTGTTCTTAATGTAAAATTTACGTGTTTGTGACGTGTAGAAAAGTATTTAATTAGTTCAATTCATTTCCTCTATAAGTATGATTAAGAATTCTACATGTCTGGTAAACTTGCCTAAATAGTTTCAACAACAGTCATGGACGCTTATATGTTTGTCCATGATATTGATCGCTTATTGTGGTCATTTCGAACGTACAAGAACCCTCGTCCTCAATACATTCCAATCCCATAATAAGTACATATGTAGCTATCCGGCTGCGTAGTACTGAATTTGTCTCGAAAGTCTGTTCGCGTAGGACGTTACGCATAGCAGAAAAAAGTACAGTAGAGCGTCGATTATCCGGGCAGCTCGGGACCGGACGGTTGCCGGTTAATCGATTTGCACGGATAATGGTCCAAAAAATGTCAAACGCATATAAAACATATGAAATTCACTAGTTTTATTATTAATTTACCTAGAATCAATCGATTAATCGTTAGTAGAATATTATTTTAATCAATAACTGTAGGTTTACCAGCTGTTCATGAACAAAAATGAATTTCGAAAATACCCCTAGACACTACAGAGCTGCACAAGAAACTGGTTACCCAATTGATTATCGCTGCAAACTTTCGTCGTACGTATGAACAGCTGTCAGATATATGCGCACGGTTAAGCCGCCCGCCGGTTAATCCGTCCCCGGATAAACGACGTTCTACTATACATCCTTTTAGTGCTCGGTAGCGGATTAAGATTGGAGGCTCTTAGTGGTCTCACCACTGAAGGCTTTGCAGAATTGTCGAGATGGGTTGAGGTATCAATCGTTCAACCGTAGACGAATTAAACGGTAAATGTACACGTGGGAAGGTGAGTCTGTCCCCATGCGGACTCTTAGTTTAGACTATGATCTGCCCATTAGTATTGCTTAGTTTTCGAACGTACTGTAAAAATTCTCTCCTAATATACTCTAAAAAAAATTATTGAAAACAACCCATATTTCTTTATCAGGAATAACACTTACAATAGATTGTAATGTTTTACATTCACTAAAAACACTCTCGGTACCATGTAACATCAGCACAAAACAAGTAGCAAAGAGTATCACAGAAAGAAATATAGGTTCTTTAAAAAAGAAATTCTTAAATTAAATTTATAAACAAATATTGTAAATCTTTCAATTTGAACCTGCGTAACTTTCATACGCAATCTCCATGTAATTTTGTATAAATCAATTAAATTCAATATAAAAACCTGTTCAATGTTCTACTTCATGTCAGTGTAAAATCGTGCCAATAGATGGCGCGATTAGTTATGATAAAGCATGTATTAGCCTGACAATAAAAACGAATGGCTCGTTATAGCTCTTTTCAACACAACAAATCAATGTTAAAAAGATATATTAAAACCTGCTTTTAACCATTACGAAGTATTCGTACGATAAATCCGTAGCATTTCTTTTAAAATATTGCACATTCATAAAGATGTAGTGATTTATTGAGCCCTTGCTGCACATTCGGTCGCCTTACGATGCTCGGAAACGGGCAGAACAAGCGCCTGATTTAGGGTATGTTGCTTATGGTACAATGGTACATGCTACTACATCGAAAAAGATCCTCTGACAGATAGGCTCGTTAATCTGTACAGCATCTACTGCACCGCATCGAGTATCATCATGTCGATTACCGGGGTATGCATGCTGGTTGACCAAAACCCTTCTTGCAGCAATCTGTGTCGTACAAAATTAATTAAAATAAATGCTTTATAATGATTGTAACATAATAAAAAAGCTCTACCAGAACCGGTACTACTATTGCGACTTCCTACTCCTACTGCTGCCAGTACAATTACCCCGAATTGTGCTTGTTGGCCGGAGGTAGCGACCACATTTCAGAACAGGGTTATCACGTTTAATCTACATATTCATCTCCCCTACTCGCTGTGGTCACCGTCCGGACCCGGGCACTGCAAAACTGCAAACGAGTTCGGGGAACAAAGTTGAATGCAAATTTTGGACAAAAGGCCATCATTTATTATAAAATCTGCACAAGACACATTGCCAGCTCCTTCCAAATCCGATATCATCATCTGGCCATCTCTCGGGTCAAACCCTTAGCCCGCTTTGAGTGCAGTGGGAGTATCGGGGGGGGGGGAGAGATAGGGGTTTCGCATACGGGCAGTGTGACTGGAATGGAAAAGGATTTTGTCCATGTGCATCTACTCGAGTGCTTCTTCATGGTTCATAAAGTCACTCTGTCGAGGTCTCTGAGCTGTTGGACGGCACTCTCGCTGCTTCCCGTTCGCTGCGGTCGCATGCGGTGGGGTACACAAGTGGGCAAGCTTCAGCTTAGCCTTTACCGTGCCTCGTACACTTCCGGGTTTGGTGTCCGATAGTGCAACTGGCGTTCGTCACAAATACCATCACCAGCGGGACAAACCACCACCAACACAGTCGACCACACTCGTGAGCGAACGCTGGCCATATTTCATCACCGGACGGCGACGGGTCTGATTGTTTCTGGCGGTGGTATTCCAACCTCAGGCAGTGCTGGAGCCATCCGGCCATTGAAGGATGCGAAAAAATGGTGGGGCAGGATGTTTGCTGGAACCACGAGCCACCATCATGCAAAGTCGATGGAAGAAAGAGCTCAATTTGGTGTTGTGCTGTAGGGTCAAAAATTCATTTTAATAAAAGTAAGGAGCCTTACCCCATGTGCACTACACTCTCAAACGTGCACGCACATACCCGGCGGAAGGACGTGAAGGAAACCCTTAAGTGCGAGAGGCTGGGAATGTGGAGTGGAATATAACCCATACACATGCAAAGATTCTGTTCCATATGCAACATGCTGGCCAAACCCGGAACGGAACAAACATGAAGAAACCCCATCGGCTTGCGATCGTAGCATGATATTTGAAATCGTGTCGAAGAGAAACCTCATCCCGAACTGCACCGTCGTCTCCTCTTGAGCGATACCGAGGCACCGAAGTTAGGAAGCGGCTTGCTCACGTCAGAAGCATGACCGAGCCAAAATCGAGCCAGAAGTGGCCCACAGTCGGTTGCTCGCCTATTTGGGGGCAATATTTATTTTGATACTTCAAACTTGTACACACATCGTCCATGGCAAAGATAGGGGGTGATGTGGCAGTCGGGAAATTTGAATGATATAGAGATGTTTGAAGGGAGTAAGAAGACGGTCTGGTACTTTCCGTCTGCGCGGCCGTCACCACGGTCAGTAAACAGACAATGGGTGCTTACAGCGATGGTGTTAACAGCCACAATGTACAATGATTCATGATGTTTGCTCCACAAAAGAGGGAGGGGGGGGATGGAAAGCTAACCTTCTTTCACCGTGGACGTGTTTAACATTTGTTCCGACGCCAGCCGACCGTTGGTTTATGTTGGCACTTGGTAGAAATATTTCATTCATCGCTAAGGAGAAACAATAAACTCAGGCTAGTGTTTGCTTTCTGTACTGTGCAAAGAACGTTTAACAATATTTATTTCAAATTTGTTCTACTGGATGTTGTATTTTCTTTTATCATAGTCTAAAGTGGATTAATATTTTAAAGCATATTTAGTTAAGTAAATGAAGAAGCCAGTAACATCTCAGGTTTTGTGTAACAAATTCATATACATATGCTTTATTTTAACGTTTTAGTGTTTATTTTAGACGTTTTATGTAGTCTTTAGCTATAGAAAAACACATAAAAAGTGAATAACGTGCTCAACAAAAAGTCCAGTTGAAGCAAGATTCCATCCTCAGCCACGCTTGATACAGGCCCTGTGCTAGGCTCTGTACATGTTATCCGACAGGACTGCTGTCGCCTTAGAGCTAGCTTCATTTTAAAATGTCAATATCGTTGGTATCTAATTTGGCTGAGTGCTAGCAGCACGTCCCGCACACAAACGGTGTGCCGTGACTAATGGATTGGAAATAAATGTTGCATAACGCGTGGAAAGCTGAAGAAGCTTTACGGACCGTTCCGGGCGTCGAGCGTCGATTCCCGTCCATAAATCAATTACAACACCCGTTTCGCATGTGTGTGTATGCGTGCACGCTGTGTGTCTGAGGGTAGACAATTGCATAATTTTGCTGTGCATAAACATTGAGCAATTCAGGTAATCTATTGAAAGAGCTTGACTAATGTAATCATGCTCGGTTGCATTGTCGCCTCATTCGCATATATGACTATGTATTTGCTGTACAAAGCATTGTATGGCGTTGCATTCTACTAGTATTCTGCTTGGTCAATTGATTGTAAGCTTACCAACAAGGGGCTGAAAAGTTGATTTATTAATGAGCGACGGTGTGGTATAATGTTTAAAGTAGATTATACCCCCACCCTGGATAATGATCTATGCGTAAAGTAATTATGTATTATGTGGCTGTGGAGGCAGTTCAGTTAAAATACATAAATGCGATTATTTATAATTGTAATTTAGTCAGCATAATTAACTTCGAAACTGTATGAATTGAATTTTAATTGTGTATATGGGTGTGAGTATTATTAATTTATATCAAGCGACCGTGAAACGCAGCAATTGATAATTGAGGGTTGATGCATTTTAGTCGTACAATGTTACTCATTGAACAAATAGAGTTTCAATAGCGGCACAGTAGCTTGTTATCGTTGATGCTTAGTGCAACAGTGAAGAAATACAATTTTTTCCTTGTTGCTTTCTTTACTACTGTGATGGTACATTTTTAATGCTAAAATGTTCGAAATGATTTAGATGATGTTGCCATTATTGTTGTGAATGGCATGCTCTGGGTGACGTCTAAAGGTTATACACGTCGTTCAGACCTAGACCTTCGACATCAAATGCGATGTACGTGCGTCTTATTAATAGTGGGAGTGCTTATCATTAAAATTAAATAATTCAACTCCAACGATGTTAAAGGTCCACACATCATCTACTAGAAGAACCTGTATCGTGATTGTTTAAGATATAAGCGTAATGTTTTGCATAGATAAAACCCGTGGCGGACTCTCGGTCTCTTGTTCCATTCGTTAACTCGTTAAATTAACTTCTATGGACTTAAAAACATTCAAGTAGCCCGTTGTAGGTTCAAGCCGTTCCCCTCGTAGCATGGACTGACTATCCGGATGCATGGTACTAAATAAGTTTCAAAAGCTTGTACTGGTCTGCACTGTTCTGTTTATATACTGTCGTGATAGTAATACGATAAATCGTCTGGAATACGATACACTTTATCATTGCTCATCAAAACTAAATTCAATCAATTTTCTGATTGCTGCATCCATCCGTAATGGTGATTTGTATTGTATAATTTCTATAAAAGACTTCAGTAACGCACGTAAGATGTCTAGACTTTACAAAAGCAAAAGGTTGTGGAATCAGAAATAGAAATGAAAGCGTGGGCCTTGAAATTGTGGAATCAAACTACACGATGTGTTTTACTATATTCATTTATAGATATAAAATAACGATATGCACAGATTCGGTAAGCTTTACTTAGGATTTTTGATTATAGCGTAATAGGTTATTGGGCTGTGAATAGTAATCCTTCCCACACACCCACACCCACATGTATGCTAATAAAACGGGATAGTGTTTCTAGCATCCAGCACACTACCGTGAATCTGTTTCCAGTGTGTCGACCGTTGTTTGGCTTCCGGTTGACTTAATCGCCCGAGCTACAGGATAACGAAACAGGTCTCGAATACCTGTTGCCATGACCCGAGACAGGCTTGGCGCTGCTCAGCATATTATAATGCCATTATGTAGTGTTTATCCAATCATACTGCTTGGAAAGCTATTTCGATCAACATCATCGTCTCATCAACAGCTCGCAACGGGTTCCATCAAGAGCCGGTTGACGATGGCCGCAAGAAATGGTCGGGAACAGGGAAAACCCTGGAGACAAAAAGCAAAAGCGGAGGGGGGGGATGGAAGGTCGAATGGAGCTTGGATGAAAAACTCATCTCGATGGCAGCACACGACGGTACCACCACAGCAACATTACATTACCCAGCACACTCATACTTACCGGCTTCGGTGGAAACGTTGATACCCCGGTCGAGGTCATAGTTGATCATGCGGTTGTTGTGGTACCAGAAAATGAATGCCGAGGCTTCCGTGCTCTGCACCACCCGGCATATCAATTTCAGCGTAGAATCAGGTGTCAGATACTTCACTTGTGGTCCAACTATTTCTGCCCGGGCCTCTGTAACGGAAAAGCGACACAACAAGGAAGAAGATGAGTTGGTTGGAGATTGAGAACGGCTCAAGAAAACAAGTTCTAGTGAATGAAGCGCAGCAGCATACCGGAAGCGCTTCGTTGGGTGATTTTTTTGTTTGCACCCTTATACGTGGAACTGAAGAGATGAAAGCTATAAATTACGAATTGGGAATAATAGCCCCAGGTGGTTATGTTGTTCGTACACTTTTTTTTAATGTGACGCCCCATTGTGTTAAGGGAAAATTATGTCGGTTTTGTTTGAAAGGCAAGGATTTACTTGGAAATGGTAATATTAGCGTGGTCGTATATACAATCCCTCGCTCCATCTGTAGGTAGGGGACAAGGATCAAAAGCCTCCCTTTTTATTAGGCAGTCAACATTGAGCGCGTTGATTCCTTTCTTTATCAGAGGGTTTGTTTTTCAGCCTTCTCTACCGACCTCCCGACGTTTTGTTACAGAAATCTTAATTCACAATCTTTTGCTCCCGTTGTGTTTGGTGCATCATAATGGCACGCGACCTCTCCACTGCGAACGCGACGCGTAACAACCTTGGGGCTTTGATTATTTCAACCAGTCAACTCTCATTTTGAATGGCTTTTGCAAGCTTGTGAAAACGACAGCAGATTGTGTTGCCGGGGTCGCAAGTCACACAAGTAGGCGCAGTGCTGAGCACAGATAATGCCAGAGCGGCTCAACCGAAATGTCCTCGGTGGCGTCTACCTACACCATCTGGTACGCCCGGAAGGCAGCATTGAATGGAGAGAGTGGCAGCAAACGGGGAGGTAAAAACGGAATGTTATCAATAAACTGATTATGGGACATAAATCCTAATTTTTACTTCTCCGTTTTTCTCGTAGGATTTTCAATTTTTATAGCCATTGCCAGCACAAGGCAACGCTTTTTTTGTCCCTTTCGAAGCTCATCGGCAATCGGTTCGATCAGAATGGTGGGCTTTTGGAAGATTTTCTTCGCTTTCACCCGGCCAGATGCCCAGCGGGGTAATGTAGTACCGATATTGGGGTGTTAAAGGGACGGCAGGGCAAAGTGTAACATCAACGAATGGAAGAATAAGAGCATCAAGCAATGGTTTGATTTTTTGAAACAAATAGTCCGCCATCATACTGAAGCTCGTTTGTTTTTTTTTGCGCACAACAAAAAATGTGTTTCAATAAAAAGAAATGTTCGAGCACGTCTGTCCAAACATTCGTTTGTGTAGGAGTTTTGGGATGGGTAGGTTATCAGCTGCAAGCTTTCAATCAAACAGTGTGAACGAAAAATTCGTTGTTTGAGATTTCTCTCGGGAGTTTGGTTCTTTTTTATTTGTTTCTAGTCTTTTTTGCACAAGTACACTAGTGGAAAGAAATTTGCTGTAAGGTTAGGTAAGGAAATCAAATAGAAGATGATATAAATTAAAATTAGTGAAATCTGGGGATTAAAAATGATATTATACCACATAAAAGCTCAAGCTTTGCCAATGACGTGACGGTATTTTCCCATGAACGATCATTTTCATTAGCAATTTTATTCACAATAACCCCTTTATACCTTTGTTTTAATGGCATCTTAACCATCACCATCCAGCTCATCATATCAACGTGAACTGCATGTGCGGTACGCGAGCGTGCGATGCATCATTATGCGATTATTTATGTTCACCGGCAAACCGACATATATGCACTCATTAGAAGCGCATCATCAACTCTGGAACTGGTGACTTAACTTTGACCACACATACACACACTAACACACACACTGAAGCCATTCGCACTTTCCATTCAGGCGCAGCTTCCCATTCAAGCACACAGCACAGCTTCAACAACAATGAGTGGCCCATTAACGTCATTGTGTCTCGGGAGCGATGGAATTGAAATGGCGCAAAAACTGAAAACAAAAAAGACCCTCCGCAGGAGTCACTTCACGGCACAAAAGACGGGAGTACAACACATGCGGGACAATGATAGAGACGATGCCACCGTGACGGTGTTGTGAACCGTGAGACGCAGCCATTTCCTATTATTTTCCTAACCACCCTCCTTTCTTTGTGGTGCCGTCTTTTCTATTCCGCTTTCCCGTGTTTTTTTTCCACTACCGCCGCAAGCAGTTGGGGACTTTGTGTAGCATTGGCTCGGTTTGGCTATCGTCACTAACGCTCTTATATTTTAGCGCAATTTTAGAGCCAGTAATCTGCACGTGCACGCTGCTGCCACGTAAGCGAAAGCGAAACGAACGAACGTTTTGAAATTTTACAAAATTGCAGTACATAAATTGTAGGTACATAGCGTCACCACACTAATAAAGGGATGTGAATTTTACAGGATTTGTTTTTTTTTCATTTCTCCGCAGAACGCTGTGGATAATAAGTCGTTAGCGGTGCTGTTTTTACATCATTGCTTTACCGCCATGTGCAACTTTCCAGCTATAAATTGAATACTAAATTAGGTGGCACACTAACCCGTTCTAATGTATGCGTCACACGAAGGAAAAGGTTGGTAAATATGATTAGTCTAGTTTTACGCTGTAAACTAATCATGCATTGCAAGTTTATTACCGTAAGTAATCATAAAATAACCACACAGACCTCCAAAATTGATCGGTTTGTCCCGCAGATGCAGGTGCTAAATAGAGGCATTCGGGGCCAAATGGTCATGGTATGCACTTGCATTATCGGCTAACAAACACATATTACACATCTTGTAATACTGACGCGTGTTAAATACGGATATACATGAATACATTGAACGTTTTATAACCTAACGTATCTTGAGGTATAAATGAATAAAAAAATCAAATTAAAGCTTAGAATTCACTCTCAGAATCACCATCATAGTTTTTGCGGTAAATAATTGCAAAACATTTCCATTTGGACTAAGTGGTCAATCCAACCCCAGGGAATAATAGTAAATTCCTCTTGATAGAAGAATTCATCAGAGGTTTTCATGAAGCACTACTGCCGTAGTCGGTCTGGGCTTGCCAAATGCCGTTAATGGACTATCAGATGATAGCGGCTATCAAGCAGTTATTAGTGTACCGAAAGCAGGATAGTCAATCTTGCGTTTTAAACGGCTGTCCGTTATGGAGTTGAAACCAGGACATATTTTTAGTTACCCGTTTAAAAATAGTACACGGATATACCATCTAAAAACCAAGAAGCATGTGTATTATGTGAACATTTAACATAATTTTAAAATGTCATGATACCAGCAGTTTGCCTGTCTTCATGTCAAATCAAGTCAACCTGCATTCAATCAGATTCAATTGGCTGGGACGATTAGACGATTGAAGTTGCGATGCATCTTGCGTCCTTCTTTGGATGTCATGTTTTGATGTACGGAAATTTTGGCGTACAGTGGAGCGCCGTTTATCCGGGTACCTTTTATCCGGTTATCCGTTTATCCGTGCTGATGAAAAATGACAGTTCAATACATGGATGACATAGCGTGCCGAGGAGGATATTTGAAATAACGGTTACCAGAGCATTTTGTCATAACAAAATACGCTATAATTCAGGCCACCTTTCAAATATTCTCATCGGAAAAACATGATGTTTATAAAACTGGCTAGGTTTTACCAAAACATAATATTAATTTCTAAAACAAACCAGGATTTTGTGATAAAATAAATACTTTGACTCATTATCCGTGTTATTCGACTATTCGCGCGAGGTCGAGTCCCGAAGAGCCCGGATAATCGGCGCTCCACTGTATATCTATGACCATTTTTCTTGATGGAATTTAAGGATTCAGTTTTTTTACAATTGATATAAGCTTAATTCTTATTTTAAAGTCTACAATAAGTGTTATTTTATGGCATCAGCACATCATGTCACATCAGCAAGTTTCAAAGATTTCTGTTTAGTGGTTTATGCAATAAGGTACACAGCAAAATCCTTGCCATGGTAATATTGTTGTTCTATGTTGTTTTAATCTTTTTAGCTGTTTATTATTCAATACAGACGGCTCCAGCCCCATTGCTTGCTATTCATATTAGCTGTTTATAAGCATACAACTTGCATCGTTAGAACGGACAAAAAGTGAATACCAATACGATATGGTTGATGGTGTAAGGTTATGATCGCACTACTGTCCCACTGTGTGCAACATATTTCGGCAAATGAAACTCATGCATCGTTCGTAATAATATCCAGCTTAATTGCAGTGGCATTTATCGTGCAATGGAATGTAAAAAAAGAATGCCCCTTTTATTGGCGTTCATTGGAATTTTATGCTGCAATATGTTGATTCGATTTTCGAAAATTACGTAGTTCATATAGCGCAACATGTACCGTATGTAAATTAGTATTCTAGGTTTTAATGTATTGTCCTTATTTTTCCGATTCAAAAATGATCTTGTTTGAATTTAATGTGTTTCGTAGAATAAAGAAGAAGTTGAAAGGAACATTTATTTCAATTCCATGCCAGCCTTTCATACCTCTGTTTCTGCAGTATAGTTGCAGCAAACCTGTCCAAACCTGTAGTGAATGTGATTGACTTTTATAGGGAAGCATCGGACAACACACACAATCGTCTGCCTGCTGGGACACGTCCGACACATTGAAGAAAAATGCCCACCAAGCCAACCAGCCAACAATTGGAAACATTCGCCTTGGGTGAAAAAGTTCAAGCACAGTTAATTAATTTTCCACTCTATCCCAACGGCACCCATGGCCGTTGTGTATGTGTGTTGTGTAACCCTGCAATACACTTACACCACAGAGAGAAAGTGGCAATAAATTGAGGGACTATTTTCTTCGCTCCAAAAGCAATCTGTATCAGCAAGGGAGGTGTGCCTAGGGTTGGGGACAGTCCTCAAATTGGCTCGAAATTGGCCAGAACAGCGGTGACCTTATGCAGTGGTAGTAGTACAGGGTCATTTTGAAATTGGGGAGTGTGGTTTGATGGTGGAAAGTGAGTATTCATTCATTCATTCGACTACCGCAGGGAATTGATTGCATGTAGGCACTCGCTTTGCCTGGTCCCATATTATGTTTGGGGGTTTTGTTTTATTTTCATTTCACAGTTCACCAACAGTACCGTGGAAGACTTTGCTGGGCGGGTGAGGATGGGTGTGCTAATTGTTTTCGCCACACTGTTTGACCGGCTCTAAATTGCGTTTCCTATTCACCTTTGCCAGGCCGATGAAGAATGACGATGCTCTTTGTCGGGTGCTGGGTTTGTACATCTCTACTCTCCCCAGGTTTCATTCGCCTGATCGTTGTAAAGCAAAAATTAATGAATGTGTTGAAAGTAAACAACAATAATAAAACGAAACGATGGAAAAACTGTCCGAGCTTTTCTAAAGCTTTATTTTTTTACCCGGTGAATGACACCCTATGCATCATCCGCTATGGTAAAATCTGAATTTTTGTGGTTGTGATCCACTGGTACAGTGTTTGAACGTTGCTTAAATATAGAAATGAATAACGAAAAAAAAAGAAAACGATACAAAAGAACAGAATACAAAATTAAAGGTATAATTAAGTGCCTCAGCCGTTTCGTTTCGTCTTTGGCAGCAGGCAAATGAGCATGATGAGGATATTATGTTTTGTTGGACGCATCGTTCACCTTCTTCACCTTCCCTCCAAAAACGGTGTGGAAATTTATCGTTTATGAGATTTGTTCTACGAAAATGTACCTTCGTCATCATTGAGAAAAGTGAAAAAAAAAACATTCTGAGCTGCGTAATGGAAATAGAAAAGTATAATTTACTCAAACAGGGTGGCAAGGTCAGGACACTGCACGGTAGCAGTTGGAAATGGGTAAATAATGATAGTCAAAAACAGCTATGACGCAAAGCCATGATTCATTGCTGAGATTGTTCGTGGAGTGAGGTTGAATGTTCGCATACGGTGTACGGTGGGATGAGAAAGTGGACCACTGATAGGCTCAGAGCATAGTAGCTCCATATCGCAACGTTGTTTATGAAATGTCCTTCCTGTGCGTTTTGAGGTTTTACAAGTAACGGATGCCAACGGGCAGTATTCTGGAGGGGTGAAGTTTCCCTTTTTTCGGAATATCATTACAAACAAGGATTATTGTCGTAGCAATTGTTTGGTATTTGTGGCATTGGTTTCTTGAGAAGAAGGAAGAAAAACACCCTCACTTGGTTTTGGTTACAGTTTGGCAATGGTTTGGCTGGAATGGACAGTTCGCCCGAAGGAGCGTAGAGAAGTTGAGCATGTTTCCCGAAAAATCTACTATATACCCGCAAAAAAGCTGACCAAAAAGCAGTGACAGCAAAACAATTTTCCGGGCAAATAATGTCTCTATTTATCGTGTAAGTCTCCATACCCTCGTGACCAACAGACCACAATTACTTTGTGGTTTTCTCAGTAAAAAGGGCTTAGGCATTCAAGTAGCAATCTCGGAACATGATAAATGATAAAGATGATAGTATGTTTGAATTCATATAAAGTGGTTGCTGTGTGTGTAGATACACTGAAGACAAAAATATATAAAATAAGTATTTGTCCATAAATTTATAAAAGAGAAGTAAAATCGTTATGTCTAACATTATAAAAATATTACTTAGCCTTTGAGTGATTTTTAAATGGTAATTTTATTTGATATTGAATTTCCCATACACAGAGAATTATTTGGTAGGCTTTCCAATACTTGGTTTTTAACGCCAAATACTTATAAAAACACACAGAAAAAAGATTCTTCCTAAAACCTGGCTAGACATTAAACCGTATTTTTGTTTATTCCCTTTTGCCTATGTAGTTTTGTATTAGTTCTATAATTTCCCATCCTATCTTTATACATTAAGTGTATTCTATCAAGTTGTACATTTGAGCATTTTTCAGGACCCAGAGCCTTTCTGTTTAAACCAACTAGACTGATCTTTGTACTCAATTTAAGACGCTGATCATTTTCCTGATTTCTTGATCGAGAACAAATGCATGCTCATGGTTTAGTTTCAGACCGTCGTTCATATTTTTGGTCCTGACCTTGTACATGTTCTGGCTATATGGACACAAAATCGATCAGCTACTTCAACTAGTTGGTCGTTGCAAATAAATATTTGGATTTGTGCTTTATATGTGCTACAGGTTTACCAAACACTTTGTGCAGCTTAGATTATTTTTGCGGCCTTTTTCCTTCAATAGCTCCACGCTAGCGTGGTTTGGGAACAGTCTTGTCATCGATAGATCATCTTTAGCCCATTCAAACTAGGATCTTCCGTTTTGCTGTCATTCTATTTTTGTGAAAGTATGTACATAAATAAGTATAAGTATTTATGTGGGTTAGCGCGATTTTAGCTCAATTTCTTGACATCTTGTGACGTTATGCCATAATCTATCCAAATCACAAACAAGGCAGGAATATAAGAGTATCAAAAAGTATGCCAACTTCATCAGATCACATGAAATACGCTGTAAACAAAAATATTGAAAAAATCCTCATCTGAATTTGGCTAGATATGGAGTCTCCCATTCCAACTTTTCAATGTAGCTACTATCTCTTAAAACAATTGAAGGATTTTTTGTTTATTCTACCATTTAACCATTTTTAACCTTTCATCCCATCAATATGCCTAGCAGAGTCAATGAAGGTTTCATTTTGCTTTGCTACCGTTCAAAAAGCCACCCCACTTTATTGACCATCCGCTAATAGAATAAGGTCGGCGCTGGCCAAGTGGTTGGCGATTGGATGTGCAAACAATTTGCCATTTACGACAATTACGCCAGCCGTAGCATAATAACATCTTACCGCCGAGACGTAAAGTGGCGGTTTTGGCTTGCAGTTTGAAAAGCATTACTTCTGTGCCATTTCATCACCCATCTCCCGAGTGTCCGGCAGCATTCTGCTAGACAGTTCGACGAAGCATCATCAAGAGGACCCAGCACGAGGCCGTAACATCATCAACCTCCACCACCACCACCACCCGCCTGCCCTAGACCGCCACCTCTTGCTTCGGGGCACTATGCATGAGGTGGAAAATCTCCGGTGTCCCTTTTTTCGGATTTCCAAGCTGGTAGCGACGGAACTTTTCAAATTACAATATTAAAGTTTGAACAGCACCGAAATGACATTTTCCGTCCCGTTGCGTCGTATCAGCCAGAGCTCGACCGAGATAGAGAGCTTTACTTTTTCACTTGCAGTCTTGGCCGCAAAGCCGCACGCACTGTAGCATTACGGGGTAACCCTCCAAAGTGTCCTTTTTAGTAGCGGGAATTGGAGTGGATGATATTCTTAAGAGATTTGTTGTTGGCACTTGTTTTCGAGGATCGATTGTAGAACATGTAGAACTTTTCGGTGTGTTGTTGCTATTTTGCCGTTCTTGGGAATGTTGGGTTCTAAGTGTATTACGAGCTTTGCCATTTGTACGTTTGCAGTCGGCGCAAGTTTAGTTGTGTAAGATTGGATGAAAATTCTCAGAATACTTTAGAACAAAGAATGTCATTATGTATCGCTTGAAGGAATTTGTTCCCAGAATGTGGCAACTGATTGCAATAGGAGTCGTTAAACTAGACACGGTTTGTGGCTTACGGTATAAAATAACTCCTGGTTATTTAATGTGTTAGTAGATGTAACCATAGCCCAACAGATTGATGTTATTCATATGAATGCTGTTGGGTAAAATCTTATATCAAAATAACACCAACTGGAGCCATTTTGCAGAAACATGTAGCGAATCATTTGAGCATTTTTTACAGCCCAAGTCTACAAACCTTTTAGGCTTTTAACTCGCCAATTTGTCTGTAGCTAATGGAGAGCCTAAATACATTGCTGCTGCTAATTTTGGTTAAACCTGTTACAGTGTTGGATAAGAGCTAATTAATTTAGAAAACTGTTTACTGGAACATGCAATCAAAAACCGAACCTAAATTCGGCGAATAACTTTATTTTCCGAGTAGATTTTCAAGGGTTTTCAATATGAGGCTAATTATTTCGCTAATATGTGGATTCAAATTATTCTATTCGATGGAGTCCATTCGAGTCAATTATTGGAATCGGAGCTTAGTTACAAAGAGTTGAAAAATTGCTTCATGTACAATTTACAGCAGCTTTCAATCATCTGTTTGACTGATTCCACCAAAACGAGATGGCTGCTCATTTGCACCTACTAACGATCGGCGCAACAATGTAAAGTTTTTAAATTTGTCTTCAACTTCATCACATCACGCTAATGAATTGCTGAAAGTTACAGGACATAAATACCGTGCAGAGGCGGCAGCTGAAGGAGAACAGCACTGATATGGTGCTAGGGTATTGAAGATAATATAACTCCCGCACAATGAGCTTTCAATTTGAAAAATGAACAAGTGCGAAAACTTGAAGCTGTGAGTAAATTCATGCCACGTGATGACAGTTTTGGATCACTTTTACTCTGTTCGTACGGTACGCGCGGCTTGGTTCATCACTCACTGCCGCTGTGTCTACCACGTGCGCCTCGTGCACGGGAGAGAGCTGGTCGGGGTAGTTAAAATCGGGCTCGGTTCGTTATTTATTTTCTACTTTAAGGAAAGAAATTTTGCTCCACACTTTCCTGTGCGCTTGAGCAAAAAAGAAAGACCCACAAAAGGATAGCAAAACCTAAAGGAGCGGGAAAAACTTTACTCGCACCCTGACAAAGTGTGTGTGTGAGTGTTTTACTGTGTTGCCGGCACTGCAATGAGTTCCTTACAAAGAGGTGAAACTTTGCAAACTTGCCTCGTTCGCACAACAAATATGAAGTGCCATCAATCTAACCACCAACCACCTACACACACACACACGGACCTTGCTGGAGCGGCAGACACGAGTGGAGAAAATGTGTGCGCCCAAGTTAACGAAGAAGCAAACAAGGGAAGAGGTTAGCAAAAAAGGGATCCAAATAATCGCCTCCGGTAGTCCACCATCGCCACCACCCTTCGTGGCGTGGGATGAGTTGGGTATGGGTTGCGTTTCGCTGAAGAAAGCTCTCAAAGTGCTATTAATTTCGGCTTCTGCTGGTGCTCACGTTTAACGCAAGTAAGCGTAACTGCACAGCTAGCACCTACTAGCAGACATTCGCCTCGTAGAGCATTCAAATGTAGAGTGATCAAACCTGCTGCAGTTGCTACTGTGCGTTAGGTGGGGCGAGTTTGCTGTAAGGAATATATATACATCTAGCAGGGTAAGCATCAAAACAAAGTCGAGCTACTATTTTTTGCGCCCTCTTCAAGCTATTATAAATGGACTTGAACTGGTAGTCAACACACACACACACAGAGCCAATGGCACTCGTTTTCAATTTCACCGCGCAAGTGTTGCAAGTACTGCTGATCCCCATTTATTACCACGCAAAAACCCAGCGCCCGGCCAAGACTTTGCCCTGGTCGGAAGTAATTTCGAAGCTGCTTCACTGCTACGATTCCGCATGCACACTTCTTGTAAACTTTGCCCCACTTGCTGTGAATCTTATTAATTTTTTGTCAAGCAGGAAGCAGCAAAAATCTGTTTCCTGTCTACGATCAGCTTCGGTCTGTGTCTGTGTGTGTGTTTGCGTGAGAATATTGCGCTGAGAATTCCAGTGAATTGTCCTTTCCTGATCCCACCCCGGATCGTTACGATAATCTCACCGAAGCGTACTTGCTGGCCTGCCGAAAAACACACACACACACAACCAACCGGAGCTATACGGGGAAGCGATTACGAGATCGTGCCGACTTCCGATGGCGAAACGTGACCGGACTTGGCAAGCCCACCCAGGATGCCGCTTGCCGTGATTGCCCATTTCTGACTGTTGTTTGCCGGGGTCGTCCAATTTTTGGCGAACAAAAAAAAAGGAAAAAAGCAAGCCCCGTCTTAATGAGAAATGCAGACAGCATCAGCATCCGATGCAGCAACTTGCGTGTGGATTGCGTTTGAGGGTGAATGGAAAAAGTGGATTTCAGGAGGAAAGGATTTCCAATCGCGCACAATTGTCTTCCGATTGCGGGTACACAATCAGCTCTGCCCTTGCCAACCACCAGCTGCGGATGCGAAACAAGATTGCCCATGCCACCGCCGAGGTGTGTTGCGTAAAACGTTTGATCCTCGGCCTGGTTTAGCGTTCAGGGTGACGCGTATATGACGCAACCGAACCGCACGGTATAATTTCATTTCTTGTCTGCCGTTTGCTTGCAGACATTTGTTTTTACCTGGCCGTGCCCTGAAAAAGCGATCCCAAACGCGCTTTCCACGACCGGGCAGGCATCACTCGGAAGCTCGTCACAGAGCGTTTATGTAAGAAGTGAGCCGGAAGCTCCATCATTCACGGCGAAATCAACATCCGCGTGACAATTTCAGCTTCCGGTTGATGAAAATTAACTGCCACTGCTGCTGTTGCTACTGCTGCTTACCACCACAGGGTTCGTCGTGTCCTCCGTGCGCCAGCGAAAGACGCCTCAAACGCTGAATAATACATTTTTCAGCCGCTCGTCAACATTTCAAACGCAACCATTTAATTTCCTGCTGCACTGTACGAACGCCTTTCACCGCCTGTACGGTACCCGTCCCGGGATCGAATGTGTGATAAATGGAGGGAAAATGTAAATACCAACAGCCTCCGGCCCCATGGCCAATTGATGGGCATGCTTCCCGGCAGGGAGTCTCCGACCATCGGAGTCGGCGTGACATTTTGTCACGATTTCCCACTTCCCGCAGCCGCGACTGCCAAACCGGCAATCCGGCTCATCGGTTCTTTATTTGAGTCTCTCGCACTCAAGGAGTTTGTACAGTTCACTCGCCGTGGCGGTTCGAAAGGACAGATCGACGGGGTAGGAGTAGCGCAGTTATGTAATTGAAATCAACAAGCTCCCAAACAACGGGTCTCAGCGTTTGCCGTTTAACATGCCCACAACCGTGCTCTCGTGGTTCGGGTCCTTGACAGGCTTTTGCCCACTGTAAACGGCAAAAGGATAGCGGTGAGTGCGCCCAACCACACACAGGCGACAGGCGGAAGGATCAACACATTCCGCATGATGTTCGCATGATGTTGCGTGTCTTGGAGCGTACTTATTTTTGTGCTCGTTTTATTATTCTTCCTTTGCTTTTGCGTGTGCGTTGGCAGCAGGATTTCTAAAAGTAGTAGCCATGCGAAGGAAATCAAGATGACGAATCGTGCACTTTTGGGCGGAGGGACGGAATGACAGAGGTTCACACAAATAAAATGAACATTTTCTTGGAACTGTGCGGTCTGTGGCAGCCGGCGGTGTGGAATTAGTGGTCGAGGACAGCGTCCCGCAAATGGGCTGAGATGATGGTCATCAGGTGACTGGCGCGCAAGGCTGGAAGGCTAAAGTTGAAGAAACAAGGGGGGAAAAAAAGAGAAAAACCACCCCAACAAACAAACAAACAAATGTGTGGCTCAAGGTTTTTGTAGGGAAATGTTTTCCCGAACGGCGCTTTTGGGTCGGCTAAAAGAAAAGGACAATCACCAGCACGGGACAGATTTATCGAATTAATCCCCCACCAAGCACAGCGAACGTGGGGTTGGGCGGGTTGTTGTGATGAATTAGACAACTTGCGGCATATTGGACGTGCTGTGGTCGGGGAGCTTATTATTTGTCCGTCAGACGAAATCACCTCTTCCAGTGTGTGCTGTGCATGATATCTGGCAGGAGTGGATCGGAGTGGCAATTCTATTTATTCTATTTACTCTCTTCTTACTCTTTCTAGTCAGTCGGCGAGCAATGGGAGCAATGGTGCAGGCTAATAAATTATTTCTCTAAATCAAATGAACGAAATAATTGCAACACACTTAATAGAAATCAAACGATGCTGACATTGCGAAATGCGTTTTATCTTCCAGGACACTCACCGTGAACAGTTGTGCGTTAAAATGTGCGTACACAGTCTTGCGTAATTTAACACCGGAACCACTTTCAGGACCAACAGTGTGGCACCCGATTCTTCTAGCAGTTTTCTTCTACCCGTGCCAACTCGCGAGCCAAAGCAAGCAAACCACCCACCCCATCCCGGTGGGGATATTCCGGTGTGTATGCAAGGAATGGCAGAGGAAATATTTGAAATATTCGTACCTTAGGGGGTCGGGTGACGACGCGGCGACTGCGCTTGCCGTGGCCTCAGGGGCTGTTTGCCTTTCACATGCGTAACTGGACCGGTGTGGCACAATAAAGAGCATATAAAATTGGCCATTACGGTATTACGTTACACACAGGAGAACAGGAAGAGATCGAGAGGGGAGTATGGGAACGATTTCACCCACGTTAAGTGAGGCTGCAACGCAATCCGCCTGATGATGATGGTGCGGAGTGAAGCAAAATAAAGCATAGAATTAATGGAGCCGCCTTTGCTCGGTAGGTAGATGACATTTTCACCGAAAGGTGAGTTTACTTGCACACGCCGTCCTCTAGGAAAACGGAAGGCGAAAGGTATTTTAAGCATTATTTACTTTAAAAAAGTATGATCTCTTGTTTGCTCGGATGCGTGGGTTGTGGTTGTTCTCGAGAGCCATACTTAAAATGAAACCATTTCGAACAATCAGACAAAACAGTGGAGCGAGACGATATTAATACAGCTTTTGCTGTTGTATTACACAGCTCTCATCATCCCCTCATAGTTTGGTATAATTAAATGCAGTGGGTTTTCCGTACCGATTCCAAATACAAACACACACACACGCTGCTGTTGAGGGTAATTTCCGTCGCCCAACTGGTATAGTAGGTTGCGAAAATGTCCACACTAGGGCACACCCTCCCACTCCATTTGGATGCCTTTTCACGCTGTTACACCCGGTCAAGCTGGCCCTGGCTAATTAGACGAAATGACACTATCGCAATAACGCAAAATGGAAGGCTATGGGTTCTATTTAATCGTCACCCAACGGTTGAAATCATTACGCAATGGGTTGTTTGTTTGCGGTGCACCGCACCAGTTGTCGAGGTTGTCGAGGGCCGGCTCGGTGGTGTGTGTGAGTGTGTGCTGCTTTTTGCCGTCGTGCGATTACTACAACACCGAGCCGTCAACCATCTAATAGCTACTTACCGACCACTTTCAGCTCTAAAAATATTGACGTAGGTGGGTGTGTCGACACCTGACATTCGTACAAGCCGGCGTCACGATCCTGCACGAACTTTATCTGCAGCGTCCAGTCCTGTTAGAGTGTCCGGTTCCGGGACGGGGCGTCCGCGGCAGCACAGCAACGGGACGCAATGTGGGGGGAAAAAAACATCAAAACACATGTTAGTGATACGGGAGGCGTACACAGTGGGGGGAACACTTAAGCACAACACAAACCAAGAGCACTTTTATGGGTGACACTAAAGAAGGAAAAAATGAAGCATTTTTGTACGGTACACTACCAAGCTACAGTAACCACTGGCCAAACGGCAAAGAAATAAACAGGAGCAAACTGGCCAACAACATGCAACCTACAAGCAACGGCAAAACAATAAACAACACGGGCACAATTGGCAAACCTCTGAATTTTGCAGGTGGGTAGCACTAAATCTTTCATCGCTGCTGTACGTCGTCAAGCCAACGGTGAGTAGATGATAGTCCTTTCGCCGGATCCAAGACACCTACGGGCGCAGGCATGTCCGGAAGGATGGGAAAAACGCACACAAACAAGCATCGGGGACCGGAAAGGGCGCAGCGCAGAAGTAGAAAAGGAAGAGAAGAGAAGAAATCACATTTATTCACATTGCTATGCAAAAGGGACTTTTTGTGGTTTTTGTGCTGTATGCCTGCACGGGCTGCCTTCCGGGAAAATGATAAATGCGTGCCGCGCGTCGCTTTATTACTAAACGATGAACAAAGTTTTACAACGATTTCTTGCTCGGTTGAGGTTTTCCACACGGTTCGGGATGGAGATGGAGATCCCGTTCAAAATAGGTTTGAAAATAGGTGCGGTTTTGCTAAAACCAGGAATCGGTAGGCAATGGTTAACTTGTTTGGAGTGAATATTTAGTTTTTGTCTACAGCGTTACATTCATGATTTTGTGAACTTAATTTTGTAACAAACATGTTGGTAAAGTTTCTAACAGCATTTTTCACAACAATGTTGTACGCGGAGTACAGCAACCAACTATTGCACAACGAGGACTTTTACCCGTACGGTTCCGCACGCAAAACGTTCGCGCAAAAACACAATGCGCTAGCAAATTTATTACGCACAGGAATGTTATGCACATGCACCGGGCTGCTCGCAGCGTGCGCTCTGGGTGGCACGTGCAGCAAAAGGCAGTTGCTAGTTTGGTCGACACAATAGATCACCCACTACAATGACACAGAGACGGGCGATAGTGGCGATAAGGAACACCGGAAAGCAGAAGGTTATGCATGAAGATGGCCCTTTTGGCGGTTGTTTTGTTCTGCGGAATAGTCGTCGCCCTCCGTGCCGTGAAAGGGCTGGTGAAGCCTTTCCATTTCGCTTGCAGTTTACCACGATCTGCTGCTGTTCACGGTGGGTGCTGGGTGAGTTGGCATCCTGCCGTGTGCTTTGCCGTGATACGGTCCCGTCCACAGCACGGTACAACGGTGCAGCGGATGCGAACAAATTGGGAAAAGTTTTGCAATTACACTCGCCGTACAAGTGAAGTGTTTGATGAATGCTCGAATACAGATTCCTGCCGCTTCCGGGAGTGGTTCTGGCAGAGTTGCGCACAAACCAGCAGCTTCCCTTCCTGATGTGTCATCGCTGCAAAGAGGAATCAAGAGTTCGTACTACATCCATCAATAGTGTCAGCACAGGGAGCTACATGACAGACATCATGATTTTGGAGCGTTTGGACAATTGGACGAATGACTTTGGGCCATTTTTTCCTCCCGGTTTCGTGCTTGCTTCGGACGATTTGGTGAGGATTTGCTAAATTTCATTCAAATACTCGTAAATTGGACTTTTTGTTGTTGTTGTTGTTGTTACGGAACTTTTATCACGATTGCATTGTGGGACCATTGTCTGTCAGTTTCGATATCCTGGCAGGATACTAGTACCGATGTTAACCGTGGTTTGGTCGATCCGTGGAGCTGCAAACAAAACCGAAACGCTCACTTTCTTTATTTTGCAAGCTAAAATTCAAACAGCACGAGCTGGGATGCAGTTTGACAGTTTGGAAGTTTTATTTATTCATTCCATTCGTGCACGGATCACGGATCCGATTGCAGATGAACCGCCACCCAAGAAGCTGGCTATCCCTTGCAACCGTTCATGGCACGGACGTCGCAACGTTGCGTTGTATTATTCTGTTTGAGCGGGCGGGCAATGAAAGAGCAGCTTTTGTACTGTTTAGCCAAAATGGAAACGTTTTGATCCAGACAGCATGGTAACGGTTACGAATGAAGTTATCCTCATCTGTGGTGCTCTAAGCATCGACGATAAGCATCGGTGCATGAGCGGGCCAATTCGAAATTGTCTTTAAGGGGAAATTGCAAAACGTTAACGGAAGCAACTATGAAACGGTTTGTAGTGTGCTGTTCGCTGTTGAGCTTTTTGCAATTACACAGTAGTAAGAGTAATACATCGTTGATCACAACTACTGATTCCTTTTGCTCTATTGTTTGGTATATCTGATTTAAAGCTACTTTGTACGACGCTTTAAAATATGTGACCTATTCGTTTATTTCTCAACCAATGAAGGGAGTTTAGTTTTTTCATCTAATTTGTGCTCCTTATTCGTCTCTCACTTGCTCAGCGTTTACGGCGGCTGGACTGATGGAAAAAGCTTTGCGCTGAAAATATTATCTGAATAGTAGGTGCTATTAGCATGATAAATAGTACACCGTGTAAGAAACCATCAAACCAAGATAGGCCGGGATTTTCTTCTTGCAGCCGTTTATTTTACGGTCACCGGATAAACATTCTTTACCTGGTCACAGATTTTAGCCCACCGAGCCAACAGTGACGAGCATTTCTTCGCCAGAGCAAAATCTATGGCACTTTAAACATTCAGGCCATCGTCTTCCCGTCTACCTTCTCAATCAGTAGTTCGGCAAAGGTGGAAAGCGTTTGGCCAAGGTGAGCCTTACAGGGCAGGGCAAGCGTAAATCCTGGTTTATTACACGGGAATAGAGCAGGTGGGAATTAGCATTCCGGTCACGAACTCATGCACGAGGTCCGCGTGTTCGCCATTTTATCTATCGGCTGTCCGGTTTTGCTAAACTCCTACCGATCACATTTTCTGTAATGACCCATTTTCGATCATTTGATGGTTGTTTGAGACTCTGAGCTAGCAGCTACACTGACACACGGCGACGTTGTCTGGGACTAAGTTTGTGTGTGTGTGTTTTTGTTACCGTGGGGGATTGGAAAGTTGCTGTTTTTTTCTTACACGGCAAAAAACACACACAGTCGAAGCGGCTTGAACATAACATAACCTACATCTTCTTGCCGGAAATTTTTGTTCGGTTTAAGGTTGGCTGCCGTTTCACGTTGAACACGTTTTGTGAGATAAATTATTTGGAAGACTGCTTTAATCGATCATCTAGTCACATATAATGCAATGTTTCTTTTTTCCTACTCAACAAATAATAAATTAATTTTAGAAAATCTTTTTCACTAGAAATTTGGTTTGGTCGCTTTTGCTTTATCAAAAGTGGAAAGATTGCATAAAACATTGAAACACATTGTACCTTTGACTGCGATGGCTATCAGATTTAATGCACACTATGACTCTTTTGACTGGAATTCCCTAAGTTAACCTGTTTTTATTGCTGTGATACTCTTTGTTATTTATTTTGTGCTGATGTTACATTGTACTGTGATGCTTTTTGTTATTATAAGTTTAGTTTATAAGATCAGTGATAAGGCCAATGATGGCCGATCGCTTAACATTTACAAATAAACAAATAAACATTGATGTATGGTTGAGTGTACTGACAAAAAGATCTATTCTAGATTTTTAATTTTGAAAGGTTTTGAAGGCTTGTCGATTGTAACCATTGAAATGTTTAAAATGTCCTGTATCATTTTTTCTTTTAAAATTGTTGACTCCTCAACCAAAACATAGATATTCATATTTGTACACAAACTGAACTAAAAAAAATCTGTATCATCGGCTCATGCAATTAATTCACGAATAGTTATACAAGATGTAGTTTTTCAAGAAGTGGGATGGAAATCGAGCTCAACTGGCTTCAATATCTGCCCGTTAGAAGACATATCGTACGAGGCATTTAATAATTCATTAATGGCCAATATTCTTAGTACCAAACGGTTATTTGATAATTTAAAATTTAATTAGCAAAATAATCACAAATTCTTATTTAAACGACGTTGAAGGCGGCTATATCTTCATGTTACTGACCCTTATAACTCATTTTATTAGTTTCTAAAGAAATCTTGGATGATGTTTGTGAAATATTGCACTGACTACACTTCATATCTTTCAATTTTGTGTCAAAATAAGGATCGAATAATCGAATAAGGAAATAAATATAAAACACTATGAAATTAATAAAAAAAATATAAATATTATTAGATAATCTTAATTAATAATTTAAAACATTTTGAAATATAACATATTTGGAACGAGAAAGAAAACTGCAAAACATTCGTCCTAAGTAATTTTTTTTAAAATACATTTAATTTGCTTCATTTAACAGGTGACATGTATTGCATAAAACTCCCACATTGGAGTTTTTTTCTATTATTGACTCTCTCTTCCAAACATTCAAATGTGAAATCGATACAAACGACGCTTAACACAACCCCAAAGTGCTTTTCAATACCGTTTCTCTTCGAGTGTACGCCCACCAACAATCCTTGCCAGTGCCGGACATAACAACAACCTCGCACTGCAAACACCGGAAATGGACCCATTTGTAACGTCAAAACCGAGCCATTCTACACCACAACCATTCCCTCCCTACGCCCTCGCTTCACCCTCACCACTTACCACACCCTCGCCGATGTGATGGATCCTGCAGGGGACGTGTGCCGTGCTGCCTATCTGCGACGTCACCAGCGTGTAGTTCTCGGTCCCGAACTGCATCGGCATTTTGTAGTACTTGAGCAGTTCCTCGCTGTCGCTGCCCTGCTCAAAGTAGTTCGATAGTCCGGGACCGGATTCACCACTTTCTCCGTCACCCTTGCCTGGTGTGTGGCTGCCGCCCCGGTGTCCATGGGTTTGTTGTTTGTCGAGCGCGTTCGTGTTGCTACCGGCTGTACTCTTGTCCGGCGTGTGGGGTGAGAGCAGGAAAAATGCTGTCCTAAGTATCATATCGCTGCGGTCGATCAATGACGCCATTCCTAGCGAGAATGGTGAGAACAGGCAGAATTGTAAATAAAAAAGCACATGACAGTGGTGTATAGAGATATATGGGTACTATAACTTCGATCAACAAAAAATCTGGGTTGAAAATGCGTTATATGCGCTTCGACAACGAAGCTTGATTGAAATGTAATTCATAGCTAGGACTTCGTGTTGTTTTCGGCTTGTTCATTCTTTATTACCTTAAGTATTACGTTACAAATTGTAAATTAATTAGTAAAATGACGCAAAACATACCAAAATATATCATCAAATAACGAATCTCAAACGTTCTCTAAAAGTTCTATTTCTGGTAATAAAATCAAATTACTGTGTGTAGCTGAATTGCAACCTTACCCCCGGGTCTATGAACATGTTGCGGCAACATTTGTTCAATGGCAACATTTCTAGATTTTTCTGTTTATTTCAATAATTGTGCACGTATTTGCTCACAAAAACATTTTAAAATTAAGCTGAAATTATTTTCCAACCGTTTTCGTTTGCAAACAACTACGAAAATGTTCCTGCAATAAATACACATGAAACAAATCGATTTGTTTCTCTTGCAACAAAAATATTCCAGGAACATGAGTTAGACAGTTCGTCCATACGATTTGGCAACAAATGTTCCCGCAACATTTTCATGGACCCGGGCCTTAAAAATAGAATAAGTTATTCTGTGTACGCTAAAATTAAGTTTCTCCAGTATCTGGGGTGCATCTATTTTACCGCAGAGCACGCCAGCAATGAAAAGTTGTTGAGCATTTCTCCACCTAATTTCAAGAGTTGCGAGGCCTAAAAGAGTACAGCGTGAATGATAGAAATGCTGTGCATCATGATCCCTCCATTGAAGACAACGTATGGCGTAACGCGTAAATTATCTTTGTATTTGCTCAATCCGCTGCTTCCATGTTTCGACATACGGACAAGACACGAAGGTGCCGTACTATAAAATTGGCCTAACTAGTCTACAATATAGGGATTTGATGCAGTTAGGATCATCAAAGTCCCTAAAAACCAGAAGAAGTCTCCTCGTGGTCTGCTGAATGGTCTCCTCGTGGTGTACTGAAAATTTGAGCCTACTTTCTAGAATAACGCCTAGGTCGCGTGCCTCAGTTTTTCGTTGCAAAATTTGTCCATGGATTGTAAAATTTCTTAAAATAAGAAGAAGCGCACGAGTGAAGGACACAACAGAGCGTGTTTTGACGCATACACAGCTTGTTACGATCACACCACGAACTAAACGAATCTATGGCAGTTTTCAAGTGGGTTGAATCTTTTGTGGAGGCATACAATATGATATCATCCGCATACATCAATATTTTCACATCATCGTTAATGTATAACAAAAACAGTAACGGCCCAAGGTTGCTAGCCTGAGGCACATCGGACGTACTAGCGAATGAATTAGAAATTGTCTGTTGAAATTCATGTTTCATAACGAAATGATCATATATCAATAATGATGATATTATGGTTTATAGTTTATGTATAACTTTCAAGTAATACCCATCAAAATTGGCAAGAGTTCAATCATCAAAATGAAATAGAACCGAAACTCGAAGTAAGGTCTACCCAGGACATATTTGTTTGCTGCTGCAAAAATCGATTTTGTCAAATTGTCTATTGCTGGCAGAGCAGCAGACTAAATATTAATAATGTTGTGCACGATTTTTTTTTCCATTTACTTAAAATAAACGATGACAAAAATGTAGACAAGAGTTTACAATCAATCAAATATGAGCGTTTTAAGAACATCAATCTAAATCAAATGACATAAAGTTGTCTGATCTCAGATTATGAGAATTCGCTTTACATCCGCTGGCAAAGCACTTTGAAGCTTTCAATCAAAACGACGGAGAATTAAACAAAAATAAAAGAAAAAGAAATATTGATGTAATCGCCTTACTTTACGATCGAAGAAGACTTCCAAGGTTTCTGCGGTAGCATTATTACTTTTGTTCCCTATTATTCATTATTCTACAAACCATTTTCACATAAGAAACGGTCTGAGTAATGGAGGCAAATAATAACTTTGTGTGTGTGTGTGTGTGTGTGCTTTCTTTCTCTTGACATATTTCGTGACACTGACACACACACACACAAGCCGTTAATTAGGCGTGACAAAATTGAATTGTGCAGAGTGCGCAAATATAGCGCGCCAACCGGGAACAGTAATGCGCGCGAAGGTGCGAAAAATACCATTGCCTGGAACTAATTCATCTTCCGTTTTAGCACATCGTGACGTACGGATGGCATTGCGATTCGCCAGCAAATTGGCTAGCATTATTAACTTTTGTGAGTGTGTTCCTTTTTTAAGAGGATGAAAAATCACCTCCCGCCAAGAGTGCGTAAATAAGACTTTCCAGTGAGTGCTTGCGTCGTCGTCGTCGGGATTTGATGATCGTTAGAAAATGAATGTGTGGCACAAATGTAAACGAAAGGTGACGTCAGTTTGTGGTGCTTAGGTTCGTACCGCAGCAGGAAGTGTGTGTGTATGTTTAGCGAGCGACGTAAAAGACTGGGAGACAAAGCCGGCAACCTGTCCTTAAACTGTACCAACCAACCTACCGTTACAGACCCTCGCACCGAACCTCGATCCGTGCAGCGAACGGCCGGTGAAATGTACAGTCTAGAATTTATTGCTTTACAGTCAATTAAGTTCAAGCTGGCATTCCGTACCTTGGCTCGGTGCGTTTAGTATGGCGCTGGGACTGAGGCTAAGGCATGGGTCCAGGAATGGACATATTTTCCGCCCTTATTATGGTTCGGGTAACGCCTTTCTTAAACAGCATGCATGATGCTTCTTGGCCACACATCGCAAACGGAATGCCCGGAAATGGGCTCCTTTTTTCCTTTCTCTTACTCACTCCCTCTCTCTCTCTCTCTCTCACTCGCTTTTGTTTGCGTGTCGCGTTCTGGGCCATTCGGAAGCTGAAGTCGAATGGGGAAAACAAATATAAATTGTTGTCGGATGTGGATCAGCGAGTGGTATGTGAGTTATTGTTTTGTGCGAGCGCACACTGTAGTGTGTAGTGATGCCGATTGTTGTGTGCACTATATGGAACATTGCTGCACGTTCGCGCTGTACCCGTCAGCATTGCTGTAGCAGCCCGGGACAAGCATCCTATAATCGTCTTCGTGACACCATTTTTCACATTTATCCCACATCGCTCGGTTTTGTCTGTGGGAGGTATCGCCGGTCCGGGGGAGGGGGAAGCCGATCTTTGCTGCACCGGTCCCAGTACTGGGGCGTTTAGTGCTGTGCGTCTTCGAGCTTGAGAAAGCTTATAATTTATTCCCTGCTCGAGCAGCAACATTTCATGCATAATATGTGTGCGCGTTTTGTATGCGGATGTGTGTAGCAATATCGCTGTACCCAGTGTAACGAGGGTGGCAAAATCAGCTTTTTACGAAGGAAGGAATTCAACCACACAACCACCGTAAGGGATACACGACGTTCGCCTAATAAATACGGCACAAGGCGGGGATTGGGAGTGGAAAGTGGTAGGTCCTGACAATGGGGTGGTAGCATCAGTTTGCTCCCACAAGGACGGTAGAATAATTGTTAGCAAACCATTCCGATCGAATCGAGGCGAACCGCATACCAGCTGCACAGAAGCGAGAGAAATGAAGAAAAGTCAACGCACATCCTTTGCCCGAGACCGAGGGAGCGAAGGTTGCGAGGATACCGGAAAGAAGCCGAGAAGCCTGTACAAACTGGTACGGACTGGTGACTGGCAGTCAGTAGACATCCTCCACAATCCGGGATGATGTGCCGCTGGAAGGGGGGTGAGGACGTGATAGCAGCTGCCATGGCATGGTTGGCAAACTGATATGTGTGGCATGGCATCGGTTGAATGCAAAGTGCGTCCCAGAGGGTTGCCTGCTGCCAGCTCAGCCGAGCGGATGAATTGTTGATATTTGATAAACAAATCGCAAAAACCCTTCCGGGTGAATGTATAGCGATCAAAAATAAATTTAATCGATAGCATTATGCCGCTCACTCTAGCAGCCACCTGCTTGGGTAAATAGATCGAAATAGATGGGTCGACTCTATCAACTTCACTTTGTGGTGGCACAAGCGGCAAGTGAGCAACTGGCAAGCTGGCGAGGGAGATTGGCGCGTGGTGCAGGACACTGGGTATCGATAGCAGACCGGCAGCCATGTTTGCTAATGGTCTGCGTAATGGATGCAATAGGTTGCAGTAGGTTATGTAAACTATTCCGTGTAATTGATTTCAACGACTTGTACCTTTCTTAGAGTTTACAGTCCAACGGCAGCCCCATAGCAAACAGACAGCCATTTATGTTTTATCTCACCAGCATCATCTGCATTATAGAATTTGATAGCATTCCGGCTGAATGTCATAATAATACGTTCATAATAGGGGATTCGTTGTATACAAGTGCAGGAAGGCAATAAGGTCTGCCATCGGTGGATTGTCTTGTAACGAGAGCTTTGTGCATAAAGGCTCATGCATACCGCAAAAGCACCGCAATGGAATGTTTTATTGCTGTCATAGTTTTTTTTTGTCTCGACTCTGTAGCTGAATTCTTGTTTTTCTTCATTTATTTTATGAATTGAGTTCTTTAAACAATATAAAAGAGGAAATCCAGTAGTCCATTGCCCACAACGGACGATAAAACCCCTAAGCCCTGCGGTGATCGTACAAATCAATAGTTGGTTTCAGTTCGGTGGACCTGACGGAGGGTTTTTTGTCGCTTATCGAATACAGGTATCTCTCAAATACCAGCTAGGTACTTTTCTAATCCCTCCAGCCACAATCCTGCCATTGACCGTTGCAAAATCCTCGTCCTCCAGTGAGGAGGTAAGGGTTCAGTCGGTTGAGAGAGAGAGAGAGAGAGAGAGAGAGAGAGAGAGAGCAGAAAAAATCCAAAATCTCTTCACGAAATTGTACCCTAATAATGCCACAGCTCCCGGCGGCTTGGTGTATTGGTTTGGAAAGAGAACAGGATTTGTGCTGCTGCTGCCGTTGGCAACGGCCACTGAACGGCCCGGCGCAATATATTCAATATTTACACCGGTTTATTCACATTCATTTGCAGTTCTGCCTTTGTACGATCGCGTGGATACTGCGCGAGATGTTTGAATATTTAATCCTTTATGTAATAGCGCGAAACAACTGAAAGCTTAGCGTCACAGAAGCGTCTCTTGTTTGTTTTGTGCAAAGCTTCCACACCTGCCAATGGCAAGGGGTGCTTGTTTTGATTTGATTTGAAAGCCAGTATTACGCGTTTGTGTGTGTTGCGTTTGTTTGGTTTGAACGTCAATTAGATGGTTCTTTGATGCGAATTTTGGTGGTACTGGTGTTCTGGATGCTTCGCTATATTTTCCACCTCAAAGAATATGTTAAAACTGGCTTTGTCTGAAAGATAGATATTAGCTAAATACAAAACAAAAATCAATATCTGTACTTCGAGAACATTGAATGCATCTTTCAACTATTGAATCTTACAAATTTATTGAAGATAATTGCGTGGTGCGCGCCTTTGCAATATTAAAAATAAAATAAAACTTAACATAACCTTACTTGCTATATATTAGAATACAGACATGAACATTTAAACGTGGCAACGGTAATATTGAAGTCAAAAAAGCAGTAGAACTTATTGAAAGCATTACTTATTGAGATAATTGGATCATGAGCTCCTCTGTAAGTACGGACCTGGTTTATTTTGATCAGAAAGTTCCGAGGACATAGTGCGTGGTCAGGAGCGTTTAAATTGATCTTAAGAAACTCGGGAGCATCAATTTCGCCTTTTATTAACTTTGCTACAAAAACTGCTTGTGCTTGTACATTTAAAAAGTTTTAGAAACCTTTTAGGTATTATTGTTGTTTTTCTGTAATAAATTCATGCAGGCATGGTTCAAAATTGATGATACTTGCTTTAAAAACTAATTGTAATATTTAATCATTTGAGAATCGGCAATAGATGTCCAAAAATGTGATCAGTAAAAAATAAGAAAAAAGGATCAATATCGCTTCTTGAAGAACCCATCCTTTCACACCGCAAAAAATATTGCGGATATTCCTGGGATGATACAAAAATCGTAACGGCTAAAAAACTAGCGAAACAAACGTGGAGTCAGAAATTATTACAATGCTTTATGGACATGCCATGTCAGATAAATTGATAACTGATTCCTTACGAAACAGCACTTTGACAACAACAGGGGTTTTGAAATGTTCGCTTTTGCGAAAATATCACTCAAATAGTTTGAAGAGAAATCAACTAATTGTGTGAAATTAAGAAGAACGAATAAAACAAAATAAAAAAAAAATATCGCGTGAAAATGTATGGAGCTATTTTACTATATTTAAAACATTGTATTGTATGTTTTGCGTTGGCGAACGTCAAATGCTCTCCCATCGCAAAGTCGAATGCAAAACTTTAAATAAATTTATTGTAACCAGGCTTTATCGTATCTCATCAACATAAAATTTCGTATGCGATTTCCTTCATTCCGAATGTCTTATTGTCGTGTTCAACAATGTTAAAATTACATAATGGTTGACAGTTGAAAATTGACAAATTTATGGGTTTATCAAGGGGTTATTTTCACCTGCTTTAACAAAACGTTATTTGCACTTTGAACAGTATTGTCCCATGAGAGAAACAGACAACCTCTATCACCTCACCTTGACACCTCTATCACTCGAACCATGGTGGCCAAATAAGGGAACTAACCAACTTAGAAGTGTGCGCGAACAACGAATGACACCTAGTAGCGTCTTAAATAATTAACTTTCAAATGATGTTCATGTAAAGAAATTGTCTCTCCTAGTTTTTTTCTACAGCTAGCCGAAAAAAAGGCATTTTTCATGCAAACGTTACGGGGATATTGATCTTGAGTTCTAACATACCGATCGATCCGTCATTCCATAGTCTTCTTCTGCCTGCCATTCTTCTGCCATTGCCTTCTTCAAGGCCTGCCATTCAATAGTACTCAATAATTCAAGTAATTCAATAGCAATTAAAGTAGAAAGAGTTCGTTGGCATAAAATGCTATTCTAAAAGATATTCAGTAATTTTTATACGAATAGTTTCTTCCCATCTTTCAAAATCAGTCAAAACCCATTCGCGGGCCGGATTGAATGTTGCGGCGGGCCGCATTTGGCCCGCGGGCCGGACTTTGCCGATCGCTGATTTAAACCATATGACTAGATTATTATGAAAGCCAAGCCGGTTCAGTTTCGCAAGGAGTATGTCTTATTAAGTTCCTATGCAGAATTATTCGTGATTAACGGGAACAGTTGCATAAGTTGCATGAATACAGCATGGTGTTCCGGACGGAATTAGGCCTTTGTCAGTCTTTTGAGTTCACATTAAAGGTAATAGTTCTTATACAAAAATAGCTTATCTAAGAAAGTAAAGTCGTTATGTGCAATATCTAGAATTTAAATCTATTATCAGATGTTATGTTATTAGTGATGGTTTATTAAACAAGGTATGATAAAGGATTGTTTTGGGTATGTTTTGTAATACTGATTTTATAGCAAAGAATGGCTTTATCGAACATCGTATTAGTTTTTAAAATAAAAGATTCTCCCAGATAACACTTACAAAGTATGTCAATTATGGATACATCTGTTGATCGTCCTTTTTTTCAGAGCATTTCAACATTTTACTCACACCAGCTCACTAGTACAAATACCGCCTATAAACCAATTATCATTTGTAAATTGTGGACGTATAGCTTAGGCACATACCATACGTGTCAGCTAACCTTTCATCTATTAACGTGTAAAGATATTTTGTAAAAACAATCGATTTACACAAATCGCCATAAATTCTGGCATCTGGCATTTCCCATCACCAACCGCGCGGTGCTGGTGAATGTGGAATATCCATCAAACCTGAGCATTGCGAGTCGTGCAGCACATATTTTGGCAAATAGCTGAATTGTCTGCTTCAGGAATGCATGAAATTGGTTCTAGCCACACCCTGAAAGCGGCACCCTCCCGATAAACCCGGTGAACCGTGAACCGTTGTAGCAGGGCGGCACCAACCTTCGTCAATTTGGCATTCTATTTAAGCTCCCTACGTACCTAGCTGAATGATTATTTATGAGGGATCGCTCTTAGGAGCAACCCCAGTAGATAAGCACACGCGCGTATAATGTAGCTAAAATTAAGCTTTTCTAAAATTCAGCAGACACTTCTAAAACGCCCCTCTCGATCATATTTCGTTTCGTTGGAAACTTAAACCGATGAGGGTTTCAAAGTAAGCACTTAAAACGGTTCCATTTCATTACGAACGGTTCCATGCGCCGATAGGGTCGTCTGTGTCCTACACTGTGCTTTGATTTTTCCTGTTTTTACTGCAAATCTGTTTGCTTTTTGTGCCCTCGCTACTCTTTCTACTCGCTGTCGTTTTACTGCATCATTAAGCTTTGGCAGTCATTCCCGGACGGCAGCAATTAAGTCCTATAGGCAGCCAGTAAATCACGATTGATGCGTTTTATTTTGCTTCACCATTTTTCCATGGCCAACAAAAACACGGAGCAGCACTCCCCACTGGAACACACGATGACACAGTTTTGTTAGTAGTTTTGGCTGCAGGGCGGGAGGGAGGACGGAGTAGTAAAAATAGCAAACGGGCGAGGGACAGGACGGGGAGAATTTCAATATCCTCCCATCGTTAAATGCAAATGTCCCTTCGATTCCATAAAAAAGGCTGGCCAAGAAAGATAAACTCATGCCGGTCACAGGGTCGCCTGGCGCATTTTCACTTGCTTTCTCTCGCCGGCTGAACGTTGGAGTTTCGATTTTGATGTCATTTTTTTGTTTAGCATCTTTTCAGCTGCAGTTAGTGTGTGTGTGGGGAGTTTTTGTTTGACCTTTCGATTTTTGTCATGGTGTTTTTTTCCGGGGGAGGGTCGAAATTGACTATCAAGCTTCCACCAACCATAAACGGGGTGTAATAAAGTTTTCAGATCCGTACCGTTTGCTTTGTGCTGTACTGTCCCTCTGCCGATAGGAGTAATAACATTTTGGTTGATTTTTACTCTCCCAAGAGAGGGGTGACGATTTGCAGTAGCTAAATATGTAATGCTAGTTACGAAATGTGTCCGCTCTACCATATTATGCCTATGGACTGGTGCTTATGGCTCAATCAATCAAATCTAGTGTGCTTAATAAAGAGGGAAGTTTTGATGTATGTACAAAACCTTATGTACGTGTTCCTTGTACTTATGTAAAAGTTATTGTTCTTGTGCACAGGAATTGTTCTTGTACCTTTAAACTACAACTACGGCAAGAGGTAGCTCAAACCGGATGCGAAACGTTAATTAAATTGCTTTGCATTTAAATTGGAAATTTCCACCATTTGATTAACTGCTTCTATTGTGGCGATAGTCGCACGGCAAAACACCGTTAGACCGTTGACTTGCTTTCGAAAAACATTTCGAAGTGTGCTGGGAGTGTTTAACTGATCGTTTAACATTATTCATGCAGTGTCGACTGAAAATGTATTGAATATACGTGACAGGAATTTGCATTCGGAAGGATTCCAAATCCTTCGGAATGTTTTCAAAATTCAAACTCACTGACAGAACTCATGTTGCTGTTATCCTTTTTTATATACATTAGCACTTTGCTTTAATTAATATCAATTAAACTCTGTTTATCTCATACCATAAAGCATCAAAACATCATCAGTATGTATGATACACGCTTCGTATATCGTTTCCCTCATAGTACTTACGAAACTTGCTTAGGCACGGTCTGTACAAACATGGTCTGGATTATTTCTAGCACATCCTGTCAACTTTCCCTTGACTAAATCCTCTCTTGCATCATCAAGCACAGACACACACACACCTAGTCATGTACTCTAGTCATTTGTCATAGCAATAACCGAGTACTGGGCAGCGCATCACATCCAATATGTGCGGTACGTTTTGGGCACAACAGCATTTACTGTGCGATCTGTTCCTCCTCGTCACCGACCAGCCAAGCTAAACTGTTGGCCGTGAGATAAGGCACCGAATCGGAGAAAACTATGAAACGCTCTTAACATTTATGGAGCTCCATTCTCCGAAGCGTTCTCGGGGGTTCCGTCGGCGTCCTCTCGGCCAACAACCTCCAAGGACTCGCAAAAGCCGAGCATTCAATGCTATTTATTGTGAACTGTGCGTGCTGAATGTAGACAGAACCTCGCAGGGTGATAGTGGTGGATGCTGTCGGAGTTCTTGGGGCCAAAATAAAATTCTCTTCCTCGATATTGTCCCGAAACCGGTTAGTGCTGGCTTGAGTCCGTACAGTAGGGGGTGCAGGATTTGGCCATTCCGAACGATGTCCTCGGTATGTCCTGGGAAGCCTCTATTAGATGGAAATAAATGGGCATCGGTGGCACCAGCAAAGCAAATACGAAGCAAACACTCGGTGGCGTCACTAAACACATAAAAGCGAACGACAGACAACGGGTCGAACCACTTCCCAATCCCTGCATCACTCTGCTAGTCGCTGTGCTAGCCGGCCGGCTGTGCTTACGCGGCCTATGATCCGGCTTGCGGAGAGTTATGCGTGTATTATTCATCTGAAAACTTCAACCATTTCGTGTTAATGTTTTCACAACAATCCTAAAACTCATGCGCCCCGCTTGATGGATTGCGTCTTGATAGGGTGATATTATGGTGAGCTTGTGTGAGTGCGTGTGTGTGTGAGTTGAAATGGGAATTTTATCACAGTAGATTAAAAATCACTACGGATGTGTTACTGGGCTCAGTTTCATTTGATGCAATGTGTGCTGGAATGGCAACTATGGTGTCCATTTTATGCCATGATTTATTTTAGATATAGTAAGCATAAATGTTAAACATGCTTTCCAAAACATACTGCTATGCACACCATGATGTGAAACGTTTTTAGCATAACGTATGACTAAAGCGTCCTTTTCAGTTTATTTTTGTTGCTGTGCAGCTTTTTTGCAGTGTCCGAAGAATATAACAATAGCCAACGGGCGAACGTTGGCGTGTATCTTTGGCGTGAAAAACACCAACGTTGTACAATATCCCTAGCTGATGGGACGATGGGGCGTTTTTGCTGACTCAGAGATGCGTAGGATTAGCTACCTGACCCTTTAAAGGAGAGATTTCACAATTGGGATCGATGGCATAGATGAAAGTAAAAAAAAACCAGCAAACTACCGTCACATAATATTTGCTTGATCCTTCCAACCTTTTCTAATATATTGTATTAGAAAATTAATCAAATATAAATCAATAAGGTCATCGTTGAGATGTGCAAACTTGACCTAAGGTGTTGTGGCCATTGCTCCGAACACATCATAGGACGTGGGTTTAAACCGAGCTTGTATCGACCCAGTTTTCCCAGTTTCCATAGTTAAATGATCGAATAAGTCTGACAATTTAAATAAAGATGATCTTTCGTTTTGTTCTTTGATAAGCTTTTAGCTGTATCTCGTAAAGAGCACAGTTTAAAAGTTATGTAACTTAGCTGTTAGGGAAACAATGTGAACAATTTCCGATTCAATTTTATACACTTTATCGTCTGTATAAATCACGTTGTATTCCTCTCGTAGCTTCAGCAATGTGGAATGCAAACACTCGATCGATTGATTTTCTATTCAAAACCTTTTGTGGTGACAAGAACCTACGTAGTGCTAAACTATCAGCTAAAGATAGTATTATTATTAGTTTTTAGACACAATGTATAAGCTCAGTAGTTTGAAGATTTCGCATAAAAAGTTATGCTTAAACTTGTGGTGTTACACGATACACGATATTCATCCTATCCAATAGTAATAATGATAAGATTTGGTTAAGGTAAAATGCAATACGTTGCATAGCCATCTAATTACGCACAGTTTACTTGAGGAGTGTTATTTGATTGGTATATTTTACTTATGAGAAGAATAGTAAATAAAACCATTCAAGATCCACTTATCACAAACATGTTATGGAATAAATTTAAAACTAATCTTTTTATAAAATACACCACAGTTTAGCTGCAAATTGATTTATAATCTAAAATAATTCATCATGACATATGCAAATTAGAAACTATTTGACCTATATAGTATAAGAGCTATTATTTCCATGGCAGGGAAATCTACTGTCAGAAAACAATAAATTTATTAGTAAAGACTCTTCGCAGAAGATTACAGTGGATTGCATCGGTGCAAATAACAAATCAAGGTTTTTGTGTGATACATCGAAATAGTGCTATAAAATGTCCCTCATACTGTTTGTAAATTGCAATAATGTTTTTTTTAATAAGTATTTTTAACCATCGAGCAGGATGAATCACTGTTTTCAGCACTGGAATTTATCTCAAGTGAGCATTCCACTGATAATCGTTTTCTCCGAACCGGGGCTAACAATGCCGATACCGAAACATATTTTCTACCAGCTAAATCTCAGCCGCATTCAATAAAACGCCCCCAATACCTCTGCATGAGAAACACACATTGCGTGGAGTACTTACCCGTATTGAGCTGAGGACAGCCCTGCAAAAAGTACAGCACAATAATCCACGTCCTAAACAGGCAATTCAAGTTGGTCGATATCCTCAATGGATAAACAGCGTTTATCATAATTTAGAATTTTTATGACGTGCGAGTACCGCCCAGCTGGGTGGGCAACGGAAAACAGCGGCGATGTTGTGTGTGTGAAATGAAAGCTTGAAGCTTCGGTTCGGTTCGCTTTGTTGTTGCGCAACAAAACCCTTTTTTTTCTTCTTTACGTTAAGCCGGTCGGGCTCATCCCCGCACATGAAGCCATAGGAGAAGTGTTTCTGTTATTTTGGCGTTGCTTTGTTTGTTGTTTTCGCTGCCTGTAAACTGTAGCTGTGCTTCTGGGCTTGACTACTCGCTCACCGGCGATGTGCAAATCCCAATCCTCATCAATTTGGCCGTTCTCATATCGGCATGACACTGGTTAGCTGGTGCGAAGAAATAAGAAGCTCGTGCATCTGTGCCCCGGCATCAATACCGCACGACGAAGCGTTTTTCGTTAATATCCTTGTAACGGCGGCAAGGACGTGTGAAGATTAAAAAACATGATTATGTGCTTTGGGATTTCTGTCCCCCTATGTTCTGGAAGCTGTCTGGTTGCGTAACGGCACCAGTCAGCACTGAAGACAGCGAATGAAGAACAAACGAAGCCGTATGTTTCACCCGTTCTGTGCCTTCAGTACACTTTGCGCTTCACTTTCTGAGAAGAGTCGAGGAACGCAACAAAAAATAACACACTTTTTCAACTTCACACATTCAGACACTCACACACATACACATATATACGTGGCTCCTGATGGTGGGCAGGGAATCAACACACTACAACACTTTACCACTCGCATCCACTTCACTCGCACTGTAACATCCTTGGAGATCGACAATCACTGGCAATGTCTCCACTGCCACTGTCAGCATTCCTTTTCGTTGGTCTCTGTGTGCGTGTGTATTATTAGTGGTGCTGGGCGTTGTATTATCATTTTAATTTCATATTTTTCGGCTCACTTTTTGTGCCATTTCTACGGCACCGTAGTGTGTATCCCTTTCACGCCACTGCACAAACACTCGTTCGCTCAGCGACCACCACCACCACCACAAAACACTTGCACGGTGCCCGGTCCTCTGTGGGAAAAGATAAGAGGATTATTTTCGCCTTTTATTATACAATTGATACTTGTGTTTCTCCGTCCATAATCTACCGAGTTACAATCACTTTTCGCTTTTTGAGTTGAGCAATCCGCTCCATCCTGGCTGGAGCTGCTAAGACGCAACCGTAATGCTAAGGGGTTTGGACTGACAAAAAAAGCACACACACATACAAACACCCATAGAAAACTTTCTTTTCTGGAGCACTGGTTTGGGAAGAGAAGAAGAAAAGCAAAACAAGGGAAGGAAAAGGTGGTAGGAAGCACGTACAAGGATGAATCAGGGTTGGTTCTCGCCAACGTTCGGTAGAAAAGGATACGAAGGGACATTTTTGGAGTCGCTCATATAGAGGATCGTTCGTATCATTCCCTGCTTTTGGTTGCAGTGTTTTTGAGAGTGGCAAACGATCGATAGTGTGGGGCCAGCCGACCAGCAGGCAGCTATGTCTGGGGCAAATTATTTCATTCCCCATTTGCAGCCGTTTGGGAAGGGGACATTTGGCAAGCTTTCTGGCTTCTGGGAGCAAGCAGCAGTAGACAACCAGCAGGATTAAATAGCATGCAGACAAATTGGTATGGAGCGGACGCTGTTCAAATTCGTTACTCGGGTTTGACTTGAACATGGTGATAAAAACAACCAACGACGCCACCAACGGCGGATGCAGCATGTCACCTGTTTGCTTTGGCAGATCCTGTTAATGTGTCCGTGATGAGCTTAAAGTAAACTTATATGTACGGTTGGATTCGTTAAAAAAGTAGAACTGAACCGGTTTGTTGGTGAATAGGGCAGCTGTTAAAATTAATCTAGCTTTTGTTCTATAAATAGCTGAATCACTGAAATAAATTTGCCATAAATCACTTCAAATGGTTGATTATTTCATTTTTGTATTTATTCCATTGGATAAAAGACAAAAGCTCCTTGTTGCCATACAAATGCTTAAGGGGAAAAAGATGTTTTTGTATTATACTTTTTGCATTTTTCAATCGCGTCTGGGTTCATTAGCTTCGTTCCCAGTCACTGGTGGAAAGTCCCAATCAATGGCGAAGCGCGTGGAAAGTGCATCTATAAAAAGAGCTTCTGAGAAGAGCGCATTGGCACAGTAGGCAAAAAAGGAGCTGAAAATATCTGAAGCACGGACACAACCCCGCCATCCAGTTGGAAAAGGAAAGTTTGGGGAGACAAGTAAAGAGTTAGAAAGGGGAGCGAAAGGAAGGTATGCGACATTGTATTTGATGGAAATTGAAAGATGTGTTTTGCATCGTGCCGTTGACTGTTTAAATGTGAAGTCCTTCCTAGAACTGTGTATTTTGCATTCGGTGAAATGGTGACCAAAATGTAAGGAAATGCTACCCTTTTTTTAAGAACTTTTTACTGACAATCGTGCACCCGTACCACTAGCAAATATGCTGACAAAGTATCGAATGAAAAATAATGTTAAAGGAGTGTCATACTCGGCAAAAATCGCTTTAATTCCATACCACACGGTTGCAACGAATCGTGTGTTTCAGCCTTTGACCTGACTTTGCCTCTAACATTGTATTGCATAGTTGGAACACACGCTCTCGCATTAACAAGGCACATAGCTAACAGGTAAAAAATGCGTTGTTTCATTCATAGCCTTTGTTTATTGTTGTTCGGAATACAAGGAATAAAAGGAAATGGAGGAGAATATGTTAGAATGTTGGGTATGCACTTTTTATACATTTTATGATATGCCGCCACATTTTGGTGCATAATGACAACATTTTAATCAAGCGCATTTTGTAAATGCACATTTCTTCCTAGAAACGTTGACGATCAATTGATATTTTCTATGAAAATACAGTGGAGCCTGCAGAAGACGTGTGATCGAATCGATTTTCCATTTTGTGTTTGCAAATTGTACAATATTCAAGGCAAGCACAAGGTTTTTTTGCGGGCACACCACTTACGCAGCGCATCGTTGGATAGGCATGTTGGTACATCGAAGCAATAAAATCACCCAGCCGTATCGTTTTCCCCTTAGCCGTTTTCCACTTTCATGCTCATCAAAACTAGTGAAGGTTGCTAAACCGCCCTCAGGAGTGTAATTTACGTTGATGTAGCTTTCAGCAATCGGGCTACAGACGAATCATTCTGTAGTAATTACGACCGTTCTTGGCTCTTGAAAATTACAAATCTGTGCATGTTATCTACAGTGAGCTCAAGAAGTATTCGTCTAGCTGTATATTGGACACAAAATGGTGAATTAAATGCATTTGATTCATTTGAAGAAGAAACAAATTATATCAGGTGAAGTCAATCATTATCATTTTAAATTCAATTTAAGTCAAAACGTTCCAAAACGATTTTAATAGTAACAAGAAAATAGTTTTCCCACTTAAAAGGTTTTATATTTTGATATTTATTTAAAATCAAACAATATACTATTTAATTACTTAAATGTATGCTGTTTGGAATGACTTCTTTCCTTTATTCAAACTTTATTTTGGAAGATTGGTCAAATTTTGGTGTTCGGTCTTATACACGAAAACCCTTTCCGACGCAACATGATTTTTATAAACACATTCTTTCTCTTCTGCAAAACTCACTAGCATTCTGAAGTGCTTCTGATTCTTGGGGTTTACTTGATTGTACAAACAATTATCTTTTGATTCGGTTTACTGATTGAACTATCGAATCGAATCGAGGATTTTGCAGTCATGAAATCAACCGATGATCATTTCTACTGATTATGCAGGCGTATGATAAGTTTTCTCGGCCAGCAACGAGCACAATTAAAATAAAAAATGTAGTAATTTACGAACAAACAACTAACTGCTTGATACTAACGAAGTTATCCCTTGTTAGCGGGGTGAATGCTGTTATTTTTGTCTCTTAACTACTATCTTGTGTATTTTTTTTTACAAAATAACGTATAGATTGACCGACGGTCAAACATAATCGTTCATCGAAATGGTCTCATGGTGGAAGCGTTTCCAAGTTCCCTTTTAGTGTAAAATATATTGCTTCAATGTTTTAACATGTAAAATATTCATAAAATTAGGACTAAGTACCATGTATAATAAAATGATAAATATTCGAACATTTTAATTTTTGTCAATGGGGCTTTCACGATATCATCTAGCTGTTTTATAAGGAGTTTGACACTTGTCGGTTGAAATCATGTCAACACTCCATACAAAACCACACACAAAACTAGCCTCAGAACTTCAACCTAGATTATTTCAACCTGTAAAACATGTAAACAAACGCCGATTCGTCGCAAGCTCATCAGGTTAGTTCATGCAGGAATGATTTTTTTTGCTGAAGGATAAATATTGTGTTAAGAAAGGATAACATTTTTTTATTATTATTATTTTTAAGTCACAACTTATTTCAAACAGAAAAAAAAGAACAAAACTATTTTAAAATGTATCTTTGTTTGTTTGTTTGTTTGTGAGCCGGTCTCGTAGTACAGTCGTCAACTCGTACGACTTAACAACATGCCCGTCATGGGTTCAATCCCCAAATAGACCGCGCCGCCATACGTAGGACTGACTATCCTGCTATGGGGGGGGGGAATCAATTAGTCACTGAAAGCCAAAGCCCACAAGTGGGTACAGGCAGGTCTTGACCGACATCGGTTGTTGAGCCAAAGAAGAAGAAGAGACCTTTGTTTGTACACAATTGCTGAAATCGAATATGGCGGACCGTAACTTTAACATGGATACAACCCAGAAGATGAATACTGTTCCACTGACAGGCTGAAATTTCAGTAGAACATATAGCATTAAAAAAGCATAAACCTTTTAATCCGGTTCACTATTCCGTTTGCTGCCTAACTCATGATAAACCGTAAGATTATTAACTTGTGCTTACGCAACTAAAGCCAGTTCGAATAAACAGCGTTCAGTTATTTAATGCAGACTTTAATTGGAAACTTTTACTTCAATCGGAAAGTACAATAAGCTTATCGTTCTTCGACTATCCATTGTGCAACAATGATCTATGAATACTGCGCTTATGATTTTAGGAATACCCTTTAAAAAGACGATTACTGTCTGCATTTTTAATAGAAAAGATGATAGATGCTCTTCTTTCGTTTGTTACGCAGTCAACTTTCAATGAAGCATTTTCACGATGTAGCTTGCTATCCATATTCATTTTTACATTTCAAGATTTCGATCCACTTCAATTCATTATTGAAATGCTACGTGCGATGCATTCAGCTGCTCATCAATAATATCGTTACAGTAGATGGGTTTGAAAGGACACTCACACCAACAGCAACAGCATTCCCGGATTGCTTCTCAGCAGACAAACGACGTTGCTAATCTACTGCATGCATGAACGAATTTTATCCCCTTCTCTTCTCCTCACTGACGGTCGATCCGAACCCCAAATGGAACATTCCACCGATCCGCCCAATGCGAATGGTTGGGATTTGTTTTGTAATAAAAGTGCCAGGATGTATTATAAAAGACATCAACCAGCTCGCGGAACAATCGGTCACTATAATAACCTTACGGAATAGAGAGAGAAAAAAACAACAACGACGACCCGAAGAATCGGTTGGAAACGAAACGGGAAAAGTAACTTAACTATCAATAAATCATCCATTGTGCTTTTGTGCCCGACTGCCCGACTGTGGAAAGCGGATATCCGACGGCTAGTAAATTTTCGCCGGATTTCCCCCCTGAATGGACGTGCATCGACCGGTGATGCGTAAAGTTTCGGGGCGTTGAGCGTGCTTGTTTTTAGAAGACCGCGCGACTTTGTTAAGTAATCTCTGCCACGGTTTCACTCTGGAACGGTCGTTTCTTTTCCTGTGTCGAACCAACACTCGTGTGAGTTTCGCTAAAGGATCCCGATCAGTTTGGGTTTCGTGTATCGGGTGTACCACCATTCTAGCGCTGGGTTCACATTTAGCTGACCTTTCTAATTTTGATTAACCATATCTGGCTGTTGTACAACCAACCACCAAACTTGTGATCGTCAGTGGCTCGGAACGCGCGTGCTAGCTTGATTAGCCCGGAACAATCAAGCGTGCGACGATATCTGTTACCACCGACCGTAGCGGTATCGATAACAGCAGGACCGGTACTCGCACGTGTTGTAAAACACGCGGAAATAGCGCTCATCCCGAAACGAGCATCAAGAATATAGTACATCGTGTGCTGTGATTTCGGCTAATGAAGCTAACTTTTACCACCGCACTGCCAACGTCCTGATCCGACGCAAAAGCCACGTACCGGAAGCGAACCGTTAACGAACCACCGAAAATCAATACCGGTGGTATGACGCTAAAGAGCCGGAAGGGATAAAGATTCAGGTACTAACACTAGTGTGGTCGTTTGTTTGCTCAGGTTGTACTTGCGCGTAAAAGTTAGAATAACTATAATTATATGCTAATGACTTTTCCTCTGCTGTCCAGGAGAAAGCTGGCACCGTATCGTGTAGGAGCACAGGATCAAACAGTGCCGGAAGCTTTTATTTCCATTTGCACGCCGTAGACCAAAGGCATCCCTATGATTCCATCAGACATTGGCACATTACGTTTCGCGTGCGCGTTCCGCTGCTTCACTAATGCACTAATGTGTGCGTTCCGCTGCTTCACTAATGCACCTCGCGGCAAAATCAACATTCAGCGGCACCTACAGTATTTGCTCATTTTGATGTGTAATATGCGTCATGCTGCGTTATGCACGGTAGGTTACTTCATTTCCCTCCCATGATGGATGTCATGCGTCCCCAGCAGGACTCTTGCGGGTGTCGAGCTGGCTGATGAGTAGAGACCCGCATTTACATCGACAACCAACCGACACACGATACGTGATATTTAATGATCGACTGTTATAGTGTTCATTAATGTTTGCGCTATCAGTGCGTACTGTCCCGTACTGCGGTTGCTTCCCTAACCCCCCCTAAGAAAGAGCACAAATAATGCGAACAACAATGCGTGCCAGCATCATCATCCCATCCTAGCTCACACTGCAGAGATGGGGACGTTGCAGATAGGGGCCGCGAATGACACGGTAACACGTGTCCGGGAAGAAAAGGCGACTTGGGACGCGTGCACGTAAATTCCATTACATTGATATTCGACGGAGGGAGGAGGAAGTGGTACGGGTAGCCCTCGACTCGAATGCCCGTCCCCAACCCTCTTCGTGGGTAAGCGGAGAGTTGTGCTACAAACGGTGGTAGACAACTGGCGTCCAATAAAATTAACCATTTAATTTGTTCGCCCGCATACTGTCCGGATGTGTGAATGTGTGTGTGTGTGGATTTGTGGGTGTATCTATACTTCCTGCATGTCACAATGTCCTTTCCTGCTGAGTGGTGGTCATGGTGGTTGGGAGTGTTTCGTTGGCGAAGTTAGAACTAGTAAATTGGTGCCAGTGACACAATTCTATTAGGACAAATTTAATTTACACACACGCATTCAGCGATTCTAGTTTGCTGGATAGTAGAACTAACCCTTGCGCACCATTGTGGTGATAGTGGAGATACGTGTTTTGCTTACTCTTATCAAAGCATGATAGTAAAGCAAAATCCAATGCTTTATGAAAATGGATACTATCACGATAAGGAGAATACACTTGTAACATCATTAATTAACATTTTCATTTATGGATTAAATCTATACAATTACTATACACCTACTCAGTACCAGTATGTGAAAGCTTCTTAAAATTTAAATAGCGAAGAACATCCGCACTCAAGGGTTGCTTCCAATGCCGGCGGCCCAGTTGGTCGCAGTTTCTTCCTACACGACACGTTTCCTCGCCGGATTTGCAATTGCATTACGAACGCTTTGCGTGTGCGGAAGAGCGAAACCATGTCGTTGGGTTTTTTTCTTCTGTTCGCTCCTTTTTTGCTGCTCCGGCTGTCTACCATTGGTTAATGTCTGATGGGAAGCTTTCTAAAAGATAAGCAGGCTTATCGCCAAGTCGGATGAGTGGTAACACGATGGAGGCAATGCTGAAGTTGAAACGATTTCGGTGAAAGTTGAGGAGATTGTTAGCCGTAGATAATTGGTGTGGCAGCTTTTTTTTGATCGCCTGCGTTGAGCTGCTTATAAAAATGTCTGCTCATGGTGTATTAAAGTGGATTAAAAAAAGGCAAAAGCATTTTTAATGCGATGATAATATGTTTTATGTTATTTAAAAAATCACAGTAATTAGTACGCAACGGTTGCGTACGCATTAACAAAGGTACAACCACGTTTTACACCATCGCTGTATCGCTTCCCTATCCCGTAGCTTAAAGCACACAGCTGTGTTTAAGCACTTTGTTGCGAAATAATGTTTGAACTGCACGAACAGTATCACACCCGTCCATTTACACCACCGAGCAGTCGGGTTTCTTTTGCCGGGGCAATCAAGTCGGCAACAAGTACGACTTATTAAATTTTCATCTCCATCTGCCTGGCTCAAAGGTACCAGCCTCAGTCGCTAATCATCAAACACGGCTCGGTCGAGCCGCTCCAGGCGCTTCAGAGTGCCGCAAGTGGATGGGTCAACTCGTAAAAGTTAACGAGGGATTGGATCATTTGTTTAAGCACAAACCCACGGATACGGCAGGCTAGTTACGTGCCAGGTGGTGCAAATGATCATGAATTCGAACGATCCTCTTTAGGAAGGTGCTTTGTAGCTCGTAGCGATAAATCCTTCCCTAACATACAGCGCACCTCCGTTGCACTTCATCCCTTCTTCACGGCAGCGTTTGCTTCAGGAGCATTTGAGATTGCGGGAGAGATAGTCGGGAAAGAAAATCGATAGTATGATTAGAGGAACTTAAACAATGTATGGGTGAAAGTTTTATCCGATCGTCGTTTTGCACATTATCTTGTGCGAGCTAAGCTGTATGCTCGAGTAAGCCAATCATGCCGAAACTCGCCGCTCCCAACTCGTGGGCTGACCTGAATAATTTTTAATGAGTCTGCAGATTTATAATTGATCGTCCATCATATGGGGTTGGGTGTTGCGAAACTGTTGCTTTACTTTTTGTCTGGGGGAAAAACAATACCATTTGAACAATTTTATCCCCTTTCACTCTCTTTATACATCATCGTACTTTTTTTTGAACTGCTGCACAGATTGTGCTTTCCCAATGTGCTTCCCCTGCTTGATTGTAGAGGATGTGCTGTAGGTTCAACATTGTTCGTTGCGAAAAAGTTTTCTTATAAATTTTGGTAACGACCTCTGGGAACACCAGCAAAAGTAGCAACTCACCGGCCCTTTATCGGCACATATTAATAAATCGGGTTTCTGTGCGTCTGTGCGTAGATACACATATTTGTGCTCTGTGATAGGATCGTAGTAAATTGATTCCTTTTATTGGGTACCATCAAACAATTTGGAAAAATATGTATGTGTCGTTTGTCTGTCTGTCACATATTTTATTTGTTTTGTAGTTTGTTTTCATAATAGCAAAATAAATTTACTATAGTTTGAAATGTATTGTAGCAGATTTACTGCTAACAAGATTCACTGCTAACAGTAGGTCACATCTAACTTAGCATTGCCAAAAGCCAGGTAAAAAGACGTTAACCACCAGAAGCGCAAGCGCATAGCCAGCAGCCAGGTAAAGAAACGTTAAACACCAGAAGCGTAAACGTTCTCGTGTTTTACCCCAGAACATAAATAAGGAAAACGCGCCACAGATAAGCAATTAAACTTCCGTAAAACCCAGGCATAAACAGGAAAACGTTCGCTGCATCCACAATGCACGGATAGTTGATAAAACACAGGCACACTAGGTATAATTTAAGAAACACCTGTAAAAAACCCAAAACCGGAAAACCAAACGAAATCTCACATTTGACAAACATCTGGTTGCCAAATGTGTCACAACTTTCACACCATCTTTCTTATAAATAAAGCTCGAACTGATGGCGAAGTCAGTTCACCTTCCATAGACACGTAGATCACTCGTGTTCTGGTGCATCTCACCAATTTGCAGATTCCGCCTAAGGCTCTGCCCAATTTGATAATCACTTTTGGTTATCAGCTGTTCAGTCAGTTGACTGATCAGCATTACCCTCATCTAAATAAAGTGCACGTTTGCACTAGTTCCACCCAACTTCTCCCACGGTGTCCGATTCCGCCTCGGTCATCAACTCGACGCGCAAGGTCGATCCAGTCCGCGATTCCGCCGACGTAAGCAAGTGCTTCTTTTCGAACTTAGCGTAAGTGTGAACAGGTTGACGTAACCGATACGCGGCAAATGTGTATACATTTTGGTGTCGCGTTCCGTACGATCCCCTTCCTCGTCCCACACCCTTTCACTGCGCTCCGCGCATTGACTCACCGAAACGGTTTGAGAAGCGCGGCCGAACTTACCACAGTATGAAATGTATAAACACAACCACAAATTATACAGCGTTAAACTGCGCAGTGGACACAAATATCGGGATAAAAATGTGTTGTTAATATCTATTTGAAATAGTTAAAATATTAAGATCTTCTTATTTTCTATTGTAGAAATGTGGTACAGTAAATTAGCTGTTCTATTTGTACATTACGAGAGAAATGTGAATTATCATTCTTTTAAAAAAGCATAAGAGAGTGAATTTATTTTGCTATTTTTATGTTGTAAGACGTTTCAAAGACTAATATTTCTCTAAAATCAGTTTCAAACAAAATCATAAGCGAAATCAAACCACAAACAAAAATCGTATAACTGCAAAGGCCGGGGTATATTGTCCGTACTATAATATATATTGTCCGTATATTGTCCATAGTATAATTTCAATTTTCACTAGCGCATCTGGCGCAAATAATATTTATTTTGAGAACCAGTACGAACATTTCATCGATGACCAAAAAAAGTGTCCCTCAGCCGCCGTCAGATGCGCTAGCGAAAATCTAAATTACACTAGCGAGTACGGACAATGTACATCGGCCTTAACACTAGTATTTAACGATATATGCCATGTATTATGTAACATCTAAAGTTGCGAAAAGTGCATCCAGTGATGCAAAATGTCACTGGCAATGTCACTGGCAATCTCATAAAAAAATCTGACTGAAACAAAATGTCAGTCATCGTGCTCAATTGTGATAATCTGAGGAGATGCTGAAACAGTTAGTGTGACCATCCCACGCTTGGTGACATTTTTGTGACCAGCTCTTGGTCAATCACTTGGTCGCAATGTTTTCTTTCGCCACCCAACGGACGGCTTTGACCTATTCCAACTAACAAAATCAAAATGCTTTTTCCCGTTCTGACCAATATAGCAGACCGAGCGAAATATTGCTGATTTAGTTGCATGGGACCGCTCGCAAGGGTGATCATTGAGATCATCACTGCCAGAAAAAAATGAAACTAGGAAAAAATACTGCTTTCTTTTACCTAAATGTGAAGAATTTGAAACATTCTTTAAGTTTTTTTTCCTTGCAATAAACGGGTTTAGAAGTCAAATTTTTGGAATTTTCTAGAATAACAGTACCTACTTTAAAGCAAAAATATCCGTGACACTCAAAGCTAAAAAAATCAAGAATTTTCATCCTAGTTTGGAAGTAGACTGAGCACTGTTTTAACTCAGTATGTTGTTATTTTGTTGTTGATAATGATTTAAATTTTAATCAAAAAAAAATGTTGGCGGTATCCATTTTTGTGGTTTTAAACATTTATTACATGATCACTAGCGTTACTTTACGTAATTATCAAAAGCGTTACTTCCAAATACAGGGTTTCAAACTATTTAAGGGAAAAGTTCAATCACGTAGGAGAATTTTGCAAATCAGTAGGAGAATGTTGCAAGCATGCTGTGGAAATTTGCAATCATATAGGGAAGTGTTGCAACCGACAAGGGGAATTTTTGCAAGTGTACTGTGGAGCTGTCATCAGACTATGGGTGCCGCTGTACACATCTCAATATATCATTTATTTAACTTATTTATCATGTTTAATTATGACAGGACAAGATTTATTCAGTTTATCATGTGTACAAATGAATGCCACACGAAAACAACTCCAAATAATGTTTTTAGAAAAACATCATCGGTATCAATTCAAAGCTTTTTACACCGGCACCCACCGTCTGCCGACAGCTCCACAGTATTGCTTGCAAAATTCCCCTTGTCGGTTGCAACATTCCCCTATATGATTGCAAACTTCCACGGCTTGCATGCAACATTCCCCTACCAATTTGCAACATTCCTTTAAGTGATTAAACTATTCCCTTATATCATTCGAAACCCTGTAAGGGAACCTAAAACATTTTTTAGAAATATGTTACAAAAACTTATCAAAAACTAGTAAAAAACAACAAACGTGAGACCGATGATTAATAACTAAATCAATCACTCAATCAATCGAAGGAGGGAATTGCTATAAGAAATGATTAGGAGAACCGCAAAGTTTGGTAATAACTTCGCACAATGTTTTGTTTTATGCTCAATGCCACAATCACACCTGTACTGAGCATAGAAAAAAGGGAATAAAGTTTCGATTGACAATATCAAACGAAATTATTGGCCTACACATACACACATACACATGCAACTCGCACGCCTAATGAAGGTTGAATTTATTCCAAAACCGTGCCCTTTGCAGAAGGGAATAAAATTTTCCTCGACAAATTGTGTTCCCAAGTTTACAGCAACGCTTTGTACTGCTCAAACAAAACGATAAAGAAAAGAAACAGCAACTGAAATGCCGCGACTCAGTTTCTTGCAAACCTTGTTAGCAAAACTTTTATCCCTGCTTCAAACATTGTAACAAGTTACTCCGGCATAAAGAAAATCAGGATCCCACTTTCCCGGGGTACAACTCCTTTGTTTCCCCCATGGGGCCTTTTCTTCGTTGTAATGGCAGTGTTCCCGCGGGCCCTACACTTTGCCGCTGAAGTGGTCGTAAATTTCACTCACTTGCAAAAGAACCAAAAAAAAAAAGGAGAAAAGAAATCGAAGAGTAAAACTGCCACGATCAAAAGGATTGCGCCCCGGTAGTCGGTCGCAGACTGGACTGGGCCAAGAGTTGGAGAGCAATTGTGGGAAGAATAAATTATGATCGGTTATGGCAAGGAATGCGTTGATCAATATCGCCCTTTTCCGTTTAATAATTACATCAGGAAGCGCGACTTCTTCCTGCCGTTGCGCGATTTCCATTTCGCGAGAATGCGACCCGGTGGATTGTGTGTCATCGGGCTGGCGTGGTTTGCGGGAGGAATTTTGAGCCGCCTCTAAATCTAGCACCCCGAAAACCATCACACAGCAAACAGACGCTCTGGACCGGAAAGGCGCAAATTTAATTTCCTCTAATCAAATGAAGATAGATATTCGTCCTAAAAATGTGCGGGGAAGATTTTCACCAAAAACCAAACTCCCGCATTGCCGAGGGAGAGTGGTGGTGATGGTGGCGGCAGTACCGGCGTCGGTACCGGCACCGGATACGTACCGTCGTCTCGTGCGGTAGCATAATTCCGGAGCAATATTTATTAACAATCAAGAAAATATTCACGCTCGCTCCCGCGCGGTACTTGAAAGCGGCGCGTCCATTAAGCAACCCAGCGAAGCATCCATCATGCAAACGCACACCGAGGGCAGGACGCTTACGCTTAATGCTGCTGCCGAAGGTATCGCACCAATGTGCAGAAGAATGTCGATATTAGGCGTCTGCGAATCTCCATCCAAATCTAGCCTCACCAGACAAACCCCAGTGCCTGCAGGAGAAGGTCCCGGTCCCGGTCGGAAGAGGAAGAGGAACACCGCCGCTTCCGGTGGTAATGGTTCGTTACGGGTGACGCTGCTCCTCGGGCCGTCGCCCAAGTTTATTATGTATTCATAATGTAAATCAAGTAAAGGAGCACGAAAGCCTCCGGGGTAGCGAAGAAGCTTCACCATCCGGAGGCGGCATCGACCAACGGAAACAGAATAACTCAAAAGGATGATTATTGAATTTGCTGTTGCTTTCTTTGGTTGTCGCCAGGGTTTTTTCTTTTGCTTGTTTCGGTTTGCGTCTACCATTCACATCCATTGCATCCGGGACGGGAAAGATAAACAAAGGCGAAAAGGAAACACAAGAAAAACCTTACGATAGGGGATTTATGGATGTGCAAGAAATAAAAAAATGGATGAAAAGATTGACCTTTAAGCGGGTCAGTAACGAGCCATACAACGACAAGAAATGTCTTGAAGTGAATCTAGTTAGAAAAGTTACGTTCACTGGCACTGGTCGGTCGGTCACTCGTATGGGACAGTGTCTTTCACTACCACTACAATCACCCAGCAATGGTTCTAACATTTGATTTCGGAACTTAAACCACCACACGATGACTGCAGCACGCAATGAATCCATGAAAGCGTGAGGTGAAAAGCGACAAAACAAGTCTTGCTTCCTGTCACTTTGAATAAGTTAACTACTCAGTAACTACACTCTCTAGTCGTACCGTCTGGTGCAGAGCCGTCGCACATACAGCGAAAGTAACAAACCACTAAAACCACACCATACACACAACCGCACACACGAGCGCACAAAACTCCAAACAATCTAGAAGCGCAACCAACAGACTAACGATCACTGACGTTTATCTAGGGACGGCCCGCTCCAAGGATCGCCGGAAGTACGTCCTTCACTTTTATGTGTGCTAGCGTTTATGTGTATATGTGTGTGTGTGTGTTTGGTTGGTATGGTTTGGGTCAAACTGAACGGTGCGGTTTGCTCCTACGCTGTCCATCAAATGCATCAAATTGTCACCAAGGTCTGACCGCACCCACAACTACAGCGCCCAACGGCGCACTCTCACTCATGGCACAAGCGATGGCAAGCGTGAAATCCAATTTTCTCCAACTTTGTTCACACTGTACGAGTTTGACGAACTGTTGCAAACTTTCACCACTTCTTCACACTCCAGACACTCCGACTCGCGCTTAGCACTCCTTTCGAAACGTTGGCTCATATTACTTCAGCATGAGCCCACGGAGCGCTCCCACTCCGCTGCCTGGGAATGGGTACGGCTTGAGTTGGCTAACTGGTCGGTGAATAGATCACTTCCTAAGCCGCTCACCAACTTCTCCAGCATCTATTAAATTTCCACTTCAACACGCTTTGAGCCCTCCTTCACAAACAATCTTACACGCGCTCACACACACACACATATACAAACACATATACAAGTACACAGAACGGAGTGTTGCACACGTGAAGAAAAGAGGCTTCATTACTCGCTGCTGGCCACTTTGCTGCCACATGCAGTGCCAAAAGCCCCAAAGAAAGCAAAACCACCAGTACACCAGCCCGGCAACGGCCCCGCAGATGTACTTCTCGCGGACGGACGAACGGGAACGGATGACGATCATTTGAAACTCAAATTGGGTTGCTTTGGGTATGTATTATTCATTCATTTCCCGCTACTTTCCCGTTTCGGTCGGCTGTTGGTCCGAATTGGTTGCCCGCTCCGGGGGAATGATGCTGAACCTTTACTCTTCAATGGTGGCCAATCGAGGTCAGGTTCAGTGGGGGAGGGTGAAGGTGTTTCTTTTTTGTTTGTCGGGTGCTGTTCATTATTTGTTACTTGAAACACAGAACTAAAACCATCGCATCGCGTCCGTGCTGGATTTTTCTCATGTTTTTGTGCACCTTGTTCGCTGTACGTATTACGCGACCCACACAGCGCGAGTTCTTCACTGCGGACTTTTGCTTCCGCAGCTGTGTCTTAGGGTAGAAAGCGGAACGAGGGAGACAACGAGCCCCCGAAAGGGTAAAAGGACACCGGTGTTCAGGTTTTATAAGCTTCCTTTCCATGGTTTTCCCTTACCCGGGCGCTGCACCATGGGTTGAGCACTTGCACGGTTTTGGTAAGTCACTTAGCCCTTTTATAGCGGTAACTTCATTTTCTTAACAACATTTCACACATTTATCATGCGGTAATGCGATGTTTTCGTTATTCGTATTCGTTATTCAAATCGAGTTGCCGTCCTGGAGGATGGTCATTGTTTATTTGCGCACATTGAAGAGGTTGAGAAAGATGTTACTTTTCTTCGTTTGCTTTTAAATTTGACAAAAAAACACTTAGCCCACTACTTGCAATTTGCTAACAAAGCTACGAAAACAGTAGCAGAACACAAAACACAACAATTACCCGAACGACTATCCGAACCGTGTGACGTGTGAAGCCTGGTACACAGGGAGATGATGCACGTTCCGCGCCCAAACCTTTGACCAACGTAGCCGTCGTACGACAACTGATCTCTGCTTGCCACCGTGCAGCTGCTGGAAGCTGCCCAAAATTCTCCATCGTTTCGGCGTTGCTGTGAACTCGTGAGCAGGAAAGCAATATCATTCCCTCCCTATTGCGCATGTCCAGCTGTGTTCCCGAAAGGCTTCCAAAGCGTTTCGTTCGGCCTTGTGTCGGGCTTGCATTGAGGAACAGCCCTAACAACATCGCGAGCAGAACCTGTCGCATACGTCACGTTTGGTAAAATCACAACGGGAACGACCTTTCGGGGCGATAGAACCACGCGAGTAAACTCGTGTCGTGTTGTTCCCTCCCGTTCCGGGTGCTCTTTCCCGTTCGGTGTCCTACCGGAGTCGATGCAAACGGTAGTTCTGTAGCCGCCAGGGTCGTAAAATCAAAAGTCACCATCATCTGGGGAAATTGTGCAGCAATCACCGGAGTGGCGATGGGGAGGGTAGGGTACACTTTAACCTGCTCGTAAATAAACGGTCAAACGACCGCGACACGGCACGGCGCACGGGAAGATGATGGGACACTCTTGTAGATGATGAGCCACCAGAGGCGTGTGTGACCGAGGACGAAAGTGTGCTTCACGGGAGCAATAAGGAGTTCGCGCCTGCCACCGATCGGCAGGTTAGGTACGAGTGAGCGGACGGGCTGCTGGTCTCGGGTTTTAATGAACGCAGACTCTCTTGAGAGTTCCGCAAAGGTTGGGTGTATAAGGAAGACCATGCGAGGCAATGGAAGGAAAAGTTGAGAGACTTGCACCTTTTGCGACGCGACGTCCGCTGAGGGATCGGCTTTTATGGGATTTGGACGGTTTCAGGGTCCAGGTACAGCTGGGATGTACATTGTGCTTCAATTTAGTGGAAGCTGAAGTAGAATCTAACCCGGAACCTGTCGAGTGTTGTACTATTTGTTAATGAAAGCTTATCACTACATTTAGTGTATATGTGTTCCAGGGGATCAAACACTAAGTAGTAATATAGAGCGAGCGAATGCGAAAGTACTAACTTTTGTTGGTTAGTATTTGCTTACAGATCATTTTCAATGTCTTTACAACTACTTTGAACAAAATAAAATGAATATAGTTAAACTTTAAACAAAGGACTAGGTTTATCTCATCAGACCAAACAGAATTCACAATGGAGACGCATGGTTGCTCGTCTGCAATTCCAATGGAGGCGCATGGTGTTTTATTATGTTGGTTCACAAGGCACTAGTAACACAAGTAAGAATTTAACCAAATTCATTAGTAAAAGTTGACACAAATAGCTAAACGGTTTGGTTGAACTCAGGAATTAAAACTGTGCTTCATTTTTGATGATTATGATTAGGGCTTAACCTAAGTATCTCATTCTATAGTACTTTACTGTCTAGCTTACTTACCCTGATGAATGAAGATTAACCTGCTAAGATTTACACTTTTGTATGTATTCCTTCAATGTCACAGATCTCCTAAACTTGATACCAGAAAAAAGGTTGACAACGCGTTCGAAACAACATCAAAAGTAGACAACATATGTTATCCTACACGGTGTTGCGTGTAGTTTTGGTTCTTTAGGACACGCAGAAACTTGAATTCTATACACATTCGTACAGGCAGAGGTGAAGTTGTCCAGGCAATGATGAATTTCACTTTTGCTCAACTATTCCGTATCGATATAGTCTGTTTCCTACGTTACCTGGTCATATGTTTTAGGTACGGATGCTTCAAAAGACCTTATAAAGCTGCTAGTGGGTGAAGGTGAACGGTATGTGAAGGTAACAAGATCCCAAATATCTCGTCAGGAATTTGGAGAATTCCACTCCGAGGACAAGAGCGTGCAGTTTGGCGCTTGTTTTGGGTAACGGTGGAAATAGGCATCGTGATGTCGTGATAGCGATCGAGGCGTACGAGGAAGATTTTTGTTGTTTTCCTACGTCCTTTTGATTCCTTGCGGCACATCATTGCAACATTATGTGGACTGCTTCTTAATAGACCACGTACGAAATTTGTCGTACCACTTCCGAGGCAAATCACTGGAGAGAGTTTCATAGTGCGATGGAAGTTGTGTTATTATCTGGGATAAAAGTAAGCGAAGGATCGCTCTCGGAAACGTTGATATAGAATCGGCTCAATCCTGCTAGTTGAAATATTCTAGAGAAAGCAAATATTAAAAATGGTAGATTTATGAGTTGCCTAAGGTGTTTTCTTGCTTGCACGTGTGTAAACGGGGGTATAGCGGTGTGAAATCATTTTTCGTTCTAATATACATTTTACGTCTTACATCATACATCCTGCTATAATGGCTGAGTTGCATGGAAAACATATAAAGATATGATAGACTCCTCTTACGTTTCCTATCAATTTCTTCAATCGTTATGTATTACTACTAAATGTAAAAAAGGAAATGTAGAATTTGATGATAAGCCATCAGGCAAAAAAGCATTAAAAGAGAAATCATGAGAAGAAATTATGATAGAGCGGAAACCAATTTTAATTTTCTATTTTAACTCAAATAAATACAAGGCACCCAAACCAGGTAGTTTCTTCCTGTATAATGTTACGCTTCTGTTACACATAAATAAGGGAAGTATTTTCAGATTTGTTTGACACAATGTCAGCGGCTGCAGCCTCAAGTGTTGTCCTTTTTCCGTTACCAATAAGCCTACAAATCCCTCTGACGGCAGGTATTTTCCACAGAAGCGTCTCCAGCATTCCACAGCAGCGTGTTTGAATGGTTTTCCTTTTTAGTCGGCTTCAAACGCCTAACTAAGTAGAAAACGGTAGGCGTCGTCCCGGAAAATAACTTGTGACATAATCGAACAGCTTATTACGGCCACCAGGCACAGGCACACTCCGACACCCATCCCATACACACATACACATCCTGACGCTGGATGAAAAACGCTTTGATTTGGCGTACAAGCCTAGCCCAGTCAGTCAGGGAATGTGATTTGAGGTTAAGCCCTCGTGCACAATGAGAAACAAGAAAGGAGAATTTCATAACCACTCCAATATGCCACCAATGTGCAACATGAAGCGGTTGTTTGTGTATGTGTGAACGGTTGAGCTGGAACGCAAGAGCATATACTCCCGAAGCGTACCCGGGTGGCGCTGCGTCGTCGTGGCAGAAACGTAAGGGTGTTCTGAGTTTGTTCCTTTTTTCTCTCCTCAGGGTTTTCTCGATCGGTAGGCCTCAACAAAAGCCAACGTCACACGGTATTTGCCACAGAAACTCTCAAGGCATTCCGAACCAAAGTACGGACGTGTGCAGATAACCATGCACGTACTGACACGGAACCGACACAGCCACACACGACCTGCTGAGGGGCTGGGCGAGCTGCTCGGAAATATTATTAACCACAAACAGTGCTAGCAAACTTTATTGTTATGGAGCGCCAAACTCCCGGCCCGGCGGGAAACTTTGCCACCAATACACGACCTGCAGTCAGCCAGTGGTATCTCTTTTCGTTGGCTCGGTATTCGTTATTGTCGCAACCCAGGAGAGGTAAGAGTAGCGGCGTTCCGTTCCAGTCCCTGTGCGAGAAGTGCCACAAGCGGGGTTTCAAGTAGCCGGAATTCCCGTAACATGCATTTCTCGTTTTTCTTGGCTACTTTCTGCCCCGAAATTCCCAACCCCACCTTCAAGGATCTCTTATTATTCACTCTTTCACTCTCTCTTTCTCTCTAACTCATGGGAGGGGTGCAGAGATTTTTACCGAGCCCAAGAATAATGTTGTCATGATAATGAATTCTTTATAGCCATTCCTTACCGTCCCGTCTCGTACGAGCTTCGGTCCGGGGCAATGAAACCTTCGCGAAGAATGCGGAGGAATGTTTGGGAAGCGGTTGAAAGGCTAATTTATTTTATCTTCACTCATGATGGTAGTAAAATTTGGTTTATTCGGATTCTTAAAAAAATTGACAACCCTCAATCGATTGACAAGTTGTCACGCTGTTACGGGTCGGTTTGGTTGTATGCAACGGACGGGATGGAAAGATGTTAACGCTCGTTTTTATTCATCGCTAAAGCAATATCGTAACGAGGGCGAAAGAATTGATTAGCGAGAGGGTTCGTCGAAAATTATTTGAATGGCCATTGTTATGAGCTTCCGATTGCTATTTGAATTATAACAACAATGTAAATTATTATAACAAGGCGATAGCGAAGGAAACAGCGTACTCAAATTCGTACAAAATAATGGAAAAGGAATGAAAATAATTGAGGTTTCAAAAGTAATGTTAAGTTTCAACATGGTTTAGGTGAAGATGGCAAATATATACAATGGATATACAAAGAATGAAAAGATACATTTTGAAAAATTAAAATAATAGTAATATAAAAATTATCAAACAAAAAAAAATAAAAATAAAATAACGATAATAATACATAAATATACAAATAACCGGAACACCTGCCGAAAGAAAATTGCAAAGCCTTAATAACCCTTAGTTTGTTTCTTAAGCCGCTGTAAGACACCGAATGAACCAACATAACGAAATATTTTGACAACCGAAAAGTAACGCTTGTTATGGTAAATAAAACCAACGGGGTTTTGTTTCCCTCAACTTTAAGTTTAATTTGTGTTAAATTGTTGGTTTGTACTGCTTAAGGAACAGAAAATTCGTTAGTATTTTTCTCGGTGAAACTAACCAACACCCAGTCAATATCCCAGTTAATTTCTAATGTTTACAACATTTTTTATTGATTGTCAGATGTTTTTTCAATAGTTGTCAAATGTTTTATTTGCATCACAATAATTTTTAGTTCTTTCACATGATTTTCAACACGTCTCAAGCTGGATTGAGTTTAACAGTTCTTTGTGGTGTGTTGAAAAACATGTGCAAGAACTGAAATTTGATTATGATGCAAATACACCATTTGACAGCTGTTTGTAAAACATCTTGGAGGTGGTGAATACAGGGTTTTTCAAGTCACTTTCATATTTCATATTTTATTTTCGTCAAAATAATTTTTTATTTCTTTAGCATGATTTTCAACGAGTTTTACTCTTTGTACACAAATGGTGAAATCCAATATAGTGTAAGATAATTGTCATCACGCGTATGGTAAGTATTATTCCACTAGCTGGCTGAAATTTCAGTTTTTCATCTTCAGTTTTCATCTTCAAGGAGCCACTGTAGGACAATGCGGAAAAAGGCATAAACCAGATTTAAAGCACAATAATGTATCCAATGGCTCAAAAGTCTCAAACCAGCTCAACAATTTGCCATCAACGGACCGACACCAATCAAATGCAAATTTATTCATCGTTAAAGTCTCCATTACACCTTTCACTTTTCCTATCCGGCAGCTAAACTGTGTGCGAAGTTCCGAAACAAGTAAAGTACACTGTTTCTATAACTGTACAAAAAAAACCGGGCACACAAAATGTAATTGAACTTCGTTCCTTTTTGCATCCCTTTACACGCCCGTGCGAGTGGTCCGAATGCGCAGTGGCGTACCATCTATTTCCAGCATCAATTAGAAAATGCCTCCGGTGTAATGAGTTTTTCATGTTTCTTACTGTACCATTTTGCTCCCAGTGTACAAGGGCCGAAAATGTCGACGATCAATTTTGTGCTAAAGTCGGTGTGTGCGTGTGTGTTTAGCTGCGTTTCGTTTGGTTCCACCGGTCGTACTGTTTCATGTTTCGGTGCGGTATCTTTATCTGCTGCAACTGGCACTGGTCGGTAACAGTAACAGTACCACCAGTAGCAGCAGTCACTACCATGAACCAGACACACTTTAAACTGGTGCCTGGGAGCTGTGTGGAGCTTTGGAAAGAATACTGCCAAGCTCGGTAAACGGTAAAGTTTGGCGGCCGCTGCAGTATCATCGTTCGTGCAACAGTATAATATCATTAGATGTCTACGTTTTCATTTCATGTTCCTACCGGCATGCACAGTGTTGGCAAAAGGCAAACCAAAATGTGGTACCGAAGCAATATTAATCTTCCCAAAGAAAACAGAAACGATGTCGCTGCTGAATGAAGATGCACATTGGTGATACTGGGCGGTATAATCATTTCAATTTGTTCTGCTTAATCCTATTCCGTTGATGTGTTGAAGATAACATTTATTATTGCTTAACGTAACGAGTAAAAAAACTGTTTCAGGATTGTAAAATGGCTTTAAAGGTTTTACACGTGCCGGATTGCAATGCTATTTTTGTTTAAAAAAACTCCGCAAAATAAATATATGTTCTTACCTTCCTTGGGACATTCATCACACATTCGATCCACAACATAACCACTCAAAGTATCTGGGTTGCATCTTTAAGTAGCTGGATGCAAAGGTCTGTTGCAATGCATTCAATGGTAAGATGTATTCGTGATAACAGTTTTCTCATCCATTCTGCTGGTACGACGACACTGGTGGAAGAATTTTGCAAATACTCTTTCTTCGCGGTATTTACATCAAAGTTTTTTTTATCACCTTTTTTGACCTATCCAACAAGATGGTAAAGTTTGCTACTAAAGAGCTATACCGCTATAGCAGACATGTGCCAGTATCGACGTGAAATACGTGCACACACTCGCCAAGGCTTTTCTGTTAGTTCAGCAACTCGTTCATGTTTGTATTCAGGCGCTTTTTTTTTCTTCTTTCTTTCTTTTTAATGTCAAAATCGCGAACCAGATCGGCCAGATTGCTCCAACATGCTTACTACACTACACCAACCATAGCACAAATACACACCCAAACACACACTCACGTGCACACTTAGCGTACTCCGCTCAAAAGAAGCTTGTTTTTCTATCCTGTACTATCTTTTGTGCTCCGTTCTTCGGGATATTGATGACATAAATCTGGTAAAGTGGCTGGCATTTATTCAAATTTTTCGAATTGGAAAAGTTTCGAATTTCCTTCGCAAAGCGCAGGGCCGCTAAAGGCTTCCCGCCCGTAGTAGCTTCCGTACAGTATCAGTTCAGAAGGCTCGTATTTTTCGCTTTTTTTCGCGGCCCACTCGCTTGCTTGCTGTTTGTACGGTCTGGCATATCAGCTCATGCCGTTGGCGACTTCATTTCGAGGAAATCGTGCGCCGCTTGCTAGGATGTTGCGGAAAGAAAAACGAAATGGGAAGGGCTGGGAGCCGCCTATCGTGTCGTGCAGTCACTTTTTGCCGCACACCATGTGGAAACGGCCTGCTTTGTTTACAATGAAGTAGATTTTCCTGCTCGATGCACATGATGCAGCCCCGGATTGGTTTGGGGTGGGCACGGGTGGAAAGAGAGCGCTGTGGTCATGGACATCGATACAGAACACTTTTCCGAAATAGTCACTTTGAAATAAATTACCAACCGACCGGGAGAGCTCGGTAAGTCGCCACGGCTCCCGTCTAGGCAGGCGAGCGCAAAGACGTAACTGGAAAGGAAAATCTTCCCAAACCGTCTGCCAACACGCGGACAAGAGGGTGTATTGAGGCGATTGGGCGACATTGGCATCAAAAGCCACTTTTGGTACGGTGCCCGCCCAACAAGACCGGGAGCGTTATGTGACAATGTGGAATGCATAATTTTAAGGAATCGTTTTCCAGACCAATAGTGCTTCCGTTTTCCAGACTGCGACCAAAATACGACGGACGCATTGGATGGCCGGAGCGATTTGGGCGCTGTGAGGCATCGTTTTGAGTCCTAGTCAGTGTCAAGAGAGCGAGAGAGAGAGGGAGAGAGAGAGAGTGAAAGAGCACGGAGAAATGATGAAGCTAAGACCGTTGATAGCTCTAGACAACTGGTCCACGTACGGTTTGCTAAGCGGGATTTAGACGAAAATCATATGGCAAAGTTGCAAAAGCAAACGACCGAACCGGCAAGTACCGAACTGCGCAGCACAGCACTTGCCCTAGAACGCCGTAAGGCAAAACAACACCAACCAACAGTGCGGGATAGGAGGTACGGTACTCGGAAGGACTCTTCAGCGCTCACAAGACTACGATGGACAGACAAACGGACGACAAAAATACTAACACAAACAGTAGGATCAATGAACGGCTGACTGGGGATGATTCGAGCAAGGTTTATGAGGCTGCTGCCCTTTATTTCCGCTAGAAATCTTATCATCAATTGCGATCTAACTGTTCGGGCAAAATCCTGCATCAATAAAGCCAGAAGCTTATGTTACGGGCGAGAGGTTAGTTGCATAGTTGCATCGTGCTTCCATATTGAAGATTGCATTAGACAACATCCATGATTGTTGTTTGCATCGCAGGTATTGGCGTACAGTTATTTGAAAAGTACAACATATTACCAGCAAACGGACAAAAGAATGCTTCAAGTGGCTATTCATCGTTGCAATGCAAAGATTTCGATGAGCTTCTGTTTGCATATCCCACACAGCTTGACCAATCGTGAATATATGGCATCTTGGAATAATGGACGTTCTACTGTAATACATTCAAATGCAATAAAGTCCACCGAACTCAAGAATTAAACTTTGACTATAGCATAAAGTTGAGTATAAATATAAATATGTTTGACTTCGATCTCTGCATTACATTACATATTTAACGGAACTGTCCAATATTATGTCAATAGATTAGATAATGTAAAATAAGTACAGTCAGATTTCAATAGTTAATCGCTTTTTGGTTGGACGCTTTTTAAATGAATAGAGATTCAGAGATTGTTTGAATGGAAAACGTGCCAACTAAAAAGCACATATTTTATCATATGGAGTTTTTCACTTGGCTGCTGAAATGAATTAAGTTTTCAGACAAGATTATTTTAGCCTGAAATAAATAACAAAGGCAAAGTATAGCCGCAACAAGCATGGGACAATTAAAGGGATGCTCAAGTTTGATAGAAGCTCCAACAATACACATGCTTAGCTAAGCATTTACAGTCGTTGCCACCTTATTTTGGCTCTAAGGCATCAATTTTTGACAGTGCGCATCAATTTTTGCCTCCAAAGCATCAATTTTTGACTCTTGTAGGAATCATGACAATGTTATAAGGTATTTAAGCTGATTTTTAACAATTTTTAGTTCATATCACATAAACAATACAAAAACTGTGTAATTTGATTGTTTTTTTTCAGAAAAAATGATAAAGTTTTATAAATTTTGAAGGCATTGTTCACAGCTGAAAATACGTACCATTTTTTGCATTCCATTAAAACTTCCAAAATTGGCAAAACATTTGTTTTATTTGAAATTCTATCAATTAAATTATTCACTACGTAACTTAATTTCAATCATATCAGAACCACAGATTTAAAAATTACGTTAAATTTTGTAAATAAAGCGATTGAATCACAGTCAAAAATGCCTTAGAGACAAAAATTGATGCGCACTGTTTAAAAAAATGATACCTTTGAGACAAACATTGTGACACGCTGCCAAAACTTGGTGCCTTCGAGACAAAAATAGGCGAGTTAGAGTCCAAATTTAGCGGCAACGAATGTAAATAGTTTAAATGCTAACAAAACGCTTAAACCATTCTCTAATTAATCTGGTAGAAATTTTAAATTTATTGGTCACGTGGCCCAAATTCCATTGAAATGTTTGCAATTCAAATACATAGCGAGGTCTATCATATCAATTCCACCAGTTTGGTTTCGGCCAGTTTTTAGTGTTTTATATATAAATCAATGCTCCGTAAATTAGATAGGTATAATAATTGAAATTGAAATTGTGGTGCTTTTTAAGTCTTTTTGATCAGAACTGGGACCCATATTTTCCTTATACTATAAGATGCTAAATATATTTCATAATCTCTGTTCTCATTAACTATCTGTGGCGGATTTAGGGTGTCGGGGGCCCTAAGCGGTAAAAGGAGTTGAGGCCCCCTGTTGGGGATAGAGGGCCTATGCTTTTGCGCACGTTTCGTGAAATGTATTCTCTTCCTATCTTTTGTTTCGCTGTTCAGGAAAGCCCTTAAAATTCTTCCAAAAACATGTTCTCAAAATTAAAACAGTTTTTAGACTTCCAATCTACAAAATCGAATCTTTTTTAGCGGTGTCTGTTACCATTATTGTGGGGACAAATACATCACCATAGCCATATGGTATGTCAAAAGCATCTGCCCATTTTGCCCCAAGCGTAACTGTCCATTTTGCCCTAGCGTAACTGCCCATTTTGTCCCACCTGAAACATTCTTGTATGTTTTGTTATATTAGTAAAGATACGCATTCAATCGCCTTGATTTATTCAGAAAAATTGTATAGAAATATCATATCTGTTCACGCCTAGAGCGTGGCCTAAGCATGTACATACTAGTGTAAGTGATAGGATTAGGATGAAATAGGATAATGTAAGAATAATTGTAAAATAAAGTTTAGTCTAAGCCCACAAGCCGTCTTAGCTACATCATTTATTTGAGCTATTCAACAATATCTTTAAAAATATAGCATGTAAAACATCCACGCATCACTGTGACACTGGTTGAAGTTTATTTTCGATGTCGCAAAAATTACATCAATATGCTACTATATCTTATTTTGCATTTTTCTTGGTTATTTGTTATGTAAAGGTTATGAAACTTGCATAGTATTCATAGAACACTCTAATGAATACATTTTGAGCATTGGAAAGTATCTTTATTGTGAAATAATGCTTAAATTGAAGGTGCCCATTTTGCCCCACATGTCCATTTTGCCCCGCTTTCCTATATTTTTAATTTAATTTATTTATTTAGCTATTCAACACCTAATCCCTAACTTATTCCCCTAACATCTGCCTTTATCCGGTGTCGCCAAAATTGGAAATTAATAAAATATTCTCTTTAAATGCGTTGGTCGTTAAATTCAAATCAAAGTGATAAGACCATGTATTGAATTGCCTTGTCATAGCTAGTAATAGCTAATTGTATCCATGTAAGGTACGCCTTCTCTCACCAACAAGCAAGTGCGGAGCAAGTGCAAGAACGAAGAGGTCTCGAAGGCACGTAGATGTTACGCTTCTCTAATAGACAACGTCTAATTCGTTTTTTTTAATATGTTACTAACAAATAGGGGAAAGCGGGGCCAAAATGGGCATGTTAAGCAGTTTACTGAATATTCCTTTGAATATTCCACAAAACACAATTTTTCTTTCATTAATGTATGCCTCAACCATTTATCTATGGATGAAAATTGCCACATAGAATAAAAACAACTTAAAAACATGAAAATAATGTAAAATAAAAGTTGATGTTTTACGAGAAGCTATTTTGACACGCGAGTAAAATGGGCATAGCCCTGGGGCAAAATGGGCATATGTAAACAAACTGTGAAACGTCAAAACACTGGGGCAATTTGGGCCACAACAACTGCGCTTAGGTAATGGTCTATGCTTTTGCGCACGTTTCGTGAAATGTATTTTTCGTTCTATATTTTGATTTGCTGGTCAGAAAGCCCTTAAAATTCTTCCAAAAATATGTTTTCAAAATTAAAACAGTTTTTAAACGTTTAAATCTAAAAAATCGAATCTTTTGAAACTGTGTCTGTTATCATTTTGAGGCGACAAATAAAACACCATAGCCTCACCAAGCGCCGTAAGTCAAAAGCATCTGGCCATTTTGCCCCAAGCGTAACTGCCCATTTTGCCCCACGTGAAGCATTTTTGTATTTTTTGTTATATTATTAAAAATACGCATTCAATCGCCTTGCTTTCTTCAGAAAAATTGTAAAGAAATATCATATCTTTAAAAATATATCATGAAAAACTTCAACGCATCCCTGTGACACTCGTTTAAGCTTATTATCGAAGTGGCAAAAATTACATCAATATGCTGCTAAACCTTATTTTGCATTTTTCTTAGTTATTTGTTATGTAAGGGTTATGAAAACTACATGGTGTTCATAGAACACTCTAATGAATACATTTTGAGCATCGGAAAGTATTTTTGTAGTCAAAAAATGCTTAAATAGAAGGTGCCTATTTTGCCCCACATGCCCATTTTGCCCCGCTTTCCCCTACACATTGGTTTACCTTAAAACGGAGCTGGAGCGTCCGTAGGCCAAGCAGAAGGTAACGTGAGCGATAACTTGGCATGGTTGTGAGTCCTCTGAATTGGTCGCATTTTAAAGCAAGTCTTGTAAACTTTCGTTGTATTGCCTCTATTGTGTTAATCATCATAGTGCAATTCGGGAACCAAAGTACTGAGCAGTACTTCACCCACGAGCGCACAAGACAAGTAAACAACGACATAAGACTTAAGCCATGATTACATAATCGGACTTGTAGAAAGATAAAACCTAGCATCTTGTATGCCTAACAGTGTTGTCAACGTGTAAACGGAAGTTTAAACTAAAGTCCAGTGTAACGCCTAGATCACAACCTTCTTGATGACGATCTAACACAATGCCTAACAACGAATTACGAATTATACTTGATCGTTTTTTCAAGTCTATGAAACGATATACTAAAAAAAACAAAGGGCTAGCTCGATATCATTTTAGACACCAAGTACCAAACACCAAGTATGAGTCTCTTCCAAGTATCCATGGGGCCCCTATTCGGCACAGAAGTTCTCGATGAGACTACTGTACACATTGTTGTATATGCTGGAATTACCCTCCACGGGGCCCCTAAATTGACGGGGCCCCTAAATTGACGGGCCCCCCCGCGGCCGCTCAGTCCGCTAAACCAATAGTCTTGGTCGTGAGCTTCAAACACGCCAAAATGGAACTTTTTACTAAACTCAAAAGTTGGGCTTGATTCGCCTACTTGAAGTATCACTACACTACATTAAGGTACAAAATATGAAATGACTGATGTTTCCATGTCCGGTGATTGTGTTTACGGCATTGAAAGTCTGAACGACAGCTATTATTTACGCTATACAACGTAACTACAATAGCACCGACTGTGGCAAAAGCATGAATAAAGTGGGAAGATGTAATTGAGTTTTAATTTGTTTGTGAATTGTCGTAGTTTGGTGTCAAATATTTTGATATGGAAGTGATTCCACATTACAATTTATGTGCTCTTATCAATTCCTGTTAAACCATTTCATAGCAATGGACTTAAACAGTCGAAAAATAGTGTTTTACAAAACGTACTGACAAGTCTCTAAGTGTTTGTGCTCGCTTTTTAATGTTTAATGAAATATTGATTATTATTGTTTCGTTTCAGACTTTTACTGGCAGGGCTCTTCCTAGGTGAAACGGAAGCATTTCGACTTCAATGCACATTTGTTCCACGTATATGCATTTTGGAGGACTGGAATCCAGCTGTTCAGGGATTCCTCGTGCTGAAGCGCATACCATCAACAGTGCGTGTATTAAGAGTTGAAAACCTTCTCTACTCAACAGTTGATGAAAATTTGATTGAACAATTTGTTCCCAGTTTGAAAGTTTTAGTAGTGGAAGGATCTTATGACGTACAGTCATTGAGTATTCCTAGTACCTCCAGATTGGAAAGTGTCTTGATACGAAATACATTAATTAGCAAGATGTACTTTGAGGAAAATGATGAACTGAAGACATTGTTAATCGTGAATAGTCATTTGAGTGAGATTCCTCCCTCACTGAAGAACTTGACTAGCTTAAACATACTGACAATACGTGGATCTAACATTTCAGTTGTTGATTTGAGCTTGGTTAGTCGAATGAAAATGTTAATCGACTTGGTAATAGACGAAAGCAAAATAAGTTCATTTGCACCTCATTCACAAGCAATTACCCAATCAGTCTTAAAACACATTAAATTGAGACACAATTTGCTAAAATCTATTAATTTTGATGAGTTAAAACCATTCGGAATGCTACAAACATTTGATATAACACACAATTCGGTTAGCACATCTACTGGAAGTGTGTCCAACTCACTACTCCAGAGGTTAAATTGGGGAAACAATGATTTGGCTTACTTTTTCTTTTGTGGCTGGACAGAATTGAGTAATGTAAGTTATCTAGCAGTTCCAAACAATCAACTACTGCATGTTCCTAACTGTCTTGCTACGTTTCCCAATATTATTAGCCTTGATTTCAGTTTCAATAGGATACGCAGTGTTGAAATGCTTACCTTTGTTGGATTAAATAGGCTACGCGTGGTTAACTTAGAAGGTAATAGGATAATGTACTTTGTGTTTGGCAACAATATAATTCTGCCTAATTTGGTACGTATGCGCTTGCAGAACACGTGCCTGTGTCAATTAAACGAATCAAATGCAGTGCAGAAAATAATGCCGAATCTGAAAATAGATTTTACTACATTTGTAAATGAGCAATGTGATGAATGCTAATCCCGCAATAATAGATTAGATGAAAAGATAATTCGAGATATTCGTGCGCCACGTTTCAAAAAATACGAATTATCTTAGACTTTAATTATAAAATAATAAATGGCTCTCATACTTTGAGGCTGCTTGAGTAAATTTCTCTTATATTATGGTTCGTTTTTGAATCAAAATTTACATTTCCGACACAAAATGCGATCGACAGCTACACTCTTTCGAGGATTTATTTAAAGAATAGAAACGTTTTAAATACAAACATACTTAGTGTTCACTCTTTAAAGTTCACTCTTTCTCGCACACAGTCTGTGTTGCCTGCGCTCTCTCACATGCTCACAAAAATTTGTATCGCACTTCGTCGCGTATCGTGTATACAAACCGCGGTAAACGAAACAAAAAATAGTGAAGCACTTAGTATAATGGTACAATTTGTAATATCTGTTATACTTTGTGACATTAATTTAGCTTTTTTTAACTAGACAAATAGTTATTATAACATTTAAAGCTACTCAAATTGCATAACCGGTAGGAAGAGATGTAATATGTAATGAACGACGAAAAATAAAATGTATTTAGTTTTGAAACCAGGCTATCTACCTGATCTTGATACTCGGTATGATTCCAATATTTATCCATTCGATTTGAAGCATTCTGTTTCATTCGACTACCGTTAGAGTGCCGTGATCATGCGGTATATCAACGAACGATGTGTGTGAAAAAGTCATTTATTTTAAATAATAAGTGAAATTTGAATAATTAGTCAGTCTCGTAATACAATTGTCCACTCATACGACTCAATAAAAGGACTCAGGACTGATTTTTCTGTTATGAGTAATTAATAGCCAAGCCTATTAGTGGTACAGGACGGCTTTGACCGACAATTGTTGTTGCGTTAAAAAAGGAAAAGAAGTTTGAAATAATATTGGGTGGCAAAAGCATGCTCTATAAAAGTACAGCTGGTACAGGTTAGTGGGCATAGGTTGAACCCATCTAGATTTGGTGCCAGATATGATTTCAGATTGAAGCCGGATTTTCATATCCATAACAACTTACACCATCCCTCCCTCCATCCCACCGGATGACAGTGTGGCGTTTAAGCTCTGGGCCGGTTCTTTTGCAGCCCAGGTTCACATTTCGTTCCTTTTCAAAAATAAACTAGTTCCGTTCCGTTCCCACATAATGTGAACGGTTGATTGAACCTATTGACAGATTTGTAAATGTCTGTGCGATTAAATTTAATCAAGTCAAAGCAAATCATAAATTTGGACCTGTATGTTTGAGAAAGGTCTGGATGGTAGGAAGTACAACCAGCACTGTAAGAACCAACGTGTCTGCTAGGGATTTTACGTAAAAAAAAGTAATAAAGAAATCCATTTCCAATCTTTCCAACTAGGTAATGATATTGGCGATAAGAATATGTGTGAAGAGATAGATGAAAATAAGACAAAACAAGAAGATGACATTAATTAGGCATAATGGATGATATCTATTAGGCACACATGTGGCAATTAATATAAAACAATCGAATCCGTTTAGACTTTAGCAACCAAAACGGCAAGCAAACAATCCATTTGTTAAAACTTTCATGAAAACATGTAACAATGTAAAATTATCACATTTTTTTTAAAACCATTTAGCTGTATTTCACACAACCATTATTTCTGATGATCATCAACCGTGATGATGATGATTTTAGCACAAATTGCTTAAATCGGTTAGTATCAATCGACATCAAACTGACATTAAAAATTTCGTATCAGCATAAATAAACTGCAAGTTATAGTTATGTGAATTATAAACGATTTATATAAAACCACTATTATTATATGAATAGGAATAAAAAAACATACTTCGTATATTTTTTCACTGATCGTCTAAATCGTCTAAAAACTAAAATTTAAATTGCATTACAACAAATAATCCATGTTTTCGTTTTTTCCGCACTATTTTACTGTCGTTTTCATATTGCTTATTTTATGTTGGTTTTACTTTGCTTTTGCTCAAACTGGCTGCCCTTGCATTGACTAATTTTTACACAATGCAGCGGATTTCGCGTGTACGTTCATAATAGCATTGTAATGTGTGTGTATCGAGGTGTAGAGTTACTAAGCAATTTGCCTCACTTAAAAAATGGATGATATTAAATACCCATCATGGGAAACTTTCGTTTGCATGAATCGTTTGGTCGATATTTTACCGAAGTTATCTTTATATTTATTAAAGGTTCTTGTGTAACTGGTAGTTAAAGTGCATTATTCAAACCCAACGGAGAGCAATGGGAAAGCATTGCATTAAAATAGTGTCTTGTTCAAAGTAAATGTGTGAAACTTTTCTGCTTTAATACATATCATTCACAAAAATTGTCCCCGATTACTATTGTTCTAGAATTGTACTGGTGGGACTACTGTTGCATCAACTACACGCATTTCGCTTACAGTGCAGGCTGTTTCCAGAGTTGTGCGCACTAGAGAATTGGAACCCGTGCGAGGAGGGATATTTTGTATTGAATTACATACCGAAATCACTACATATGCTAAAAATGAACAATCTTATTATGCCGTCCATAGATGGTACGTTTCTTTCCGAGGCCAGTCGCTCATTACGTGGCATTATAGTAGACAAGTCCAGTGCAGTTAAATCTTTATTCGTATCGAAAAACTCTACGATTCAAATCATCAAAATCATAGAATCACAACTTAACAAGTTGCACTTTGAGCGAAATTATGCGCTACAACAGGTGCTAATAGCAAAATGTAATTTGAAAGAGATTCCAACTTCGGTGCATAATTTGATCAATTTGGAAAGCTTTACTATTGCTGAAGCTTTCATCATGACGGTTGATTTAAATTACTTTATTGGTTTGGCCTGCCTCAATACACTGCAGGTGGAGATGAACAGTGTGAATAGTGTAATTGGCCTTATGCTGCAGACTAACTCGACCGATTTAACAACACTTAAATTATGGCATAATCAATTAACAACATTCCAGTTCGATCTAGTGAAACCATTTCAAAAGCTACACACGCTAGATATTGCGCACAATGTGATTAGATCAGTGGTCGGAAATTTGACAAACCAATCGCTTCGGTACTTTGCAATTCAACATAATCTTGTATCCAAGCTAGACTTCTGTTCATGGAATGAAATAGCCAGCCTTGAATGGCTAAGTATTGGACATAATCGGCTAAGGTATGTTCCAAGCTGTCTTACAACATTTCCTAACGTAACACTACTCGATTTGAGCTTCAACTGGATCAACCATGTTCAAATGCATATGTTTGTTGGATTAAATAACCTAAAGGACCTTTATTTGGGTGGCAATAAGCTAACGTCCTTCGAGTTTGGTACAGATATAGTTTTGCCCAATTTAGTTCATTTGCGCCTACAGAAAACGTGCTTGTGTCGTTTCAACGAATTGGAAGCAGTGCAGGAACGGATGCCGAAGTTGAATATTATTTTCATTGATTTCTATGGTGAAAATTGCAATGATTGTTAAATAAAGATAGATTTACGTAAAGGAATGCACTCCTTACGAGAATTTGATAATTTTGTGTAATTCATACAAACGTTTAATGTAGTCATGCTGACATGCAGACATGAAGAAATTCAAAATATATGTATTTGAATTTTCAGGGCGGTCTCGTGGTACAGTCGTCAACTCGAACGACTCAATGACATGCCCGTCTTGGGTTCAAGCCTAGAATGAACCATTTCTTCGTAGAAAGAATTGACCATCAGGCTATGTGGTAATGAATAAAGTCTCAGAAACCTGTAAAGGCTAGCATGTCCGTGTAAGACGTTACGCCAAATAGAAGAAGAAGTATTTGATTTATAAAAAACGATCATTTTTTTTATTTTAACCAGCACGGTACAAACTTTACATAACATAAAAGCTTAACATTTAAATTTTTAGATTCTACAGATATTTCTTAAAAAACGATTCCAACCCACAGAGCCATCTCTAAATTAAGTAAAGTGTAGTTTTTGTATCGTCATGTAGACAATTCTATAAAATAAAACATTCTCCGCATTTACAATGGTACGGCTCTACAGTTCTGCTGGTTTTGCATGTACGAAAATCCTTTTCCACTACAATAACTCACACCTGGACAAGTTTGGGAAGGCCTCAAAACTGCCGCAACTCGATACTGACTTCATGTAAATAAACTGAACATGCTATCCTCAGCACCGCCCCACTCGTACAATCGTTCACCAAAGTGGAAATGCACTAAAGGAAGGTCAGGGAAAACAACTACAACAACGACAACAACACAGTACATTTACGCTTGGCAAGTTTTCCAGCTGCTCATCGGGTTTGATCGGCGTGGTACAAAGATTGTGTCGGCCAAAAACGCGTCCTGTACCAAGCCAAATGCGCTTCAAATTCGCTAGAGCTTTTCTGGTAAAAACATAACAGAAACTGATCATGTGCTACGAAACAAAACAGCAAAAAAGACGAAAGCTGAGAGGCGGATGCTTTCAGTTTGTTTAGCAAACACAAACCCAAACCGTCGTGGGGGTGCCATACACCTCGCCAGCTTTGGAGCGTACCGCGCGAGGCTGGTTGAGCAATAAAATAAATTTATTTCGAATCGCTAGACGGCCGATGCAAATTTATGGTTCAATATGTTAATGGGTAACCGCAAAACCCGAAAGTGCTGCCGACCTACCGAACGATTTCGCTACTAGACAAGCAGCGTTGGCCCACGCCCAGTGCTGTATGGCTCGTAGCGGCTACGCTTAACAATTTCTCTGACGCGGAATCTGTTGCCCTGCTGTATTCCACCATACCCAAACTGGCGTGGTCCACAAACTGTAGTTTAACTGGATTGAACGACGTGATTTGGGCCAGAGAGAAATAGGGCTACAGAGAAAGAGAGTGGAAATAAGCAAATTCAACCTCGTTCTGCTTCGACCGTGAATGCTAGGATAAATTTTGTCTTTAAATCAGTGCGAACGGTTATCAAAATGTGTTGTAGGGCCGTCCCAATTCGACGATTTCCAGAAGTGGTCATATGATAACGACACATACATACTAGGTGGACGATCGAAGAATCATTAAAGCGTATCCATTCATTGTAACTGGTAAAACATAAAATTATGACCATAAATGAAACCCATTACAATTGCCATCCTATTAATACTTTTAAACGATATTATTATTGTTGCTGCTCTAGTAATACAATCGTTAACTTGTACGACCTATCAACGCGCCTGTCATGGGTTCGAGCACTGTAAAGACTACCAATCCGATCATGTCACTAAGATCCAAGCCTATTTGATCGCTGAACAGACCTAGACCAACTAGAGTTGATGCGTCAGATATAAAAAAGTTTTCTTCTTCTCCTCACTACTTGTCACAACACTGTTGGTCTAGTTCAAGGGCACTAGATTCGAACCATACAGGGGTTTCCAATTCACTTCCGAATTTGCTCATCATTACAGGGGTTTGCAACATCATGCATAACACTAACTGAGTTTTGTTATTTACCCTAAATGCATCTTTCAGATGAATTTTCAGAACAATCTTCCTATGAAAACGACAGATTTGCAGATAAATATTTTTAAAGTATAGATAGTAACAACTTGAGTAGAAAAATCTACTGTACAATCATTTCAATGAAGAGTTTCGACAAGAAAAAAAGTTAATCCATTTACTAGATTATTTAATACAGGTAAGTCAAACTGGCTGCCCGCGTCGATTTTGGATGAGGCATGCCATATTTTCAGAATGTTTGCTTAAAGCATTGATAACTCAAAACATCTATTTTTCAATTTTTCTGAGTGCATTATAGGGTGTACCAAGTCACTTTGCGATGTGATCTGCACAATTCATCCCACTTGAGATGTATTTCTATTCTGACGTGCTACTTCATTTTGGCACGAAATAATTGTCTATTCCACCGCATTCATTTTCATCGCCTTATATGGAGTCTTTTCAAAGGAAAACAAAAATCATGAATATCATTTTAAAGGTAATTATTCAAGCTTACATGCACAAACAATTATACGATCTTGCTAGCTGCCTTTCGTCAATTGCCCGGAATTTTTGCCATGGCGGTTTTAAAATCCACTTTCAATTTTTATCAATTCATCCTCAGTTTTTGCGACAAGATTGTTGGAGTAGAACTTTTGTATCATGTTGGTCCAGAGAATTTAGATAGGACACAGTTGGGCGATTTTAGCCTGGTTCTCGGACTAGGGACACGACTTCGACTCGACTTCGCGGACTACATATCGAAATTCAGCCGAAATTCGCTTTAAATGATCGCAATGAGTTTCAGCTTCGTTGGTTGCCGCTGCGAAGCCAGTGAACGCAATTTCTGTTTCCTGATTTTTTATAGTTCCTAGGTACTATGTACTCACTGTTTAGCTGGTTGAATCGACCTCCTGGCGAAGCGAACGCGGTGATGTAGTGACTTTTCGCTCGATCTTCATTTTCTTAACATATTTGTCGCTCAGGTTCGTCGGTCATTGGGAACTGGACTTTCTTTCGATGTTTTGATCGTTGTCTTAGAGTGCCAAGATGTTGTAGATACCGAAACGAGATTCTAGGACGTCCACAAACTTCCACACGGAGTCCATTTTAGACACTACAGGGTGCTGTTATTTGATCAAGCACGCTTCTAATCGAAAGTTGCTTCACCTCTTTCGCCATCACGACGAGAATTCGACTGATCGAAGTGTAAAATTTTGTCTGCTGATTTATCGATTACTAACATTAAAATCATTAATATTGAATTAGTATTTCGTTATTACGGAAGAAGATAAACTCATGCAAAATCGACCATTGTTGTTGATTTTATTTTAATTCAAACGTTATGTATGACTCATTACTCATTGCTTTCTGACACGAATATTTGCTTGCACGATTTTGACAGGCCGGGAGCAATAACCGAGTCTATTCGTGTTTTAACATATTTTATTAGTTGCTGTTCGCTTATTATTGTGCTTTTTTTATCGAACATTTCTTACAATAAGAAACCGTATTTTACGAATTATTTTTTTAAATTGCGATGATTGCATCCGACAAAGATTCGTGGTGTGTAAACGCAAACATATCGACAAATCTTTTTTGACACCTATTTCTGATGGAAGGGGAAAATTTCGCCTAATAACAAATGGACTGTGTACGCATGCCTAATGAAAAATATCCTATTTTAAAAATGAGGATAACAGAAATTATGAGTTACTTTGGAATTACATTGAACTTTGTTTGCTCACATGAACACAATCAAAGGAACACAAAGAATAGCCCCGTAAAAAGTAAGGGATTGTGTACGCGTAATGAGTTTGACACAGCTGCTTTAATAAAACCAACCAGCAACTTAACAAAACCACGTAACATAACTATTTTTCCTTTTCATTTTCAACCAGGGTTTTGCATCACTCGCAGCAAGGTGCAAAATGAGACAGAGAAAGCGCCGACCGTTAAGTCTGGTTTTGGTAAACTTTGGGGGAATTTCATAAACCACAACTAGTCAAAATAATGACCTTCGTCCAGTTTCAAGTTCGGACCATGCTCTCACTCTGATTCTTTCTCCCTTCTTGTCAATTTATCGATCGCATTTCTAACTAGTCGTAACTAGTAGTAGAATTAGTGGCAGCTTGGTAGCTAAATAGGTTTAATTCAAAATTCATTTTCTAATATTTCGGCATTCACGATTCTAGTCAGCTTTTTGTATGGAGTTTGGAGTTAAAATCTTCATTCAGAAACAGAAGCGATAAAAATCATCCTTCTGAATTCATACACCTTGGGATAAGCCCAACTGTATATCATATCCACTAACATAGCTGCTCGAAAACTGCTATACAATGCAAATAGCTGACCGGCTGAAATTTCAGCCTACGAACTTAAAACGGAAAGGGCCCCATTGTTTACTTATTATCAATGAGTTTCATTGGTTGTAATATTTCATTGTTTATATATTCAGCAGAACAGTTAGCTTTACATTTAACTTTTATATTTGGTTTTTAAATTGATATAGAGATATGGAGAAACAACAAAAATGCCAATGTGTAAGCACCCGTAATAGCCAATGCATTTCACGAGTGATGTGTTTTTTTTTAATATATGGGGATATGTTTTTTTACTTTTTATATAGTGGTAGCCGCCATTCCGATATCGGTAATACCTTTTACCATCGACCTAATGATGGTATGGAAAATCACATAATGTGTGCTCTATGTTCCAGAAATGTACGACATAGCTAGCGGTGACGGGTCGTGCGTCTTGCGTTGCGTGCGTGCGATTACATCAAAATTGTTTGAATCTGATGCATGCATTTTCTAACTGACAGACGCTACGTGATGTAAAAATCCATCTATTTTCAAAAATTGCAACGCATGACGCACGAACATTTACCACTACCATAATAACATGCTCCAAATGAGCTTAATTTTCGGATAGATGGAAAACATTGTTTTAAAATTCGAGCAGGACATAATTTAATTTAAAGAGTAAATTATCTTGCCGTTCACGCGAAGCTACGCGAATGGAGTTTAGACATTAAGTTAACAATTATGTGTATTTAATTATTCTTGGTACATGTGACCACATTTCAGTTTACTATCGCAACACAATCGATGCTTACTACATGAAGCAGGTTATAGATTATATTTTTATTCAATTCTTATTCTTATTTTCTGTTACAAGAAGATAAATTACTCGGCGTGCACATTGCGAAAACGAGCACAAAATAGTAATTTGTTTCATTGTCAGCCTTATCCATAGGATGGAAACTATTTTTCAATTTCAATCACAAAATCATTACAATCCTGCACAATTAGATTCCTGCACACTCACATACATACACGTACACCCACACAGTCTGTACGACAGCATTAAGAAATCGATGCCAACTAAGGATGAAACTATCTCTAGATCTTGATGATTTCGTTCGTTCTCTAGCCATTCTCTTCTTGGCTTGGTTGGCCCAGCCAAAGCTTCACCAAAGCCGTTTCGTCTCACACCTCCAGTCTGATTTCATTATTGCAAATGCACTGACGGAACTGTCACAAACTGCGAAAGTGGTTCGGGGAAGAAAAAATACTAAACGACAAACCGATTTCCTTCGGAATCGTTCGCGCTTTCTCAAACCTACTAAACTCAACTACCGGAAACGCTGATGGAGTTTGGTGGAAAATACCGCAAAAGCGAACTACTCGTTTCCTAGGCCATAAGAGAACGTAACGAAGGAAGCGCTGCCGCCGCAGCTTTCCGAAAGCGCGAGCCGCGATGTTTTATTCAATGGCAGAGAAGGAGTTTGTCAACTCATTTATTCTCGAATCGGTTTTCGTTCCGGACGCGGCCGAACTTGGTGCGCTTCGATCGAGTTCGATTTATTCGCAATTTTGCCTGCATTCCACCATACTGTGGGAAAAGAATTGCCGGTGGGGTTGTGTTGTTTCGCTTATTGGCATCGACGTGCGATTTTGTCACCCTTTTTCTACCGTTACATTCGATTTCAATTTCCCTAACGAGTATTTAATATCTTTAGGCTTCCATTTTCTGCTGCCTATGGAATGGACCCATTCAATGCCGATTGCAGATTAGTGTGGTAAAATAAATCAAATGATAAAAAAAAACTAGTCAAATACATGTAAATGGTGTTTTTAACTCTGTCAAGTAAAAACAGTATCAACGATTCGCCAAAATGCGTGGCCGTCATCGTAAACAAAGCGTGCACGGTTGGAAAACAACGTGGAAAAGTTAGCGGTTTCTAAAATTCACTGCAAGCACCAAAGAGTCCCAACCGACTCACCGTACAAAAACCTAATCAGGGGAAGTTTCGCCAAAACCCACTCTCTGTTTACATGGTGAACCTGTGGAAGATTATTTATCTTGCTAGAAACCACATTTCCATTTGTTCGTTGCGTAGGTGTGAAGGTAATCCATCTCATCCAACGACGATCACTTTTCGAGCGTAACTTGCCACGCGGTAACTTTTGATTTTAATTGCGTTGATATTCATTTTTAACATTCTTCCTCCTTTGCCGGTGCCACTCAGTGCCTTCGGCGGTACAGAATGTTGGCCCGAAAGCCCACCAATGCCGTATCATGTTGCGTTTTAAAGGCCTTTAATCCCCTCGAACGGTGCTCGGGGCCGCTTGTCAGCATCGTTCGTGAAACGGGAAACGGGCTGGACAGGACTTTAATGGGTTTCGATGGCTTTTCGCCGGCTTTTATCCGCTCGCGAAAACGCGATTGCGGAAAGCCGGGCGTTTGCTTTCACAAACCTCTCCCACCAATCCAGCCTTTCCTTCGCACCTCATCGCCCCTTTTCGGCCGATGGATTATGAAAACCAGGTATTTGCCTCTTAATACAGCAATTGGCATTTTAATTAGGGTAAAGTAACCGGTTCCGTTGAATGTTTGCCATCGGATCGTTTGCTTCGGTAATGGCTTCCCGGCTTGCCTGGACGGGTTCCAACTGGAGCGATGGTTTTTTTTCACTTACAGTAAATGCTGGACCTGCATTAAGCTTGTTTCCGTGGCCCTTTTTTATCAGGATCAATTAGTTTCAAAAATTCACTCGATCGTTCATAACGAAGCAAACAGAATTGCTCGACTGGTAAAATGAGCTTATGATACGTAGAATATAGTTCATTCAAATGTAATAGAACCGTTTGAACAGATATAGCTTTTTTGGAAATATTTTTTTCTAATGAAAGCAGATTTTCAGGAAAAATCTCTTTTTTTTCGCAAACTAGCAACTTTATTTTAATACCAAGTAGTTATATGTTCAATGTGAGCTTTAACATTTAGTTAAGAAAATTTAGTGTACCGAATATAGTCGTGTTTAACATTCATTTCAAATGTTTAATATATACAATGTAATTTTGAACTATTGATATAAGTATTAAGTTGAGTAAATTAATATAAAGTAAACAATCATAATAGATATAGATGTATGAAGTATGTAATGCAGATATAAATATACCATTGTAAATAAAACAAACGGCACTTATACAAACGGTTTTATTTTATAAATAAAACAAACGGAGTATTCGTTAACTGATCGATATTTTAATGGTTTCGATAGATGCTATGGCTTCTACAAGATCGGATAGAATCGATTCTCAACCAGACGGTAGCAAGCACTGGCAAACCTTCTGTGTGTTCATAATAAGTGTACAAAGGCCATATAGTCCGGAATGACGTTTCATATGTCGTTTCGCCAAGAAGAAAAAAGAAGAAGAAGAAGTAGAAAAATCATAAGAAAAAGAAAAAGAAAAGGAAAAGAAAAGGAAGAAGAAGAAGAAAACAAAAGAAGAAGAAGAATGGAACAAAAGAAGAAGAAGAAAATTTTAGTTGTTGTATATTGCAAGTATGTAATCGCAAAAAGCATGTTCTGTTGGCAATATTTGCATGTTATTTGCTGTCGATTGTATTGGATATGGGTTGTTTCTGCTTTGATGTTAATAAATGATTGTATCGGTTTGGTGATAATCATGTTGATTTCTCTATTTCCTTCTTTTATCCTCCCCACACACTATCTTTGAACAATGGATGGAGCTCTCCACACACTATCTTTGAACAATGTAGTATTCATTCCCAATTATTGTCAACACGTGTTTTTTCAACATGTAAATTTGCTAACTTGAATGCGTCTATTGTCTCATTTTGTTTTATCGATACTACTGCTGTAGTTATCGGGAATTGAACCTTCACAAAATACTCTTTTGTTAATTTCAGTTTTTCCATTACATATTTTATCACAAATTCCGGGTTTGGTTTTTGCGGTAGAACCTTGAAGGTATTCTTCGTTGTCACTATTTTGTTTCGTTTGCTCGTTAACCCTTCTTTTGAAAGACGTGTTGTTCGTATGACTTACCAATTTGAAGTAATGGATTTTTATGTATTCTTATGATTTGCCTTTCTATGTTTATTTTTTAATCCTTCGCGTTTCTGGAACGTTCCTAAACACACATGCAATTTTTTATGCATTTTCATGTTGCATCTTGCAGTTTGTTCTATATTTGATCGTCTCATGGATCTACGCGGAGATGTTTTATTGCCCTTCAAAAAATCAAAAAATGTTTGTTTATTTAGGCCAACATAATAATTTCATACGAAATGTTACAGTTTGATTCTATCTCAACATTTGCTGCTTTTATCAGTTATGCTTCAAACGGGTTTTTATTACTTTGCTGTTCTAAGAGAACGTGTCAATTGGCCCCGTTTGGCCCTCAGCAAGAGTTGCAGGGTGGTAACGGAGGAGAAACAAACAGCAGCAGAGTGGACAGAGTATTTGATACTTCGCCTACTAACCAGTCCTTCCCGCTAGTTGCTTCTGATCCAAGGTTGGGAAGCCTATGCAGACGGAAGGGGGTGTTTGGCTCGGAAATCTAGGGGCTCTGTCCTATTTCGGATATTTAGAATTAAACCTCTTTACTCTAAGAGCTTCTGCGTTTGAATCCTGATTTATTTAAAATATGGCCTACTTTTATACTAAATTTATCCTCACAAGTTTACCCGAATATCCGTTCGGACGGAATAATTCGTGTTTCCAGAAACATCTTATTTTCACGTGGAAGGATAAATAATGGTTACTATGATCAGATTGGTAAAAAAAAGAATTTGCAATCGCGTGAGTAACACTAGACAAAGGCTATATCACAGAACGCAACAAATTAAAAGTTCCTTAGATTAGCACAGAGTATCGCTTAAACATTTTGGGCATAATTTTTACCAACTCTCTAAGATTAACAATCAAGTTAAATTGGGATAGAACTACACAAACAATTGCACAACTAATAAGGCACCACAAACATAGAGATATTAACTAGCACCAGAGAGCCATATTAGCAAACACATTACTAACAGCTAAACTTTGGTACATAGGATCAATAATATCAGCGAATAAAAAACATACACCAACGCTCACATCTTTACTTGGTGAGTTCATGTGGCCTAAAGGTGGACTGAGAGTCAGTATGAACCAACTTGGCCTATCCAAAGCTAAAGGAGGTCTAAATCTTCTTCTACCAAGCATAAAGCTATCATCATTACTGATCAATAGACATCTAAAAGAAAAAACTAAAATTGCCTTTTATCTCAAAATTCATGCTAAAAATAGAAAACCCTCCAAACATTCAATCAGTGCCCAAATTCCATACATTACAAAAGAATGTGATTATTTAACAGATTCAATAATTCAAACACCCACAGCAAGTTAAATACATAAAACAATGATAAACTTTATTCCTTCTCCTTCAATTACAAAATATGGAGAAATATTAATTCAAACGAACTCTGCTCAAAACAAAGAAACTTATACTATTTACTAGTAAATGAAAAAATGTATACCCAGGATTAAAAATTGAAACATAATTACCAATCGGTAATCAGTCCGAATTGATCTTTTGGGGAATTACTGAAACACTAGAACACAAATTTAAAAACTGCAGAGAAATGGAAGATTATTGAAAAATGTTAAAATAAATTATTGAATCGTACTACATAAAAATTCTTGCATTCAACGAATTATCCAAACCAGAACTAAAAGGCATAAATGAGCAAATTGGCAAAAAAATCATGAGTCTTTTCATAAACTACATATAATTGATAGAAAATTACAAAATAAAACAAATAACGAATAAAAACACGTTGAAGGTCATGATAAGTTAGGGAATAGTTTGTAGCAAATATACGGATTTGTATTGTTTTAATACAAAAAAAAATCGAATTAGGCTGTTAAATAAAGCATGTACATTGTTTTTAATCAGTCTTTACATGCTTTGTGCCGATTAGGAGAGGCATCCGAAACTATTCAAAGCAAGTAACTCTTTTATATTTGAGTATATATTTCTATGAATTACGCTCAACAGAATCCCACCAATTTAAAACAAAATAAAAATAGCTTATCCTGAGTTTCTATGTAACTGGAAAAGTTTGGTTCTCGCGAAGATAAATATATCCTTCTACTTAAGGGTTTATTTTCTTCGCATACAATCTTAACCGTTTGGTTTACATTGACTTAACTCGTTTCGACAGTTTTCTTTCAAGTTGTCAGCATGAAAAGGTTCGAAAAAATTGTGTTTTTTAAATTGTTGCTTCCATCACATGTTTTGACAGCCTTCCTCCGAAAAAGGCGCTTAATTTATGCTACTTTATGCCAGCACCAAATATCATCTCTCTTTATATGCCTCTCTTTCTTTCTAGTCAAACATCCATCCAGCATATCCTGCCCACCCACATGGACACGCAAACTCGCACTCTTCTACGCTCATGTATTTAATATTTTAATTTGTTCAACTTACACGCGCTGAGCGTTCCTCAGTGCGTTTAGTCCTTCCTCGTCGTGCCTACCGCCGATGCTGCTCTTTAGCTGCGGTCTGTTTTCCATTACTTTAAACGACCGCCGCTCGCTTTTGCGACCTCCTTACACACCACGGCATGCATCCTTTCATTATCAATCTCGGCAACGCAGGATAAGACCCAGACAAAACCAAATCATTTTCCCACCGAGAGGCCACCACACCAGAGCACCTCACCAGGAGGAAATTAACGATCACTCAAATGGTAACACGTGGAATAATTTTTGAATTCCACCCACCCACAGCTCCTCCCGGGTACAGCACAACCTCCTTGATAAGCACAGAGTATGTGCATGTCGTGGGCACGTGCTCTTCCTGCTCGGAAGGATGCGCGAGAACAAGCCGTGTAGCGTAAAAAAAAGGATAAGAACCGGGGCTTCGCATCGCTCGCTGCGGAGGGTGCAAAGTGGAACGGAGAAAGCGCCGACCGTTACACTCTGGTTTTGAAATTGGTGGAATTTTAAAAAGCCATCCCACCTCAAAACAAAAAGTGCCCCCGATTCACGAACCGCTGTGCCCATGCCCTATTTTGCGCCACCGGGTCCACCACATTGGCACAGCATGATGAGAGGAGTTTGTGTTGTTTGTGTGTATTGAAGCACGTACGCTGCATCACGAAACGTGTTCCACCACAGACGTACGGCTATGGTAACGAACGGGAAACTTTGTTGTTGATGTTATGGAAATCACGATGGCCGTGATGCGAAGTTGTAGAACGCAAATCCGCGTCACATGCGTTTGTGGGGCGAGGGGTTGCAGGAAGTTTCGCTAGGATGATAACACCAGCAGAGACGGATCGGGCGAGGATGCTCGAACTCCACACATCGGAAGCAGGAAAACGCACCGCCTGTAGGATGGAACAGATTTCCTCCCATTTTTCTTCACCATCCGGGTTTGATAGCTGGCTAGGCTACCCTTCAACTATGCCGTTACGGACACTTTACAGCGTTGGTACGGTGTTGTGAAACTTCCTGACGAGATTTTTGCACCCCCGACGTAACAAAATCACACACATGGCGCAACGTCCGTCCGTACCAACCTACCAACCAACCAACCAACCATCCATCCATCCTTTGGCAGCCGACCGTACTGCGGCTTACGCTCGGCCCGGTGTCTATTTTAGACGTTATCTGATAATGATACGACAAACAGAAACATGCATAGATAATCTCTGTTTGTTATTCAAATCATAAACTGCTGCCCGCATTCTACGGGCATCTTAAGCACGAGCTGACGACTGCGGATGGAAGATGGTGGCCTACATCCTATTTCATCTCACACTACACGGTTAGTAATGGTTCGCGCGCAATCACTTATTTAATCATAACCGATTAACAAAAGGGAATTATTAAAAATAATATAGAGGTAGTGTACAAACATTCCTTGATTATTTAGACTACTCTTGCATTGTAGATACATACCAAAATAAGATTTGTTAAGGTATTCTAGCATCCGAGGTCATTGAGTCTGCTAACTACGTTTAAGCATACGCATGCTTTATTGTGCCTGCAGTGGTTCCCTTTTTTGTACGTAACATAATTAATTTATCCTCACTAACCAGATTTAATTAGATTTCATAAATGGGTACACTGTTGTTAGTCGCGGCTAGGACAGCGACACTCCATTAAGAAATTGTATCTGCCAACCGTCCCCGGGCACTGTAAGCCGGGCTGCGTGATTTCGATTTCCAGCACATTGGCACGGCAAAAGTCGTTCACACGTGGTCTTTAGGGTGTTTTTTTTTTGTGTGTTAGAGTAAAAATGGTGGGTGCGTTACAAAATCTCGTTTTGTGAACCCTTTTCCCAACCCAACCGAATGCCCAATGCCCCGTACCACTGTCGGTGCAGTGATGTACCACGCAGCCACCAGATGGCAGTCGCTCGCCTTGTGGCCCCCGCCCTGTAGCAAAGGAGCTGCGAACATAAACATATATTTTTATCTAAGTAGCATTAAAAAGGAAATGTAACGGCTGGTGCGTGTCTGAAGGGTTGTGCCTCTGAAGGCGAGCGTCTTGGTTGTGGCGAATATTTGAGAGTTTTAAATTTTAAATACGCATCTGCTAGCTTGGAAATCCGATTGGAATTATCGGTATCGGTGTTAACGATATTCTATCGACTCAATAAACATAACTTCTTTGCACGACCCGTGTAACACATCGACGCTTATTCAATTTAACGCCCCCGCTACCGGATCAAACGGTACATTGATAATAATCTTTGCAGATGGGGTCTGATCGAACATTACTTTGCATTTAAAAGTTAATAAAAAACGGCACGTTTGGATCTGGGTTTTGTTTTAGCCTTCCACAATGATAGTGGCACTGGTAACCGTTGTCGTATTTATTGAGCGTAGGTTTTATTGACCTATCAATATAATTAACTCCTTCTAAAACTAATCAATATATATATATATATATATATATATATATATATATATATATATATATATATATATATATATATATATATATATATATATATATATATATATATATATATATATATATTAACTTTGATCATCTAATCATCAAATATACGTAGATTCTTGAAATAGAAAATCAAATATAAGAAAATTGAATTTGAAATTAAATTAAGTTAAAAGACACTATATGACTGGCCTCTTCTTCCTTCTCCTTTAGCAGTCTAGAGTTGTTTTGGAAGTTAAGTAGTGTTCGAAAAAAGGTTTCATTTTAGAAAATAGCTTTCCACGATGGTTCACAGACAGACAGTTTTAGTCTTTCATGAGCTGTTGTTTGGAAACTAAAACTTTTTCTCATTTCCACAGAAACAATAAATACGAAAAATGCATTTCTATGGCACTGCAACGCCCAGCAACGCAACGCTTGGTTTCATCTAGAATACATTCAATTTAATTAACATTTGAAAAAGCGCAGCCACTTGTTTCAGAAACTCTAACCTTTGTCACTGTGGAAAACATCTTGGCTATTTCTTAAGCACACTCCAGTCGCTGCAAATAATTTAACACATCAACAATGGAGGAAAAAAAGGAAAGGCGCCACACAAACGGGTGGCAAAAGTTTAGGCAAGAAAACGCAAACGGAAGGAATTAATTTCACAGCAAAAGTAACGCTTCGGGGCAAATCAGGGCACCGGACCACAGTCACCAAGTTGTACTTGGTTTTAATTATTCTAAACCGTCATCAGCGTCGCCCGTTTCCGTCCAGTTGCTGCCTCCGCTGCACAATTCGTTACATGCTTCACCTTCCCTGCAGCATGATATTATTACGCTAGCGCTGTTTTCTTTTTCTCGTATTTCTGTCGGTCTTTTCGCGGTTGAGGAAATAAACAAATTGCACAAGCAAATGCAAACGCAATATTCGCTTTTTTTTGCGTCAGCGTAGCTCCCGGGAGAAAACTTGCCCCGTGCTCACGTCTGCCCCCTCTGCGTCTAGACGCCAACAGCCCAAGTGCAATTTAGATTCACAAAACCGCAGAGCTACTTTGGGAGGTAAAAAAAAGGAAAGCATACCGCAGTGACTGATCTTGCCCAGTTTCTATGATTGCAGCGCAAACCGTAAACAATGACAGATTTTTAATGTCGTTAATTAATGAGAATGGCAAATTTTCCAGAGCTGCTCATTGTTTCATTGCATTAAATTCTAGCAAATCCTGGTGGTGGAAAATATAACCTTTAAAGAAGGTATTGTTTTAGCAGGTCAATAAATATTGCCGAAATAATACTGATCAATAGTGCCTGCTACTGTTCTCATACTGTCCTTGGTTTAGATCAAAGGTCTCCAAATATTTCGAATTGCATAATTATTATTATTAATAACGTTGTTGAGGGTTGAATGTTACCAAACATGAACGATTAAATTTCTTTTGATTTTTTAAAACTTCTTTTCAAAAGAAAATACGAACTCAATATGTAAATTCTTCAGCTTTCTATTGATTAACCTTGAATTTTTGTGTATAAAAGTGAAACTGATGTATTGATTGTAAAGATTCAAAAACATAGTCTATTATTTTGAAACTATACAAAATCATCATGGGACTACTAACCGTGGATTAGAGACTCCTGGTTCATGTAAATTGTTTCCTTAATGATCCCGAAGTGTACAATTTTTAGTGTATTTGGCGGAATAGTTGAAGAAAAAAAAAGAATCGCTGTGGGATTTTAACACTAGGTTTACGGAACCCGTCAATTTGACGAAATTTTAACTTTGAAGTAAAATACGAAAAAAACCTTTTGTTTAATCTCGATGTTTACTTTTCGTAAAATCATCATTATGAGTTTGTAGCATAAGTATTATTCTCTTAAGTTGCATTGCTTTTCAGATACATATGTGTTATACCTATCTCTACGGAACCCGTCGAATCAACGAGTGGGTTGATTATATTTAGTTTATTTGGTTTAGTTGCAACATGTTTTCTAAAAAATGAAACCCCATAAAGAAAATGAGACGCCCGTAAACCTAGTGTTAATGATACAATGATGGGATTTTTGTGATGAAAAGGGTGATACAGCACACCTGTATTCAGATAGATTCACAGAAAAACACACTCATAAGCTTCAGTTTTGCCTATTGGTGTCAGCAAGATATAATGCTTTATTGATTAGGAACTTGGTATCAACACTCGCCTTTTAATATGAATTTGTATCTTGAATTCGATGCAAACCGTTTAAATTTCCGTTTTGCTGTTCATGATGATGCAAATTTTAGGTTTTAATATATTTGGTTTTAATATAAATTGTGTTGTGTTTAATATAAATTTATGTGGAGTGTGTTACATGGGAGAGAGGGGGTGTTTTATTTTGTTACGTAGCGGAAAATAAAATATTTTATTATTTTTTCGAATGAGTAATAAACGATGATTCTTCTTCTTAACTTAACAATTTTCACGATTATGCCGGATAAAAAAAGATCTCGATACTTCTTATGTACCACGCAGCCGAAAAGTCTTTCATTGGTAGGGGCCGGTTTATACGAAGGTCGATGGAATTTGGTTACCACGCACGGACGGACGGACAAACTTACCAATGGATCGTCGCAGTAACGTTGCATTGCGATATATCGAAAATGCAGCCGAAACTCCTGCCAACAATACCAATTTCGTTTGTAATTGGTAAGAAATACGTAACATATAAAGTATCTGTAACTGGTGGGGGAGGGGGGGGGGTGTGGGTGAGTTCATATTGTTACATAATTTTTGAGGTGGGGTCTCTTCCAACGTTACAGTTTGTGACGCTAGATAATTTGAAATTTTGCGTTATGTTATTGATGGATGACGCTTTATTATTTTGAATAATTAATCTAAATTAATTTTTGACTGTTGAAAGACGAAAGTCAAGAATGAATAAAATTTAATAAAAGCTGTAGAAATTTGGAAATCTAGTTTTTGATCATAAACAGAATTAAACTTTCACTCTTTCAAAACCAAAATGGCTCAAAATATCGTAATTTGTGAAGCAATGCTGCCCTCGAACTGAAAAGCTTGGAGACCCTTGGCCTTAGGTGGATAATCTTATTTTCCACGAGAGAGCATACTACCATTCATATTTTTATACATGATTAATATCGCAATTCGTGGAAAACTTCTTTCCATCATTACTTCTTATTTTTATGAGGTAAATAAGAGGTGATATTTATGCCTGAAATATATTCACAAAATTGCTGGATTGTGATATTAACTTGTGTAAATTTGATGATAATGAAAATGAGAAGAGTGCTCCTTAATCGCCGGTCTGTTTGCAACTGTGTATTCGTTTGTCCTATAGTTCATTACATAATTCATTACAAAGTTCATTCGTGTAGTTCGAGCAGTTCATTTCATGCAGTCCTAATTAGTCAAGTAGTTTTATCTATATCCTATGGTTTAGTTCCTTCTAATTCGTCTGTGTTTTCCTATTTGAATTCATATTCGAAATATTATTGATAATCCAAAATCCAACACCAACATTAGACTGATTTAAAAAGAAGATACACATTACCGATCCCAATTCTGATAGCTTGATTTCCTTTCAACCTTCAAGGTTAAAAGCATGTATGTATAACACTTTGCATAGGCTGAGTTCGAAAATTCTATCCCAACTAGTCTACATCTACATCTCAAACCTAAGCTAGCCGCTGAATGGGTGCCAGCATCAATAATATCTGAAATGTGAGCGCTGGTTGAAAGCAGCATTTTTTTTAAATTATTTGCACTTTGTATATCATACTAATGCTGAGTACTGCAGATGCTTTGTATAAAAATAATGTATCGATGTTGCATTCACAACATTCGTTTTGTACTGTCTCACGCCCAATTTATTACCATACCATACACAATTTGAGAGAGCCGTGCAAATCAAAGACTGAACATTTGCTGCAGCGTGATGTGAATAAACGGAATGAAAAATAATTGATGCTCCCCTAAACTTCACACCAAAAGTGCAAAGGATTAAATGCTTGCCCTTTTTGCCACCATGGAACGCGTAGCGTTTGTTTAGTGAAATTGTTTTCACCCGCTTTTTTATGATAGAGTGGAGAAGGTGCTTCCTTCGGTGTGTTTCAACTGGGATAGTGTTCTTTGAACGCTGGTACGACTGAACCTTTTTTTCGTATTTTGCTCTATTCCAAACTCAAAAAGCAGAAAACTCTAACACATCATAAATTTTCCACATCAATACTTCATACCGTTTATCCGCACGCAGCACACCGGCGTACGTGTAGCCGTGCACGTACGATAGCGCAACACTGTACACCGAAGGCGGCTCGGCGGTAGCATAAACGGTGCAGCATAAATCATGCTCCGCTACGCTGCAAACATATGCAATGGTGACGAATTTTTCATCCAGTGCGTTTGTTGTCTGCTTTTTTTGTTGTTGTTTTGCTGTTGTTGCTATATTTGTTGCTATCGTTTAAGCATGTGCTTTTTGCTGCTCGACAAGCTCAAACTATCACTGCTGAACTGTGAGCAGGCGGGAAAAGATCATAAAAATAGCTCCACACTACAGTCATTCATTCCGTGCCATTAAATCAGGTCCAAATCTGCCCGGTATGTCCTTCAAGCGTAGCACAAATGTTTCAAAACGTTTCAAAATGTTTTCGGCGTGCCGGTGCTATCACACACAATGTGGAACGGTTGGCAGAATAATAACAATTTCATCCGATCGCTCTTTGCCTGGACCGTTTACCGCAATGGAAATTCCAGATGTGGCGACGCATGCCAAAAGTACCAATTGTGTCCGAAATTACGCTGAAACTGCACGTGGCAATTGCTAGATTTTTTTCGTTTCGTTTTTTACAGAGAAATCATCAAAGGTAATAATTATTATAATTCCATTTCTATTGTATATTTCTATTCAATTATCTATTGAGATTTAAATGGAATTGCTTACAGGTCGCAATGATCTCAATAACAGGGGCATAAAATATGCATTGATTGTTCTATTTGGTATTTTATATTTGCGAAACATATATTGAAAACACTAACCAAATTTGTTACTGTTTCAAACAGTGTACAATGGAAATTACTACGCAACAAGTATTACATCTGATACATTTGTTAGAATGTGAGCTTTTATCACATATTTTTAGCTTTTTATATTGTTTCGTAACCTGGAGTAGCGAAATGTTGATTGGATTCATGAAAAAGTATTCAACTTAGTTACAAGCGAACATGCTGGATGAGGAGAAATATGGAGAAAATATGAAAATAATGTTGCTGTTTTTTTTAAATTTAGTCGTCTTTCATCTTCGAATTGTAAACCCGAATTCGTTTTACCATGAATGGATGTAACAGTTTATCGAAATCTAAAATTTGATTTATTTTAAAAATCTTTCTCTACAAATTGCGAAATACGCCAAAAGTAACAAGTTCGCCGTACACATCAAAGAAATTTCCCCATCAATGACAAGCTTTCCCAAAATTCTCCTTTTAAATATAATCATACATCGATGTCTATTTAATTTTCAAAATGGATTCCTTCAATCGCTTAACCGCATCTTGCCAGTACGGACCGAAAGCCTCATGAGCCGTATGCTATATTTGGCCATCGCTTGCACATCGTCGGTGTCATTTAATTTCAACATCGTACAACATGTTTCACTTTTAATAAAAATGACAAGATATTACCACCTGCCCGGAGCGCATATTTTATTATACATCCGCTTGGTTTGCTGTTCTTCACTTTCTTTCGCTCTCTCTCTCTCTCTCTCTCTCTCTCTCTCTCTCTCCCTCTCTCTCTCTCTCTGGTTTCTATCATTTGTACAGTGTATTCTGTTTCTTTCTTGTTAATTAAACGAAGCCATTCTAAATCATTTCACTCAATCCAGCTGACAGGGGACAATTTTTCTTCGTTTAAATATGCCCCCGCGTCATCTCCGGGCCTGAAGAGGAATGTCTTTATGAATCGCTCACGCGTTCATTTTCGGCGTACATTGTTTATTATTCATCCATTTTATCGCCCCGCTTCCATGGTCGGCCCCCGTCGCACTGGCGGTCGCATAAGAAAACACATTTTACTAGATAATACTTTTGGCACCATTGTTAATTCACAATAAATCATGTTGTGATAAATCTGGATGTTTTGTGCAAGTGTGTGTTTGCGTTTTTTCTCACTCCTCGTCGGTTGTCGTGGCCATGATGCACCGAATCTGCTCGGCACGGCACAAGCTGCTCATTGCAAATTTATGATCCATTATAAGCACAATGATTAGACACTCTTAGAGCAGTAGTTTAAATATTTTAAAAGGATTATTCCCATTTTTAAAACAAACCTGCCACTAACGGTTGCACACAAAAAACTGAACAGATTGTTTGGAAATCATCACTTTGCTTTGGAATATACTGTGCATTATGCCGGTCGCTTAAAATCCCCGTTTTGCTACCGAAGAAAAGTAGGTACGCGGCATGGAAGCAAGCAAATCTGTTGATACGACGATGAGTTAATGTCTTTTATTCTCATCATTATGGTTCTCACACTATTTCGCCTCGTTCGCCTCCGCAGCTGAGTTTTAATCCTTTGCTCTGCTAACGACTATTATCATCTTATTTCTATGGAATTTTCTCTCGCACGGTGTTTATTGCTTTTAAATATGTGAAGCTTTTAAAAGGGCTTCCTCGACTTCCTATTCACTTCTAGGAATTGAGGGTAATTTTGTAACCACCTGTACATATTCATGATTATTTTAGGAATTTCTGAATGATATGTATTTATTTTAAATTTCACAACATGTTTTAAATATTCGTTGTTTTTCAATTTAATGATAATTACTTAAAAATTATACTTGAAATCAATATATTCAAGTTGAAAAAGACATATCCTTTTTATTTTTACAACACGAAGTGCACAAGCTACTAAGAAATTTGTATTGTTACAATTATACGATACTAAAAAATAAAAATGAAAGCTACCAAATTAATTGAAGTATGAAAAAAAACTTATTTACTAGATAAGTAGTAGTAGAAATAGTAGTAGAAGAATTACATTTATCTTACAATCGATAATGGGTCCGTAATTTTAGGCTCTCCTCATTGTTTGTTAATAGCTTTATGATGTTCTATTCATCTTTTTTTCTATTAGAGATGTGCCAAATGAACCAGCCTCAATAAACCAGTTCACAAGAATAAAACGCTTTGGTTCTTTAGATACATTGATATTAAAAAAGAATCATCAAATTGAATGCATGCGTTCATGATCTCTTCTTCTTCTTCTTTGGCTCAACAACCGATGTCGGTCAAGGCCTGCCTGTACCCACTTGTGGGCTTTGGCTTTCAGTGACTAATTGATTCCCCCCCATAGCATGATTGTCAGTCCTACGTATGGCGGCGCGGTCTATTTGGGGATTGAACCCATGACGGGCATGTTGTTAAGTCGTACGAGTTGACGACTGTACTACGAGACCGGACACCCATCCATGATCATTTTGAAAAAAAACCACCGGAACAAGAATGTAACAGCAAAACAAGAAACGGTCGGTTTTAAATTGCACAATGCGTTCTACTGTCTAATGATAGATTGTCAATATTGGCTAGCTGTTTAGGCGACCTGGTCAATCTGTAGCTCTACCTTTTTTTAGAAAATTGTACCGACTCACATACGCTACAGGTGCTATTTGTAAAAATACGAAATAACCGAACAGGTGCCTATCATATACGTCGAACGACTCTCGACTCTGTTGTAAGCCCCAGAATCAAACAGAAGAATATTTGGTATCATATTCGCCATTCGAGTCGATGAAGGATTCGAAGAATCGATGAAGAGTCGATGAAGGATTCCTTCTATTTAAGCATTATTTTACTACAAAGATACATTCCAATCCCCAAAATGTATTCATTGGAGAGTTCTTGGAACGCCATGTAAGTTTTATAACCCTTTAATAACAAATTACCAATAAAAATGCAAAATAAAATTAAGTATCATTTTGATGTAATTTTAAAATATATTTTGAAGAATTTTAAGGGTTTTCCTGAACAGCAAAACAAAATAAAGGACGAGAATGCATTACATAAAACATGCGCAAAATCATAGACTATTACCTAAGCGCAGTTGTTGTGGCCCATATTGCCCCAGTGTTTTGACATGTCACGTTTTGTTTACATATGCCCGTTTTGCCCCAGGGCTATGTCCATTTTGCCCTGCGTGGCAAAAAAGCGTCTCATAATACATCAACTTTTATTTTACTCTTTTTTCATGTTTTTAAGTTGTTTTCATTCTATGTGGCAATTTGAATCCATAGATAAATGAGGGAGGCATGTAATAGTGTAATAATAATTTGTGTTTTCTCGCATATTCAAAGGAATATTCAGTAAACTGCTTAACATGCCCATTTGGCCTCGCTTTCCCCTACAAATGTAGATAGCGATCACAATGGTCGAATTTGCATGTTTCCGACAGCTTGAGCTATCGGCAGAATATACTCAATCGAGATATACGATTCCAATTTAAGCTTCATCGACTCAAAACAGCCGACGGGAAAGCAACTTGTCAAATCATATCAAAATGAGCAAAATGAACGTTCGAGTGAATTTTCTTAAATGCCGCAATATGATAGGCCTAAAAATCACGTTCATGTTCTTTGTTTCACCCGTCACCTTGTAGAACGTAAAGGTCCACCTCTAATTTCTATCAATGCTTGTTATTAAAAGTTAAAAGGTCAAGGTGTTATACAAGATTTAACATTTTGCTACCTAATACCTAAACTGACAAATCTATTCCTACATTCTACTTATGTCTAAATAATTAATTAAAATCTATTTTGTATCATACCACACGCTATTGCAACAATTTACATATGTCTGCTATCATGGTGCATGTTTGTTTAATTATTATGTAGCTTTTGTCTATGATAATTTATATACTCAGTGTTCAACCTGATGTATAGACCTTGTTTACTAGAATCAGATAAAATCAAATCAAAGTCAATAACGTTTGTAACTTCAATCAAAACAAGTGTCCTATCAATTAAATTATTTCATTAGTATGCCCCGTAAACCACGTGCACATAAATAACATTACAAATAACGCTCAATCAAGTGAACAATCTAATTAATTTAGCGTAGTGACAGCAATACCCACAAAGTACGCTCTCAATACACGCCTTTTATCGCATGCATTGCACACAACCATTGCCGTGGCATGGGCAGATATTAAATTTTCCAACCCAATGACCTGCCTGCCCGCACGTACTTTTTCACACATTCTCCATGTGCCGTGGTACACCATCTTGATCGATTCCGCTCTTTCTTGTCTTTTTACCCTAATACACTTCAAACTGTCCCGACACAACACTGTCCTCGGTGCAGGCGTCACAGAAACGCGTACTTACCATCTCTCTGTTGTCACACATTTTCGGTCTATTTAGATACCCTCTCCCATCCTTTTGGCGCTTGGTGGTTGTATAGAAAGAGTTCTTGTTGAAGGGACGGGGGCATGGAATTTATATCGAAATATTCTTTTTCTCACTTTTTTCTTCTTTTTCACATCACTGCTGCTCTTCATTGCTCTTACCGCCGAGTGCAGGGTGTCAACTTCAGCTCCAAATATTGCTGCCACATGACTCGCGTCAAGTTTATTTTCCATCCTTGCCTTCCGGCCGACCGATTTCTCTACCGTTCATTCCATTCGTTTGTTCGTCTATCAATGAGTGTTAGAGGGCCATATATTTTATTTCATTTTACATAACCCAAGGCATTCGAGTGGGGTTTCTTTTTTTTTTGCACATCCACACATTCAAAACCGCCTTTTCACATTTTCTGGGTCACACTTTCCTCGGGCGACTTGTTCGCTTCACATACATGCTCAACAGCACACGTGGCGCAAGTTCATTCTTGCTACTCATTTCCGCCACCAGCACTGTGGCGATAGCAATGGTATCGTGGAATCTCTGTGTCATGCTCAGTTTCTTTTCACTCTGTCTGAGTCAGCTTTGACCATCGAATCCTTCCGAACCGCTCGGAACAATCGATGGACAGAGACTCCGCTCCGTCTGTCCTGGACCTGCTGTACAGCGTTCTTGAGATGGGAATGCTTTTTTGTAGTGTTTACATTCAACTGGCAAACTGCATCGAACGATGACAAGATATAAACAAACATCCTCGAGAGAAACATTCGAGACGAAGGATACCCGGTACTTGGGTCATGTGACACAGGGTCTTTTATTCTTCTAGATGCCGAAGAAACATTCCTCTTTATGTACTGTTCATTTCAACTTGAAGTGCTGTGTTTATTCTTCATCAAATTTAACAAACCTGCAAATGTGTTATTTAAAGGTTGAAATTACCTTTAGCTGCGCTTTGAAATTCTACACACATCCGGAAACACATCTACACTTTGGTCCTGGAAATTTAGAGCTCAAAACATTAAAGAGCTGTAAGGTGTAGAAAGTATTTGCAAGGCTTCAAGCTCGCAAACAGATTACGCACCCCCTCGCAGATGCTTGATCAATACAACTTTACAAATTAACCTCCAGCTAGTCTGAGGTTGGGCGTTTTTACTTTCTTTCTAAATGGCCCATCTCCATAAATTAAAACTCCTTCCCTAAAACAATGTTTATGAAATTAAAATTCTGCCCTTATTCACCATGCCAACGTTAATTGTTGGTTGAAGTTGGCTTTTCGCCTGTTGATGTTACGTTTCGGTAAATTATTTAATCTCAACAACAATTAGGAAAGCACAACAAACTGCCAACGGTGACGACGACGGGCAAACGGCGACCGAGAGAAGACGCTGCAAAAGTAAAAGATATGATTTGAACATTTGTACCCTTCCTTTTCGTTCCTCGTGCCTTATATCCCTGTCGTCTCTAGTAAGACTTCCGCCACGAACGAAACAAACAACCCGAAGCCAAAATCGTAAGACCAACACGTACAATCTGTTCCCGATTTGCCACAAAACTCTAACCATCTGCCAGGATGCTAGTGCCCTTTCCCCCGTCTCCGTACCGTGTCAGGTATTATTTTAGAGTGGAACGAAGTGAAAAGTTTGGCCCATCGGCCCAAGACATTCACCCCCGTAAACAAGCGTTTGCGTCTGGGGCTTTGTTTTCATTGCTTTGGGCTTTAATTTAACCATTCTGAGCTTTAATAAAACCTACAATAGCTTGTGACGTACGAAAAATAACACAAGGCTCATTGATGGCAGCTCTTCATCAAGCACAAAGAGAGAGGAAAAAACGAATAGTTTGATGTTACAAACAACACGAGATGCCGGGAGCCATCACCGTCGGGATGAATAGAAAAAGCGGAGGCAAAACTTTTGCTTCCGGACTCATTTTTAATGTAGCATATTTTTATGGCACACTTCCACTCGCTGCTAAGCGATACATCAATCGCTCAACCATGAACAAGCTCATTTGCAAATCAGCAAAAACAGCCCGATGCCCGTGCACGTGGGTACCGTGGAGATGGGATAATAGATCATTTTGCAGTCTGTCTTTTTTTGTTGTTTTTGCTCTTTTTACTTAGATTTCGCTCATGGTAAAGCAACACCTAAGAGAGTGTGCATTACCAGTAATAACTTCACACTAATTGATTCCACGAAAATAAGCAGCTCGGTGGCACTAATTCGTTGTACACTCGCTGTTTCATTACATATTTCTACAGGACGTGTAATTTTGAAGTAGCATCGGGGAAACTTCAATTGAATTTCATGTGAAAAAATTTACATATAGCTAAGTAGCTCCTAATGACTGTTATTTGCCAAAATTCCAAGAATTAAAAAGGTTTAACATGGGACACAAAGACGCTGAGCCACTCCAAACCATTCGTTCGAAGCCTAAAGATTTGTTATAATTTTGCAACTGTTCTTAGTACAAAATAAAGAGTGAAGTCTCTACAATTCGAATATCGTAAAGAATTGTTGTACACATAATTTAAAAATTGCCCTGCTTGGAAGTTATTTTTAATGAAAAGAACTTATACCTAGATATAATGAAGTTGTCAAAAAGTGATTTATAAAGAACGAGTTAAGATACTCTCAGCGCATGTATAGACGACTCATGTTTGTTTCGCTAAAATGTATGTATTGAGGTGTATTTATTTTATGTGCAATTTGGCATACAATTTGACTATCTAGCCACTCCAAGCTTGATGTAGGTGTTGCAGTAGCAGTAGAATGATTTAATAGATTGATATTAAGTAAACCCAAATATCCAGAGTATATATACAATCAAATGCAAACAAGTTGCGGTTTGAAGCTTAACGATTTATGGAAAAGTGTCTTAATAGGTTTAGCCGGTCTCGTAGTACAGTCGTCAACTCGTACGACTTAACAACATGCCCGTCATGGGTTCAATCCCCAAATAGACCGCGCCGCCATACGTAGGACTGACTATCCTGCTATGGGGGGGAATCAATTAGTCACTGAAAGCCAAGGCCACTAGTGGGTACAGGCAGGCCTTGACCGACATCGGTTGTTGAGCCAAAGAAGAAGAAGAAGAAGTCTTAATAGGTTTTATACGTCAAGATATTCTTAGCGGTAAGATAACCACATCTTTCAGCATCTATTAGTTGCAATTTGTTTTACAGTGGAACCCCTTATTCCGAGTTTTTCGCATAACGAACTGATCAAATTGCTCACCTTTCCTTGACGAGTAAAAGTCCGCAAAACGAGTAATTTCAATTGCGTTCTAGAAACACTTGTTTTGAGTATCGTTCAAGTAGATGAAAGTTTCGATACCACGAATCGTTCGATAGCAGGAGGAGATGTGTCGTATAATTGCAAGTTACACAAGTGTGTGGTTGATGAGTGTTTCTTGAAAGTTTGTTTGGATCTACTGGAAAATGAAATGATTCTTTTCCTAAAACTTGGCAGGACATGTATTTGGCAGAAGACATCATTAGATCGAAGCTGTGGCTAATTGAGAAAGTGACTTGTACGAAATAATAGAATTTACCATTTTTAACAAATTAAAAACTTTAACACTAAAACATAAAACGATAGAACATTACATCATTTTTAAAGAAAATGCATCAATAATAATGCCAACGAAACAGTGAACTTCTGAACATTTGGGGTATTTGAACCAATTATTATACTTTTCATACAATCTACACTATCTACATACAGCGCTTACCGTAACTATATGGACAGTCAGGTTATAGTTACATTCCTTAACTATGTCTGTAACAATTATTTTGGTTCTGTAAAAAATCGTTGTTGAAATCGTTTTTCGGTTTTGTCTGTTTGGATCAGCTTTGAAATGTTGTTCACTCAATGGGTAAAATTCTCATGGAATTTTTTTTTAAACTTGTTTTAGCATATTATGGATTATACATTCAAAACAACCATAACTTTTTTTCAAAGAAACAAAATGATAAATAAAACATGTTTTGTGGGCAAATTTATTTTTAATTTAGTGTATTAAAACAATTTTTTAATTTTTTATATCATAATTTTATATATTATAATTTTTTATATTTCAGTATATCAAATCTAATTCCGTTTGAAACTTTGTAAATTGCAATGCATATCACCATTTCAAAATAGGAAACAATATTTTGCACTTTTGCGCACTATATTGCCGATCCTTAACTGAAGAATCTCTACAATTAACTTTCATAGCAGTAATTAAATAATAGAAATTTTAACCTTGCTTGGATGATGATATAATTGCAGAAAATCTGCAATACAACCGCATTGTTCCATATCATTAACAATTTTCTCTGTTCAAGCCACAAGTTATTACTATTTTTATACGATTTTAAATTAGTCATCAAATCCAAAAAAATCGTAGTGTCTTTGTAATTATGTAAAAAATATAAAGGTGTGAAATAGCATTTCACACAAATTATATATCTCTGTTAACTGTTTTTAAATGTTTCTCCCGTATTTTCTAAAAATTGCGAAAAACGACTGTTTACATATATTTACGGTAGGCGTTGTATGTACAAAAGTCTTTTTACATACAGTATTGCTTCGAATTAGGGATACTTGAGGCATTTTTGGCATTTCATATTTTCTTACTAATTCAACTTTAATCGGTCAAACCGCTGTATGTTATGATTTATTTAAGTGAGCCTGTTAAACTCACTTTACTAAAGCAAACTTTCTAGATTAAAGGAAAAAAATAATTATTTTCAATAATTTTACTATAAACATTGCAAAAAAATCGTAAAATTGCAACGTTATTTTGATTCATATTCCGGACAGTTTTGAGTTCATGTTTCAAATTACGGACGTTTTGATTCGTATTCCGGAAAGTCTTAAAATTTCGTCTATAATCTTCACATTCACGCTCACACTGAATGCCTGGAGTAATCCTAGACTAGGGATCTACAAACTACGGCCCGCGATGACTTTGTAAAGGTTAAAAAAAAGAGCTTATTTTTTTATTCATTCATCAAAATTTAGTTTTTTACTTTTGAAAGACGGGAATCAAAATTTAATAAAAGAAAGATGTAGAAATTAGATATATTCAATTTATATTTTGCAATGTAAACGATATTTAATATTTTACCTGTGGTGATGGTTGCATAAAAATGGCCCTTAACAACGTTAATTGTGAAGCAATGCGGCCCGCGAACTGAAAAGTTTTGAGTTTTTACAATACATCGAGTGAATCACTATAACGAATCAAACTCGTTGTACGATTATTGAATTCACTGTACACTTATATATCTCAATCGTTGTCAGTTGAGTTCTGTGTCAAACATAAATAGGCCATACATTGACAATAGTCCCAATTAAAAAATAGCACAACAATAAACAAAAAATAAATAAATTTAAAAAAAAAACTAAGACCATTTGTACATTAAAACCAATATCGAGGGTATTTTTTTAAAGTATATATTTTTATTTCATAGATTTAGTTAAATAATTGTTTTAATAAGTATATAATCCATGCCGTACAGATTTGCCACCAAAGAATTATTATTAATTTAAAATCATACAGTGCACGATTAATTAATGGTGGGACGGTATCAATAATTCGATTGAAGAATTGACACACCTCCTAACAGAGAGTCCATGTTCATGAGTTCGTTTATACAGATGCAATAATGTAGCTACGGTACCTTTTCAGACTTTTAAATAGTGTGACAAGTATGCGATAAATCTCCCAACTGCAAACACGCATCAATCGTTGACACTCGCAACCCCCGAAATCGTGTTACGTGGAATGCTCGGTATCCAGGACGTTCAGGATGAAATCAGTTGTATCTTGCGCCAGCTCATCGACATTGTTCAGGGTCGGTGTTACATTTGGCTCTACAACGGTGTTAGTAACAGTGTTCAAAGTTTGCTCAGGCTGCTGTTGCCCTTCGGCTGGTGTGGTGGTACGGACCGGTTGTTCAATATCCGCCCGTTCAAAGGAATGCACCTCTCCGGTGGCCAGTGTTGGCGGTGCGACACGTTTGGGAAGCGAAGCATCGGTCGGCACGGTAACGCTCGCTGCACTGGGCTGGCTTACCAACAGCTGAGGATTGGTCGCTTCGGGAACGTACTGAAAGCTTTCCACCTCTGTACGCATGGCGAATGGGTTCGAGTCCTGAAGTTGTGGCACAACTGATGGGTAATGGACGGCGTAAGGGAACGGTAGTGCCGATGCATATTTCAACTCGGTGGGAGAAGAGTGCCGGGGCAATGTACGCACCGGTATCAAGTAATGCGCAACGGGAACAGGTGCAGCGGATCCACGCACATCGCGTACCTCGAAGCCAGGATACTCGTTCGGTGTAAAGGGTGCCTCGCTGAGAACTTCAGGCGTAACGTCTTCTACCGGCGCCTCTGCTGGCGTTTCATTGTTACTATCAAAGTAGCCAAATGTAAGCAACGATTTCAGTCGGCGCAGTTGAGCTAAAAACCCGCTTCCCAGTGACGAGCCCGCGCCGTCAGTTGGCTTGGCAGAATCCGATGCTTCCGGTGCGACCTCGTTTCCCTCGTACGGTTCCTTGCCGAGACTGATGCGTTTGGCTGGCTGGTAGCTCATCACATAGTCCTTGATAAGTTCCAGCCCGTCCGGCGTGGAGGCGTACTCTTTGATTGCTTTGATGGTTTCGGCTGACGTGGATGTGCCAAGGAGCGCTTTGACATCTTCGAACGGTGGCAGATGCTCGAAATCGGTCACTCCGAGCAACTTGGCTAATCGCTTCAATTCGCGCTCGTCCGCCGGTGATAGGTTCAATTTCATCAGATAGGCTGACTTGGCCAAACTTTGATCGACTGGTGTGGTTTGCTGCTGCTTTGGATCCTCTGTTACTGGGGCAGCGATAATCGGAGCTTCCGTGGAAGGTGCCAGTGGTGGAAATGCTGTCGGTTCGGGCCAACCAACGAGCGTTGCAAGATGATTAGTGTCTCCGGTTACAGGTTGCAGTGGGGCAGAAGCAACACCACCGTAGGCCAGCATAGAAAGGTACGGATTTTGCTCACCGACGGCCGCTGGAGGCCCTGGCAGGAACATCACCGGATAAGGTGGGTAAGCAGGTCCACCATGCAGCCCCGTTGAATGTCCGTACAGCATATGGAGCGGAGGCTTTGCTGGATCGCCATAGATCGGCAGCACTTCCGCTGGCTGTACCGTGGTCTGCTCCGTTCCAGCGCCAAAAAGTGCGGATAGCAGACCACGTTTGTTTCTCAGCAATTGCTCCGATTGAACGGCAGGCTGGGACTGAAGCTTATTAGTTTCGTTTGCCAGCGTGACGCCCAGCAGGACACCGCCAGTGAGAAGGAGACTGAATAGCTGCAATAATGAGACGGTAACATATTAGAACAATTCATATCTTCACATCGATAACAATGCCGAGCCCTATCCAGCTGAGTGTGCCTGCTGTTTGGGAGGCATAATTTTGCTCATAATTACACCGCGCAGGGCACGGATTTTTGTGACATGGAAAACCTGCTTTCCCCGTAACGAATGTCAACCTAATTTGCTCTTTTGCCTGGCTAGGTAACATTATTGGTAACTGCTTAGTGACATTGAGCTAATGGAAATCGACGCGTTATTGTTAATGTTTGTCTGACATGTTTATCGTTATTGTGTTATGGCATCGTTAATTGGCATTGGTGGTGTGTTGGCATAACCATATTGTTTGTTGAAAGGTTGAAAGGTGTGAAAGAAACATAAAAGCCATAATTGGAGGAAATGGCTCAACCAATTACTTACAATTTGGCTTTTTTGTAGTTCTATGAATAATAAAATCTATTCTCTGATAAAATGTTTATGTAAAATGATTAAAATGCTTTGTAAAATGTGTTATAGAGTCTCCTAAAGGAGATTTTGAATTTTGTGATCAACACAGATGTTGAATGAAATGGAATTCCTAGTTTTTGTTCAACAATAAAACTCAACTCAACAATAAAACACACCGTTGTGTCTTTAATGGAACAAAAACCACTAAATAATAAATCTGGTCCAATATTCTGTTGTTTTGTATAGCAAAATGCATTTTCAACCTTTATCGGGTGAATGTAATGCAATTCAGTTCCCGAGTGGAATAACCCCGTATCCGTTACGTTAAAGTCCCGTCGGAATTCAAGTTGTAGCAATGCAATTCGCCAAAACATTCGCTCTACAACATCCTAGCAAGCTGCGTCGAAATCGTTCAAAGCAAAGGCGGTGCGGGCGCATCGATGGCGCTCGGTTTTGGAAAAGTTCTCCCCCTGCGTGCACCTACCCGCGTTAACCCTACTAGAAAGTGCACAAAAAGGAAATCCCAGCTCGCTGCCAACTCTCAACACTCGGAAGCTTCAAAAGATTGCCCCGATCGCGCCCCGTTCGAGCTGCTGAGAGGGTGCTCTTTCCGCGGTCGGCCATTGCTTCACGTGCATTCATTGTCCGTGGCATCCAAGGTGGCGCTGGAAAATAGGTCGCATTCCTTCGGTCTCCTGATGAAGCAGCTTTTCGCACGTGCTGCACCGATCTGCAGCACCGTAGAAGTGTTTATCCCGCGCTACCACTCCGTGCTGGAGCCCGGTCCCGGATGCACTCCTGTCACTCGGTGGTGGCTCAAACTGGCAAACATATTTTTCTGATCCCTCCACCCGATGGCCTCGGGAGCCTGCAGCCTGTTGCCGTTCCCATGTTTTATGGTTTGCAAAGCTCAGACCGGTCTTTTTCCTCCGGGAGAAGACGGAGAGACCGAGACAAAAAAGCAGATTACCCACGGATATGCCCTCCATTCGTCCATTTGCAAGACGATCCCGACGATTTGCCCGGGTACGAAACTTTTGCAAAAGTTTATTTTTCACTCCTGGGCGGCGCGCCCACATTCGTTCGGTTTGAACTCATCACAAACAAATGAATAACCAAGTGGGAGAAAGGGGGCCGGCTGCGGATTCTTGCAAACAGAAATGAATGCAGCGAGAGAAAGGCATCTTTAGCGGTGTGCAAGAAAAAAAAGCGCTCTAAAAGCACACCTACAGGCTAGATGAAGCGCGCACACATACGGCCACAGATACACACGTGTCGACACACACACAGATCCAAACACGTAGCGAACAGCGCAGTGGGAAGGGCAATTGATTAATTCATGCTCTAAGAAGCCTGATAAACTTTGCTTGATGAAAACACTTGAAAGGGTGAAGAAAAGCTAAAGCCATACCCGACTGACGGCGAGATGAAGATATCCCACCACACACTAACACACGAACACACAGGGTAACCTCAGACTCAGACACAGTTGTACGTATTATGGGGAGAAAATAAGTTCTAATAAAGAAAGAAAAAAGCACTCACTTTTACCATTGTGTTTCTCATTGTTTGGGGGTCCTTGTTTTTTCCTCGCGTCCAGCGTCCCGACGAACTCCCCGGAGAGTGATTTTCACTGTGTGTCTTCCTTCCTTCCACTCCGGACACACTACTTGAGCAGAGTGTGTACTTAACCGCAGGCAGACAACTTCACACGGCGAACAGTCACAGATTAATTCGCACTGCCAACACCGTCTGGCACGTACATTATGCACATCCACAGCCCGGCAAGATTAAGCCAAACTAACCGAACTGAACCTAATCAAATGAATCGTGTTCGGCTATTGGTGGTGGTGGTGATGGTTTTCGATGTTCGAAGTACAGGGTTTTTTGTTTTGTTTTTGGGTTGTTCTTCGATCCGTGTGCACTTGTAATAGAAAAACTTTGCTCCAACCGGCCAATGTCAATAAATTTTGCAGCTGCTCTCGACTGACTGCCAACCTCCTGCCACGGTGACTCTGGACGAACTAATAACCCCGAATGTCTGAGCCAAGGGCCAACTGGTCACCCGGAAACACTTGCCAGCAGGCGGACACTGTAGGACACGGCTTCAAACAGAGCTCGTTTGCTTAAGTGCTGCCAACCATATTGCAATCGTCTCTTTGTGTGTTGGTGTCATGGCAACCTGCTGCTGCTGCTTCTGCTGCACAGGTTGTTTCGCATTACTGCACTGCTTGTTGCGTCCTTGTTTTCCTCCCCCTAACAATAGTGCGGTAAGAGCCGGACAGAAAGCCAAATACCGTACCCACAGTTGATGGGTGCTATAAATTTCTCTCGCAAAGGCAAGGCCAGGTAAGAACGTCACAACACACACACATACACACACATGCAACCTGCAAGGGTGCTTCCTTTCTTTCCGCTCCTCCGCTTCCTGTGCAAGGCGTGAAAAAAGGGAAAGGGAATCCCATTATGCAGGCAGGGTCGCAGCACCGAGCTGCGAGTGCACATTTCGAACGGAACGGCAAAGTGCACGCCGCACGGTAGGGGCACAAGAAGGGGAAAGAAAGAAAGCGTAGACAAATGCTGATAATTTCGGGTCCGGACACGGAGATAGAGAGAGAGAGAGTGAGCTGTGTGCTTAATTTCCGGGAAATATTTGAATTTAATTTAAATCCCTTACTTCTCGGGCACATGGACACACACAGACACATTAAGGTGCATACCGAGCGCTTACCTATCAGCCATTCAGTCTGTATGCGTATGTATGTGCAAGTGTATGTCTATGAATGGATAGGAAAGGAACAAAAAATAGCATGAATTGGTTCGACTGTGCGCTGTGCACATAATTTCAGGTTTCCCTGTAATACCTGCAACGTTATTACTTCCCACTGCTGACACAGTGGAAATTCCGGTACAAGAAATGCTCTTTCCCCTCTTCCGTTCTATGACCCTCACTCTCTCTCTCTCTCTCTCTTCGCCCTATCATTCGCCCGATCGGTAGCATTCTTTCTGTACAGCTTAATTTGTCGTTTAAAGTGGAATTAAAAGAAAGCAAGCGGAGCGCAGAGTGGCAGCGGGGAATGAGCGGAAGCGTACGGGCAACGGGGCAAATGCTGACCAAGTCCCATGAAAGGAATTTGCAGCAATGAAAGCGGTCGCTCAGGAAGTCGGTCGCCAAACGTCCTGCGATGGTGGTGCTGCGGTATCGACTTCGAGTAACCCTTAATTACGGCCATTTGTACGTTTAAAGGCGTTTTCAAAATTAGACGCTTTATGGTTTCTTTCATTAGGCGGTAGACAGGCGAATTGCGAAGACAGAAAGACGGTAGTTTCGCATTCGATGCATTTTAGCGGTTTTAGTTTTGCCCCCTCTCCAAACTACGTGCTGCTATCCAACCTGCTATGCACATAATCAAATGATAATTGCGAATGTTTTTTTTTGTTCTGTATAAAAAGTTCCACCAAATGAAGCTGCCGGAATAGATTTATAAAACAGCTTAACAGAACGTTGCTGTTTCAATATGTTGTCCAACATTGCTTCCAATTACTTTTGAGCCTTTCTCTCGGCACTTGCATCCATCCTGAATGTTCAACAGAACGTTTACGAAGCAGAGGTGATCTCGAGCGATTGCCAAACTGATGTACATCAGTACCTCTACCTCTGTTCATGCGCTCAGTTCGTGCGCTACAGCTTCCCGGAAAAAAAGCTTTACCAAAGCCATTGGTTGCGAAAATCAACAGCAAAAATAAACAAAACACCTTTTCGTTCGCGTTTACCAACCAGCCACTCGTCCCGTACGTGCGTCAAAAAGGCAACCACCATCCTTGCGAAAGGATAAAACCCAATGGCCCCAGACTCGACGATCCCATACGGTTCCGTAGAGTACCGCTGGTTTTTGCAATTTCCTTCCAACGGTGTCCATCTGGTAGCCGAGCTATCTCATTCTCACCGCCATTACCGCCGGACTGGAGAGATTCTTCTGCCTGTTTTCCCCCTTCTATATTCTATTCACTCACCTCTTTTCCTGCCTCGCACACACACAGAAAAAAAAGCTTGAATCCATGGCTTACCCGAATCGTTCGGATCGCCAGTGTACCGAGCGAAACGAGTGCGCCACAGGATGTTTAGCTTTTCTTGCTTTTGCCGCTTACTTTTTCCACTTCATTTCCTTCTGATAAAATCTGCAAATAAGAAAAACAGACCAATACATGGTCTGCAACAGCAGCCGTCGGACAGATCGAATTGACCTGATAACGTTCAGACGAAGAAAAGCGTCGAGTGACTGGGGTGGGTGAAAGAAGGGTGGTTTGATTGCTGGGATCTTTAGCTTTTGCTGCAATTTCTTTTTTGCACTCTGTCTCTCTCTCCTGCCCACTCACTTTCCACAAAGGGAGGAAAATGTTTACTAGCTTTTTTTGCACTCATTCATTCATTTTGCCTTCCACTCTAACCTTCCATGTTCAAGGGTTCCGTGCAGAGTTTAAATAGTACTTGCTCGGTCTGTGAAGCACTACTTCATTCAAAACAAAACATTCGTTGTCGATGAGAAAAGGAAAACGAGAAGGGAGTTTGGGGGAAAAAAAGCTCAACTAAGACCCTCAAACGAGCCAACTGAATGGCTTCGTAGGGGTTTGAATTAAATTTGTACCGGAAATGCTTTCAGCGTGATGAGTGCCGCACATTCAACATTCAGTTCATTACTAACCAGAATCGTTTAAATAAAGCAGTGCACGAGAAGGGTATTAAAAAATGGCGTTGTGTGCCCAGTATTCAAAAAGGGCCCACCAGCGTGATGGATGTATAGAGTAGAGCTTGTGGTATTTTCATGTGAGTTGTAAACGTACACTTATTATGAAGAATCGTCGTTTTGCTTTTCAAGCTTTGATGTAACAAACTGAGACTGAGCATGAAAATAGTAAAAAAAATTGCAAAACTATTCATTTTTGCAGGTTTTTTCACTTTTCTCTAATAATGAAAGAACCAACAAAAACCAATTTTTGTGTGTTAAGAATAAAAATATTAATGGTTTTATAATTGCCAAAAACACATCTTTCACTCATATCGCTATCTCTAAGTTAAGATATGTCAAACTAATTTAGCTGAATATCGTTTCGCAAGACGCAATATCGAATCTCAATACGACATCTGAACCCTTTCGGACAATTCTAAGTTAATGATAAAAACTTATCTATTTTAGACATCAAACTACATTAACTATTACACAATTGATAAATAAATCAAAAATTCTTGATGAACAAACCCTCGTAAGCATCCTCATATTTGAATGAAATATCAGTTATTTTAGTCTGAAGAACAAACTAAAAGTTAGTTGTTGAGACGTTATCAACATGACTATTTCCTTCCCCGAAATAAATTATTCAACAATAAAACAAGCCTTTTTTAAGCGTCGTTGTTGATTGCAGCGAAGCTAAAAGCCTATCTCGGGCTTAGGAGAAAGAGTGGTTAAAGTCATTTCCTTCGTTGCGATCGGGACAATTGGACCATTCGGTAATCCTTGGTATGATGATCGAATCGAATTGGTATATAACGAACTCTAAGACACGAAACTTCGTAACAGTCGAGTGGATATTAAAAAGAAGATATAAATAATATGTTCAACAAAAAAATGCAAATAATGGTCGATTGGAGGACTGGAATTTCGTATAAACTTGCGTGAAAGTGTATGTTACGTGCACTGAAGGAGTGTGTACTTTATTTTAGAATTGCAAGCTATCATAAACCTAGTACACGAATTTTCATGGATATTTGTTATAAATTCTCTCCTATTGGAAAGACTGAATCTTTTGCTGCGTGGTATTTACAATATTATTCGTTGACTACACAGCTTACAGTAAGATTATTTAATTTTATGGAACAAAACCCACACGTTTCCATTGTTCATGACATGATCCAGCATTGATTCCAGATCCAGAGATCCAGTACCAATAAAAAAAATCGCAATCAATATGCTATTGTTATATATCTTACCGATTTATTACACTTCATCGGAATCCTGCATTACATCCAATTGCAGATATGATGTTTCTTCCTTGAAATTCACCAACATGTATTATCATTACATCTGCCGGCCGATTCCGCGTCACGTACTCATAAATAATGAGTGCAAACTATGACCCTCGAAGCCGTCACACCTTTCTTCCGTTCCGATGCGCCACAAATGAAATACTTGCAGCCACTAAAGTGACAGGCAGGCCGGTAGATTTTACGTGCATTTCGTTCGCCGTTCAGGGCTTCGAACAGGAAAACTCTCCTCCATGAGCGAAGAACAGGCGATGATAGGCGAATGCAATGCCCTGGATCGGTTATTTATTCACCGTTCAGCATAGCTCTGGCAGGTCGGCTAACATATTTCCAGATGCATGTTAAATTAATTAAATAATCCTTTGTTCGCTTTTCGGTTTGCGTACACTTGGGCGATACGCGAGCGAGGTTGCAACCCATCGCCTCGTACGCACCATCGCACCCGACGAGGCCGTTTATGTTGATATTGGTTGCGTTCTTGAAAATGAATTATTAAGCAAAACCACCCTGCACTTCACAGCGTACAACGCTGCGCAACGTATGCTATTGGTTTGTTAATTGGTTATTTTTGAATCATCACTGCATTTGGCTAGCAGCAAAACCAACATGCAACTGTAGCCGAATTTCCAAAAGTCCAAAATTGTCACGGTTAACCGTACTGGGAGGATATGACGATTGATATTTGCAAATGCCACCATCAGACAATGTTGGCACAAGTACTAGGGAATCGCAAACTTTGGACACCAACCGATATGCCTCGCTGATGCTGTGAATAATATCACAAGACTGACGGACAACGGACAACGTACTGCAATTACTTCATGTTTAACGTTTGATTTTGTCGTTATGCGTCAAATTATGAAGCAATTTAATGAGCACACCGGATGTACCTGTTGTATAAAGTGGAAATTTTGATAGGTAATGAATTTATAATGAGTTACAATCGGTACGGAATGTACTGTGGTTGAGTGAAATAATCATACTTCAATGTTTGATAAATTGTTGAAATTAATGCGTATCAAATGTATGCGTGTTGAATATGATTATCCCCAGAAATATAAAATTCTCCTGGAGCGAACAGAGTCAACAACCGCGCAGTGAACGTTTCCAAACAGGCTTCCTCTAACCGTATCTAACGTCGCGAGATGCCGGTTAGGGGATGACCGCTTATGCACATGACAGAAAAGTAAAAGAGGAAGTAAAAAAACTAGAACGATCACAATCAGAAAACATCAGTAACTGGCTATGGGATGAATAAGTACTGAGTGAAGATCATTCAGCCACTTTCTTCAAACTCGATCGAAGAATAACGATAGTTGCAGTTGCCTAGATACAACGGTTGCTTCGGTGAGTATACTGCTTCTTCTTCTTTTGGCACAACAACCGCTCCCGGTCAGGGCCTGCCTGTACCCACTTAAAGTGAAGTGAGCTTGGCTTTCAGTGACTTATTGTTACCATAGCTGGATAGTCAGTCCTACGTATGGGGGCACGGTCTATTCGGGACTTGAACCCATGACGGGCATGTTGTTACGTCGTACGAGTTGACGACTGTACCACCAGTCCGGCCCTCCAGTATACAGCTTACCGTAAGATTATTTATTTTATAGCACAAAAACCCACACGTTTCCATTGTGTATGATATGATCCAGCATTGATTCCAGATCCAGAGATCCAGTACCATCGTTAGTAACAACGATGATGCAATTAATTTACATTAACTTCAATATCCATTGGACTGTTATCATATATTTAAATGTAAAATAGTTCAACGCTTAACCAAATTTATATTAATAAACAAAAAACCGTCAAATTCACAAGGTTCACGAATTCATCGTATTTGGTTTGTTTAAGTAGATAAGATTGGCCGTTTACAAGGACAGAGGAGGCGTGGTAGGCCCAAAATGAGGTGACAAGATGGCGTGGAGGCGTCCGCCATTAAGGCCGGGATAACGGACTGGCAGACGAAGGCGCGAGACCGTGAGCGGTTTCGGACACTCCTGAGGCAGGCCAAGACCGCAAAGCGGTTGTAGCGCCGGATAAGTAAGTAAGTAAGTAGATAAGAATTTTAACTGTCAAAGAGATGTTATTTTACAATACACAAAACCGTGCACTAAACCTATCAATTTTTAGTTTATTCGTAACAAGTATGCATTTTTAGGCTAAGGCCAACTTGAGAAATACTTTAACAGTTAGTCTTGAATTATTTGTTTGTTTCCCTACGGCTCCAGTACCTTGTATTACCAGGCTTTACCTTGGTATGATGTTAAACAAATTAATTGTGTTTTATAAAATAAACTATTACATGTGTTCAATGAAATGCTAATAATTGTTTGGGTTTAATAGATTTTCTGAATTAAGTTTAATTGATAAGCATCAGAAATTTAAATTTTGAGAACAAGTTTAAATAACATTAGAATGCATTCTCTGGGAACTAGTGTCTAGTATAGTAATTTTTATCATAGATGGTCTTGGAGTAAGTTCGTTTTTGGATACTGTCGCCATGTAATGTGATGGTCGTACATACGTCACAACTGAACGTTGAATACCGTTGCGGTAGGTCAGTTTCAACTGACATGAGCCGAGGTGGAACGATTCTTAGCGTTCTTAGCGGACTAATTGAACCCGACAGTTAATCGTCCAGGCGATCATGGAAACCCGGAAGGGGGCTCCCTTACTGGAAACGTTGGAGTTTAGAAGGCTTACCTTGGGTAGGGGTACATAATTAAACTCTTAAATAAGTTGGATGGTGAAGTTTTAGGAAGCGTTACGTCCTATCTTGGCAGTCCGAACGAATCTGAATATGTATTCAATTCGATTACAGATTGCTTGAAAAAGATTAAGAAAATGATTTTATTCCATGAAAGGAAGAGAAATATCATGTGTGAAGCATTAGTTGATTATTTCTTAACAAAACAAAATATCCCTAAATGCAACAAAATTCAAATATAAGTTTTTTATCAAGTATGTTGCAAAAATCTGGTTGTCCATGATTAAGTCTACTTCCAAATCTGCCATAAACATCTCGTGCGTGAAATGGATTCAACGAACTTATGTTGTGAGAAACAATTTCTGCATGAATTACTCCATTGCAATGTAAATAACAATATACAAATAAGTGCATTCAAGTGCACTAACAAATAAATGTTTGTAAGTTTGAAAATAATGTGAAACACGTACAAGGTACGTTTTCATCGATAAGACTAGCAGATTGTGCGCCCCAAACTTGAGCTGATGGCACAAACTATTCCACCCAAAGTTTGGCAACAATCTGCAGATAAACTTGAATAATGATGCAACAGTGAAGCCAGCAGTGTAGAACTCTGGTGTGCTGGTTGGAACAATATGCACCGACTACGAGCACACAATCAGGTCAAGTTCAACGAAAAGCACAATTAAAATGCACACCCTAAAATACACCACGTAATTATAATTCCGGCTACCCTTCTACCTCCCGGTTCACGGTGCGAGTTCACATACCAATTTATATTTCCTGCCATGTTTTGCAACGGCTACGATCTACGGAAAACCTCAACTCTACTTATCATGAGCAACTGCATGTTGCTGTGCACCGAAAAAAGGGAAAAAATAAGTGAAGGCCGCAAAAGTTGGCCACAGTTTTAATAAGAACATCGTTCAAATTATGTTCGCTTCTATCGCCCACTGCGCTCGTGGTTAGACGCTCGAAAGCATATAGCGCCAGTTCGGTTGCGATGCGGTAGCGAAACACACACTCACAATAGAAGGACACTAAGGATTTCCGTCTTGCCTGGTACGTACTTCACACAGTTCCGGTTTTCCGGCCCATCCATGTCGTCAGTCATACCGTATTCAATCAATCATAGAGCCGCAACTAAATCAAAAGCATTTCATTTTTTCCTGTTCCCACCGGCTGACATACACTCTCACGGACACACCTACACGCCCATATGAACTGTGTTTTCTTCACATGTGCGTGAACCGTGTGCCCTAAATGAGATTTGGGTCTAGTTAGTTGGTTTATCCTTTTCCACGTCATTCTATGGAGCTACTCGGTTGTGATGGCGAGAGAGAGAGACACACACACGCACACTTTCTGACACCAAAAGGCCAGGGAATAGATCCGTAGATCCTTACGGTCACGATAGGTAAAGCAGAGCAAAGCAAAACATACCCCCAGTGGGAGGAAGGTTTCACCCTAATGACGAAAGGTGCTGAAGGTGTTGCAAGGAAATGATGATAACGAAAGGAAAAAAAGGAAAAGAAACCCAAAACGTCACATTCGATTCCCGTGACTCCAAGATGGCTCGTCGCTTCGGTAAGACGAAAAGATATAAAGTCTACCTTTTTCTTCTTTTCATTTTTTTATTTTTGGTTCCGGAAACGGTCACAACCGTTGGATGAATGAATCAAGTACCAGAAGCCGTCCCACAGGATCTCTGCTTCACACCATCACATCGGGCAGCAGCAGCAGCAGCAGTAGCGCCATACAAAAAAACGGAGCCTGCACATTGTAGAAGCAAAAACAGTCAGGAACCAAAGACGATGCACACAATGAAAAAAGGAGATGACGATTCACAAAGTGTAAAACGTGCAAATAAATTACAAAAAACCGAACCGTACCAGCAAAACAGGATAGTTCTAGGAAAACTTTAAGAGAGGACGAGTTCCCACGATTTCACGAGCGCAAATGCAAAGCCGCGCACAGCGAGGGAGCTTCAGTGTGCGAGATGTGAGGTAATGAAAATGGTACAGCCTCCCGCTCTCTTCCACCCACCTCTCCCCCCTCCGTAACCACCATTACCGGAATGGGTTGCAATGAAGAAGCACACTTACCAGGGTGAGAAAAGCAACAAAGCATGAATCGCACTCGTGCTCGTGAATCTTCATTCTACCCATAAACTGAAAGCTCCTCCAAGATCCGGGGCAGTAGTAGTACGCGCTCCTTAGCGATTCGCTTCGGTCGACCTGCTTTCTTCCAGGAACACTCACACCCTAGCTCCCCCCCCCCCAACGCTAGTGTATAGAACGGTGGCGCGCACGTCAAAGGTGCGAAAGGCTTGAGGATGTGCGATTCAAGAGTCATTACTTTTCGTTCTCGGCAATCACGTAAGAAAGCTTTCTACGGTATCTGCACCATTTAAAGGCCGCAAGGATGTCGCTGGGTCGCGTTCTGTTGATGTGTCGGGTGTCCTCGTTTTTAACGCGGGCAGTTTTTTTACTTCTCTCACCTGAAATGTCACCGTTACACCGTTTGTTTTTGTTTCACCGTGCAGCTCCGTATGAATCGCATCCCCCGCAGCGGGACTGTTGACAATTTTCTTTAAAGGTTCTTTCCTCCCTTGCCCTTTGACTCTGCTTCTCGTGATGCTGTGCTGTGTGGGAATAAAGTTCAAAGGCAGAGTTGACACTAGAGAGTGCTATTATTTTTACCGGGTGGTAGCACTGGTGGAGTAGAAGATGCATCATTAAATTGTGTTTTTTTCTCCTATTTTTCCTTACTTTGTTTTTTTCCTTTAGCTTCGCAATTAATAACGCAAGCAAATTGCGCCGATTGATGTTCGTGTGAAGTTTTGTTTTCCGACGAAAACGTTAATCACGCGAAATGTTTACGTTTGATGTGCGCCGTTGCTTTGGAGATGGAATTTTAAATCAATTTGTTTTAAATCATTGCACCAAAACTACACACGGGTACACGACCACTTTTAGTCAAGAATCATATCCATGTTTTTTTTTTAACCTTAGGTCGAAAGTTAACTGGTTTTTCGAAACCGGAATAATAATCGGAATTTCGTTGAACTTTCTGGGCTTGTGCTTTGGACACGAGAGCAAATTAATTGAAAAAAATTTTGTACTTTATTAAGATATTTAAATTTATTTACAGTTTACCTGAACGCCAAATCAAATTTAGTCTAATAGTCGGCCTTAGCATAATTTTTTTAACGATTTGGCTGTCATGTTGGTGTCATTTGACGCTCATTTTGCTGCTAAGGTGTTCATTTTACTAGGTTTTTTTAACTGGTATACCATGACACTCACGAGCAAACTGAACTATCGTACAAAAATTCGATCGTTTGCCAACACTTAATACTGATCTCAATGGGAATCGACTTCGTGTAGAGATATGAATGAAATGGTTGTACTGTTAGTTGAACGTGAGCGCCTATCGATTTTTTTTAGATCAAAAAATGATGCTGAGGCCGAGTATCTAAGTGATTCAACTATGGTCTAATAGTTAATACCGTGGTTATATTCTCATGCGGATCACACTCCTGGGTCTGGAAATGTCCTTCCGGCCCAATTAAGTGTAGTATCCTTGGAAAGGGTCGCCATGGCTTCGTGTTTGGATCGAATGCGTACGCTATCGAAGAAGAAGAATAAGTACTCCCCTTCGTTGAATTGCATCCTAATATCCTAAAGTTGCCGGTCTAGAGATCTACCTTTACCACTAATGGGCTATGGCTTTTTGATTACCCGTAGTAGGATAGTAAGTTCATTGCTACGATGGTTCAATCGAGGCTTGAGCACACGACGGGCATATTATTAAGTCCCGCGAGTTGACGACTGTACCACGGAACCGCTCGTACTGAGTATTCTGAGATTAATTATCGTAACAACATGGCTAGTTAATCCATTCTAAACGACGATTTTAAAATGTTCCATATTTTGTCCAAAGTTTGAATGTTGTATCTATCTAACTTGGTAATACAGTGAAATCCTTCATAACGAGTACCACGTACTCCCCGAATACTTCATTTAACGAACAAAACCTCGCATAACGAGCAACATCATTCGTGTTTAGGATACATTTTTAGGGATCAGATCGGAAATCTAATAGGGGAAGGTAGATAAAGACGAACACTGCGTGTAAGATGGACACTTCTGCATGCATGAAAATGCATGCATAAATGCATGAAAAAGGAAATTTTCGAATAATTCGTCAATGCGTCATCCAAACTTAAAGTAAAACTACACATTTGAGAACATTTTTGGCATAATATATGCTAAATTGGTTACATCTACAAACAAACCAAATTTTCTTTCGTGCGCACCCTGGTGGATCTAATTTGACTACTGTGGATCTTAAGCTCTGTAAATTTTATTGTTTATATTTTCGGATGTTTTATTACATGAGTGAATTGTTATGATCATAAAGCAAAAAAAAAATGGCAAAAGTACGAGGATGAAAGCAATATTTTTTTCGGGTGGTTTAAACCTGACACCAAAGCGGGAAAGAGGAGCAATCTGTCGTAGGGAAAGATGGACACCGAATTTGTTGATTTATTTTAATTCTTACCAATTCAATCAATTGGTGATGAATCAAACACCTTAAATAGGGGTATTTCGAAGCTATAAACCAATCAGCAACTAGAGAAAGTATTGAAATAAGCGATAAATGAAACACCGGTCAAAATAGTAGCCATTTGTTATGTTATTACTCGCTCGACGCGAGTGAGGCGTTTCACGAATCCAATATCTTGTCACGACTTGGACAACTTAGAGTAATAAAAAGGAGAGCCATTGATACGACATCCTTCAGGAATATATGAGAGATTCTATGCGATTACAAATATCAAAAAGTTGAATTTTGACATGGTGGAAAAATGGCTATAACTATTAACAAGTCCGTGGACAACAGTGGATTAACAGTGCCGTGGACTTTCCGCGGTGTAATTTCCTAAAGGGAAGTTCTAGACTGTTGTTCTGTAAGCTGGTGCAGCTCAGCAAGCTCGTGGTTCATCCTTCTCCTCCACGCTCCATGCTCGAACACACCGTCAAAGATGCTCCGGAGGATGCATCGTTCTTTCCCATATCTCTGCTAAATAAGAAGTGCTGAATAATTGTCCACAAATCTGTGTTATATTGACGAGTGTTATTTGCGTAAAAACAAAGATTTGATGAACGAATGATCTACCAATTGCTAGTACATGGAGATGTTTTTAGTTTTTTAACTGTTCCCTTTCTAGTAGCACATTTTCGGTTTTAGCACTAATTATTACGCATTTCATTCCCACATAACGCATTTTTTGCATAACCAGTGGGTCACTGGAAAGGATTAAACTTGTTATGCGGAGTTCCACTATATTTCATAGGTGTTTTTAAACAGTTTGTTAAAGGCCGGGCTACATTGATCGTACTCGCAAGCGTAATTTCGATTTTCACTAGCGCATCTGGCGGCGACTAACCGAAGCATTTTGCCAAACAATTTGGAGCCGCTCCAGAAAATACGTTAATTTTCCATGTTTTTCACTTTAACTGGACTGAGAAAGCTTTGTAATTGATACATAAATATGTTGTGCAAGTATTCCAGCCGTTTTCGCATCGAAAAACAGTTAAAAAACTACTTAAATTTGAGATCCGGCAGGACCATTCTTCCGCCGACAAAAAAAAGCTTCCACCAACCGCCGCCAGATGCGCTAGTGAAAATCGAAATTACACCTGCGAGTACGATCAATGTAGCCCGGCCTTTAATATGTACATCAAGTTATGGCTCGTTATTTCTGGTGTTATTCTTGAATTGCTAAATGGCATCATATTTCTTGCTCCTATCGCATTTCATCTACACATACCTTTACGATAATCATACCCTTAAATTGTCAAACTGGTGTTAAATAAAATAGATAAATAGTTAAATAAAAATAGATAAAGCGTGAAATTGCGATAAATATTTTTATCAGTAGATGCAAAACTGATAACACGACAAAACAACGCATTTTTCAAGCCTTTCAAACATTGAATTAACAGTTAACCCAACAACTAGTCGAGTTTGACACCTCCCACATTAAAGTTCGTTAAGTTTTTATATAGTTTTTATATAGATGAGCAGGGCTATCGTTAATTTAGCGTGAATGACTGCAAAAGAGCATGTTACTCATATAGGAAAAAATCCTTTTCTACGGTATACAATGTTATCGGAAATTGATTAATTTAGCTTTGAATACCTGATTCTGACCAATTATCACATCAAAAAGGAAAAAAAGGTAAACAAGATTCATCAAAAAGTCGATTGTAATTATTTTCATAGTCAGCGTGCGCTTACAGACGTTTATGGGGCAAAAGGTAAAATGGTTATCTACAATATTAGCATAATTAAGTGTCAAACCAATTGGCAATGCTTGGATTACGTTAAATTCAATGTTTTGTGAGCGTTAGCCTAAAATTAATGAACAAATAAAAAAATAAAATAATTGCTCAACATAGCGTTTCGATTGTCGTGAAAAAAAAATGATTCCCGAAAACATATCAAGTTTGAGTAAAAAGGGATGCCCCACCACATCTGATGTGTTCAATATTCATATATAAAAAATGTGAAGCTTAATCTGTATTCAACTAATATTTAAACTTGCTAAAAGTAATATTTTGCCGTCCATACTATACAAATATAGCCGAACAGATTATTGCGCCATGATTATACCGTGTCCATTTTGCTCCATGCTCCCGGTCTGTGTAATGCAGTCCGATGCAATCTCGATTAAAAGCAATCATCCAAATTAGCACATCCGATGACAATCTCTACAAAGTGACGCTTGTTTTATTCACCGTTGTTGCCATCCTTATTGTACATTTTTCCCTCCTCCTCAACACACACACATGTCACATCTCCAACGAGCGACTCTCAAAAGGCCAATTAACTTGCAGTATTAATCAAACGAAACGAACCGGCTCTCACATGCACGCGTGAAGACCGTTTTTGGTATCATGCAGGAAGGGCAGGCGGTAGAGGATGGAGAAGAAATAATCAGCCTGATAATTAGCGAATCCAAAAGAGTACAACCCGAAAACCCGACTGCACTTGCCAAACACGACCGGTCACGTTTGGCGGTGGCGAACATTGCCCCTTCCGGAGACGAGCTGCTTAATTTGATTTTAAGTGCTCTCAATCACTCGAACTGTCGCCGGCAACAACGCCGGCTCCAAGATATACCCACCACCGCCGCCGGGCGGGATGAGCGATGGCGAAAGTTAATAATTTAGTTGGTCGAGTCGGTTCGATTCAATTAAGGGGGAAATTTTCGGCATAATATAATCGCTTTATTTCCATTTCGCAGCGCATTTCCCGGCGCATTTCGGGCCGTGGCACCAAACCGATGTGATTTTCATGGCTCGCTCCCGTACACGGCGGGAGGCGTCGGTGTGGCGAAAGGGCACCAAAACCGAACCCAAACCCACAAAACCAGGAACTATTGCCGAGCGTAAACTAACCAACAACACCGACAACTCCACAACAGCAGTTTACTTCTCCCCGGGGGGAATAACGTCCGCAGTCGGAACGGAACGGCACCCGGAATTGCCCGTTTCGTCCGGATGTCAAAATCGTTGCCTACATTTAGGAAATGAATTATTCACTGCCTCATGCCCCGCTCCGTATGGTTTCCTGTAGCATGGGCGCATGGTTAGACGACAGCTGGACGTAACTTTCACTTCCACTGACTGATTGGCTAAACTGGCCTGAAAATGGTAAGAACCAGTTGTATTCCAACCAACTGCACAACAGCAACCTCTGTCGGTACAACTCTGCCTTCATCACCACCAACTTGTGACCAGACACGATGAGTGGTCTCTTACCAATGGTGGCTTCTGCCTCCTCCCTTACCCCTCAGAATGTAACCACATTCTTTGCGGAAACGGTGATAGTGGTGTAGAGTGGCAGCGTAATGTCCACCAACCGGAATGGCCACTTTCCACCACAGACCACGTGTCTGATGACAAGAAACTGAAGTGGATGATTAAACAAAATTCTTCCCCCGCAACTGTGTGGCTCGTCGGTGGAGGTGAGAAGCACTCTACACCATTCAGGGTAGGGGGAAGGAGGGGTATGTTTGCCTAGGGTGGGTAGCAGTTAATTTACATCCCGGTAATTCGATCGCAAATGAACGCCACGCCGCGCACGCAAATATCGCACGTACAAATTGGAGGAAAGCTCCGGAAATGGCACCATATTGGATCGGTAATTCGTTCGGTAAGCGACACTGTTTGCACTTTCCGATTGAGCAGACCAATAAAAGAGGGCGGGGGCGGGGAGGTGATGGTGATGTGGTTAGAGCAGCAAGTAGGCAGCAATGATTGTTGACCCAGTCGAATCGACTCTCGCAACCCCGTGCCAGGGATTCCCATCCCGTTGAGTCATTTGCGTCGCGGTACGCCAACTGTCATTCGCATCCGCAGTGCCACGGGACGGCCTGGCATGCGGTCGACCCGAGTGTACAGCGACTGTTGGGCGCATAATAGTGCTCAATAAATAAAATTCTTTATCATTCTCGCACTTTATCGACGCTTCATATGATTGCCAATGCCAATTGGTACCCGTTTGCCCGCACGAACCACGTCACATTCGCAGGCCTGTGCCAGTCTGCGCTACGGCACTCCACCAGCTAGAGTGGGCCATGGAAACCCACGCACCTATTATGATTGGACAGACTGAATTTAAAAAGCCCTTTCAGTTTCGCTGAGCAGTGTGATGATCGATCCAGCACCGCATTTGTCAAGCTTGTGCAATCAACCTTCCAAAGAGACCCCATTTAAAGCGTATTCTAGCGGGCTGATTGATCTGACAAAACTTGTATTAATTTTTCCATTTCTATACGACAAACTGAGGTTAAGCTATATGATAGCACCGTACTTTTTGCAGGGCGTGTTGAGGCTAGCGTAAATCTGGCATGAATGAAATTGCTTTAACATCCGCAATATCTTGCCGCATGCCCAGCACCATTCAGGCTGGCTGGCCTTAATTGAGTTGCATGCAAAGTAAGACATCCGCATCAATGACACCGCATACTTCCTGGCACTGCAGGAATAGCAACATCTGGACTATATCCACTGTATCAAGCGGACGCTGTACAGAATTACCCCGAAAAGTGTAGTGTCGGTATAGAGGTTGGGGAAATATTTTCCAATATTGCAACAACAAACAAGCAGGATAGCTCATCTGCTGCCACGACGGATCGGGCGTGCTCCCAACACGCCATATGGAAACGGAAAGGGTTTGCGGCAATGAAGATCGATGGAACACCCTCTCCATGCCTCCATTCTTGTCCATTTCACTGGAGTCCACCTCTGCTCGTCTAGCAGCTTTCTTTGGCCAACAGTCAATATTTCCTTTACAGCTAACTTTCCTACGCACCCGGTCGCGGTATCACAAAACCCTTGCTGAATTTGCTTGTTATTTTTGAAGGCAACCTGCTCTCACATCAACGTGATTGTAATTTCAAACATCAGTCTGATGGAATAAATTGACAAACGAATATGCCGTACATATGTTACTGCTGTGCCTTGCCGGAGCCCTGTAGGGATTGCCGGAGACGACGAATCGGTACAAGTGTACAAGTGTTCAACACAACATACGCAAACAATGGTACGGATCAATCTCCATCAAATGATAGAGTGGGAAAAGTAGCAAAGGATATCGGGCGACTTGGATATCGTCGGTTTTCCCATGCAAGAAGAGGCAAGGGAGACACACGCGGCTATCATATGGAAAACGTATTAACTGCTTAGCAGAAATCACATAAACCGTTTCCCATCCAGCTTCGGTCTCAACGCCATCCATTGTAGGCTATTGCTCCCTCCGCAGGGATTTGGGATTTCTACTGTAGCAATTTCAAAGGCAAGCAAATGGAGACGTCGTAAATCTATCCATTGTCCATGGGGGGAAACTTATCACAATTTCATGTGCCATTTTGAAGTGACATTCAATTAGTTATTATCATAGATCGCTGTTTGCTGATGCAGTGAACCATGAGGACAAGAAATGAACAGCGTAATACTACATTAAGAGCAAAGTTTCTGAGTAACATCATACATACCTTGCATTTTTTTTTTGTATACAGAAGGAACGGTCCAGATAGGCCGTATATCTTAAACCCCTTTCAATATTAAACTTTTGTGTATTAAAATCAAAAACTGTTTCAAATTTCACTCTAAAAGTATTATAGTAATTTGTTCTTTTGTTTTTTATACAAGCTGTGGTTTTTGCGATCATTTTTACTCTCTCCCTCCATTGACGGGAAACCTCGGCAGCTACCCCTCGGTAATCGTCTATAAAATGGATCTTTTGCATTTCTTTCTCTTTAAATTAAATTATAGCATGAAATACCTCAATTTACCAACCACAATATTCCGTAAACCTCAATTTAAATTGTGAATATTCTATGCACTTAACATTTTCACTTAACAGTTATTTTGCACTTGCTTCAAACCACAGTTACAGCTGAAGAGCAAAAACATAAATAGGGGAAGGTAGGTAAAGACGGACACGTTAAGGGAAATGGTAAAAATCTAAGGACATATAAGGGAAACGACCATGAAAATGTGCCCACATTATTTTACACTCATGTTTTATCAGAAAATGTGTTCAAATTTTTAAGTTTCCATCAATTTTTGCGTTTTTTTCATGAATGAAAAACACGATTTTTTACGTGCGCTTTTGAAATGTTCGGGTAAGACGGACACCTGATATGGGAAAGATGGACACCATGCATGGTAAGATGGACACTTATAGAAAACGTTGGAAATTGAAGAGTTTTCCAGTATTTTAACAAATTTTATCGCTTTCCACGTCCTGGTACGTTTATAAACCAATTCTTGGCCTATTGCAACGACGATTCATTCAGCCGTGGATTTAGGAATTGTAAGCACCGTTTCTAACATATCATTGAATGCAGCATCTAAAGCATTATTGAAATATTGCGCACTAACAGCTGACGTTGCTCCAGCTTACAGAACAATAGTCTAGAACTTCCTTTAAGGAAATTACTCCGCGAAAAGACCAGGACCCCAGTATTTTTTGAGGGACTTGTTAATAATTTAAGCCATTTTCCACCATGTGAAAATTCAACATTTGATATTCGTCATCCCATAGAATTTCTCATCTATTCCTGAACGATGTCGTATCAATGCCTCATCTTTTTATTGCTTAAAGTTGTCCAAGTCGTGGCAAGATATCGGATTTTGTGAAACGACTCATCAGCGTCGAGCGAGTAATAACATAACAAATGGCTACTATTTTGACCGGTGTTTCATTTCTCGCTTATTTCAATACTTTCTCTAGTTGCTGATTGGTTTATAGCTTCGGAATACGCTTATTTAAGGTATTTGAAGAAATCTATTCATCACCAATTGATATAAGAAGTAAAATAAATCAACAAATTCGGTGTCCATCTTTCCCTACAACAAAGTGTCCGTCTTTTCCGCTTTGGTGTCAGGATGTTTAAACCACCAGAAAACAATATTTTGTATTACTTTCATCCTCGTTCTTTCGCCAGTTTTTTCATTAATGATCACGACGACTCATTCATGAAATAAAACTTCCGGAAATATAAACAATACCAATTTTAGAGCTTAATAGTTAACCAATTTTGCATATATTATGCCAAAAATGTTCTCAAATGTGTTGTTTCACTTTAAGTTAGGATGCTGCATTGTTGATTTTGTCGAAAATTACCATTTTGATGCATTTATGAGAAGTGTCCATCTTACCCGCAGTGTCCGTCTTTACCTACCTTCCCCTACACATAAAGAGTAGTGTAACCCGTAATTAGACTTCTATGTAGTTTTGTGATAGCAGTGTACCATATATTTCAACGGCGAATAATTATGTCATTTGATTATTTGCAAATTTAAACTAATGATAAATTGTTTTCCTAAATGTTTTGGGTTTAAACTTTAAACCCAAAGATTATTAAAGTATATATTTGTTGACTCATTTACTTAGAACTTCTATTTGGCCTACGTCCTACGCGGACATCCCGGCCTATACATTATTTCGAGACTTATTCAGTACCACGTAATCGGATAGTCAGTCCTTGCTATGGGGAGACGGTCCATTCTAGTTTTGATCCCACAACGGGCATGTTGTTAAGTCGTGCAAGTTGACGACTATACTGCGGGACAGCCCCCAAAAGATACTTAGAGGGAGATGAGAATTTTTTTCGTTCAGCTTCTCATCTGTCCATCTCAATATGTTTAGCTCATTACTACACGTGCTTCTCTGATTAAGCGTATTTCGCTAGTTTTGCAGTTTCTCCAATCAAAGAGAGACTTCGGTTTTCTCCACATATTTAGTACTTCGAAGATTAGCTGTTAAGGCAGGCCTACGCCAAGTATGTTATGTATGTTGTTACACCAAATACGAAGAGAAAACGATGATCTTGTACAAAAATTTGACTAAAGCTTTCAATTATTATTATGACATATTTCTGGGAAATGCTGGCCCACAGGCCCCATGTTGCTCATGCCTGACTTAGAAGAAAAAACTTGTGCACGTTGTGCAATATATCTTTTTGTTGAACATAATGTTTGCAGTTAATTAAAATTCTTTTTAGAATTACTGAATCTACATCATCGACACATCTTGATTATGACATTCCACCTGTGATGGAAGTAAAGTTAGAGTGCGCCAGGGGCTCTATCGGTCAGAACACTGGCATTTTTGAAGTTGGTTGAAAGATTCATTCCAAGTAGACAAAGATCCATTTCTTTGTTCGTGAGAAACTTTACTTGCTTTACTGCTTTTTTAAAACATTTTGTGTTTTAGGGTTATGAATGAGCAGAACCAAAAACATAATAAAATCAGAATATTGCTTTATGGAAAAAAATATATCCAAAATTGGACAAAATCACTCTAACAAAATGAAGTGTCCACTTGAATTAGAGATTTTTTTTCACAATCACCAATGTAACAATTCATTTTCATCTCTCAGACGTTCCAAACTTGTTAGAGGATTTTTGCATATTGTTTTAGGTTCGTCTAGTTCTGCTCACAGTTTTTGCATCTAGTTCTTCTGAGGCATTATCCAGGCCTTCTAAAAATTTTAATTTATTTGATACGTCCGTTGTATCAATTCTTGCATCGAGAGTCGTTCTCAAAATCACGATTAAACTCGATTTACTGTAATAAGCTATTCCATACCAAATTAAATTCCTTGGCGGACCACGTCTGTTAACACCACGGACCACCAATGGTAAATGTTTCCGTTGAAAATAGAGAATTAAAACATACAAACCTAGCATTTTAATCCAAAAGCACAAGCAATCAGCTTGATTGTTCTATAGTCGACAATGATTCACCGTAATAAGGCTTTGCGCTATCAATCAAATCGAAAACCTTGCTATTCATTAGTTCTATTGTACGATGGATTAAACCGGCTTTAAGCTTCAGCATGACTTTTAGGGCCTTCAAGAAAGCGATAAGTTTAAAAATAACCACACTAATCCAGATGATAACGATCGAAACCTGAAGCGAACTGATTAGCTGATGATTCATTCGCTATTGACTTTTAGCCACCGTATCTGAGATTCTTCTTTTTTTAACGATCCATTTGTTTTGATGATATGAAACTAGGAATGCTTGTTACCATTACCATCGTTTACCATTATCACGATTTGTTTGTATGAGTTTTTGAAGTAAGATTCCACGCCAACGCCCACCATCCTCTTCCGGGAACGTTAAGCTCGTTACATAAAACGCTTTTGAGTGAAAAACGAATCCGCCGAATGTAAATCCCTTACCGATTTGAAATAAGAACTGCTCAGGCATACAAACTAACGACGTGTAACGGACCACACACCCGACCCTTCCAATGCGTCGCTACTCAATCCACTTTCGGTTACCGTTTAATGAACCACAACAACAGCTTCTCGATGCTTAACGTTTGGGGCTTTCACGCACGCAGCCATAGTGTCTTAATTTCATTGTCAATTTTAGGAAATTTTCAAAAGCCCCACACCACAGCCTCCTTAAAATTAATTCCTTTTGCCGAAGCGATCACACATAGCGTCTTGTCATTTCAGGTGTTGGTGGAGCAAGGGCAGGAAGCATGGTACGGTTTGGGGCGCACTTTAGTATCCTCTCGCACGGCGCCCCGGTATGTGTGCTGAAAGGAACAACTAGTTTGTGCCGCACCCACCCGTCAGCAGTCGGGAAGAGTGAAGGAGTTGTTAATAATTTACGACAAGCCTGACAATCATAATGAACGATAATAAACATTTGCATACATAACTGAGCATCCACTTTGCTCCACCCGGGCCCCGAGGCGGTTTCACACCACACTCTGGTCTCGCATTGGCAAGTTTATACACAGGCAGGAAACGCAACCGCACTAACAATCGATGAAACACATAAACCTTTGCAGTGAAACAAATCGAAAGAACAGCTCGCGAATCGATTGTATCCGTTTGTTGTTGCAGCCTACACTACAATACACCCTGTTTTTTGTATTTAAAGCGCCTCTTCGACTTGAAGCGAAGCCACTTGAGCCAGCGTGTTGATTCAGCACCGGTCATGTGTTAAATTAGTTAAAGAGGTTAATTGTTCGATACATTAGGGTGCTCGATGTTACGGAACCGATACACACCCTTATCCCAACGCGGCCACTTACTAGTTTTACCCGTATCACCCTTCTCCACTGCATGATTATCGTAATCGATACCATTATTCGCTGAATATGGGAGAAACCTCCCAAAAGGGATAATTCGTGCTTCACCATGCTGAAGACGTGATTCCTGAGGAATTTTCCCAAGCGCTAACTTCGCACTCAAAGTAGCCATAATTAATTGCAGTTGATTTTAGAACACCGCTCCAGCACGACAATCAACCTCCAAAGTGGCCCAGCCAGCGCCCACGTTCTTGCAGTACAGCCCTCGGGAGCTTTCCAGCGAATTGAACGCTAATCCACCGGCACGAATAACGTCCCATTACCGTGTCCGTGTCACAGTGGATGCTCGATGGGCAGTTTGTTTATTTACTCCCGAGGGGGGGAATGCGATGGTGGACGGTTGACTAGGTCAATATTCATCGACCATATCAATAAACCTTGGGAGATTATCATCTCTAAACAGCAAAGTTAAACCCACATACCAAGCGAGCTTGGCGTTCAATCCTGCGATCCTTCCTGCAGCAGTGGACAAAGAGATTTATACCCCTTGCCACCCCTTTGTGCAAGAGATTGCGGGCGACTTTCGAAGTAATTGTGCTGCTGTAAAAGTAAGCGCGCCCCTGCTCTTTATGAATGGACAAGCGAAAACAGCTTTCTCGCAACGAAAGTGATTTATTTCATCCTACTCATTAGCACAGCCTTAACCGTCGCCAGCACTGGCCGCCTGCGACCAGAAGGCTCCTGTTCGCCCTCGCTAGGCGCTAAGAGCAGCAGTGTCTCACTCCTTTCCCCGTTAATCCCTCCTTGCGTCATTGCTTTTGCAATGGGAAGAACAATTTCTTAATGGAAGCTTAAGATCAGCCTTTCGCCGCGCGGAATCCTGTGCGCTTGCGCCCTAGCCCGCGGCGTTAGCCATCATCAGCTGTGATCGAAGGGAGGCGTTGGGTTGCTTTTACCTTCGCTTATCTGTTGCTACAAACAAAAGAAAGAAGGGGGAAAAAAGATATCAACCGAACCCCGCACTGATAAGCATGCTTTTCGCGGTAATTTTTATGTATTTCTAGTAGACACACTCCTAAGCACTATAAAAGCTAGCACCATCGGCAACGACCGGGCCAGTGATTTAGTTCGTTTTGTGGTGGCTCAACATCCACCCAGCGGTCGTTTGGTATCGTCTAAACGGGCTGGCAGCCAGCTCCAGTCAGCGAAGACGTTTGAAGTGCACGCTTTAGTGCCTCAGTGTGTTAGATTAGTGCATGCGACGGTGTGCAACACGATCGATGTGTCGTTTTGTTTCATTATTTATCATATAACTTCCGAAGCCGTTTAACTGCATCGTACAGCATCAAACAGCGGGTCCGCGTGTTAGTGCTTGTGCGATTTTTTGTTCATTTTATCGTTCGCTTTTGCTGTGCGTGAGTGCGTGTGTGTGTGTGTAGTTTGGTGTGACGTTACACCACAACTTGATCCTGTCCCGACATCTCTAGCTTCAAAATGGATAAAATAGCAATGCTTGTAAGTGTGGTAAAAGTTTCATTTTTTGTTGTTTTTCCGTTTTTACCAACCGTCTGTTGGAATCTGTAAAACAATCCATCATCCGGCTGATCGGTGGGAAAGCGAAAATCAGTTTCAATGAAACGAAATAACCAACAGGAAGGAAGAAAAATAACATACACACACAAACGAAAGGGCTTGTACGGTCGCTCTTTGGTCACAAGCAATTGTGACTGCCGATGGGGCAAACTTCGGAGAACGATGAAATTTTAATTTCATTTTAGCACAACATCGCTTCCCACCGACGCCAATGTTCATCAAAGCGCTGGGAAAGGTGGGGACAGTAACGGTGTGTCACGGGAGAAAGGTTTCAATTTGCAATCATACAGTACTACAGTGAGGCTGCTTTTGCTGCGTAAAAGTAACATAACATACAGCTAGAAACAGCCATCAGGCTTGGAGCATGTTAAGTGCACGGTGCAAACTGTGGCAAGCAAATTGCAATAACGGTTCTACATTGTACTGCTTCTGCATGAGCCTTATGGGTTTGCCGAGCCTTATGAAATTATACACATTGCCTACACTCAGTATAATTGTTCGTGGAGCTCACCTTTGCGCGGCACGAGTGCCCGTTGCGTCAGTCAGTCCGTGGCCTGTCTGGACGGGATGAGCCAGAGCCGCGGAAGTGCAGTGGAAAACAAATAACAATTAGCAAAGCGTCGTTTATTGATCAATTTATTCAAACGTTTCTATCCCGCGCACTCCATTTCGTTATCGACACCGGTGTGAAACCGTTCTGGATGCAGTTTGTTTTGTTGCTGTAGCTGCTGTCTGTAGTTGTTTTGCTTTCACCGCTGCACATATTGTTCAATATGTTGGAAACTAATTCAAATGCCGTTTGAAATTGCGAGCCCAATCCCGGGCGAAAGCAGGGCTGGCTGCAAGGGGCAGAACGTTTATGCAAAACCGATGGTGATATGAAACAGGTCACGTTACTCGACAACTGGAACGGTGTGGCATTGGTTGTAGTTTGTGATTGATTTTTAAACGCACCAAAGAAACACATTTAATCGATTGTCACTTGTGTAACCGTGGCACAATCAGGGCACGGTACGTTTTGATTTGCGAGCTGCGGTACCCGTGATGCATGACTAATGGCAATCAGGAACAGTGGCAATTGTCAGAATAGGCGTATTGTACAATGGTTTTGTTAGGGTTTAATATGTTTCAATTTGATTGATATAAAGTATGTATCATAGGTTTAAAAAATGGTTTGTAAGGATTCACTTAATTTTGAATATTTCACCTCTTAAACACATATCACCCAAACTAGTAATCAATTTTGTTCTATTCGACCTCCTGGAAATCGGATATTAAAATATCCGTAAAAGACAGTTGAGTTTTCCATTTTTGATGTATGATATTTCACTTCTTAATTTACATCTAGCAAATTCTGGATATTTCCAATTATTTTTATCGTATTCTCGTATTTGGTTTACACAATCAGGCAGTTCTTAATTTTATTTGATGCTTTTTGTCACTTGACGCTGATGCTTGTAGAGTGTCGCCAAAAATGTATACTGAGTTAAACTCGTTCCAGTGGTTTACTCGTTACAAAGGAAGGTTTTATTTTTAATAAATTTTGCATCAAAATTAAAATACAAGTAAATCGAAAAAAAAATGTTGAACTAAAAAATGGAAAAATATTGTTCAACGGGCATAGTCTATCCATTAACTATTGAGGCATTGATGTTTTACTGACAGTTCATTATAGTTTTCATATCTCGTTTTTTATGTTGTTTGTTTTTGTTTCAATTTCTTGCATCGTTTTTGTTATATTGGCTTTATCCAATGTTCCATGCTTCCAATCTAAAATACATTATGTAGCCTATGTACCCAAAAATTCCAAAACAATCAACCACTACGTATATGTTTTCTTCGATTTTTGTATCGAAATGCAACTTCATGAGCGAGTGCACGGGTAAAGCAATGTTCAATTTTTACCAAACATGTTCTTGGTACATGTCAACAATGACATAAGGAAGCATAAATGTAATACTGTAAACGCAAATGGTCTTGCTCGTTTTGTAACAATTGACTTGTTTAAAAGGGTATTTGTAATCAATTCATTTGTGCTCATTGTGGGGAGAAATATTAAAAAGATATGAGTGTGTCTGATGAGTTTTTTTACTGTACTTAAATGTCATACTTTTTGTCTGCAAAATATTCCGCAGTTGCTTAGTTTCAAAACCTTTCCACGAAAAGGAACTGTCAGGATCTCTATCATATTGAACATATTTGCTAGAATTGTTAATACCTGTAGTCAGATGACTAAATTCTATTCCAAGGATTATTTATGATAGAATGAAAAGTGTTTGGGTGAAAGCACCTTACGGACATTATCACAAGGATGTAACACTTGCACAATCTATTGGGTAAAAGTTTTCCCGCATTCCCAGGTCCCACGCAATCGTCTTTAGAAAAAAAGCCTCATTAATATGCAACTGTAAGGATTAGGTTGATACTTTAAATTGATCGTATCAAGTATTGATTAAAAGTTTTATTACGCACTCTCACTCCCCACACACACACAGACATCAAACGCCATTATTCTTTGAAGGTGCGCAAAATATGCGACCTGACATTTTAATTTCAAGCCAAGCGTACATGCATAAATAGCGTTATGCTCATGGTACCAGCTGATGTGAAGTTGAATGCAACCGCAGAGAATGCACCACCATCACCACCACCACCACCAACACTCTTGTTCGATGCTGGAGAGGGCTTTAGCATTGGTAAAGATTAAAATTCGCCCGTACATTCGAATGTCCTCCGGCACAAATCCCTTCGATTTGAGCATGTGCATGTGACATTCGTGTATGTGTGAGTACGTTTGCAACAGAGCCTTATAAATATGTATTGCAAGTAATGGATTTATTATACCACTTTTATTCACTCCAGCTGAGGCTAAGTAAATTGAAAGTGGCTTCACGAGCTCGGATGCAACACCAAGCCAGAGATGGTTTCCCCTGATAACCGAACGGAGATGAGCTTTCCGCTCGCTCCTTTTCCAATTGATATATTAACAAACTGATTGCTGAATCATCACAAGCTCGTGTTGGCAGATGATTGTCCTCATCATTCCGATGCATTACCAATAAGTCGATGTATTAGCCATCCACCCCATTCGGGTTGCACTTTGTAGTAGTCGTCTATTTGCGTTGAATAATACACCGCATCACCGCTACTTGCCACGAAAGCTTTCTGCCCCTACCAAAGCCATCATCATCATAGAATGGATAAATCATTCAGTGAAAACGTGCGTACAATCATCCGCCGCACAACGGTTGGTGAACGGTTTGTTTGCAAATAATTTCGTGACAGTGTAGCAGTAGCACAACGTCGAGCCGAACGCTTTTTCACGCTCAATCGCAATAATCATATCCGCTTTGGGGAGGCAGTATAGAAATTGGAATGCAATTTTGTGCCCATTTGTCGGTATAGATCTTGCGATAGGCACCAGGAGTAGTGTTCGATTGGCAAATTTGGTTTTTCGGCACCAAATTTAACGATCAGCAATACGGCCGATATCGGCAGAGTGCAAATTATCTATCAGCCTCATTACAGCACCATTAATGCTCTGCGCGCCCGTGCCACGGCAAGTCGGCAGCGATCTTATCGCTCCGGTCAAGTGGAAATGGGTCCGAGCAACGAGCGTTCCAAATTGCTCTCTTAATGAACTGCAAAGAATGTTTCCCTCCCCGAAAAAAACGATCTGTTCAAACGGTGATAGTGGAAATACATAAAACACTCCCCTCCCCCCTGGCAACGGGGATTGGGGAGGTTTGGGGTCAAAATTGGTTGGTGCACCAATTACGACGCGCACGGTAGTTGCGATCCATAGACGACACCTCGCTGCTCGATGCGAGAAAATTGTAACCGGTTTCGCTTTCCGCTTCCTCTATCTGTCATTCTATTGACAGACCAAATAAAGTGCCATTTCACCAGGTTCACTGCTCTCGTCCACCACCGCTCCCCGCTAGCGTGCCCGTGTGCCTTAATGGGTGGAAGCGCCGGATCGAAGCGCGTTAGGTCAACATAATTAAAAGGTAACACACACTCAGCGCCCAGCGATAACGACCGCAAAACCAGAAATGGGAATGGTCCGGACTGGTCCTAAGGGAGGGGGGAAATGGGCAGCGTAAGAGGGTGCAGGTGGAACAGATGTGATTGAGGAGAACCGGGAAACGCAGCACGCGGTATGTAGCGGTATGCTCCATGAGAACACATGCTTCCTGGAATTGGCACGCCGTGTCCTTCGCGATGACGTGGCTGCATGTTGACGGAACAGGAACAGCGCACCAGCTGGTCACAGTTTGCACGACCGCGCAAACGCCACGCAGGAATGGTGTTGCACACTAAATCGTAACAATTATTGCACAACTACTCATCCGCCTGTGTAGTGCTACGGCTGCCGTAATGCTACCAAACGTACTTGAGCGTTGTCTATCTTATCGAGGCACCGGTTAGCCGGGCGAATCGGCATGTACTACGTCATACCAGCAGTAGGGTTAGTAGACCTGTGTGCGTGTGTGTGTGTGTGTACCCTGCTGCAAACGGGTCATCGAAGGGAAACATCTGGTGGTTCCGGTCATCAAAGCTGAAGCATCATCAGCTACGTCAACCCCGGCCGGGGGTTTGTAAAGAGCAAAAACTAACATACCGACAAATCCGATAAGCACGACTTCCATTGAAACGGCCGAATGAATCATTGCTTCCACACTCTTCAGATGATGCCTGATAGGGCTTCCGATTCTAATTCACATTCTTTCCTGTTCTGTCCTCTTTTTTTCTCTCTCTTCTCCACCCTCTCCTTCCCCATCGAACCTGATGCATCCCCGATGACGCATTGGACCTGTATCGACCTGTGTCTAGATTTTTCTATTTTCGGTCGCTGTCACAATGGCCCTGGTGATGGGCAACAAGGACGACGACCCGCTGCGCAATCTCTTCGGAGGTCCGAACGTGTGGGCCCCGCTGATGAAGTGGAACCGGGCGCCGCCGAACGACGGAGGCCCGGAGTATGGCGAGTACGGCGACCAGCAGGACGTGGATGCGGAAGCCGGACAACCGATCGTGGTCAAACGGTCCCACTCTCGCCAGCCCGTCTGCGAGGTGCTGCTGAACATCGTGTACGTCGGCAACGGTACCGATGGGTACGAGTATCGCCCTAATCACTATGTCACCGAGTCATGCCTTAGCTCGTACAACACCTACCAGAATAAGGTAATTAGCTGACGATGCTGCCCGAAATTGGGATTTCAGGCCCACCCGCCCGAACTGCTCGCCCCTGCATGTGCGTGTATGATTGATTTCGAACATTCCCATGCTTGCAGTGCACCGAGACCGGCCTTTCCTGCACCCAGATACGTCAAAAGATCTACATCACACGCCGCAAGGTGACAGGGCCGGACACCAAAGCCGTCAACTGCTGGGAGCATGTCGCCCTCAAGGAGGTAAGCGTGCTTGGGAGTGGACCGACACACCAACGGACAGCAAAAACGGTCACCGTAGGAGGCGGTTTAATTAGCTTATCTCACTTCTAATCCCATATCCCACTGACTTTGCCTTTGCCTTCCCTTCTCTCTGTCTCGCTTCAAGATCGATGCTGGGTGTGAGTGTATGTGGCCAAAGGAGCAGATCGGTGACAAGCATTCCTACCGCCTGGGCAAATAACAGCACGGCACCGGACTGTTCTGGCGAGCGACGAGAACAATTCTGCAACGGCCCCGCACTGGTGGATCCGGTCCCCGGCCGCCGGCCTGACCCCCGACCGCCCGACCGACCGACCAACGACTCCCGGAGGAGCAGCAGAGCAACCCGAACTCCTCCCCTCCCCCGCCCACCCGATCGAGCACTGATTAATGTGTAAAATGAGCCCTTTTACGTGTTTATCGCCCGTGCGACGACTATTTGTACTGTACATACCCACAATATGCGTATCACAAGGCGCTACGTCCTCTGCTGCCCCGCACAGGACTATATTGTCACCCCGTTGTCCCCCCGCCCAATATTGCAAGTCCAATCGGATCGAGGTGAGATGTGCACGTGAGATACATGTTTCGATGTTTCACCACGCACGCATGTTTTCGGTACCATTTGCTTCGAACGCAACCTTATGCTAATGCGGCTACAGCTATAGTACACGCGATTGAGTTCTGCTTACTTCGGCTAGAGCCGCCGTAACTGCTGTGTGACGTATTATCAACAACACTGTATTATCGTACCTATTTATTGTAAGAAGCAGCAGCACAACACAAGAATCTAAATAAACACATCAGTATGGCAATGTGCTGCGGTTTTTACTCCCAAAAGCACAGTGCCGTGCTAAAAACAGTCTTATTACTCGTGTATTACCCTCGGTCGAGCGAGTGGTGCATTCCAAACCCTCCTGCCCAACAGACAGCCTTGATGCCGTAATCGCACATAATCGACTGCAGCAGTTCAGTTTATCCTGCATGCGAGAGTATTGCATATTTTATCCCAGCTTTATCGAATCGCTGCATATGACTCCGGCCCTGTGTGTGCCTGTGCGGTTGTGTGCGTTCGCCATTTGCAGCAACGTTGTTAATACAGCGGGTAATTCAATTCAACCTAGCGCACCACAACACCGTACATCAATTAGAGCTGGTTCGATTTACATCCCTCTTTCGTGGTATCATTTATGGTATATTTCGGTTGGTAGTATACGGATTGTGCGAAAATGTAGCATATGAACATTGGCAATAATTATCACGGGGAAAAATGATATTTTTCAAATCGATTATAAATTTTAAAAAAAACGTAAAAAACCAACGATTAAATGAGAAATTTATCAGTATGCTTCATTTTTACAACCTTGAACTAAAGCTCCAATTTCATGTAATATAATTGAAAGAACTTAACTTACAACGTAGTGTCGAATTGATTGTTTGTACACGTAGGGAAAGGTAGGTAAAGATGGACACGTTAAGGAAAATGGTAAAAATCTTGGGATGTACATATGCAACGGCCACGAAAATGTGCATACATTATCTTACACTCATGTTTTATCAGAAAATGTTTAGAAACTTTTGTGTTTCTATCATTTTTTTCGGTTTTTTTTATGAATTAAACCATTTTTTTTCGTTCTGTTTTAAAATGTTCGGGTAAGACGTACACCTGATATGGGAAAAATTGACACCATAAAGGGTAAGATAGTAAATAAAACAACTATAGAAAACGATTGAAATTGAAGAGGTTTATAGTATATAGACATATCCCATTCCTTTCCACATCCTGGTACATACATAAACCAATTCTAGGCGAATTGCAACGCCGGTTCGTTTAACCATGAATTTAGGAATTGTAAGCGTCACTGGTAACATATCGTGGAATGAAGAATGTAAGGCATTTTTAAACATCGGGCACAAACAGTTGACGTCGCTCCAGCTTACAGAACAACAGTCTATGCCTTCCCTTTAGAAAATTACACCTCGGAAAGTCCACGGCCCCAGCATTTTGGAGGGTCTTGTTAATAGGTATAACCATGTTTTCCACTATATCAACATTCAACATTTGATATTTGTAATCCCATTAAATTTTTCATCTATTTTTCGACGATGTCGTATCAATGCCTAATATTTTTACTGCTTAAAGTTGTCCATGTCGTGACAAGATATTGGATTTCGTGAAGTGCTTCGCCAGCGTCGAGCGAGTAATAGCATAACGAATGGTTGCTATTTTGACTGGTGTGCCGTTTCTCGCATATTTTAATGGTTTCTCTAGTTGCTGGATGTTTCATATCTTCCAAATACCCTTATATTAGGCATTTGAAGAAATTTAATCATCACCAATTGATATAAGAATTAAAATAAATCAACAAATTCGGTGTCCATTTTTCCCTATGACAGATTGTCCGTTTTTCCCGATTTTATATCAGGATGTTTAAACCAGAAAAAAAGAATTTTTATTGCTTTCATCCTCGTACTTTCGCCAGCATTTTTGCTTTATAATCACGATAATTCACTCAAGTAATAAAACTTCCGAAAACATAAACAATACAAGTTACAGAGCTTAAGATCCGTAGTAGTCAAATTAGATCCACCAGGGCGTGCACGATTGAAAATTTGTTTTGTTCGTGGATTTAACCAATTTAGCATATTTTATGCCAAAAATGTTCTCAAATGTGTAGTTTTACTTTAAGTGCGGATGCTGCATTTTTGAATTTTTTATTTCGAAAATTACCTTTTTCATTCATTCATGAGCAGTGTTCATCTTACCCGCAGTGTTCGTCTTTACCTACTTTCCCCTACACCGGAAATGAAACTGAAGTTTGAAGTGTTGAGAATGTTTTCTGAATAAGAAATATGTGACAATTCTATGAGTACGAGAGTGATGTTGATGGTTTGGAATATTGAGGTGATTAGTCTGTATTAGTCTTGTCAGATGTCTCCGGTATCACTGTGAAATCATGCCGAAGAAATACGATCTGATATCGCATTCCTGGTGGCATTGAAATTCACAAGTACCTTAAGCATGGATGGTTTACAATTGGGTCACTTTCAAAATGAAACACCAGGTAACACGAAACATGCTATTTGAATGATATTTTTCTATGATTTTCTTAAAAATAAGTTCTAAAAGATTTTTTGGTTGTTGTGGCATACAATTGTTTGCTAATTTGTCAAGTCATAGTCATGGTTTCAATGAATGAATTCCACTGATTTAGGACGTATTACAAAACAGAAATAATTCTGAAATATATCTGTAGTTGATTTGACAACAAAATATGCCTGACAAATGTAATAACACGCTTGGAATAATGGAACGAAATTTTAAAGGAAACATATTTTTCTGTTTCTGTTCTGTTCTGTGTATATAAAACATAAATAATTATTTTATGTGGAAGAAGCTGTTCTACGACAATACTTCCAAATCTGCTTCATGTGTTCTCTTTTCCTCAATGTGATAAGGACTTTAACATGCCCGTCATGGGTTCAAGCCCCGAATAGACCGTGCCCCCATACGTAGGACTGACTATCCTGCTACGGTAACAGAAAGTCACTGAAAGTCAAGCCCATTTCACTAGTGGGTACAGGCAGGCCCTGACCGGCAGCGGTTGTTGTGCCAAAAGAAGAAGAAGATAAGGACTTTATTCATCAGGGCAATTGTGATTAGGATGAATCTTTTCATCATCAACTTTTAGGCCGCTGTCGCAGTTTTTCTGTGAACAATTTAAAATCATGCGTGAGGTCAACTTTATAACTGTTCACTCAAGGGAAATATATTTTGTAATAAGGGTTGGCGACTAGCAATTATCTACCACATGTAGATGATATGCTCAAATATCTTTTGTGAATAATAAATTCAGATATATTTCTTCAGATTTTAAAATACCAGCTGAAATAATTTGAAAAAATCGCATTACATTTAACGGCGCGTTTGAACTTGTATCCAGCCTAACCGTCCCTTCAAATCCAATCGCATATATTTTTCATCGGGCATGCTTAAGAGATCCTGACCTTTTTCACTGGAAATCTTTCTTGGGGCTGTCAAACCGAATAGTTGATTTGTTTACTTCTTTTCTCGTAGCTATTTTGTGATAAGTTTTGCATCGAAAATGTGTGATTCAGAAATAGATTTTCTAAAAGCACAGCTGGCAACTGCTAGAAGTGAAATCAAAAACTTAAGGTACAGACCCGCTGGTAAAAATAAAACAGAACATACAGATAATAATTTTTGTCTCGCTTCAGGCAGCAACTTTCCAACCTGCAGCACATGCACACGAAAGAGATTCAGAATGTTATGAAAATTTTGAATGATTATCGGTGCGATGGGTGCCGGGAAAAACAGCAACAAAATGGACAGCGCCAAGAAATGGTAACTATGTCGCGATGGAATAAAAGGCATCCTTCCAACGCTTGTTTTCTCTCTGCAGGAAGGCGTAACTAATGAGGACGATGCCGATGTGTGCACATTCAAGCCAATAGGTGTAATTAAAACGGTGTTCAATGAAAAGCGGGCTGTACCGCGGCAGGCCAGTCTGGCAACGGCTTTGCTGAGCAGGATAGATATATCACCCAAAACATTTAACAATCCCGGCCACTCGCTTGACGGGCTGGAGAACTTTTCGCACCTGTGGATCATTTACTACTTTCACCGCAATCCTAACCATGCGAAAGCGAAAGTAGCTCCCCCACGACTAGGTGGTGAACGTGTTGGAGTGTTTAGTACGAGATCGCCCCATCGTCCATGTCCGATTGGATTATCGCTGGTGCAGCTGGATCGGGTTGAAGATTCCAAAGTGTACTTTCTCGGTACAGACATGGTAAGATAGACATTCTAGATCTCCTTTTAGAATCCATACTAATGGTATTCCATCTGCTACGCAGGTTGATGGCACACCCGTTCTAGACATCAAACCGTACATACCACAGTATGATGTTCCGGCGAACCTCAAAGAGGCAGAGTTTTTAAACTCACGCGAAGCACCGGATGGTGAGGAAACAACCCTGTTAGACAGGAATCCGGCCACCTCAAATGGGCAACCGTTGCCTAACATATCCGTACCTAATTGGGTTCTGAACAGTTCGAGCTTAAACGTTATGTTCAATGCAAATGCAGAATCCCAACTTCAAGAGCTTCAAATAGAAAAAGTAAGTGCAGTGGCGAAACAGTAGATTTATGTTAGTTATGTTGTAATTCAACTGATTGTGTGTTGTTTTTCATTGCAGAATTCCATTGTAGATGTACTGAAGGCCGATCCACGTTCTGTTTATTTACGCACGAAGTATGGATCGCAAATATACACGTTTCAATTAGGAGATCATACCGTTACGTGCAAATTTGACGATCAAAACACCACCGTAACCGTCCTACAAGTAAGAGATGTTGTTAACTTCCAGGAAATGGATGGGGAATGCTCCTCATCTAATGAATAAAATGTGAAATCAGTAAGACAAATACATTGTCTAGTCGTCTTCTTCGTAAATCATGTAATTTCCGAAATAATTGATTTATGTTATAGTGAAGGCGAGACAATCTATGCGGTGACAACTAATATATATATTTTTTGTTCATATTTAAATTTATTTCCCCTCTTATATTATTCAACCGAAATATCATAAGCTTGCTAAAACTGCTCTTAAACTCATTGAAACAAAAACGGCGTACAGGTTGTTTCCGAGATACACTATAAATGTGAAACGTGGAGAGAGATCGCCTTAATCGTATTACGTAACTTACAGTCAAATGTAAGCCTGCATTAGGTGAAGTTAGCCACTATATTATTTATTTGACAGAATACTAATAGGTACGTTCTCACGCGCCATATCTTTGCGCGGATCCTTTTTCTACCATTAGCAACAAGTGTCAACAAAAATAACCAATATTTTTGCGTTCACACACCACGAATCTTTGCTGGATACAATTTTCGGATAAAATAATTCGTAAAACACGGGTTCTTGTTGTAAGAAATGCATAATATACAACCGTTAGAACACTTAGAGCTCGGGAACGATTAAAAAAATATGGTAAAACACAAATAAAAAAACCTGCCTGTTAAGAAATTGCAAGCAAATATTTGTTTTATCCAAGCAGCGATGGACAGCTTGGATTGCTGGAAAAAGATTCGTCACAGACTGCTCCTTACCTCAGTGAAAATGTGTGTTTGGCAGATATTTGGCAGAATATGCCATGTATGGACGCTACTAATCAACGATGATAACAACAAAGTCTTGTAAAATCATGTGTGTGTTCAATAAGTATAATTTGCCCAGAAGAGCTGTCAAATTTAGAACACTGCATTTATACTTATACAAGAACATCATATCTCGGAAAATACATAAAATGGTTATTTCTGATTGTAGAATGGGATCAACACTTAATAAGAATACGATATGTCAATCATTTAAATGATAGAAATACAGTGATATACTGAATTATACCACAATTGCTTGGTAAGAGTGAACACCGATCAAACATGCGCATAAACAGAAAGCAAATCTATAAAAGATTTTTTTATGCTTTGAACTAATTTCTGCTGAATAGATTTTTTTTCGATTGCGTAAATTATAGAACAATCTACACAACGTGGATTTGCTACACTCAACTGCAGCTACATTTTGTCATTACATTGAAAGAGCAGAACATTCTACATTGCCCTCCGAATAAAGATCCGAATAATCTCTTAAAAGTATTCAACTGAACCATTCGAGCAACTTTGCAATCCAAGTTCGAGTTGAAATCCATTATTTGACTTTAGCTCACACAACTGCTCGAATGTTCGCTGGGAATGGTTCGTTGGGAACGTGGTCGTGACGTTCCATACCCACTCGCTGACAAAACTGTGTGTTGTTGTGTGTACCTGCCTTCAAACAAAACAGTAGAAGGCGGACGACGAAAGAGACGACTACAGCATTGCAAGCGCCATCAGTTCGCGAGAAAACGGTACCGTTTTTTTCTTCTTGCGTTCCACTGCAGTGATAATGCTCCGTGCGAGATAATGCGGTTGCGGGTGTGAAACGATTAATAAGAATTCTTACGACTCATCACGCAAAGCAAGTGATAATGTGCCCGACATAACTCGTCCATCTCGTCAGCTGTACGAAGAAATTGCAGTGATTTTGCACAACCGGTTTCACATTCGCCTCGTGCCTGTGTGTTATCTCGCGCGAATTCCCGGAGCAATCATCTGCATAGCTCTGTGCGGTAGCTACCTGTGCCGTGGTACGCGATACATTCCTTCCGGAGGGTGGAATGCTACACGTCCTATGACCTTGCGTGTTTTTGAACGCTCGTGAAGAAAAAAACGGGTTCCCGTTGGGACCCCGAATCGATACGCGGAATCAAGGCGAAGGTAACATTTTCAAGGACATCTCGTGCCCGGGCGGATGCGCACGAGTGCTATGCTGCAGTAAAGCGAAAGAAGGGAAGTGAAGTGGATTACAAAATATTCAAGCACGCGCCATATATCACGGTAATCCCTCGCTGCGGTACACCACCTGCTTCTCCACCAGCCTTGTGCGCGATAAACAATGGTCGCACTAATGTATTGCTGAAGTTTTCCCACGACAACGCGACGACGAACAGCGCTTTGCCTCGTCGGTGTGCATTGAGATTGTTTATCTGCGAAAACGTAAACAACAGAACAGGTACAGGTGTATAACCACCTCGGCATCTACCGTTACATCGATCCACCACAGAGTGGCGAGAGTGTGCGTATAGTGGAGGCCTTTGTGTGACTTATTGTTTTATCTACGGGTTGGAGTGTGAGTGTGTGTTCGGGGGAGAGAGAGAGAGAGTGAGCAAGAGAGGTACTTACGAGGTCGTTTTCAGCAATAAATGTACCACATTACGGACGGAGCTGCTATCAGTGAAGAAACGCCGCTGAACCACGACGAAAGACACCTTCCGCGACAGCAGCAGCAGCAGAAGCGCAAAACATCCTACCGACATCTTGACCCTTCAGTGATAGTACATTCCGCGGGTGGTTCGAGTGATAATTCCAGCTCCAACGACAGCAACTGCAGCAACTGCACGACCGAGTTCGGTAGCGAACAGCAGCCCATCGTAGTAGCTGACCGGGGGACCAACAGCAGCAGCACCAGCCGCTCCCTCACCACCATGGACGACACGAAGAAGGTGCTACTGAAAGTTGGGCTCGATTTTCTCATCCTTTGCTGCGGTAAGCATCGATTTTTCTATCTAATTGCTATCAGTCCCCGCCTCCCACGGGTAGCTTATCACTCGAAAATGGCACTGATAAAGTAGTGTGGCAGTGGAGTTTTGTTACACAGAGCGAATTACTCTGCTTGCGTGCGAGGCGCCGTGTACTACGATTGATGCAAGTTCAAGGTGTGACTCGTTTCGTGACTTTATTGAAAAAGAAAAAAAAATATTTCAAGTCTCCTTCGATCATTGCCCGTTTGGGAATGTGGATAACCTTCGTTCGACACGCGAGGCAGCATCCACACCGTTACTACAAGCACATGTGGTTGCAGGTCAGGCATGACGATGTCGATCTGTATGCAATTTCCAATGACATCAATCCAGTCCGCGGGGGAATGATTGTCTACCGGAGGCAAACAACAATTTGTCCCGCATCACGTGTGTCGGAAATGGATGCCAAATTAATTCAGCGTTTCGTGTGTGTGTGTGTTTGTGGTAGCATTCGTTCGAAGGTGTTCGCTGATGTCATACGAGCACGATTGTTGTGCCGTTCGTTGTATTTTCACAGCTTTAATGATGACTAATTTGTCTTCGCCGACGTTTCTACCACTATCATTCCAAGGGTAAACACCTTTACACATTCTTATCGGTTACGTTTTGATAAATGACACGGCACGCACCGTGATTAGTTGAGTGTTGATCGTACTTTGCGAAGAATGTGCCCCAAGAATGTGTAAATACATTAGAAATTAAAAATAGAAAATTCAACCGCTACCAAATGTCCAACCAACCAATTTGCTGTAGCAATTAACTATCACACCTCATCACACAAACACGCTCACACAGATAACCGTCTCTAGAGATACAGGACTTGGTGCTAGCAGTAGATTGTTTCCATTTTATTTTTATCAAAAACCTTCCTTGACCGTGGGCTCCTCCGGCTCGCTTATCTAACCCTTCGAAATGAGTCACAGCGGCTCGAAAATCGGTTCTCAAGTGTGTCCGCTCGCCCCGGTAAAGGTGGGACCGGTTTGGCTCTGGGACACGTTTAAAATGAATATTTAAACAACCTGTGCAAACGCCGCAAACGGTTACGAAATACCACGCTGTTTGTAGCCGGTTCGGTAGTTCTGAATCGTAAAGTACCGTTCTGCAGTAGCGCCATGTGGCGGGAAGAATTGAGGAAAATAGTTGCCTTGACACGGTATAATATGTTTTATACACATATTATTATTGTTGGAGTCCGAATTGTTTGTTACACGGATTTGTTTGGTGAATATTCGTATCCAGAACGGAATATTAAAAAGCATTAATATTTCAATTGATTACGTATGTTTCGCCTATAGTAATCAATAGGTACCAATTTCAATCAATAGAAGCGCAGTATATTTGTTCAGGTGTACACATTGTAGTTATGGGTGAACTTTGTTGATTGATTATCGATTTTCAATCACATTTCGATACGGCTGAATAATTAGCAGGGTCTTATTAAACTGTTAATTGAAATGCACTAAATGCTTTCGATGTTGTTATTGAGGGTATTGAACTCATGTAAACAATTAGGCGAATAGAATCGGAACGTTAAGTTTTTTTAAACGCCTCTTAACGTTAAGCACACGCCATGCCTATTGAATAATTTCTACGTGTAAATTAAAAACCATGCTTTTATAAAATATAACAAATATATCAACAAGTTGCCTTAAGCAGTATGAATCTAAAGGTTGAAATTAGATTTGAATCTACGATCTATTATGTGTTACAGCATAGGCGAATTTTGTCACAGAAAACCCCGGTTTTACGCTTTAGTATATACAAATACGCTTCTTCTTTTACGGAGTAGAATGTAATTCTCGAAAAAGGATGCATTATAGAGCCTTTGCTTAATAAAGACGTATTGAAAGTTGTACTGCTCCTTTTATGTGTCCGATCACCTTTTGTTGTGATACAGTGAGCTACTAAATTGATGGTACATTCAACTTTTGCGCGTTTTTTTTTGCAAATATTGTGGCCAGTTCTCAAGATAGGATCAACATTTTGATGTCATTCGATAGATAATCTTTCTGAGCATGGATTAAGCAAATGAATTGGAAGAATATTATAGTCTGCCCGAGCTATTATTGACAAGATGTTCAAAAACTTCATGATTAGAAGCCAAATAATTGTTGGTATATAAATGAGTTAGGTGAAAAATAGTACCACACTCGAGGTCATAATGTAGTTTTCATGAGCAATAAGTGCCACTTTCATGGACAGGCTGAATGTAAATAACGAATAAAGCATGTTTTGGCCAGTATGAGTTCCGTAAACTCAAAAGAACATTAATCAAAAGGAATGATTGGTAAATGATCCCTAGTTTCAACAATTTAAATCAAAACTGCAAGTTGTACGTTTTGGACGTATTTTGATGTGCGATAAATTTGATGATATTACTAGCTTGTGGACAAGATGGATAATGAAATAAATTTCCTTAAAGCTAATTGAATCTAGCATTTCATGCATATCATTCTTAATCATCATGGCTTATTATATTTGATATATCCTTACAAATGGTTAAATTTACACTTCAACATTTATCTTTAAGATAATTGAGTGAAGCTTTAGCGATAAATGAACAAAAGCAATGAAATCCTAATTGTCTGAGAAAGATAGGATTATTTGAATAAATATAGCCTACTGACTGAATGTAAACATAGCTTTATTTGTTATAATAGTCTTGTTTTTTTGTGAGATCATTAGGATTTCCTTACTTTTGTTCACTATTCTAAAACCTTACTCGATTATGTTAAAGATGGATGTTGATGTGTAAATTTGACCATTTGTTACTGAAATCGATACAATGAACCATGCTAATGTACAATGATATGCTTAATATGGTAGATTGGAATAGCGTTAGAAAATTGATTTCATTTTACATCCTGTCCAGAAGCTGGTAATGTCTTCAAATCGCTCACACATCAAAATACGTCCAGAACGTACAACTTCCTGTTTTGATTTAAATTGTTGAAACTATGGATAATTCACCAATCATTCCTTTTGATTGATGTTCTATTTAGTTTACGGAACTCATACTGGCCAAAACATACTTTATTCGTTATTTACATTCAGCCTGACCATGAAAATGGCACTTATTGCTCATGAAAACTAAATTATGACCTCGAGTGTGGTACTATTTTCCACCTAATTCATTTATGCACCAACAATTATTTGGCTTCTAATCATGATGTTTTTGAACATCTTGTCCATAATAGCTCGGGCAGACTATAATATTCTTCCAATTCATTCACTTAATCCATGCTCAGAAATATTATCTATCGAATGACATCAAAATGTTGAGCCTATCTTGAGAACTGGCCACAATATTTACAAACAACGCGCAAAAGTTGAGTGTACCATTAACATAGTGAGAGACTGTTGTTTTAAATTTTATTTGTTGTTTTATCTCCCGTCGAAGGGGGGTCCTATGGTACAGTCGTGTGCTTACTACTTAACTACTTAACAACTTGCCCGTCGTGGGTTCAAGCCTCATATGCTATGCACTGTTCACCTGTAGCAAAGGACTGACTATATCCCCAGCTGCGTGGTACTGAATTAGTCTCGAAAGCCGGTATTGGCGGAGATTTTAGCGTAATTCTCGATTTTAACCGCCATTTTGATGATTTTTCTTCTAATATGGCCTTAAGCCTCAACCCTTTGGGTAACCGATGCCAAATTAGCATAATTTACAGCGCTAGCAACAAACTCCAGGAAAAAAAAAGAAATCCAGGAAACAAAAATAAACTTCAAAAAAGTGCCCTCGGAAGAGCCACGCTACCGACCTTGTGCAATTGAATGTAGATAAATATTTTCTAAATAGGACAAGGAAAGCTCGAATAATTTACAAAAGAAACTTCAGATGGCGTTAGTTTAAAAGTAAGGATAACACGATATCTCCAAAGGCGAGCCAACAATCTGTCCAAATATATGTCCAAATCTGTCCAAAGGATCAATGAGGTCCTTAAATGAATTTTGGCACCGGTCGCTAAGCCTGGACGCTAAGGGTCAAACGGAGTCAAGACGGATCAGCTGATGAAGATTAGGCGCCATTTAAGAAAAATTAATTCGAGAGAAACAACACTAATTGTTGAAATTTGCAACGAAAACTAATATAAGCGAACGGTAGTTAGAAGAAAGTTGACAAAGTTACCAAAATAAAACGACACATTTAGCAACAAGGAAGAATCTGACATATTGCTTCTTGCTTTTAACTCCGACTCCGGACAACTCCAGATTACTCCAGATCACTCCGACTCAGACTCCGAATGTCTCCGATTCCGAGCGGAACTAGTAGTTCCGTTTTTGCCAGAGCCGAATCGGAGAGAGAGAGCCCATGTGTAAGCTCAGTGAGTACACCACTAGTCAACAGCAATGAGTCGTAAGAAGCGATATTACCCATCTCGTACATTTAATTTCATTCATTTTTTTGAGTCAACTATTTTCTGTCTTGAACGCCAAATTCGAATCCACAAATATTGATGGTTGAGTACTCTGCTTATCTTTTATGTCACTCAATATGATAATAGGTTTCAACTATCGTCCATGTATTGATTATTTCGTTTTTTTGTTGACTCGGTTGATTTTTTCGTAACGCTTTCCGTCTCCATCAAATTCTCATGTTCTGTTCTCTGTAGTAATATGAATCTACATCTATCTGCTATTTCTAGCTTCAGGCACTTAATTTGTTACGTTACCCATTCTTTATTTAAAGGGGTTATTATTTTGTTTTAAGATATATTCTAGAGTCTTCTTTTTCTAATAGATCTTATAGCCATATTCTCTCGCCTCCTTTTGGTAGCATAATTGCCAACAGCGTAAACAAACTTTACTCAAGTTCTACTAGGTTTTTAGTTTTCTAAGCATATCATCTCAAGATGCATATTGTATTGATGACATACTTGCACGTTATTTGTGGTCCGTTCTATTGTATGTGGATTTTTTCTCCTTTTACAATGATGAACGACGGTGTCAAATCACTAATTGATATTTTAACTTCTCGATTTCCAACTTTTATACCTACAAGGAGTGATGGAGCTTCCCTAACGCTTCTTTTAATCTCTTATCTTTTCAATTTCTGATTAATACATTTTTTTATTGTTTCGTTGGTTGTTTTTGGACTTTTGGAAGCTTTCTCTGGTGAACAAACGGGTTATTAACGGTGAAGGATTGGGAATTTTAACTGAATCGCTAGCTAGGATTAAACAAAGGAATCAGACACCAGCATAGTTTTTCTTTTATTTATTATATTAAGATTAATATTATGACTTCGGCTTCGGCCGTATTTTCATTACATCATGTATTGACAGATTTTGTTCTTTTGAATTTGCTTCCTGTGTATTTTGCATTATCCTAGTTATACTCGGTCAAAGACACCATCATAAACAGGGCTTTTTTTCTTTCAAAATATGCAAATTCAAATGACAACAATCGTCAAATTTATATTTACAAAAGTCCAATCATTTGTTTTTATTGGGTATGTTCCTGAAGATTGTGTATCGAATAATCGAGTGATATAACAACAGCTATTTGCATTATGTTTGCTCGATTTGTTCGGTGACTCGGTTAGTGAACTGTAAATGCACAAATGGTATAAATTAGTTTTCAAGCATAATAATGACTAGAAAATAATAAAAAATAAAGCTACAAAACTGATAATTCATAATGAATTCATCTCATAACAGCAGGTTGAAAGGCAATTATTAACAATACACAGAGTACAGCCAATACCCCCGGCCCATGATGTTTTCTGTAAGCTAGTACACAGCGTCACTACATCTTATAAGTGTAGCGCCCCATAAGGCAAATCTTCCTCACGTAGGACAGAAATTGATGGAAACACAACACTCGTTGACGTGACGCACTACTTCCCGAAACCTAATATTGCCCTAGCAACGAAGCGTGTGCAAGTCAGGCCAGGCTGGCGGAACTGGCCCTGGTTGTTCTTGCTCCGCACATGGTCATATAAGACGTCGATCACTCGAGCATGTGCTTCTCCGTACTTGGACGAATTGGACTTTCGCAAGGGAAGTCCGACGCCGTGGACCAGCTGAAAAAATAATCAAAACGCCACGAGCTCAACCGCAACGCCGTCGTGTTATTTTTTTATTTTGTATTACCAAATGGCAAACAACTCCATTCCACGAGGCCGAAACCATGCGGCTTAATCGAAGCACAACAACAACACCAACAACTTGCCACGGTTGACGCTTTCGGATGCGTTTCTCTTCCTCTTGTGCTGCTTGTGCTGTTGCCGTTGGTGTAGGAAAGTATCAATCAATCATCACGCAACGGCAGCTACAACGACCGACGCACTCTGCCACACATGGTCACCAAACGGAACGACTAGTTCGACCCGGCCGGCTGGGCCGGTTGGCCGGCAGAAGGGCATGGACTAGTAAAAGACTCTGTACAGAAGAGGACGGAGGATGGAGGATCGCATCACTACAGCACATGTATGGAAATAGCTACCCCCAGCATGGGGTTCTGCTCCCGTGTCCATACAGTGCGCTCTAGTGCCGGATTCACTTTCACCACCCTTAGCCATAGTAGACGCACACGCTTCTCTCGCCACGTTGAATCCGCGCAATTCGATGGCGTTAATGTGCCGAGCGCAATCAAATGGATCATTTCCGTCGAATCAATTGCACTCCAAAAATGCATTCCTAGTGGCCACTTTTTTTCTCATTCTGTCGCGCTACGGGGAGGACAAAAAAGGGAAAGTGGTAAAAGAACAGCAATGAAAAATTGTTCCCGAGTAAAGTGTTTCCTAACCAAACTTGCCTAATTCGTGTTGAGATGTTCTTGGGTTTTTGGGGGTTACGAACACTTGCTAGCTGCAAAGTGGTTGAATGGTGGAGGGTTTTTTTTTTTAACATTTGTTGCTAGAAACAATCTGGCGTGATCAATTCAACAAGTTTGGTTCACATTTTGTCCACTGGCATTTTAATAGTGGTGGAGACAAATTGAAGGTCTGTTTATTGATGAAGTGAAAACACGACGACGAGTCTGTCACTATCGAGCCGAAACATGGTACCAACCACTTTTAACTCTGATTCGAGTGTTATTTATGTCACAGCTACCTCTAGACTGTAGTCGGAGTACATGCGATCTGGGTAGGGTGAACCAACCGCGACCAGCTTAGAAACTCGAACAATTTACAGATAAAGGCAAATCTCAAACAGATGAAAGCTGCATTTCGGGGTGATGCACATATGGCCAATTAATTGTGTTTGGAGAAAATCTGTTTTTTTTTCTAGTGACTCACATATGGCCAATTATTTTGACTAAAATAGCAAAGAAAACTAACGATATGAAAAAAGCTTATGTTATTGTGGCTTTATTTCACCTGTAAAGCATAGTCCAAATTGTTTCTTTATTTCTTTATTTAAGTATAAGTCTCTGCCTTTGTGATTTAACACTATGAAAACCCCTAAGATAATGCTAATCGTAAAAATCAACTTAAAACTAACGCAATAGATCGTATCACCGATTGAGAGAACAACAAAAACTGTAAAATTGTTTTAGTACAGACCAGGGGTCTCCAAACTACGGCCCGCGGGCCGCATGCGGCCCTCGAGAGCCTATAATGCGACCCGTGATAACTTTATAAAGACTTAAACACACATTGTATTAGTTTGATTATTTTAATCACAATTACAATGTTAACTTTTTATGTTTAAAATAAAGCTTCAATAATAGAATGCTGTCAACATTGATACATTCAGTTGATATTTTCTCAATAAAAGGAAGGTTAAATGTTCGAATATTAGCTAAAGGTGGCACCAAAATGGCCCTCAAAACCGATATTTGTAAAGCTATGCAGCCCGCGAAGTGAAAAGTTTGGAGACCCCTGGTATAGACGGATGTGTGACAGTCAATGCAGCAAGACGAGCACGAATGGTAGAAAGAGACATATTAAAATCGAAGTGAGGAAAATACGAATTATAGTGATGCATACTGACAAAAAAAAGATTGTTTTGACCATAACTAGTACATAGAGCGGGAATGAAAAAAGGATCTCAGGGGCGGAGTGACCGCGAAGGCGCTTAGAGAAGTATCTTAGCCAACAAGATGGGACAATCAATTTCGCGTAGAAGCAGGCCAGCAATGAAAATAGCTTGGGCTTTATTTCGTCGTCATTGTGATGTGTCAAGATCCAGTAATTGACACAGCATGAAAGAAGCAGAACTACGAATAAAATATTTGAAAATAAATCTTCTAGTTTGCATTTTTTTGCATTAAGAATTTTCTGCATGCTTTCAATTGTATCTATAATGATATTGCTTGTAGGGTGCCCAACCACACTGGCGCGCTATTCGAGCGTACAGTGCACTAAACTACAGTAGAGCGTCTTTAGGCATACGAGATCCCAAAAGTCTGTTGTCATTTTAAGGAGAATATCTAAGGCCTCATGTCATCATTATTCTAACAAGCAACTTAGTCTACGACTTATTCACATGTTCATTTAGTTTATGCCTTATAAAGCTAACTAAAATTAGGGTTTTTATTACAAAACTTTTTTTTTATTTTCCATAATACTAAGCCGGGTTTTGTGAAAATGCTGATAATGAAAATTATGTTTTAAAACAACCAATCATGTTTTGAACCAACTATGTTTTGACAATATTTATTTTATATCGTCCATGAAATTCACTGTTTTTGTTTGTTACATCGTTTGCGAGGTTCAGTATTCTCTTGAGAGTTGTTTTAATTGTTTAGCGCCATACTTAAGTTAAAATTCAAAGGTAAACGTTAAAATGGTTAATTTTTATTATTTTTATTCTATCTGTTTATAAACAAACCGAAATATGAAGCTTTTCGGAAGAAGTGAAGCGTAATTCAAAATAAACAAATATGACTGCAATCTTTATCTCTTTTAATTAGTTACTCTCTATTCCTTTTTTCATAAATGAAGAATGGCTGTCATGGAATGTCATGAACTATTCGGCAATTAGGAAAGTGGGTACATCTAGCTTGGTTATGAAATTCATGTGTAAAAACTCAAAATTATTTTTTTAATTTATCGTTAATAATATTGAAAGTGACGGAAGCTTCGTCTTGCAATGTTGAAACTAAAACAAATAAACGAAAATATACATTTATTTCTTGGACACATTTAGACGTCGTCGCGGGTTCCCATGATATTAATTGATAGACGAAGCGGTTTATTTAAAGCTGAGATGTATTTCAATTCCCATCCAGACCGCTAGTCTGTACCAAAGAATCATGGGTAGATCGTCTTCACACCTTCAATAAATTGATGCTAGAAGAATAAAAGTTTTGTTACAAGTTTATCTAATGTTCGTTTTACATAATGATAATATGACATTTATACAGAATATCAAAAGGAAAAGATGATTTTTGATTTTTGAATTCTTTTCCAAAACATCAAAACAATCAGTTACATAACCACGCTAAAAATAACGTTTCTTTTTATGATTGCAATACATTTTCTTGATCCCATTTTTAAATTGTATAAGCTAGCAACAGTACAGTCCATTAGTGATAATCATTAATCGAACAGATCGAACCCTACCCCAAAAGAATCCTATAACCAATCTGGCTACACGACGACTAAAGCAAAGTGTTGTTTTAATAGCATGTACAATAAATATCATTTATACCTTCTTATCTCCTCCCTCAAATACCTTCGTGAGTGATACGGCCTAGCGGAATAAAACACATATTCCATGCTTTCGATTATCCCTCTTTTTAAGCTTACGATGTTTAATTGCTCTTTAATGACGCACAGTACACAGCTCTCATTGCTCTTCAATTGTAATCCGCATGCTTTTTTTATCATTCGAATCGATGTCATTCGTTAATCCACTCGTTATCAAGTGCCGACTAGCGAATGTTAAATACAATTTTTATGCAGACACGACTTAACGCATATATCCTCACTGCTTTGGTCATAAACACTGTACTCAAAAACCAATACCGCAATATCTCGATAATTTAACATACTCATCAGGTTGTCGAAGTATTTGCATTGCTGGTAGAAGTAAGATCAGAAACACATACTCGTACTGAACAATTGTTCTGTGATGTAAAATGATGGCATAATTTACGAAACATAACATCATTCAGCGCCTGATTGCATTGCATCGCTGCTGCTTGATTGCAAAGAAGCGCTGCAATAAGCCCACCAGGAGGGTGACTCGTTTACATATAAATTGCAACAAGTTTCCCAACAAGGATTCAAATTAACCCACCATCACATCGTATCAACGCACAATTACTTATCCTTCTGTCGTTGTCTACCTTCGGCAACAATCGATCCAGTATTACACCGTTGTTAACAAGCGGGTCAGAACATGCAATTTCAACATCGTTGCGCCGGGAATGTCGGATTTTTTTTTACATACACGACACTATACGGTCGCCTCGTGCGCATCGCTGCCTTCTTGCTTCCGTGCGGGCGCGAATGCGCCCGTCGGTCCCCCGTGCCAGTGCCACTCGCACGTTGTGGGCAAATTATTGAAACCGAATTCAATTGACCCCCAAGTAAACCCCCCCGAGCGGCGTACAAATCTTATCCGGAATGCCATTGCATCGAGTGCACGAAAGCCCCAAAGCGATCCGCTCAGTAACGGTGTTCGGAGTAGCTTATTTATGCAGATTTTATGCAAATATTTGGCTTTCCTTTGGCGTGTCCCAGTGCTGCTGCAGCTTCGGTGAAATACAAATAAGACGTTTTAAAACATCTCGTTTGGCGCAAGTACTACACGCCCCGCCCTGTGCAGCAGAGAAGGGCTTGAAAACATAATCGAAGATTGTCAAGTTTTTATCGGCATCCAATTTTCATTCGGGTTGAATTTTCATTTTCTGCCATAGCGGTCGTCAACCGTAAAGGGGCAAACCTTGGTGGCGTTGAGTACACACGACGTACGTGTGGTCGCCACTGTTGGGAGCAGCTCGTCGATCGATCCTCTTTGGTGTGTAATCAGAGCGTTCAATCTGAAACCATTACACCATGATGATCGTGGTTACATTAAATCGAAAAAGATCGCCACATTTGATCACGTTTGTTTACCGTTGAATATTGCAATACTGTAGGATGTAGGGTACGGTACGAACAGTAATAACAAGATACGAAGGAAATTCTAAATATTGTTTTTTTCGCTACTCGTCAAATCGACACGTTCGGCAAACCGGCACAAAATGCAATTTACATGCAACATATTTTCAAAACAATATCACATTAATTTATTAGTTTTTTTTCTTATTGACGTGTTTATCTTTATAAATGTTTACATTTTTGTTCTTTTCTTATATGCTACTATTTTGATACAACACAAACAGCACAGCTAAACTTCCACATATAAGCATGCCGTATAAATAACGATCTATATTGATTTTAAATCAACAATCCATGCCGAAGCTGAAATCCGGGAATCAAATATGTAAAGAGGTCGCATTCATAAAATAAACAATAAGCCAGAAACCTTGTTCTGAAATCTTTAAATTGACGCCATGAATCACGCCCATTGTTGTCCGTGGTAGCGACCCACAGACACGTTGACATTGTTGTAAAACTGATGTCGCGCGATAATAAAGCCCTTATCGCTTCTGTCACGCGTGTGTGATAGCTCCATTAAGATAGCAACGTTGCTTTAATTTTTGCCCTTTTTTATCTCCTTCTCTCTGTCCGGTTTCTTCCTTGCAGTTGGGTTTCCTATTCTAATCTTCTTCCTGGTCGGAGATCCATTTAAGCGAGGATTTTTCTGCGACGATGAGTCACTGATGCATCCATTCCATGATTCAACCGTGACGGTAAGTTACCAAAATCCCATATAATCCCGCCTATGGCATCGCGCGCTACGAATCGCGTGTGAAGTGCCGACCGTCAGGAAAGAAAGTACGCATTTTTTTTTTTTTTAAATTCATTTCTGTTTTCCCACCTTCCAGAACTGGATGCTGTATATCATTGGAATCGCACTCCCGGTAATTGTGGTAAGTGTTAACTGGCGCTGTTACAATACCGTCGTCTCCCGCAGGGTATTTTTTCTACTGTTTTCCCAACCGACGTCAGCACATTGTTTTCCATTCACAATTTTTCGACGATAATTTGAAACCTCTCGAACCCTCGGCTCATAATTTATGACCCGTCCCGGTCGTCGGTCGTTAATTACTTTAACCGGTCGTAAAAAAAATACGACTCACACAAGCGCATACGCAGACACAAATTCAATCGCCCCAGACCCGGAGCATATCGATATTTATTTGTTCGTGGCTGCTGATCGTGTTAGCAGCAGTAAGTCTTTCTCGTCATAGAGTTCAACGGTCCAGCAGCTCTTGCCGTACCCCGGGGTCAGATACGAAGGGCACGTATCTCCTGTGGCCGGAACGTACACCAAACCGGATCGGGCAAACAAATGCTTGCAGCTAAAGAAGCTAAAACGAATGGAGAGAAGAAGAAAATAAAAGTCAAACAAACGTTCTAATCTAAAGGGTCTTGGGGAGGCGGGAGGTTTTGGTGAGGCAAAAGCATCATGGAGAAATTTGTAAAACGTGCATTCAGACACGTTGTTTTGCCGTTAAGCACATCGTGAGGGTGGTGAAAGCAGGACCACAAAAGAACGACGCATTAGAAAAAAAAAACGCCGGAACTCCAAACAATCCCTCCCAGCAGTGTGTAAGTCGTCTGGCGTTACAACGAACTTTGGCGTGTCAGGTTGTTTTCTTGAGACGAATTTGGTTGCGTGACAAGAGAAAGATGCTCTTTGATGTGTTCCGCTGTGGCACATCCGCACACGGGGCAAAATTCGTGGTAATGCTATGTGCATTCGTTTCTCCTGGACAGAACCCTTCTTTCAGCAATGGTGGAAGAAGGTAGTTTGCTTGTTATAAACTTCCGTAAAATCGAAATTAGGCAAACATCCTGCGGTGCAGCCTGAACGTCGACGGATTGTTGGAACAGTGTCGCTTGTTTCGTTTGCATTTGCCCTCACGCAGGGCGTGCTGCAGTCGACGAAATCTGACAATATTTACATTTTGGGTCGACTTTGTAAACAGCCGCGTGTGAAAGAAGAAGTGCTGCAACAATAAATTGATTATTTAGAAGGGGTTTTTTTTCGTACAATACACAAAGATCGTACCATCGCATATTCTGTATTTGATCGAATCATATCACGCTGCAAATTTGCCAAAACAATCCCCGTTTGATGGTCTTTTAGAAGTGTACTTTGAGAATGATTACCAAGCGTCGAAGTCAAATGCAGGAATCAGCCCTATTTTTTACTCATCCGTTCAGTCACGGTCATGTTGGGCGTAAAGTATAATCGAGCGAATTTAGGAATTCGTCACGGCAGCAGTTCTGCGAAATGGGTTTTACGCCTACCCCGGCCTACATGCGCATATATGCTGCCGGCTCCGGTATGATGGACCGCGTCGCCTTTTTTGCGATTATGCAGTTTTGGGATGAAACGACGATAGTGCCGGATTCAGTGTGTGCCACCAGCATCATCATCTTCATTGCTGCATACGACGGGGCTCAAGGTCTTCCGGTGGCGAAGGTCTCGCCTCTCGAGTGCCATGTAGAAGTTGAGTAGAGTGAGCATACCCCATGTAGGCCCGTTTTTCACGTCTCTTTGTTTTAACTTTATGATGACGTTCATATATCGTCGTTGTCGTCGACGTGGTTGAATGCATTGAAACATTCTTCGTCTGCACCGATACACGCGGCTTTGATTTCCATAAAGATATACCGCCCTAAGCCAACGCAATACGGAGGCGGCCTGTTCAGAGGGACAGCGTGGTCGCCGAGTTTTCCCTTGCTTCGTTACGTCGCTTTCACAGCACCGCCGTGTTTAGCGTGGAAGGAAAAACTGGTTCCCGATAAGTTGGATGGTTTCTGTGTGTGGTTTTCCTCGCATCCCGCTTACTACCCCCGTTTTTTTAAGGCTTTGCGTCATTAACAACCTATGAAGCCCTTTCATCGTCTCAGCTTGAAACGTGCTTATGAGTGTGTATGTATGTGGTGCTTACGATCGGTTTTTATAACATCTTTAACAGCTGTGGTCATCCCACGAAGCTCTGGACTATGACCGATAAAAACACTGCACCAGCCTACAGAGTAAGAGTGAGAGCTACTCCCGGTCGTTCTAGACCTTCCCAAGCCCGGCTGTAAGCTACACGGGACGGTGAGGAATCTTTCAGTCATTTATATTGATTCTAACACAATGGCTAATTATTATTCGAACCTTGAACGCTGTTTAAAGAAAGAATAGTTCCCTTCAGTGCACGGTGTCTGAAATATAATCGTTCTCAGGTGGTTTCTGGTGGCAAAGGAAGGTTGCCGCATCTGGAATGGAACGTTCTACATTATGCTGCTATTCTATACGCTAAGGCAATTATATGACGGGTCTTATGTAATCTTTCTAGCTTTCAATCTAATCATTTTTTATTCAGATTGGTATAAGTTTTCATTTGAAATGATAAACAACCGGTTGGTTATGAGTGAATTGAAATGCATATCATCTTTAAAGTGTTTGGCTCGCATAGAATAATATATTTATTTTCAAATGCTGATAAGATATTCACTTTCAATCAGCAATTTTGAAAGATTTTTTGTTTATGAAATATAATTTTTTTTTTGGTTAAATTAAGGATTAGCCCTCTACGTTACGTTTGCGTTACGCGTAACGGCTGTTTATCTCAAACTCAATCAGCATTTTTGTTGAATGCTTGTTTAAATCGTTGTGGATGAGCAAATTGATGGATAATTATGTATTTATATTAAAAATTTGTATGCCAAAGTAAAGCTTTTGAATAATAATAATAAAAAGTTCATGAAACGATATTAAAGATTTGATTAATAGATAATTCATAACCCATATTGGTCGTTTCCCATATTTTTTTGGGCTCATCTCACGATTTATTCATCGTTTCCCATAGATGTTTGGTTTGTTCCCATAATTTATTGGTATCGTCTGATATAATTGAACCAAAAAATTCTGGGAACCGATTAATACATCGTAGGAACACACCAAAAAATATGGGAAGCAACCAAAAAATTATGGGAACCCACCAATAAATCGTGGGAAACCCTGTATATATTTATATTACATATTGGATATATATTATATTATATTATATATTGGATATATTTTCTAAAATATGTTATTTTTTCTATTTGTTGATAAATTTCAACAGGCTCTTTCTTTCACCCGTATTTGATTATTATTTAAATAAAAACAAATGTTGTTTAAGCAATCAATATATTTTGCTTTATTTGGAGACGTGAAAAAACACTCGCTTGTCTCCGGGTTTAGCGAAAGAGTGACAAAGGGTCAAAGCGGGTTATTGGTAATTCAGTCGAATTGTTGCGAACGCATCCTTTCTGTGGCGCCCTCTGCCGATAAACACTCGGCCTCAGCACAATTTTCCGACCGAAAAAAATCGATCGATTCGGCTGTCATTTTGGTGTCATTTTTGACACTCATTTCACCGCCAAGGAGTTCTTTTACTGGTCTTTTTGATAACTGGTATACACTCACACTGGACACTCACGAGCAAAATGAACTATGCTACAAAAAATCGATCGCTCCGCTTTGTATGGCGAAAAATCCGCGACGCATTGAGCTGCGGAAATGATCGAATATCAGAAAAATGCCATAAATCAAGGTTGATGTTTTTGAAAAACGTTATGCAAAAGTAAGTTGGTAAATGTTTTCGTTCTTTTTCAATATTTTGGGTGATAAAAAATCATTTATTAAATATTTAAAAAAAATTGTTTGCCTGCACTAAATAATGAACTCAATGGGAATCGACTTAATGTAGGAGTATGAAAGAAATAGTTATACAGGCGGTCCCCGAGATACATGGGGTTTTCGGTCCCCATTAACCGTGTATCTCGGGGACTGCCTGTACTGTCAGTCTTACGAGGGCGCATATCGATTTTTTTCGATCGAAAAATTGCGCTAAGGCCGACTGTATGCCAAGCTGCATGAGCTAATATATAGTAAATATTTATTAACAATAGTTATTGAAAATGGTACTCAAAATTTAAGTTTGCAGAGAGTTTTTAGACATTTCAATGGCTATTTCTCGTGTGAATCATAGTGTAATGATGAACACAAAAACAAATTTTTGATACTTATAATGTAAGACTTTAGTTGCGTTGATATCGATTTATCGTGAAACAATTATAAGCTTATATTTTCATCGCAGTTTAAAATACAGTGGAGCGTCGTTTATCCGGGCTTCTCGGGACTTGACCTCGCCCGGATAAGCGAATAACACGGATAATGAGTCAAATGATATGTTTTATCACCAATTTCTGATTATATTTTGGAAATTTTTCTTAATTTTTGATAAAAATAACCCAGTTTTTATGAACTTCATGTTTTTTCAAAGAGAATATTTAAAATTTGCCATGAATCAGAGTGTTTATTGGTATGACAATGTGCTCTTCTAACCGCTTTTTCAAATATCCTCCTCATAACGCAATGTCACTTTTGTATTGAACTGTCATTTCTCAACAGCACGGATAAACGAAAAGCCGGATAAAAGGTACCCGGATAAACGGTGCTCCACTGTATTGTTCTTATTTAAATAGTCTACGCTGGTCGGTCGCGTGGATGACAAAAGTCGTCTACCGAATGGCCACGGGACGGCTCCAACCATGACGTGCTTCCATTCACATTCCACTATGTTGCTCTATAGCAAGGGTTGGCTTATCCGGTTGCGTGGTGCAAACAACTCGGAAAGAAACTGTCAATTACACCACACATAGAGTTTTTTCGAAAGAGTTTTCAAACCTCGCTTGGAGTATCATTTTGGAGTCTTTGCAAAGGAAAATAAAAAAGCCTCTGGTTGCCTATAAAACAAAATAGTATGTTAAAAAATTGTGCATCTCATCGATTTGCACTTTCAACTGACACGATCTGGCGGCAACATTTGCACGCTAATGAAATTGATGTTGGCTACCAACACTTTAAAGTAAACATTTCTCTATCTCTCTCAAAATACCGAAATACCTTCGAACTTTAAATGCAAATTTGTTCGTTAAAATTCCCGACAAGTAGCATTTCGTTAGACTGATCCTATAATAAAGTCGTAAACAAGCGGCTTAACCAAGCGGCCCCCCTGCCCCGGGATTGAAAACTTGAATGAGCTTATCAATACAACCCTAGCCGCGGGCAGTAGAAAGAGCAGACAGCGAAAGACCGACAGCAGTTGCAAAAACCAACCCAAGATAACTAAAACGAGACTTTCAATTAACAGTCGGTATAATTAAGTATGGTTGAAGGCGCCTTTAGTGTTTGCAAAGCAAGATGAATTTATTTGTGTAAAACTTATACCCCGCCATAACTTTACAGATAAGTGCTCAGACTTTATAGGAGAATAAATGCTTCTCTAATTAATCTTCTTTACATTGACAAACATTCCCCAACCGTGATCATATTGTGACATAAGTATGAAAAAGCACTGCTCGTTGAAAGTGTCCCCGCTCAAAGGTAATAAAATATTTCCCACCACCATTGTTGCCGTCCCCTCGACCGTCACCACCATAGCAAATCGATAATCTATCCCGGAGCACACGGCACCATTTATCATTGATTTAAGCTCGCCGATGCTTTTCAGTTCATTTCCGCGTGTCGCACGATACCATCGGAGGAAAGCACAAACTCTCCGTCCATCCTACAAACCCAACCGATGGCTCCAGAGCATTTTAAAATCTACGAGCCTCGTTTGCCTCTTTCTCGATCATCATAAAGCACAGCTATACAAGCTTCTCGCTCTCTCAGCACGTCTATCGCTCGGGCAAAGATCATCCGCGAAGGCACGCGTGAGTCGCGTCTCTGTCCTTTAGCGCCTGTGAAACGTGAAAAATTTATGACCCGCACAAATTTTGCTCCATTTGCTCGACGCGCGCTGCGTTTTGTGCTGCGGATTGTAATTCATAGATAAACGCGTGCGCGCCGTACGGGCCCGGAGGGATTGACCCGGTGCCCCACGGTGTGTACGGTGTTTTGTTGCTCGTTATGTTTTGCTTGGCGCGACTCGCTCCGGCACTCCGTTTACTTCGCTAAGAAAGTGGTGCAGCACTCTCGAATAAAGGTCTAAAAATGCAAATCATAATGCAGCACATTTTGCGTTGAGTTTGAGGTGGTATGCTTACGTTTGCCGTTTGCCACCAACCGGACCGACCGACCACTCCTACTCGACCGGCTTCTCTTTAAGGATAGAGCGGTTCTATACGATGATGTGTACGATCCAGCTGTACCAGTTGCCCAGTAAACGAATCACCACTCGTTGTCATTGCGCTCGCGATGGAAAAGGGGTTGATAGAAACATTAATCTAATTTACGGAACATGCGGTTAAACGATCCTGCTTTCGGATCACTCCCACCCCAACTGTCCACCCAGTGCAGCGTGCATGTTGGTTTGAGTTGTGTACTAACTAAACTAAACGAAAACAAAAAAAAACCTGAGGGAATTGAATCACGTAAAATCATGGATATAGCAAACGAGGGAGTAGAGAGAAACCATTTAGTCGCAACAGTTGATTGACCCCAATTCCATGTCCCCCCACCACACCAGTTAGAACTCTTTCGCCGTGTGCTTTGTACGTTTATGGGTATTTCCAATGGTTGTAATGCTGTAAATGCTGCAGTCCATCAAAAAGTTACACCACCATTCGTGCCATTTTATTATCTCAAATTTTGTTTGTTCTCTCTTTCCCTCCTTTCTCAACAGATTATAATCACGGAACTATGCCGGGCGCGTGTGAAGAACTCGTCAGAAACGCATCCGCTCAAGGTGTGGAACACGGACATTCCGTTCTGGGTCGTGCAGGCCTACAAATCGATCGGCATGTTTGGATTCGGAGCCGCCGTCAGCCAGCTGTTGACGGACGTCGGTAAATACACGATAGGACGCCTACGGCCGCATTTCTTTGACGTAAGTAGCCGCGCGGTAGGAGGATGCACGGTTCGGTAAACCATTTTTATTGACCCATTTCGTTTAATTGGAAATGAGCAGATATAGGAAGAAAGGGGGGGAGTGTGTATGATGTAAGCGAGCAAACGATCGAAATTTTGGTACAAGGTAGTGAACGGGTGATGAAAAACTGAAACGTGTCCAATCCAATCAGAACACGACCGTTCAGCAGCAGCGAGTGTATTTTTTTGTTTTGTTTTCAAGCGCATCCATTAGCAGCGTAGTAAAAGGCAAAGACAAACAAACGTCTTCCGCCATTCACATAGAGCACAATTAGACGCGATCGATCGTTAAAGGAAGTGCATCGCAAACATCCTCTTTTTGCTCTGTCAATACGCTCAACCAACACTTTTTCCGGTGTGGAAGACCCGTGCCGCCGTGTCATTTCATGTAGAGGGCTGGCCGGAACGAAACAACAACGCCGGTCGATTGGTAGTCTGTTCTTATCAACTCGAGTGTGGTGAACCCCCGGTCCACCACCCACACGTAACATGTATCGAACTATTGCCGACAAGGCACAATTCAATTGTTACTAACGATCTTCAATGCCTCTAGAAAGTGAACTACAAGAAGCGCACTACAAGCACAGGCGTACGTTGATGTTTTGTTGTTTTTCCCTCCTCCTCCTTGTTGCGGATCGTCCCAGCTTAAGAACGCCACTCAAGACAGCATAACACACAGAAAGCGTGGGCCTCTTTGCTGCTATCAATTGTTCATTGCTGCATGCCCCCGCTGTACGGGATTTGATGGGGGAGGAAATGGCGCTAATGAATGAGTGGCCCCTTGCCCACTTGATTGCCACTTTGAGAAAGAAAGAATGTAAAATGGGGATGCAGCAGCTCACATCGTAAAACCGTGTTAAAAAGCAATAACCTAAAACGGGCTTTGTTAATGTAGTTAATTTTTGAAAGCTGTTAATGCATTGTTTGAGACAGGAAGTAGATCATTCGCTGTGAGGGTAGAGCGGATAAATTCTTCTATCGATATGGCTTTTTAATAGGCATCGTAATATGTGTTTTTTTTCTTCTGTTTAATCAACTTTAGTAATAATTATCCAGTTATTGTATTTTTTGTATTGTATTTCCTATTGTATTCCTATTCGATTAGGAAACATCAATAGACGCGTCCCGATTAGACGCGTCCATGAAGAGCATGCACAGATTTCGATTTTAGTTTTGTAGTAGGATAATTGTACACTGAACTCGTACACTTATTTGCATTCACTGTGTTGGTGCATGGGTTTGGCATTTTATTTGTTTTAAATGTTCTTCTTTTCTATTGTCCACCGTTTTTATACCTGCATTTGATGTTGAACAGGTTCATGTAGTAGCATCATTTGCTAGCATACGAATTGTTACCACCGGCTATGGATATACTCGTTATACTGTGAGCATGTCATCCCAAAATGTATGTTCAACCCCACAGTATTTGTTCTTTTCTGACCGCATTATGGTGTATATGAGTTGTTTCGCCTCTTACCGTGATGCAAGATCGTATTGCTTTGGTTATGGTGATATTAATTTCTCTATTTCCATTTTGTGACTTAGTTTCTTACATTATTTTCGGTACAATTTTCAATCTGTACCCCTGAGTTATCCCCCCTTTTTTGTGTATATATACGGTCGATATGGATCCTAGTCGATGGCGACCAAATCACCGAACAGTATTCATGTTGGGATCGCGGATCAGAGAGCAGAATAACGTCTTAAGGCGTAAGGAGTTTGATAACTATGGATGTAATTAATAGTTCTTAATATTTTCTTTGTTTAGCTTCAATTTGAACCTAGGTATGGTTGAAGATATTTTCCGTGGACACCATTTTGCACTTGCTATGCACTTGCTATAATTGAACTCTTGAAAAGTAAAGTTTTGTATTTTATAAAAAAAAGTTACTATAGGCGTAAATTGGAATTGAACAATTAACATCATTAAACCTAGATCTAGATCTGCTATTATGAACAGAGTTGTAGTATCACAACTGAGCTATAAGTGATTGTAACTGTTGTCGCTGGTGAAATTAAACATGATTGATGGTTAGCTAGGGTCGTTTGCTCGTTGTGTGTCCCCATCCCCTCCTTTCTTTTCTAATGAGCATGAGAAACATTAAACATTATGATCGTCAGCATCGCGAAACATAGCAATTAGCTGATTGAGATGTTGCACGAATACCGAACAGTGTAAGTAGTTATTACCACTTTATGAATGCGTCTTTATTGCCTCTCGCCGCAGGTCTGCAAACCCCGGATGCCCGACGGTACCACTTGTGCCGACGCTATCAATCAAGGACGATACGTAACGGACTTTGTGTGCACCAGCGAGAAATCGTCTGCCCGCATGCTGAAGGAAATGCGCCTGTCATTCCCGAGTGGACATTCCAGTTTCTCGATGTACACGCTTATTTTCTGTGCTGTAAGTGCTGTTGTGACCCCCCTCCTCCTCCCCCTTTGTAACACATGCTTTCCCTCGGTGCGATCGTTTTTCATGATGTTTTGTGCTCCCGTTACAGATCTTTCTGCATGCCCGTATGAACTGGCGCGGCTCGAAGCTGCTGAAGCACTTTTTCCAGTTTCTGCTGATCCTGCTGGCCTGGTACACCTGTCTGAGCCGCATTTCCGACTACAAGCACCACTGGTCGGACGTGCTGGCTGGGGGCGTACTGGGCGCAACGGTAGCGATCGTCGTCTCCAACTGCTGCACCGACCTGTTCAGTGTCGCACGCAAACGCACGATGATGGCAGCGTCTTTACCACAGACGCGTTACGAGCTTAGCCCAAACCATACGCACGGGAATGGCAACTAAACGGAGGTGAAACGTGTTGCACCTCCAATCCACTGGACCATCGTAGAGAGAGTGCGAGTATGTTTGTATGTGTAGGATGTGTGTAGAGCGTATCGTGTCGAACTCGATCGTCAAGTTCCTTGCCAAATTGTGAAGGGTGGAGGAAAGTGAGCATACAATGCACTCTCGCTACACCTAGAGGCACCTACGCATATGGGAGTGCCAAATGCGTCGTTTAATAGTCGCATCAATTACTGCTGCTACCCAAAAACCCACGGTAATAGCAGCATTGCTAGACGTAACCGACAAAACGTAGCAACTGTAGTGAGAAGTAATTTATTACGTTTATTCGTTAAGCTTTCTAAACGTATATCGTGTAGGAGGAAATTATGTTAATATATATACATGATAGAGAATAGCAGTAGCTCAGTCATACTGACTGATAAGACTAAAAGCCAACATAGGAAAGACATAATACTTCATCGTTGCTACTACTCGGGTTGGTGTCGCTGAGTTTGGTTTCCGATTTGTCACTACTCAGCCCACTTTCCTCTACTAAGGCTGCTCTCAGTAAGATACAACGATCGCAGTAGAGTTTTCTATTAGAGTAACACACAATGGTTGTATATTTATCAAATTAACTAGATGCAATCACTTTTATCTGCAACTATCTTTGAAATAAACGAACGAAACTAGAAGATTTACATTACCATTCAAAGCGGTACAATATTGTGCGTTTTGTACGTCTATCATTTAAAGTTATTGTTTTCATTAAGATTGTATTATTGCTGAGAATGATTAATGTTTATTGTTTACTCCGTCAACCGAAAACTATTTATCTTTTATGTCGGATGCATGGACGTAATTACAACGGCGAAGACGATTCACTTTGCATCGACATAACGTATAAAAACTTTATTCCCTAATTATATACTACTAATCCACGGGCCCGTGTTCAATCCTATCTGCCCTAGCTCAGCCGCACGAATGTCCCTACTCTCTCTCTTCGCTCCCTTATCCCCCCCCCCCCCTTCTGCTTCTCTGGTCAGCGACCCGGGAACTCACGCACATCCTTTCACGCACACATCATACGACAGCCGTCGACTGCTGTCGGTGAGTGGCACACCCAGGTGGACAGAAAGGCTAGGTCTGATCGGACCACAACATTATCAAACATCAATTTTTGATTTAGAAAAACAACACCATTTACAATTACAATTTTTACTACTACAAAATTTCAAAGAACGTCTAAAATTATGTTCTATACGCTGACATACTTTAAATTAGGTTATGGACATAGTGAAACCTAATATTGATTGTGGGTTAGTGCGCGGATGTAGTCCGACAAAATGAACCCCATAGTCGGTTTATCAGACGTTCCTAATGATAAACCTGCTATAAGGCATTTCCGAGTCTTATAGTGCTCAATTTATAGCGATGCTTGACCTAGAAGCAGACATATTTGCGTGTACAGTGCTAGCATGAATGAACCTATCCAACCGAAATTTGGATAGCGTACCATGTGAATCATCTCAAGTCTATTTATTGATAATGCTGTATGCGGGCATGTTATGATTTAGCAGTATTGTTAAAGCAATCGGATAAACCAATGATACATAGTTTTCAAAAATGTGGGCAATATGGTGGGTGCAGATTCTGTTAAAAACGAGGTTTAAATATTCTTAAATTAATCTTCAGAAAAAAGTTACGTATTTATAATCACAACATAAGCTAAGGGCTCTACAGGCTGTACGCAATACAGAGTTTCTCATTGTATTTTTTCGGTTCCCACATATTTTCCACGATTTATTGGCATCGTCCAAGCAGTTTTTAAATATTTTTTTTTTAAATCGGCTATTTCAGAAATACAGTAGAACGTCGATTATCCGGGCAGCTCTGGACTGGACTGTTGCCGGTTAATCGATTTGCACGGATAATCGCTCAAGATGTGTCAAATCCATATAAAATTTATAAAATTCACTAGTTTTATGATAAATTCGCCTTGAACCAATGGATTAATCGTTAGGAGAATGTTATTTTAATCAATAACTATAGGTTTAACAGCTGTTCATGAACAAAATTTAATTTCGAAAATACCACTAGACTCTACAGAGATGCACAAAAAACTGGGTTTCCTCTTGACTATCGCTGCAAACATTCGCCGTACGTTTGAACAGCTGTCACATTTTATAAGCACGGTTAAGCCGCCCGCCGGTTAATCCGCCCTCGGATAATCGACGTTCTACTGTAATTCAAAGATACAAAAATCTTAACCCATCTGGAAATTCTTGAGAAGTTACCAACCAATCCATTGTAAACCTTGAGTACAGCTAAACCCGCAAGAGAACAACATGTTATGAATGAGATTTGTGATGAGTAATCCCTTTTCGGCAAACAGATTAAAAAAGCCAAGCTCACCACGCGCGTCACTGGAGTTTATCCGATCGGGAGCCTGTCTGTTATGCAAACCTCTGTGCTCATCACAGAAGTTGCTTCAAACTGAAAAAAAACCACAGAAATCATAATTGAAACAATCATCGTTGTAAATATTGATAGCGTTAAGGCCTTAGATATTAATATTTAACTAGTATTTTATGGAAATATGATTGCTGAGTGAGATCTCCCAAAATGGCGCGTCCGAGTAGTGAGTGAAACAACAGTGTCTCCCAGCTAACAACAGGACCAGACTCACAGTAATGTGTAATAGAGTCGTAGACCTACCCAGACTCCGACTCTTGAAAAACTGAATTCTATGCTGAATCAAAGCTGGATTTGACTCCGCTATTTCGAACGAGTTCTGAATATATCCAGAAGAATCCGAATGACTTCACACGGGCTTGTACGAGTCCAGACGACTCCGATTACGTCTCGATGAGTTCAAATGACTCCCGTATAAGACATCCAAACGAATCTGGATGATTTTTTATCAATACAAACGAGATTCAATTAAAGGGAGGAACTGAAATACTGATGACAAGCGACGCAATTACGGATCCTCAGAATTATATTGTTGAACATTTGGACAAAACTGAACGAGAGCGGAGGCTTTTTAGCAACACGAATTTTTTGTGCGATTGATTTTTTTTCAATTTCTTATTCTTGCAGTAATATAATGTATGTTCGATCGGCACAGATAAGATTTCTGATAGCTACTAAATACAGGTTATGTGTAATTGAATGGAAACGTATACTTGAAACACGGAGAAAGAAATCTTCTTTGTGCCGATCAAACATACATTATATTACTGCAAGAATAAGAAATTAAAAAAATCGATCGCACACAAACTTCGTGTCGCTAAAAAGCCTCCGCTCTCGTTCAGTTTTGTCCAAATGTTCAACAATATAATTCTGAGGATCCGTAATTGCGTCGCTTGTCATCAGTATTTCAGTTCCTCCCTTTAATTGAATCTCATTTGCATTGATAGAAATTCATCTAGATTCGTTTGGATGTCTTATACGGGAGTCATTTGAACTCATCGAGACGTAATCGGAGTCGTCTGGACTCGTACAAGCCCGTCTGAAGTCATTCGGATTCTTCTGGATATATTCAGAACTCGTTCGAAATAGCGAAATCAAATCCAGCTTTGATTCAGCATAGAATTCAGTTTTTCAAGAGTCGGAGTCTGGGTAGGTCAACGACTCTACTACACATAACTGTCCGTCTGATCCTGTTGTTAGCTGGGGGCACTGTTTTTTTACCCACTACTCGGACACGCCAGTTTGGAAATCGCACTCAGCAATCAAATTTAAATAGAACACTTGTTAAAAATATCTACATATTAAGCCTTAACGCCTTATCAACATTTACAGCGATGATTGTTCCAATTATGATTTCTGCGTTTTTTTCAGTTTGAAGCAACTTCTGTGATGAGCACAGGGGTTTGCGTACATGGTATCTGGAAACTTCCTCAACTGGTAGAAAGAAGAACGTCTGTACACTTTTAACAATTGCGCTAGACTCTTTCTTTATTCCTTTTTTCGTTCATTCGTCCCATCAGTACAATTCCCAAGCAACAAATTCAAGTGACATAAGGTCATACGTTTATACAGTACAAATTCAAGATCTTGGTCATGGCTCTTCTGTAAATTCCATCCTTCGTTATCACGTCAACCACCCGAACCAAGCCGTCATAACCAGGTTAAATCTTCAGTACTCGGCCGAAGCGCCATTTGAGAGGAGGAAGGTTGTCCTCTTTGAGCAGGGCCATAGTGCCTTACCGAACGTTATCTCGCCTTGAAGTCCACCTGGTACGCGTATGCAAATTAGACAAGTAGTCTCGATTCCATCGCTTCTAAATTCGCTGAACACCTGCAATTGTTGATAGCGGTCCAGGGGGTTGCCTGAAATCTCAGCATAAGAGGCTCAGGGATCGATGTAAGCGCCCGTTGAATCAAAAAATGACCCGGCGTCAATATTTCCAGGTCCTTTGGTTCGTTGGACAATGCAGTTAACGGTCGCGAGTTCAAGCAAGCCTCCACTTGAACTAAGATAGTTTCCAGGTCGTCCCGCCGTAAGATACTGTATACTATCGTCGCTTTTAGCTACCGTTTCTGCGACTTCACTGCGGCCTCCCAGATGCCACCGAAATGGGGTGACAGCGGAGGGATGAAGCTGAAGGTGTATGTAGAAATGTAGAATGAATGTAGAGTGAATGTAGAAATGAAGGCTGGAGTAGACAAATCGGCAATAAGTTCCACATGTACTGCTTTGGTCACAAGGCAGACGAAAACAGCAACATAGCATTTGATTGGAGCAGCCTTCTTGTTGGTCTGTCTATAGAATAATGGACCACACAGATCCACAGCGGTGTTGTAGAATGGGAGAACTGGGTTTACGCGTTCGCTGGGCAAATCTCCCATGATTTGCTCTGTCGTTGTTGGCTTGGATCGGAAACAACTTACACATTCATATACAACCTTTCGTGCCAGGTTGCGTATGCAAAAGGGCCAGAATCTCTCGCACAGGCTAGATATAAGCTCTTGTTGTCCCGCATGCAGATATTGCCGATGATAAGTTTTGTGTTGTAACGGGGGTTTTGTGATATTTGCAATAGCTAGCTACATATACTGCACACGTATTTAAAACTTTATGAATTAATATAAATGTATTGCTAAAACTTGCGACTGCTTACACCGAGGACATTCATGTAAGTGCCTGTTATATCAAACGTGTTCGGCACCATCGCTCCCGTTCGTTGGCCTGGCGAGCGATCATTGCCCTGTCCTGCTAAACCGCTCTCACTTATACATCGACACGCTGGCAGGACGTGGTGAGTGACTGCAGTAACGGCGAATGCAAGTTCGGCAGGTCGGGCCACAACTATAAGAACGCGCAATCAGTAGGGTCAATGGATGAGAAAACGCTAAAATTATCGGATGTGTTTGCGTTCATACGAAATAGGCGCGTTTCGCAAACGACCACCCACACGTAGGATATCCTCTTTCAGAATAGGTGTTAGCGTTTTCAGTTTAGAGTTCGGCTTAATCGCTCCAGCTTGTCGAACGTCCCGAAGCTCCTCAGCAAAGGTTTCTTGTTGGGCCAGACGAACGAGCGTTAGAGACGCTGACACTAATTCATCTATTTTTAGAAACCCCTTTCGTAAATGCCCGCGGTGTGTCGGTTGACAATTGTAAATGAATCGCTGCAAATATGCCGTAAGTCGCACAAATGTTTCGTAAGATGAAGAAAGCTCGAACAGAAAATTTGGCGGTACCTGTCGAGATGTGGCTACTATCGATCGCTCTTCCAAGTCTTCCGAGGAAATTTTAGTATTGGGTTTGTTCGTAGGCCAAGCTTGACTTGCCACCAAAGTTGGGAATCTATGAGCTGCGAAGGCATCATTCCCCTGGAAATAATGTCAGCTGGATTGTGCTCGCTGGCCACGTAACTCCACGTAACTCCTCTTGTTGGTTTCAACTCAGTTCGCGATGAACTGCTTCCAACGGGAAGGGCTGCTTGAAATCCAATGAAGAACTATAGTCGAATCAATCCAGAAGTTGATTTTAAGCTCCAATTTCACACCTTGCTTTACCTTCTGCCATAAGTGTGATAGTAACAGTGCTCCCGACAACTCGAGCCTTGGAAGGGACACATTTTTCTTCCGTTTGGTATTAGGAATCGGTGCCACCTTTGACTTGGCACATAACAACCGTACGGAGACCTTGCCATGTGATGATTCTGCTCGTATGTAGATTCAGGTGCCATAAACCCGTAGTGAAGCATCACTAAATCCGTGGGCTTCTATTCGCACTGTTCCACCAATTGCTGGCCGTGGAATTGTCAAGCTAGTCAGAGCAGCGAGTTGTTCTCTGAAGCGTAACCAGAATTGTTGCCGTTCAGATTCCAAAGGTTCATCCCAGGTCTTTTCGTTCTTCCAGAGCTCCTGCATGAAACACTTTGCTACTGCAATGGCTGGTCCCAACAGTCCGAGAGGATCGAACAACTTCGCTGCGTTTGATAACGCAATGCGTTTGGTGATGATTTCTGCTTACTTCCAACCAGGCACACTAAATCACCAAGCAGATGATGCTCGTTCCTCTTCTGGACTCTCAATAGATGTACCAACTGTTCCGTAACAATGTTGATCTATGAACCTCCATTCAGCAAAGCTCGAGCCCAGATACGTGTTCCGTCAACATTCACTACTTGTACCATTGCCGTTGGTAACAGGATTGTTGGTCTCCGTCTAAGCTTTTGTAGATTATAAGTTTTATTGTAATAGATATAAGTTTTATCACCTGAGACTGTATATGGTTTGTTTACCGTCAAGTTGAGAACGTAGACATAACATTTCCACAGATGCATTTCGAAACACTTCGCACAGGGCCGCCGCATGTGAAGCCCTTTTGCAGAATGAACAAACCTTTGTGGCCGGCTTAACTACGCTGTACACTTCGTTACGGGCTTTCAGTCTGCCTCCAGCTGTTGTTGCTTCACTGGTTCGATTCCTGTCTGGAGCCATAGCTTGCAAAACAGTTGCATAGCTGCGAAGGAATTTCATGACCTCGTCATATGTGAGAATATACGTTGAACTATGATGTATTTTCCATTGAATAAGTGTGGCCACGTCTAATTTAGAGCAGACCATGTGGGCTAAGAGCACGCTGCATCTTTCCGTGGCTACTACCATTATAGTCGTCATTTTAACACCACGCTTAAAACTGTCAATTAAAGAAAGCAGTGATTCGGATGATTCCTTTTTCATGTGTGGTATCGCAAATAATCCGTCAATATATTGTTTCACCATTAGCTTTTTGTTTTCGAATCGCGATTTCAATACTTCCCATGCAACAGAGTAATTTGCGTCGGTGATTTCGATGTTTCCTACGACATTAAGAGCATCTTTTTGAAGAGAACCTTTTAAGTATCGTAGCTTGTCTACGTCGGCTAAATTCTTATTGCGATCAATAAGACTGAGAAAGTCAATTCCAAACGATAACCAATCTTCCATTTTTCCATCAAAAGTTGGCAAGCGCATTTCAGGGAATTTTGTGTGTGGCATGGTATCGCGTGTTGCTGTGAAAACTACACTTGATGACAAGTTTCTTTCAATTGCTAACGAAAGCTCAAAATGGCGGTTCTCAAACGACGCGTACTCTTCTTCTTCTTGTTCGAACTGTGCAGTGGAAGAAGACACCAAATTGTTGGTGTGCCATGTTTCATATTCCGTGGATAGCATCGACAAACGTGACGCACATCCTTCCAAAAAACGGCATCCGCTCTTGTTGCATGCGGTAGTGCTTGATCAATGCGGTTCAACCTTTGATCGAAATGCTGACGCATTCGCTTCCTTTTCTCAGCCAGCATTTCTGCTGTTGGGAAAGTTTTATGTCGGATGCATGGACGTAACTACAACGACGAAGACGATTACTTTGCATCGACATAACATATAAAACCTTTATTTCCTAATTATACCACGGGCCCGTGTTAATCCTATCTATCACTATTTCTCTCAATGCTCTAGTCAGCGACCTGTAACTCACGCACATCCTTCCACGCACACATCATACGGAAGCCGTCGACTGCTATCGCTGAGTGGCACACCCAGGTGGACAGAATGGCTAAGTTCGATCGGACCACAACAGAAAGTATGATTCGAATTTACCGATTCAAAACCTTCAACTCCGATGCTCTGAGCAATCACTCTCCCTCCCTTGCCACGGCTGCCCTCAGTATTGGGTTGGCTTGGACATGATCGCTGTCTGATGCAGCTTGCACTTGTGATGCACGATGTGATGCGTCTTGTTCCTCAAACGCCGCCAAACACAAAACACACTTTTCACAGCACTGAATATTCGTAAATTGTACAATTTGTCCCGTACACTACCCTTAGAATGAGTTCAAACCACGCGGTTTTATTGTTCACACACTCACGCACACATTTGGATTACTACTCGCGGATAGTATTCTTCGCATACACTCACACATGCTCACACTCGGATTAACACACGCAGAATTTTTGCTTTACCCGAAAAGAGAGAATTGTTCACTCGTGCACACGCTCACTCCGTTTGATTAACGCGTGCGAATTGTATTGTTCACAATACATTTGTTAGCACCGACCACGTTTCCATGAATTAAAACGTTCGATAAGAATTGTGCAGGGAACATGCCCGCTTGCACTGAAAACACTTCCCACCATGCAATTGACAGCGATTTGTGAGGGCGTACGAGGGCTCGCACGCCATACAAGTTCACAGCCCCAGAGCCCTCGCATTACAGGGTTTCGAATCATATAAGGGAATAGTTCAATCACTTAGGGGAATGTTGCAAATCGGTAGGGAAATGTTGCAAGCAAGCTGTGGAAGTTTGCAATCATATAGGGGAGTGTTGCAATCGATTAGGGCAATTTTTGAAGCGTACTGTGAAGTTGTCATCAGACCGTGGGTGCCGCTGTAAATACCTCAAAATATTTTCATCAATCTTACTAACTGATCATGTTTAATTATGGCTCCGTAGCAGGATTTTTTAGTTTATCATGTGTACAGCAGAATCCCACACGAAAACAACTCCCAATGATGTTTAAAAAAAACATCATCGGTATCAATTCGTAGCTTTTTACACCGGCACCCACAGTCTGATGACAGCTCCACAGTACGCTTGTAAAATTCCCCTAATCGATTGCCCCTAATCCTATTCAACCTGGCGCTAGAGAGGGCCATCCGTGACTCGAGGGTGGAGACTACGGGAACCATCTTCTATAAGTCAACCCAGATCCTGGCATACGCTGATGATATAGACATCATTGGTCTGCGGCTCTCCTATGTAGCAGAAGCCTACCAAGGGATCGAGCTGGCGGCAGAGAGCCTCGGATTGCAGATAAACGAGGCAAAGACCAAACTGATGGTGGCAACATCAGCGGGCCTACCAATAAATAATCAGAATCTACGTAGGCGTGACGTACAAATAGGTGAACGCACATTTGAAGTCGTCCCACAATTCACCTATCTTGGTGAAAAAAAGGTACCTTCTCCGACATCCCCGAAAATTTTGCGGCTTCATTGACAGCAGACGACGCTCAAACGTAATTCCAAGCACAATCAAATATAATGATTCCGTGGGCACGTCACCCGAAGATATTTGCAACATTTTCGCTGAACGATTTTCCGATGCCTTCTCCACCCCAATTGTAGATCAAACGGTGATCTCAAGGGCCACATCTTACACACCTCTAAACATGATTGATTACACCATTCCTACGTTTGATATACGCACAGTAGAAAAGTACCTCAAAAGCCTTAAACCCTCTACAGCTTTTGGTCCCGATGGCATTCCGAGTTACATCATCAGTAAATGCTATCAGTCCCTAGCACCTGTATTAACAAACATATACAACACGTCACTGAGTTCCGGTATTTTCCCACGCTTATGGAAGACCTCGTGGATGGTACCAATATTTAAAAAAGGGGATCGGTCATGTGCTTCAAACTATCGCAGTATCACATCACTTTGTGCGGTATCAAAAACTTTTGAGCTTCTGCTTTACGGCCCTATGCTCTCCGCTACATCGAATTACATTATGGATAACCAACACGGGTTCGTACCCAAACGTTCAACATTAACGAACCTCACTGAATTCGTTAGTTTCTGCAAACGTAATCTCGACTCCGGAGGTCAAGTGGATGCTATTTACACCGATCTCAAAGCTGCTTTCGACCTCATCTCACACGACATTTTAATCGCCAAATTGCAGAAGTTAGGGTTTTCGGAACAAATAGCTAAGTGGTTGCATTCCTACCTTACAGAACGCTCATACAAGATCAAGGTAAACGATCATACATCTAGAGAGGTGCTTGGCACCTCAGGAGTGCCTCAAGGCAGAAATTTGGGCCCGCTGCTCTTCATTCTTTATATAAATGATGTAGGGCAATTGCTAGCGGAACACCGTTTTCTTCTGTTTGCCGATGACGTTAAGCTGTTCGCTCCTATCAACGATACCAATGACTGCATCAATCTTCAACACGCCATCAACCTATTTAGCATATGGTGCCGTGATAATGCAATGGTGCTATGTATCGAAAAATGTCGTGTTTTGTCTTTTTACCGTTCTCGGTCTTGCACACGATTCAACTACCATATCGATAACATATCCGTTGAACGCACCGATACATTCCGCGACCTTGGGATCATTCTCGACACACGTGAAACGACTAAACTACTTTTTCGGAAACGCACAGCACTACTTCTATTAATTAAATAAATTAAATATTCCTACTGCAACACTTTATTTAACATCCACTTAAATCCACCACCAGAATGAGAATGAGTCCACGAAAAATGTTCGCGTCTTTTCAACCGCCATCGCTCCGCCGAACCTCCGATCCACGAACCCCGCACAGTAGCCGTCGATTTTGATGAGGCCGCCTTAAGACGCATCTACACGTATCTTACCGATATCTACATCTAAACGAAGCTTAACTGATCGATATTTCCTTATCGTAGCGGCCGAGGTCGCTACACACGTTTAACATTTAACGATCACCTAGAGAATATAGTATCCAGAGGGAACCAACTACTGGGTTGGATTATTCGATCAACGCAAGGTTTCCGTAATCCCATGACCATAAAAACCATCTACTGTGCCTACGTCCGATCAGTGTTAGAATATGGCAGTATTGTTAGCGACCCCTGTACCGAACAATGGAGTAATCGAATCGAGGCCATCCAAAGAAAAGCGACTAGATATGCTGTAAGACTCTTACCATGGCGACAGGGTGATGTGTTACCGTCATACCATTCCCGGTGTCTGCTTTTAGGGATTCAGTCGTTGAAAAAGCGCCGTGAGATAGCTAAATGCCTTTTTATATCAGGACTACTTAACCACCATATTGATGCTCCTACTCTATTAGCTACGATAGAATTTAACGCGCCATCTAGGAATCTACGTACACGTCAATTCATATCCGTCCCTGGTTATAGAACTCGTTTTGCCCAGTCTGATCCTATGTCAGCTATGTGTCGAAGTTTCATAAATAACTTTGATTTATTTGATTTCAACATGCCACAGAATGTTTTTAGAGATAGACTCAGGACACACCTTACGTAATAATTTTATTTTCAAAATACATTTTCTATTCTTGTGCACCTGTTCTCCCCTATCGATTTATGTACCTTACATAGTCTATAAGCACTAATTTGAGTACATTCATGTAGGATCTTCAAGATCCCGATGGATTAATCAATAAACATATTAAACATATTAATCATATCTTGGGTCAAAGGTCAAAGGTCAGCAACGACAATAGCATGGAAGTTGAGTTGCGCGCAAGGATGCTGGCTGGCAACCAGTCATTCTACAGCCTGAAAAATCAGTTCACCTCAAAGAACCTGTCGCGACGGACGAAGCTGGGACTATATAGTACCTATAGTACCCTCTTAGCCGCGTTCGAGAGGAAGATGCTCAGACGGATATTTGGCCCCGTATGTGTGGCTCCTCCGCTATAATGACGAGATATACGAGATGTACGGCGACCTCACTGTCGTGCAGCGTATAAAGCTCGCCAGGCTCCGGTGGGCTGGCCATGTTATACGCATGGAAACGGACGACCCAGCCCGTAAAGTCTTTTTAGGCCGTCCGCAAGGACAGAGGAGGCGTGGTAGGCCCAAACTGAGATGGCAAGACGGCTTGGAGGCGTCCGCCATTAAGGGCGGGATAACGGACTGGCAGACGAAGGCGAGATACCGTGAGCGGTTTCGGACACTCCTGAGGCAGGCCAAGACCGCAAAGCGGTTGTAGCGCCGGATAAGTAAGTAAGTAAGTAAAACTAGGGGTGAAAAAACTACCAAGGCTTGCAAGCTCTTTAATGCGAGGGCTCTGGAGCGGTGAACTTGTATGGCGTGCGAGCCCTCGCACGCTCTCGCAAATCGCTGTCAATTGCATGGCGGGGAGGGGAGGTTGAAAGCTTGGCTAGCTATTACTGTTCTACGCGGAAGCGAGACAACTACAGAATTAGAGCGATAGATTCTCAAAAAAACCCTTGCATTGCTTCGCGGGAAGGTCTTAAACTTTTTTCAATATATCAAGTTTCAACACAATTTAGTGCCATCAAAAATAATTTATATAATTTTTGACAGTGTTTTTAATTATTCTTCTTAAAAACATATTTATAAACCTAAATACTTTTCTCTACTCACGTTTCTTTACCAACAACTAAATATATTGCCTATCTTTTGGCCCCTTGGTGTTGGAAAGTTAAAAATTATCGCACGCTACAGCAAAACAACGGATAAAGCAAAACAAGCGATAAACAAGACTCACTCGCAGAAAGTTGTCTGGACGTGGAGTTGACACGCCCATGGCCCTGGTTTTTCTTAAAATTTGTGAGACTTCGTGAGATTTGGACTGGCTGTAGAAGTTAGTGTGTCACCTGCCTACATAACCATAACCTTCATCATAAGCGCCCTAAGAGCCACCACCTTCGTAACCGATATTTTATGGAGCGAAGTTAGGTGGACGGTTATCACCGTGCGAGTTATCTCGATGTGGTCCGTGAACTGTATCGTAGTAAGAAAATCCAAGCAGACGACCCTTATAAATTCCAGGAGTGTCGTCGCCCACCTTGATCTCCTCGATGATCTCTTCTGGCACCATATCTTCCTTGTCCTCGGTCGTTTCGGCACTAGCTAGCGCCAGCGCCAGTGTCAAAATTAGGAAAAACTTTATCATGCTTGTTTGCGCCTGTACCAAACAAGACTCCAAACGGAACTGATACAGTCAGACTACTAGCCAATCAATTTATATCAAATTTTGAGAATTCTACGTCCGTTTCGGTAATTAGCTGGTAAGGGTTACTAGCGAAACATCTTACCACCACGTACCTACCGTAACACATGCAGCTTCTATTTTCCGCAACACTATGGTACATTTATTCGCATCTTCCTATGTCCCCATGATTTGTCCCCAACACTAGCGTCCATTGTATTTATTGCCACGCCGCTACATGACCGAATGTTGCTGAAGTATCATATATGCTATACAGAATTTATTTTAATACACACTATCAGAGTTAACAACACATTTACCGTTACACACTCAGCAAACTAATCTACACCATAACAACGCAGTCAGAAGAGTTCAGGACAGACCATTCATACAAAAACATTTGAGACACGCCTATAGAAAAGTAGGTGAATCGAGAACGTATAGGAACCTATAGGAAAAAATGTATAAATGGTTCAATTGTTCACTATTTGTCTATCGCAAACATAGCAAGCAATACGGCCGAAGCCGTTCTTTCTGAATAATAAATACATCCCAAACATAAGCAGGTCTGCACAGAGTTAACATGATGAACACAATAGGTCCTGATCTCTTACTCGATCGATGATAGGCGATAGTTTTGCATGAACTCGTTGAACAAAAGTGAACTTTAGATATATGTATAACATAATTTTTAACTCGATATTTCATAACAATCTCACTGAAACCATAAATCTAACCTCACAAAAACCCCGCCATGCAATTCACAGTGATTTGCGAGGGCTCGCGAATGCTCGCACGCCATACAAGTTAAGAGCCCCAGCGCATTCGCATTTAATAGCTTGCAAAAACAAGTATGCATAAAAGATAAAGATTATTAAAAATACCTTAAGATTTCGAGTAGATATTACTACTCGCAACCCTCGCAATGATATTCGGGTTTCTACAATGTTTATATGATACAGTAGTCGTTGCATAGCGTGATTTTAGTCCATCGTTTTAAAAAAAGAGCATTTCATAGTTCGGTAAAGGTAATGATGATACTATTCCAGAACATTGTTCCGTTTGGGATGGCGTTGAACCAAGGAAATGTTTATGTTTGCATTCGGTATATGTAGCGACACTTTACTGCTACATCTATGAAGGATTAAAAGGAATATACACCGAGAAACGAAAATTTTAAAGTTTACCCTAATAGAAACAACGACAGATAAAAAGAACTCAACATCAATTTACACAAGTTCAAATTTTGCCATATATTGCTCCATTCAACTGATGTTGTTTTTTATTTGATTTGGAGGGAGCGGCAGAAAGTTTAACATTGACTTATGAATTTCTTTTGCTGTGGGTTTTTGCGTTATTGAATATGCTCAATAAGTACATTCTTTTGTGATTACTTCCAAACATAGATGGAATGTGGGCACTAATTGAATGATTGGAGGGTTTTCAATTTTTGACATTAATTTTGAAGTGAAGGGCACATTAGACCTCTATTGATAGGGATGTGAAATATTTCAGCAATCTGCGAAAATGAGATTTTCTTTGTGTGCAATCAAAGTGAGTGTATATATCAGGTGAGTTTATGGTGTTCTTCCTCACCAATACATCGACACACAATTTGAAAGTTTGTTCCATAATAAAAACTAGTACCCAATTGACATTTTCGAGCACGAATCAGTGGCGGATTAAGGGTATCGGGGGCCCTAGGCGGTAAGACGAGTTGAGGCCCTCTGTAAATGGTAATGGTGTTCGGGGGGTGGTAGCGGCATTAAACTGGCTGTTGGGAGATTGAACAGTAAACTTGAAATGCGGTCGGGGGCTCTACGATCATCATTCACAGGCTCTAAAATTTTTAACGCTTTAAATTTTTTTAGTGACGGGGGGGAGGGGGGGGGGTGCAATTGTTGCGCTAGCCGAAAGTCCATCCTTCCGGGTGCCTTGTCGCTAATACTCTGTCCATACGGCATACTATAAAATGGCGATCTACGAGGCCCCTAAATCGGCGGGGCCCCAGGCGACCGCCTAGTCCGCCTACCGTTAGATCCGCCACTGGCACGAATAATCAGAAATTCGAGCAAATTCCCTTAAACTGCAGCCTTAAACTTCACTTAAACTGCACCAGTTTAAGGGAATTCAGAAAAAGTCCTTTAAAATCAACTGGGATGCTTCTTTTTCGTTACTTTCTTCTAGACTCCCCCGGAAATGATGTTTCCTATCGTTATAGTTGGCCATGTTCCCATTTTATTCTTAAATAATATTCATTTTCATATTCAATATTCAGTCTAGTGGTACAGTCGTCAACTCGTACGACCTAACAACATGCCCGTCATGGGTTCAAGCCCCGAATAGACCGTGCTCCCATACGTAGGACTGACTATCCTGCTATGGTAACAATAAGTCAATGAAAGCCAAGCTCACTTCACTAGTGGGTACTGGCAGGCCTTGACCGACAGCGGATGTTGTGCCAAAGTAGAAGAATATCCATTTTTTATAAAATAACGTCACACAAAATTATCTTTTGTTTTTCATCAGAAAAACATAGCTATTAATGAAAAATGAGCTCGCCAGCATCATCCATCGATAGAGTTACGTCCAATTTACGAGCAATGGGTATGCATTGAAGTTTGGACGGTATCTCGCAAAAATGGTATGTGGCTTTACTCAGGCGTAGTACGACGAAAGAAGCCAAAAGAATTTACGTGACGGCCAGTTCTTGGATTAAAATGATGATCTGAAGATTACTGGATAACAACAACACAGTTCCTTAACAAAATCTGATATATAGGAAACAATTATTTAATCCGTTCAGCCAGCAAGTTAGGAGCAATGTACCAACCGAACCAAATACGCTATCCATACTTAAAGTGAGGAACTTATCAGAGTGCCTGCACATATATTCATTTGTTTCATTCAACAGACCTCCGATTGTTCTCAAAGGTCGTGTAAAATTGTGAACATTTAGGATAGACTTAGAAAAAAGAACATAAAACAATCGTCAAAGCACCCAGTTTGTTATGGATCTAACTGTCAAACCAGGTTTTCTTCCTATTTTTGTTTTTAGACGTCAGACCGCAAACAAACCATGGTCGTTTCCGCGCGTTTGTTTTGATTTTCGATTGTTTAAGATTGTTCTGTTTCTTTTTGTTCAATTTCGTTATTAATATTTGTTTCCTGAATATCTCCGTTGGAGTTTTTATTACTCCCATCTTCTTCGATTGTCATTTCTAAAATTCTTTTATGCGTTACGTTTGTGTTTCCTGTTACTATTGTTGCATATTTTTCGTTTGTATATTTTCGTGATACTAATGGGACTATTTCGAGTCTAATTTGTCTTGCTTCCCTCATGGTAATACGTTTCTCTGTTTGGATTTTTTTAATTTCCACTTCATCCTTCCATATAGGGCATTCTTTGTCTAAAGCCGAATGGTTTTCTCCGCATTCACTACATTTAAGTTTGTTATTGCGAAATTGCGTGATAATTTTCTCCACATTTTACGCATATTTTCTCCCTAGAGCAATTATTCTTTGTGTGGCCAAAACGCATACATGTCATACATCTCATCGGTTGAGGTACAAAAAGTTCTACCCTTTCCGTTAAATATCCTATCTCTATATTTCTGGGCTGCAATGTAGTTTTAAAAGTGCTGATGGCGGTACGTGTGTTATATGTTTCCCCATTTTATCCCTTTCGCTTCATGATGTAAACATCGGTGACTTTTTGAGGTCGAAAACCTTCTAAAAGTTCTTCTTCCGATAATAACTTGCAGGCGTCACATCTGATGATGCCTTTATTTATTTATTGAAGATAATTGCGTGGCGCGCGCAGGGGCCTTTGCAATATTAAAATAAAGTAATACTTAAAAATAACCTTACTTGCTATATATTTGAAAACAGACATGAACATTTAAACGTGGCAACTGTAATGTTGAAGTCAAAAAAGCAGTAGAACTTATTGAAAGCTTTACACATTGAAATAATTGGATCATGAGCTCCTCTGGAAGTACGGGCCCAGTCTATTTTGATCAGAAAATTTCGAGGACGAAGTGCGTGGTCAGGGGCGTACAAATTTATTTTAAGAAGAAGCTCGGGAGCATCAATTTCGCCTTTTATTAATTTTGCTACAAAAACTGCTTGTGCTACCTCCCTGCGTCTCTCTAAGGACTGCAATCCTAGAAGAAGCCGTCTAGTTTGATAGGTTAGAGGCTGGTCCATGTTCCACCGTAAGGTTCTTATAGCTATTTTTGTGAATTTTTTCTGAATTCGCTCAATTCGGGTGGACCAGTTGTTAGTGTGTGGAGACCATGTTACAACATTAAATTCAAGTACGGATCGGACTAAGGCGACGAACAGTTGCTTTAAACAGAAAGGGTCATTAAAATCAGATGTCAGACGATGAATAAAACCAAGCTGCCGATATGCTTTGTCGATGACGTACGAATATTGTTGACGGAAGGAGAGTGATGAGTCAAGAATAGTGCCGAGGTCCTTTGTTTCTATGTTACGTGGGATTATACACGAGTCAAGGTTATAGTCTCGCTTGATAGGGTTTAGTGCTGTTAAGGGTTTTGTGTTCGTATATGTTAACTTTGATAGTATCGGTACCGTGGTTGAGATTAAGCTGTTTTTAATTTATTTGCCTCGGTTTGATTTTTTAGGCGCATAAGTATTTTACGATCCCGTAGCATTGTTGTTTGCAATGGCTTCCCTCCCAACACCATCTCGGTTGCTTTCGCAAACAGAAAAGGAATATATGTTGCCAGGTTTTTACCCTTAGTATCACTCTCAATCACCATAAATACCTCTTCAGTCCTGGACGATTCGTCGAAGTTGAGGTTGATTCACTCCGCTCTTATTTTCATTTTTTTTTCCTCGAGTTGCTATCCGGCGGTTCTCCCAATATACTGGAGTAATCCTGCTTCCTCCCGGGTCCACGACCCCCATCTTCTTATTTGCACTTAACCACTTATTCTTTTTTTCTTGTACTGAGTAAAAAAAAAGTTAACACTTTGTATTATTTTTCGTAGTTTTTATTTTATTGCTCCGATTGAAAAAAAAAAAAACGGTTTGGAAAGGTTTTAAGTCGTATGCGCTGCTTGATGGTTTGACTTGGAGTGATTAAATTGCACTGGATAAGCCCACTTGATATATCAACTTACTTTGCCTTAGATAATTTCGGCTACCAAATCGCATATGCAGCTTAAAAAAATGCACTGTCATCTTGGAGAGACAGAAAATATATGGAAAATGATTGGACCGTCCAAATGTAAAGAAAAAAATCACCTTGAACCGACTACATCTCAGAAAGATTTCACTGTATCTCAGAAGCAAGATTCAGCAATTGCGAGGGGATGTTAACCGTGTAATTTGCTAAATGTAAATGTAAATCATAGTTGTCTCTAACCGCATAATGTAATTGTTAGTATTAATAAAACCTTCAGTAAGAACCGACGCATTTATCATTTGATATACTTTTTACTCCCAAGTAACTAAAGTAACCGTAAGCGGAAGTTATTATTATTATTTATTTTAATCTTCAACGGGCCATATGGCCTAATAAAGGTGTAACAGTTCATTAGAAAAAAATACATTCCAAAAACAAGATTTGCATCGCAATTCACTGCAGCCACGGCAGAAGCCGGAGACGTTCCTTAAAGCACTGAGTTGAGATGTCGAAGTCGAAGCAATCCGAAACAGTGTTGAAGACAGCCGACATGCGGAACATAGGGTCAGTCTGACCAGCGCTGGAACGGGGTTGAGCGAGCCGTAGAGTCTCTCTAGACCTAAGTGTTCGGGATGGTGCATAGATATCGATAGAGCCATTTAGCAATCCAGCGATGAAAGAGCATTGTGCATTGCGTCTTCTAACCGAAAGAGGTTCAAGGCCTAGAAGACGGCACCGCGCAGCATACGGACTACGCACGAATATTCCAGAACCGAACAAACAATACAGTTGTAGACAGCTTTGATGCACATGGGGTTGCGGAATTCATTAGTTGTCAGAATAACCACGCCAAGTAATTGATTTTCTCTGGCTACAACGTCATCGATATGCTGTTTAAAGTTCAAACTAGAGTCAAGCAGAACGCCCAGGTCTTTGGCATGATTTTGTCGATTAACTGCAGTGCCGTTCATGAAGTAGGTACCAGTGACTGGGCTCGAGTTCGGTTCTAGAGCTCGAGCAGTACAGACGTAGATGCAGAGTGCTCAGCAAAATAAAAAAAAACTAAAGACAAGTGTGCGTTAAAAATACTAGCGTGTGGCAGACCGGCACCATGTCGGCAACGGGACAATCCAGCATTAAGTTGGACTTTTCTCATGTCCCAAACAAGCCAACAACTAATGAAGTGATTGACTTCATAACCGGGAAACTTGGAATTTCGATGATACAGGTGAACAGAATTCACCTCCGGACGTCGTCCGTTTCATGTCACGTAGACATCAAGGAGCAAAGTATTGCCTTGGACATCGTAGAAAAGAACGATGGCAAACACACTATTCAGTGTAAAGGTGTGGAATATCCCATACCAATTACTATGGACGATGGGTCAACGATCGTGAAGATTCACGACGCTTCAGCGCAAGTTACAAACACACACATAAAAAACCACATGCAGAGATACGGAGACGTTATCTGCGTTACCGAAGGTGTGTGGAGCGACGCCTTCGCATGTGCCGGTATTCCGAACGGATATCGCTACGTTAGGATGGTAATCAAGAAACAAATACCATCTTATATCCATATCAACGGTGAAACAACTCTCGCTACCCATAGAGGACAGCAGCACACATGTCGCAAATGCGATCATCCCGTACACCACGGAATGACCTGTTTGAGCAACAGAAAGCTCAACAGCCAAAAAACAAACCTAATGGATAGGATAAAATCGTACGCAGACGTAACGACGAGTGGGAACCAACAGAAACAAAATACACTAAATACAACAAATACGACGAATACAATCCCAGTGGAACAACCACCACAACCTCAACCGGGGACATCGGGACTGAAATTTATACCAATAAAACAAACTGATGCAATGACGAACGATAACAGCACCGTCACAGAGACAGCGGTTAATTTGGAGACCAATAAGGGGTACAGGTCACGATCGCCTTCGGTGAAAAGACAAGCTGAAAAAAAACTGACTGACTTTATAACGGTAGAATCGAAACGATGGCGAACGAGGTATACGAAATCGGCTGAAGACAAAATTATAAAAGGTAGGAGACAATCTCGATAAATTCTAATTACTAACACAGCTGAAAAAAAACGATTCGACACATCGAAAAAAAAAAGATAATTTCGAAATGGCCAACACCACTACACATTCAAACATAACAGAATTCAAAAAATCCTATCGTATAGGAAGTATCAATATCTGCAATATATCTAACACAACCAAAACAGACGCTCTTATAGCCACAGTAAAAAAGCTAGATTTAGATATAATTTGCATGCAGGAGGTCAATGATTCGTCATTGGAAATAATTCAAGGCTATGAATTAATAACAAACATAGATGAACGACAAAGAGGGACTGCAATAGCTTTGAAGCAAGACATTTCATTTACCCATGTAGAAAAAAGTTTAGACGGGAGAATTATATCCCTGTGCTTTGGCAGAACAAAACTAATTAATATCTACGCACCATCTGGTAGCCAAAACAGAATACAAAGAGAACGTTTCTTTCAACAGTCGTTAGCATATCACCTAAGACATCCCGTTGAAAATATAATTATTGTAGGAGATTTCAACTGCATTATTGATAAAAAAGATGCACTTGGAACCTCGAACTATAGCCCAGCATTACGTAATGCAATTAATAATTTGAATTTAGTAGATACTTGGAATTTGTTAAAAAACGAACCAGAATTTACTTACATTACTTCAAACTCTGCTTCACGTATAGATAGGATCTATGTATCACGTAATCTAAAAGAAAATCTCCGCTCGGTTGACATTCACAGCGTTTCGTTTAGCGATCACCGTGCTTATGTCATACGATTAGCACTGCCAAATAATAATCAACAAATAATAACAAGGCAAAAGCTATGGTCATATAGGAAATATATTACAACACAAGAAATTCAAAACGAATTCAAAGAAAACTGGATAAGATGGACCAGGCAAAAAAAACACTATGGAAACTGGTTAACATGGTGGATAAAATATGCAAAACCAAAAATCAAAAGTTTTTTCCTATGGAAAACTAAAATGCATTACAAAGAATATAATCAAACGCATGATAGGTTACAATCTAGATTAAATGAATCATATTCGAAGCTTGTAAATAATCCTGATGAAAAAATAACCATAAATCGTTTAAAAGCTGAAATGCTTACACTACAAAGGAAACTGACACAAAACTTTATCAAAGAAAACAATAACTACATTGCAGGAGAACCAATGTCTACATTTCATCTATTTAAACGAAGGAAAAATCGTAATTTCATTAAAAAACTCCGTTTAAATAATCGAACATTAGAAAACGAAAAAGAGATACTCGACGCCATTCAGGAACAATTCAAGATACTCTTTTCAGGCAACGATAATTGTTTAAATGCAACTCCAATTATTCCCAGAAAAATACCTGAGGCATGTGTGCTCAATAATGATCTAACAAAAGAAATTGAAACTGTAGAAATATTTCATACCATTCGAACAGCAACTAAAAATCGTAGTCCAGGATTAGATGGTTTACCATATGAGTTCTATGAAACATTTTTTGATATTATTCATAAGGAACTTAATCTTATAATCAATGAAGCTCTTGATAATGATATTCCACCCGAATTTGTTGAAGGAATAATTGTTTTAATACCAAAAGATAATAATACCTTCGAAATCGAAAATTGGAGGCCTATAACACTGCTCAACGCAGATTATAAGATTTTTAGTCGAATTTTGAAATTCAGAATGAAAAATATCCTTGACACACACAATATCCTAACATCTTCTCAGAAATGTGGCAACGGAAAAAACAATATTTTTCAGGCACTTCTTTCGATTAAAGATAGAATTATGAACCTCAAGGAAAAGAAAATAGCAGGAAAACTCATCTCTTTTGACATGGAAAAGGCATTTGATCGAGTCGACCATACATATTTGTATAAAACCTTGACGGCAATTGGATTTAAAGAAAACTTTATAACGCTCATCAAAAAAATTTACTCAGTATCTACTTCAAGATTGTACATAAATGGATCCCTCCAACCTAAACTTCATATAAAAAAATCGGTAAGGCAAGGAGACCCCATGGCAATGCATTTATTTACCTTGTATATACACCCGCTTCTATGCAAATTAGAAAACATATGCAACAGTCAGAATGATCTAGTCAACTGTTATGCAGATGACATTTCTATTATCACAACGGATCTTAATAAAATATTCAACATAAAAAAAGCATTCGAGGAATACGAAACTGAGTCAGGAGCAAAGCTTAACACAAACAAATCCCTGGCAATGGACATAGGAGTAGTCAATAATCAAAATAGAATCAACACAGAATGGATTGAAAACAGAGAAAAAATCAAAATCTTAGGGATTCTATTCACAAACTCATTTCGTTTGACGATGAAATTGAATTGGGAAGCGACAACACATAAGTTTGCTCAATTAGTAAGACAGCACAGAATGAGGGAGCTCAACATTCAGCAACGGGTTATACTAGCCAATACTTTCCTAACATCGAAATTGTGGTACATTGGATCAGTTATGACAATAAGCAAATACCATCTTGGGAGGCTTACATTCTATCTGGGAATATTCATATGGTCAAATGGAGGGCCAAGAGTAAAAATGCAACAACTTGCTCTAAACAAAGCCAAGGGAGGTCTTAACTTGCTAATACCAGAACTCAAACTTAAAACATTATTGATCAACCGACACCTAATTGAAAAACAACACATGCCATTTACAAAAAGCTTCATGAATCAAACAGAAAATCCACCTAACATTAAAGATCTTCCATCATTCTATCCTTGTTTAGTGCCAATAAGAACTGAACTAGCCTATTTAAATGATAGATATAAAAATAATCCTTCAGCAAAAGAAATTTACAAAAACGTTTTGGATTCGCTTCCTCTACCACATATTCAATCTAAAACACCATCACTGCATTGGAACAAGATATGGCGTAATATTAATAATAACAAAATGAATTCAAAACAACGAAGCTACTATTATCTTTTGGTAAATGAAAAAATTATGACAGAAGAAATTAAATTCAAATTCGGAATGAAAACAAACCCGAACTGTGAGAAATGTGGAAGTATCGAAGATCTCGAGCATAAATTTAAAGATTGTAAAAATATTAAAAACATATGGATATTGTTTACACAAATAGTGAAGGACGAGTTGCATATAAACCCAAATTTTCATGAACTTATTAAACCAGATATGAATAATATAAAAAAAGAAAAAAGAGCTAAAATTATGTCATTATTTATCAATTATTTAATATTTATTTACAAAGAGAATTTCACCAATAGCATAGGCAAAAATCAATTGAAAAACATAATATGTTAAACAAGAATTATTATAGATTTAAGCTAGCGAATAAGAATTTTTTGTTATAAGTGTGAATAAACTGTTCTTTGTTTTATAAAAAAAAAAGTGACTGGGCTCCTGCATCGACTAAAAGACACACAGTAGCATTTCTCGATGCAGATAGTCAGTCCATTACGCTTGATGATGATGATGATGATGATGATGATGATGATCACAAGTGACAAGTGCTTATCAATTTTCACGATGTATGTGCGATTAATTAGGTAAGACTTAAGCCACTGTACGAGCGAGCAGGGGAATCCTAGCTTATCGAGTTTAGCGAGAAGAATTGCGTGCGGAAGAGAGTCGAATGCTGCTTTCAGATCTGTATAAATTGCATCGACTTGAGCTCCGGCATCAATTTGGCTAGTGCAATAGGTTACAAATTCAACCAGGTTCGTGGTAGTCGACTTTTTTGGCACGAATCCATGTTGATACGGGCTTAGGTAGCTGCGGCATGCATATAGCAGATGTTTGTATATCACTAGCTCAAACACCTTGGCAATGGCACACAAAGATGTAATACCCCGGTAGTTGATGGCAACTATCCTGTCGCCTTTTTTATAAATAGGAACCATCCAAAATTTCCTCCATGTTTTGGGAAAGTAGCCATTGGCTAGCGATGCATTGAACATTTTTGCAAGGATAGGTGCTACTGTCGTTTGACAGCGTTTCAGCACTGTAGAAGGAATTCCGTCGGGTCCAGGAGCGAAGGAAGGCTTTAGTTGCAAATAATATTATATTATCATCGTCGTATATTATCATTTTATCAAATTATCGCAAGATACCTCGAACATCTCAATCCTTTGTAGGGGTCATAGGTCTGTTCATGATCATGTTGTCTGAAGCATAACCAGAATTGTTGTCGTTCAGACTCCAAAGGTTCATCCCAGGTCTTTTCGCTCTTCCAGAGCTCTTGCATGAAACACTTTGTGTTGTGTTCGGATGTCCGTTCACTTATTCTAATAACGCACTGAACCACGCACAACTAAAATATTATAAACAAAACAAGCGCACTTTATTAACTAACACATTAAAATTGGTCGAACAGTAAAAAACCCCGGCGCAACCGCGTAACGGTAACCGCACTCGTTGATCACCCGAGAACCGAATGAATCGGGTGAACGGCCGTCGTGCCTTAGCCGCGATGGCGCGGCCCTTTCGCTCAGTCACTCGGTCGCCCTCGACTGACAGCGCGGGTGACATCCAGGGCTGTCGCACCCTGCGAGCAACCCAGAGCCACAATGTTGCGCAACGTCGTCCTGTATCCCATTGTCCATTTGTTATACCAGATTTTAAGTTGTTTTAAATGAACAATATTATAACAAACTTTTAAAGTCGTCCCAGAATTCACCTTTTATGGTTTGCAACTTATTACTTATTTATTTTACAAATTAAATATTATATAAAATAGACGCGTTTACTAGACACGCACTGTACAAGATAAAACGGGACGAGCACGCGCTACGTCCGTCCGGGTCGGCGGATAAAAGATAAAGAGACCGATCCCGAGCCCTTCATTCCCGAACTTAGTCGAGCAGCGCCGAGCTTAGCCGAACGCGTACGTCAAGCCCTTGTCACGTGGCGACAGGGTTGAGTAGCGGTGCTGCGCTCAGTTTTCCCAACACACCTATCTTGGGTCAAAGGCCAGCAACGACGATAGCATGGAAGCTGAGATGTGCGCAAGGATGCTGGCTGCCAACCAGTCATGTTTCTTCTTTTTGGCCTAACAACCGTTGTCGGTCAAGGCCTGCCTGTACCACTTGTGGGGTTGGCTTTCAATGACCCCCCCCCGCCCCCCATAGCAGGATAGTCAGTCCTACGTATGGCGGCTAGGTCTATTTGAGGCTTGAACCCATGACGGGCATGTTACGAGTCGTACGAGTTGATGACTGTACCATAATACCAGCTAACCGGTTATTCTTCTTCTTTGGCACAACAACCGCTGTCGGTCAAGGCCTGCCTGTACCCACTAGTGAAGTGAGCTTGGCTTTCAGCGACTTATTGATTTCCCCCATAGTAGTGTAGCGACCTTGGCCGCTACGATATAGACCGTCGATGACAGCTGATAACGGCGGCCGTATCCGTACAGGCGGCTAAAGAACACGAACCGAGAAATAGGAGAGGAGGTGAGAGAAAGATCATCGTGAGAATGGAGAGAGGACAAGGTTGACGATCGAAGGAGCAAACGGGCGATGGCGGTAAAAAGATGAAGGAGATTCTGGTGTCGGTGCTTGGCTAGATCGGAAGTGTAGTTAATTGAAATAAAAGTTCTGGTGTTGGGGAGCATAAAATTTAGCATTTTATTTATAATAAATAGTTCTAACCGTTTCATCTGGTGACAGCGGTAAAGCGCAAAATTTAGCGCATATAAAGTCATTTCTGGCTGGTGTTCTTAACCCGGGTAATTTGGTAACGGTAAATATTTTAGTGATAAGTGGTGCAGGGAAAACGCAGCGTCATAGTGGTAATTATAGCTAGTGAATTAATTTTAATATACATATATTTAGTGACCTAATAGTAAAGTGCATAGTTATTAACATATTTTGAAAAAGTTACAGTGTCCGAAAAAAAAAACCCTTTATTTAGTGAATTTTTTTATTAATCATAGTCACATATTTTTTCGTACATATAACATATAAGGTAATGAACAACAAAGTTCTGGCTCTTAGGAACAGAACTGTTCAAATTAATACCGAAAATATAACAAATATTCGTATCACCCAGACTCATTCGCAAATCATTTAAATTCAACAACAATTAGTGAAGCGTGTTTAACTAAAATTATAGCTTCAAAGAACGCCTTCAAATACTTAAAGCAGAGCTTCTTAATCAAAGTGCGGAACTTGATAGAGCAATAAACTCCTAACGTATCGGAGCACTGTCTATTCGGTACTTGAACCCATGACGGGCATGTTGTTACGTCGTACGAGTTGACAACTGTACCACCAGACCAGCCCCAGTCATTCTACAGCCTGAAAAATCAGTTCACCTCAAAGAACCTGTCGCGACGGACGAAGCTGGGACTATATAGTATTATATAGTACCGGTACTCACATACGCCTCTAAGACATGAACACTGTCCAAATCTGACGTTACAACGACGAGCTTTAAGGGATGTACGTCGACCTAACTGTCGTACAGCGTATCAAGCCTGCAGGCTCCGGTGGGATGGCAATGCTGTACGCATGGAAATAGACGACCCAGCCCGTAAATTCTTTTTAAGCCGGCCACAAGGACAGAGGAGGTGTAGTAGGCCCAAATTATGGTTGCAGGATGGCGTCGAGGCGTCCGTCATTAAGGCCGGGATAACGGACTGGCAGACGAAGGCGCGAGACCCTGATTGGTTTCGGACACTCTTGAGACAGGTCAAGGCAGTTTTAGCGTCAGATAAATAAGTAACTAATTACCATGATGTACTATAATAAATTAAAAATGTGTCTGACCGCTAGTAAGCCCTGATGCCACAGTAATTAAATATTTTCTGTCGGTCAGTTCACCACCAAAGGCATTCTTAGCCGTTGTCCTTCAAACCGACGCAAGTGTTAGAAGTTGTTTTTGTAAGGTGTTAGGTGTTCTCCGATAATTCTATTATTCGCGTTCATGTGCATTGAAATACATCGAAATCCATTGAATAAGTAGTTACCAACGTGAAAACATCAGTGTATTTTCAAATTGGAGTCTGAATTTCAATAAAATCCGTGTTTAATTATGTTCAAAATCCGAAGCTTTGTTATCTTGGTTTTAATTCCGGACAGATATTGTAGCAAATTGCATTTTCTGAAAGTAAATTGTGATTAATTGCATATGTTTTGGACATGTTGTGTAGTTTCATGAGTTTGTGCAATTTTTCGAGAAACATTTATTTATTCGAAATCTTTTTTTTTTCTCAAATAAACAACGATTAAATTTAAATTAGTAAGAACTTATTACAAACCAAAACTGCCTTAAGTGTCTCTAATTCGAATCAATACGGTACATGCAAGATAAAATTAACAACAGTACGTTTATTTCATTAGCTTATGTGCCGTGTTAATTACTCTTTTCAACACTTTTTCAAAATATGCGTGCTCTGTAAGTTTACCATCCAATTCGACCAATTATTCAACGCTGTTTGAAGTTGAAATCCTTGTCATCTGTTGTCCTCGTAAGTCCTCGCAAGCTGTTTTTAACGTCATCCAACGTCACCTTAAGCAGTGCGATATCTTTGCCTTGTCGAGTTAACCGCTTTTCCAGCTTGTTTACGGATGACTGTAGCCGATCGACCTTCTGGATCATCAATTTGACGAGATTTGGTGTCAAAGCCATTGGTTCCGAAAATTCTTCCGAAAATATTTGATAGTAGTTCTAGGGATGGCGCTGGCTCCGGATTAGGTACCCAAGTGACATTTGCTCGAAATTGTTTTACCATATCTGCTCGATTAGTACTCGATACGCCTGAAATTGTGGATTTGTGTGTGATCAAGTGTGTTGAAAACGCCAAGATTTGATGTGATCGTAAATTAGACGTTCCTCTATCGATGAACGATGCCGTCGAGCTCATTTTTCATTCATAGCTATGGTTTTTTGATGAAAAACAAAAGCCAATTTTATGTGACGTTATTCTATAAAAATGGGTATTATTTAAGTATACAATGGGTACTTGACCAACTATAACAATAGGAAACATCATTTTCGAGCGAATCTATAAGAAAACAACGAAAAAGCCGCATCACAGTTGATTTTAAAGGCCTTTTTCTAAATTCCCTTAAACTGGTGAAGTTTAAGTGAAGTTTAAGGCTCCAGTTTAAGGGAATTTGTTCGAATTCCCGATTATTCGTGCTATAAAATGTCAGTTGGGTACTGTTTCCACGATAAATCTCGCAATAGTGGAAGGTGCGGCCCGATTCGTGGTTGAAGCTGATGATGATGATGATTTTGACGAGGAGGATTTTTTGGATTGAATATTCCGTACTTTTGCAAATTTTGGCTGGTTCGACTTGGCAAGCCTCCACTTTTCGGGCAATGCCACATTCTTCGACGACATCATTGTAGCTGATGGTGATGGATAGTGTTGTACCCATAATGGATTTGCTGGCACCGCTAATTCGAACTCAGTTGCTGCCCAAGTTGTCGAATTAGTACCATGATCACTGCCGGTATCCGCAGTTTGCGCCTTGAACGCGGTATTTGACGACATGTTAGCTTCAAATGAGCAACTGGATCTTCTAATACCTGAACTGCACTACGTACTGGTTGGTTTGAGAATGATAGAGGATGCGAACTAAACCACTATTTATATGGTTTAGTTTTAATGAATACAATATGAATACCCAGCAATGGAAATGTACCCATTATACCCCACAGTACAGTGTCGATACCCCTGAACTGACCGGAAATGTACCATGCCTTTGTTTGCCCGGCGTCTTCTATTCATAATTTAACTAGCGCACAATTGTACCTGATTGTTTGCTTGAACACCACAACATTTTATTACCTTTACCGGTAGTAAATTACCAACAACATTACTATGTTAAAAAGGGAGATAGGAAAATATTCATACCAAAATTTCTCACATGCACCCATTATTTTCTACTGGACTGAATTGCAAGTGTAAATAAATAAATAAATAAATAAACCGTAGTTTTTTTCTATTTAGAACCTTACCCTCAACGACATTTATGCTGATAATGCACTAATTCGGTTATGCACATCACAACCACATTGCTATGTAACAGTAATTTAAAACACTTTTTTCATTACGCACCATTTAATTGATGGTTCAATGTATAATGAGTCCAAACAGTATTCATATAGCTGAATATTTTACATAAAAAGGCGAATTATGGTTGCAATACACATATGACGGTAAAAGTATACTTATACCCATATGGTTAGGAATCTATTGTAACGTTGCTTGGGTTACTTCGCTATTGTGAAGGAGTCTGCCTATTAGCTTATCTACTGTTACTTCTTATTTGGCTGTTTCTAATATCATGCATCCCGCTAAACTGTCAGTGTATACGGCGATGTTTTTCCACTTCTTTTTTAAAGCTATTTTTAATGCAGTATCAATTGCGTAAAGTTCAGTCGTGCAGATTGGTATTGTGTTTTTTAGTTCAGAGATAATTTTATTTTTTCATGAGTGTTGATTGAAAATTATATCTCAATACTACGACTATCCTCTTTCTTTCGGATATCCACGCCCTCAGTATCCCACAATGGTACTTAGGTTGCTGCGTGGAATGACAGCTCAAATGCATTTAGCTGCATGTTTTCTCAGATGCAAGTGAACAGGCATATGGATGCGCAGCTTATTTCAGTTTTGACACTGGAAGCGAAATACACTGCTTACTGGTGATGGCGCGCAGTAAAGTAGAACCTTTGAAGCAACAGTCGAACTGTTTGCGAAAACCTCGATATCCCTCCAGAAAAAACCTAGCCGACCGTCTTTTAAGCGTGGCACTACCATAGAAGCCCAAGGTAGATGGCGTAACGGGTGGAGCTTCATCTATCTACCCATAAAAGATTGGCCAGCACAGAGCGCTGCAGTGAATATCCTCGAGGAGCGACGGGAATACCATCTGACACACCACAACGTGTCATGCGATGAACCGGCTGTGGTGGATTGCTCATAGCAATATCTTAGTTGTAATCAAGTAGCCATTGGTTACAGCAACCGTGGTTACACTGAATATCGAATAAATGTATTTAGTCTTAGTTCACTCTTAGAACGGTGTACATCGTCTTTCAATCGCTCCCACATTGGTGATCCCGACGTGATCTCCGGATTGTTATTAGTTCTCCTAATTTGAAAATTCGTGAACGAACATGTCTACCGAAAAGGTTTCTAGCCGTGCCGACCCCTGGACTTGCCGTGGTAGTTGTGCTACCACTGGTCAATGTCCAGGGGACGACAGTGTGTCACGCACACTGTCGTACGCACACTAAGCGCGGGCCGCTTGGTGTGTGTTGTGTGCTCGGACAAGCAGGTGTTGCGAGCAGCCGGTCGAGCAGGGCTCCCGGCAGAGCACGGTACGGCTGGCGCGCGGCCGAGTATTTTATTGTGTATTGTGCTTGTCAGTGTTATTTATTATGTGTACTGTAATATTAGTGTTTTAATAAAGTACCTGATGTAAGCCAAAGACACAACAGTGGCGACGAGGATGGGATCCTCTTGCGTAAGGAGGATCTCTAGAAGAACCCGCGGTCGCCATCGCGATTGAGCGCGTCGGTTGGAGCCGGCGCCATCGCGATGGCACAGGTCCCCGCGACAGTGGGACGCCGTTCGACAAGGACCGTTGCCGCCGCCGCCGTTAAGACCGTGGCCCCGGCTGTCGTCCCGCGATGGGGACAGAAGGGACAGCCGCACACACACACTCGGCGATGTTTGATTCGCCGGACTGCAGGCCCAGGGAGCGCCGGCAATGGAAAGGTCGAAGCCTGATTGCCGGGCCATATGCAGCGACTCTAGGTGTCGTCGGGCTGCAGCCCATGGAGCGCCGGCAGTGTAAGAGGCGAATTGTCTTTCTGCCTAGCTGCCGGGCCATCATTGGTGACGCGAGAGGTCACTGAGTTGCTGCCGCTGTGTTCGACGGAGAGGGGGCGAGATGCCATGCCCCGCGGCAGCCGTCGTGTTGGACGGAGAGGAGGGCGAGGTTCCATGCCGCCCCGCTGCAGCCGTCGTGTTGGACGGAGAGGAGGGCGAGGTCCCATGCCGCCCCGCTGCTGCCGTTGTATTCGTCGGAAAGAGGGGAAGGTCGCATTCCGTCCCCAGTTGCTGCACCGACGTGATGTTCCCGACGTGAAGGGCGAAATGTGTGCCGTCCTTGCTGCAGCAATTGTACCACCGCTACAGGATGCCATAACGGGCTGCTGGGATATGCTCTTCAGCCGGATGAGGCTTGCGGGACAAACCGGTCGCCGCCGGAGAGATCGCCAGCAGCAGCGTAGCAGCGTGCGGAACGAGTTGTTGGGTAATGCTCTCCTGCCGGATGAGGCTCGCGGGACATTACAGTCGCCGCCGGGGAGATTTCCTGCAACGTCGTAGCAGCGTTGCGGTAGCCGGGTAGCGGGGTCGCAGCTTAGGAGCAGCATTTGCGCAAAAATGCCCCAGGACAAGGGTCTATGGCCGGAGGGTGTCACCACACCGGTATTCCCGCAATGAAATATGCGCGTGTCGGTTCGACCCCCTCCGGATAAGTAAAAGGGGGAGATGTTGTGGGCAGCCGTGCCGACCCCTGGACTTGCCGTGGTAGTTGTGCTACCACTGGTCAATGTCCAGGGGACGACAGTGTGTCACGCACACTGTCGTACGCACACTAAGCGCGGGCCGCTTGGTGTGTGTTGTGTGCTCGGACAAGCAGGTGTTGCGAGCAGCCGGTCGAGCAGGGCTCCCGGCAGAGCACGGTACGGCTGGCGCGCGGCCGAGTATTTTATTGTGTATTGTGCTTGTCAGTGTTATTTATTATGTGTACTGTAATATTAGTGTTTTAATAAAGTACCTGTTGAAAACGGTGTGGATTTTTTTAGATAACACTGTGCTTTTATTGTGCTGATGGTGAAATCAAAAAATTAGTCCACTGTTACAGGTTTCCGTTTCAACTAAAAGAGCGAGTACAGGCGCATCCTGCCCTTTTATCGCCAAACTTATCGATTTCCCTATCTTTCCTCTCGCTCGCTTGACTTCCCTTTCACTCTTTCTTCATCTATCCATTTCTTCTCTCGCGCTGTGACCTGGCAGATTGTTGGGCACTCACGAGTTTCCAACATTGTCCCCCCAGTTTGCTACGGTTGAGATGGTTGTTTTAGTCAATAGCCCGTAAACGCTGAACGTGTAACCCGCTTGAACTTTGTAGCCCGTTAACACAAACCGTCAACCCGCTTAAGTATGATGCAACCTCTCTTTCCGCTACCGTAACCTACGACACTATCAACCGTGGCTAAACTTCCTATCATCTGTCAGGTGCAAGGACCGTAAAGATAACAGGTCAAGTTATAAGCCCGTTTTGACAGCTAGGTGGAAGAAGAATCGACCAAGGATAATATATTTAGAAGGTTGATTTTTATCGATTTTGCTGGGCGACATTGTGGGGGACATCTGTCAATCTCTGCATACAAATTTCATTACCCCTCACCAGCCCTCCCCGATTTTTATACCGGAGCCACCGGAAGAGAAATGTCAAGTCGAGAAATGTCATTTTGCTCTGAACAACTTAACCTTGTCATTTATAACACCTTGGAATCGACGAAGAAAACTGACAGTTAGTTTTCCGCGTTTGGCGAACGTTTCAAGTTCTCCAAGGAAAATTTTCATTGGAAATCACGGGCTGTGTTCTAATCAACTAAAATATTCACCCAAATTGATCTCCACCAAATATGGACCATGCAAAACGTAAAAAAACCCATCAATACATATACCAGCGGAAAACCATCTGTCAAAATCGGAGCCCAGGGGGGGGATCGCCAAAAGCGCTATAACTACACCTCATTATACATTCCACCTTGGTCAGGTGTTTTTTTTTTGTGTATGCGTGTGTGTGTTGTTTGTTTACTGTCACATGCGATCCGTAACCACGCGGTTTTACTCTAAGGTGAAACGTCTAAAACTGCTAATTTGTGCGCAGGCCTAACGCCAGGACTCCACAGAGCATAACACGGAGCGCAACATAACAACTGACAGCTGCCAAACGCTTCAGAAAACGCTTGGAAAAGCAGGTAAAGCGTTTCATTAACTGTCGGTCATCGTAGTAGGTTGGTAGCTCTTCTATGAGCAATGAGCGGCCTACTAAGGATATTCAAAACATGTTACCATCAAAGAAGCGTTTTCTGAAGCGTTTGGCAGCTGTCAGTTGTTATGTTGCGCTCCGTGTTATGCTCTGTGGAGTCCTGGCGTAAGGTATGTTCCATTGATCATTTCCACGGTGGCTTGCCTTACTTATCCGTCCCTACCAGGACTTACCGCCACAATTCGTCCCTTGGGGCAACAATTTCTGGGAAGATTGTTGTCTGCCACTACGACTAAATCCCCTACTTCGATTGGCCGCACCGGCTCGAACCACTTGGTCCGGCGGGTAAGTGTAGGTAAGTAGGGGAAAGCGGGGCAAAATGGGGATGTTAGGCAGTTTACTGAATATCCCTATGAATATGCCACAAAACACAATTTTTCTTTCATTATTGTATGCCTCCACCATTTATCTATGGATTAAAATTGCCACATAGAACGAAAACAACTTAAATAGATGAAAATAATGTAAAATAAAAGTTGATGTTTTACGAGAAGCTTTTTTGACACGCGGGGTAAAATGGGCATAACCCCGGGGCAAAATGGGCATATGTAAACAAACTGTGAAACGTCAAAACACTGGGGCAAAATGGGCCACAACAACTGCGCTTAGGTAATGGTCTATGCTTTTGCACACGTTTCGTGAAATGTATTTTCGTTCTATCTTTTGTTTTGCTGGTCAGGAAAGCCCTTCAAATTCTTCCAAAAATATGTTATCAAAATTAAAACAATTTTTACACGTTTAAATCTACAAAACTGAATCTTTTGAAGCTGTGCCTGTTATCATTATTGAGGCGACAAATACACCACCATAGCCTCACCAAGCGCCGTATGTCAAAAGCATTTGCCCATTTTGCCCCAAGCGTAACTGCCCATTTTGCCCCACGTGAAGCATTTTTGTATTTTTTGTTATATTAGTAGAAATACGCATTCAATCGCCTTGATTTCTTCAGACAAATTGTAAAGAAATATCATATCTTTAAAAACATATCATGTAAAACATCAACACATCACTGTGACAATGGTTTAAGCTTATTTTTGAAGTGGCAAAAATTATATCAATATGCTACTAAACCTTATTTTGCATTTTTCTTGGTTATTTACTATGTAAGGGTTATGATACTTACATGGTGTTCATAGAACACTCTAATGAATACATTTTGAGCATTGGAAAGTATTTTTGTAGTCAAATAATGCTTGCCCATTTTGCCCCGCTTTCCCCTACGTTAAGAAAATGAGTGTCGGGACGTATGCCGCCGCTACGATCGGATTCAATAATATCAGCCATAGACTTTGGTAGCGGCACACGATTCGATCGTAGTGGTGAAAGAATCCAAGCATGCATGATTGATTTTAATCAAAGTAGTCATATTAATGTTCAATAAAAGTGTTAGTTTGCTTTCATCACTTGAAGAGAATAGTCCACATCTACTGCGTTACAACAGGTTATGGGCCCAGGCGAACTATTTTAGAAGCAAGAAACATTAGAAATGGATGGCGGAAAGTTTTGTATTGAGAAGCTGCGTACCGGTGGATATGAAACATGGCGATTCAAAGTCGAAAAGTTGCTAGTCCAGGAAAACCTGTGGAAGTTCGTGTAAACGGTCGCCCCTGAACCATTGACCGAATCCTGACTGCCAGCATCTTTTGATCCGTGACTGCAAGATGGCCAAAGGAATGCGAGCTGCACTCCAGAAACATCATCAAAAAACGACGATGTCTACTAAGGTATCGCTCCTGAAGAAACTCTGCAAGGCGGAGTTCGACGAAAGCGGTGACATGGAGGCGCATTTGTTTCGAATGGATGAACTTTTCACAAGTCTGATGAACGCGGATTTTGGATTCGAGCTTGAAAGTGGCCATGGTTCTGAAAAGTATGCCAGAATCCTACGATCATCGGACGACGACCTGACCATGGAATTTGTGAAAAATAAATTGTTAGATGAAGCGCAGAAGAGGATGGAGAAAAACCCATCGAAGTGAATCCATTTTACGCGTTGGTCCTGAGAAGAAGATTACGTATCATCGATGTCGAAAACCCGGTCATATGAAACGTGATTGTCCGATGGGATCGAATAACACGCCTACATCTAGTACTATGCGTGATTATTTGAGGAAAAATTGAAATTTTTCTTCTTCCGGTGGACATAGAGAGTCTATGAAGCCCAAGCCTAAGGGTAAAGTAGCAAAATCTTCTGAATTCTCGTTTATAGTAGGTGTGGTATCCAAGAAACGAGAGCAACTGAAGTCTTGGATAATTGACTCTGGAGCCACCTCACATATGTGTTGCGATCGAGCATTCTTCAATGAGCTCATACAAAGCACAGGTGTGAGCATCACTCTAACCGATGGCAATGAGACGGTTGTCAAGGGTGTTGGTTCCGGTCATTTGCACTACTATGACGAAAATGGAGATCGACGGAAGATTACCCTGAACGACGTGTATTATGTCCAGGAATTAGAGTCGAATTTGATTTCTGTTGGGAAACTCGTCAATAAAGGAGCGAAGGTAACGTTTGATAAAATCCGAGGCTGTGTAGTGGAATGCGAGGGTATTCTAGCAACAGTTTCCAGAGAAAAATATGAACTTTACCAGTTGAAAAGCAGTATGGAACGAAGCATGAAGGTTGTTCATCACACAAAAGATTGCATTCATTCATGGCATCGCAAGCTAGGGCACCAGGACCCTAACGCAATTCAGCGAATTGCGCGTGAAGGCTTGGCGAAGGGAATTTCTATCAAGAAATGCGACATTTTCCAGACCTGCGAGTGTTGTGTTGAAGGGAAGATTGCTCGAAAACCTTTCCCGCCGATTACGGAACGACAATCAACGAGAGTTTTGGAGCTGGCACACAAGGACATCTGTGGTCCCATAAATACAGTGACGTCAGTTGAATCACGCTACTTCTTAACAATGATTGATGATTTTAGTCGCTATACAACGGTGTATTTTTTTAAACGAAAATCTGAAGCAGCTGAAGTGATCGAAGAGTATGTCACTATGGTTCATAATCGTTTTAGAAGGAATCCAATTATCATCCGCTCAGACCAAGGCGGTGAGTATAAAAGCAAACGTTTGGGTCAATTCTATCGGGCCAAAGGAATCGTTCCGCAGTTTACAGTTGGTTACTCTCCGCAACAAAATGGATTTGCTGAACGAAAAAATCGGACGTTGGTATAAATGGCTGCACCAACGGGTTGGAGTGCCGAAAATCGTGATCGTAATGATTGTAATCTTTATGTGAGCAAAGCGAGGGTCATTTTCCATTCGCTAGATTAATTATCGATAGCTATCGTAATTTAGAAGAGCCATGGTAGACCCTAACTGAGGTGACAAGAATGCGGGGGGCGTCTTCCATTAAGGCCGAGATAATGCATTGGCAAACGAAGGTGCGAAACCGTAAGCGGTTTCGAATACTCATGAGGAAGGCCAAGACCGCAAAGCGGATGTAGCGCCGGATAAGTAAGTAAGCCTAATTCTGTACAAAATAAACCAAAAATTGAAAACAAATAATTGAAAATTGCTCTTAAACCATGTCGCAACGCTGTCACAGGCTTTTTCACGGAGCGTTAAAAAGGACGTATCTCCGCTGTTGGCCTTTGAATAGTTTCTCCCTTTTTCCTTAGGCCAAATAACAAAAGAACATTGAATGATTTGCCGAAATTCGTTTCATACGAATTAGATTTTGCTATGATGGCTGATCTTCACCCGATCTGTCTAATTCTGATAATAGATCAATCAATCAATAAATAGATCAATTGACCGTTTGATTAATATCAACTAACATGTTTAAGTGAAACATTTTCTTATTACAAACATTTTCTATTGGACCTTAAACTTTTATACATAACCTTTAACCTAGTAGATTTTGTGCCTTTTAAATTCTAAAAAAAAAGGTAAACAAAGATATTACGCTTCTTATTCTTGGCACAACAACCGTTTGCGATAGTTTTCAGAACTAAAATAACATCATTTTCATGACAAAGAATTAGAATTGTAAGGATATGTGCAGTTTTTGGTGATACAATAACCCTATACTTAAGTAGTGTATGAATTGTATTTTTATAAGTTATTTCTGATTTCAGTCAGATCGTTATAAAAACATACATATTCAATTTTTATAACAAAACTTATAATATATTTGTACAAACTAGCCGAAACATTAAACAAACAACCGCGTTAAGATTGTAAAAATCATTATTTTTATTGCTTTCAATTAAACTTAAAGTCAATCATAATCCCACCAGAATGTTCACTCATCAGTAGAACCGGCGCATATGCGGATCAGTGAATGGAACCGTGGTCTCCATAGTTGTCTATGGGGGCATGGTAAATCCTTCAGTCGTTGTCCTGGTTGACGTAGAACCCTCGGTCGTGGTTACCATTTCCTAACGCCTCAACATCATACGTCTCTTCTTAAGACTGTAGTTAACTCCTTGGAAAGTCTCCCAGAACATACCACCAGTTAGACCCCTCAGGTAGAGACCGTTCAAGTTGCTAAAATCACAGAAAATGTTCAAATTTAAATGATCAGTATTAGTTAAAAACACGCCGGTGCTAACTTACCTGTTTCCGCAATTTGTGTACCACCAGGCACCGCGGTTAGAGACGGCACAGTTGCTTTCGCTGTTGTCCAAATCAAGGTCATACGTACTAAAACTCTGAGAAGCTCCGATGTTGCTCGCCTTGACCTTCTTGGTGACCTCTTCCAGAACCGTATCTCCCATTTCCTCGGTTGTTTCGGCACTAGCTAGCGCCAGCGCTAGCGTCAAAATTAGAAAAAACGTTCTCATTCTTCTCTGCATTTCTATCAAACAAGACTCCACACGTAACTGATGTAGTCACACCACCAGCCAGTACATTTTATATAAAATTTTAGTAGTTCAACGTCCCTTTCGGTGATCAGCTGGTACAGTCCAATCCCGAGATAAGCAGTTTATGCGTTTGCGAAGAATCCGCGTAACTCGAATTTCCGCGTAAGTCTACTTTATGGTTCATCCATTCGCATCTTTCTATGTGCCATGATTCGCAACAATAGCGTCCATTGTATTCATTAGCGCGGTGCTTCACGGCCTGATGTTGCAAGTGTATCATATCTACTATACAGAATTTATTGTAATACACACTATCAAATATATACACACAACAACACACTTATCATAACACACTAACCAAACTAATCTACACCATAACAACGCACCTGTAAGATTCCAATCCACACCATTCATACAAAAACATTTGAGAAAATTTTGAGCAACTGATCGTCAAATGCGTAGCGTTATAGCAAACACTGAACAATTCGAACAATTTATACATTGCAAACATAAGTAGCAGAAACGGAGTTAACTTGATGAAAACAATGGGTCCTGTTCTTACTGACTCGATCGATTATGAGGGATAGTTAGGCATGACCTTGATGAACAAAAATAAACTTCAGTTACACATATAACATAATTTTATTGGGTGTACAACTTAAAACCGGAATTTTTTAGCGAAATTTTATGCGTTATTTTGAAAAAATCTTACAATAAATTTCATTCAAAGTATTGCCCGTCAGAAGCTATAACATTTTCCCATCTTTCAGGCAATTTAAGAATTCCATTACAAAAAAAATGCACCGGCTTGCCGGCCAAAAACAAATCTATACAATTAATTTAATTAATTTTCATACACTACTTAAGTATAGGGTTATTGTATCATCAAAAACTGCACATATCCTTACAATTCTAATTCTTTGTCATGAAAATGATGTTATTTTAGTTTAACTATCGCAAACGGTTGTTGTGCCAAGAATAAGAAGCGTAATATCTTTGTTTACCTTTTTTTTTAGAATTTAAAAGGCACAAAATCTACTAGGTTAAAGGTTATGTATAAAAGTTTAAGGTCCAATAGAAAATGTTTGTAATAAGAAAATGTTTCACTTAAACATGTATGTTGATATTAATCAAACGGTCAATTGATCTCCGCCCCCGCGTTCTTGTCACCTCAGTTAGGGTCTACCACGCCTCTTCTAAATTACAATAGCTATCGATAATTAATCTAGCGAATGAAAAATGACCCTCGCTTTGCTCACAAAAAGATTACAATCATTACGATCACGATTTTAGGTTGAGAATCCTTCAGCATTTATCGCTTTATGTTTTGTTGATAAATTACGTCAACCATAGAAACGAGGACCTCCGCTATCCCAGCTTTAAACATCTTTTTTTAGCGTGTACTGCGAACTAGTACTGGATCATAAATTCATTCCATAACAAAATCCGGAGTCGAATGCGAGTATATCGGAATCGATTGGTTAGTCCAGGGGTGCAGCGGGATCGCAAGGTCGGAGTCGGAATCAAGTTTGAGCTGCGGGTGCAACGAGTACGTGTCGATAAGAATGGTCAGCCGGTGCAATATAGCATACAATTCCTAAGCGACCTGGAGTCGTTCGGGTCGACTCAAAAGATACCATTAAGGCACTCCAACCCGTTGGTGCAGCCATTTCTACCAACGTCCAATTTTTTCGTTCAGCAAATCCGTTTTGTTGCGGGGAGTAACCTACTGTAAACTGCGGAACGATTCCTTTGGCCCGATAGAATTGACCCAAACGTTTACTTTTATACTCACCGCCTTGGTCTGAGCGGATGACAATTGGACTCCTTCTAAAACGATTATAATGACATCGATCACTTCAGCTGCTTCAGATTTTCGTTTAAAAAAATACACCGTTGTATAGCGACTAAAATCATCAATCATTGTTAAAAAGTAGCGTGATCCACCTGACGTCACTGTATTTATGGGGCCACAGATGTCCGCGTGTGCCAGGTCCAAAACTCTCGTTGATTGTCGTTCCGTATTCGGCGAGAAAGGTTTTCGAGCAAACTTCCCTTCCACACAACACTCGCAGGTCTGGACAATGTCGCATTTCTTGATAGAAATTCCCTTCGCCAAGCCTTCACGCGCAATTCGCTGAATTGCGTTAGGATCCCGGTGCCCTAGCTTGCGATACCATGAATGAATGCAATCTTTTGTGTGATGAACAACCTTCATGCTTCGTTCCATACTGCTTTTCAACTGGTACAGTCCATATTTTTCTTCAGAAACTGTTGCTAGGATACCGTCGCTGTTAAATATTAAAATAAATATTAACGGTCAATTCGATGGTACAGTGGTGTTTTCCGTCAATCCCGATAGAGGACACTATCGAAGTGGAGTCGTGCTGATAACGATCGGGCCGAGCAGTCCCGATAGCACGAAAATTCCCGAACGTGGCAAAGGTTACGATCTTTAGCCATTCTTTCACTGATCCCCGAACCAAGCGACTGATTTTTTAGCTACAATAAACTAATTACGTTGCTTAAAAAACGCTTGTGTATTTCATATTTATCGTACATTCGGGTGAACGAAAGAATTCTGTTGATAACGTTTCAACAGTCGCATTCCACTACACAGCCTCGGATTTTATCAAACGTTACCTTCGCTCCTTTATTGACGAGTTTCCCAACAGAAATCAAATTCGACTCTAATTCCTGGACATAATACACGTCGTTCAGGGTAATCTTCCGTCGATCTCCATTTTCGTCATAGTAGTGCAAATGACCGGAACCAACACCCTTGACAACCGTCTCATTGCCATCGGTTAGAGTGATGCTCACACCTGTGCTTTGTATGAGCTCATTGAAGAATGCTCGATCGCAACACATATGTGAGGTGGCTCCAGAGTCAATTATCCAAGACTTCAGTTGCTCTCGTTTCTTGGATACCACACCTACTATAAACGAGAATTCAGAAGATTTTGCTACTTTACCCTTAGGCTTGGGCTTCATAGACTCTCTATGTCCACCGGAAGAAGAAAAATTTCAATTTTTCCTCAAATAATCACGCATAGTACTAGATGTAGGCGTGTTATTCGATCCCATCGGACAATCACGTTTCATATGACCGGGTTTTCGACATCGATGATACGTAATCTTCTTCTCAGGACCAACGCGTAAAATGGATTCACTTCGATGGGTTTTCTCCATCCTCTTCTGCGCTTCATCTAACAATTTATTTTTCACAAATTCCATGGTCAGGTCGTCGTCCGATGATCGTAGGATTCTGGCATACTTTTCAGAACCATGGCCACTTTCAAGCTCGAATCCAAAATCCGCGTTCATCAGACTTGAGAAAAGTTCATCCATTCGAAACAAATGCGCCTCCATGTCACCGCTTTCGTCGAACTCCGCCTTGCAGAGTTTCTTCAGGAGCGATACCTTAGTAGACATCGTCGTTTTTTGATGATGTTTCTGGAGTGCAGCTCGCATTCCTTTGGCCATCTTGCAGTCACGGATCAAAAGATGCTGGCAGTCAGGATTCGGTCAATGGTTCAGGGGCGACCGTTTACACGAACTTCCACAGGTTTTCCCGGACTAGCAACATTTCGACTTTGAATCGCCATGTTTCATATCCACCGGTACGCAGCTTCTCAATACAAAACTTTCCGCCATCCATTTCTAATGTTTCTTGCTTCTAAAATAGTTCGCCTGGGCCCATAACCTGTTGTAACGCAGTAAATGTGGACTATTCTCTTCCAGTGATGAAAGCAAACTAACACTTTTATTGAACATTAATATGACTACTTTGATTAAAATCAATCATGCAAGCTTGGATTCCTTCACCATTACGATCGAATCGTGTGTCGCTACCATTGGATTTCTGAAATCCCGGACATAGCATGACATGGTTTACGTTTGAAAGCTGCTTCCTTTTTCGTCGGTTGCATTTCGTTTCTAAAGTTATAATGAAATTTCATTATTCACTGATTGTAATTATAATTCTTGTGTTCAAATAATATTCGTGCTTTTTACATGCAGCTTGGGGAAGTGGAACGTGGGGCCATTAAAAAAAATAACATCTATCGCAGCCTTCGAACGCATTGTTCGAGCCTACGATCAAGGCAAGATTATGAAAAAAATTGCCGAAATGCTGCACTTGAAGCATTCTACGGTACACGGCATCGTATAGGGGTACCGAGAAAGCGGTGTTATTGAGGCGACAAAACGAACAACGCCATATACGAAAAAGCTCAGAATGTGAGATTGCTAGTATCCGAGAATTGATTGACTAGGATTGCTCACAATCATTGAACACGTTGGTGGCAAAGTTACGGGAACATCACCAAGTCGTAGTATCTACTACGACTGTAGCTCGAGCTATGAAAGGCTTGCACTACTCCTTTAAAAGAGTTCATAAAGTTGCTGAGCGAGTGGTACTGCCAGGATTGAAAGAAGATCGGAAGATGTATGCTGAAAGGTTCTTGCAGTTAAAGAACGAATACGTCGATGATGCCATAATTTTCTTCGCTGAAGTTGGGTTCGAGGTGAAAATGCGTGTTGCTTATGGACAATCGCCTGTTGGTGAACGAGTGGTGAAGGTTGACCCTGCCCTTCGTTCACGCAATATTTCAATTGTTTGCGTTATGACAAGGAAGCGCATCGTACACTACCAACATCGCAACTCAGCTATCAACAAAGTATTTTTTATTGAGTTCGTCAGCGATCTCAAAACAAAAATAGCAAATTTGGGCATCGGTAAATGCATTCTAATAATGGACAACTTTCCATTTCAAAAAGCATCCACCAGCCGCTGCTAGATGCGCTAGTGAAACACAAAATTGCACTAGCGAGTACGGACAAAGTCCGCAGTTTTTACGCTTATTTCAGCAGTCGCAGCGCATTCGGGCTATGATTGCTGCCAAAAATGCACTGAGGATACTATCTACGTCCATTCCAAGCATCAGTTGCATTTTGACGGGATAGATGCACCGAAAACAACGCATAGAGAGTTCAAGCCCTGTACAAGACGCATTGCAAATACTACACTCCTCTGATCGACCTGACAGATTCCGACATGTTCCTACCATAGGCTTCACCTCATCAGGTACCTCATGACACCTAGATCGAATAGGTCCTGGAAGAAGTTAGCTTACAGGGTTTCACACTTTATCTCAAGACCGCGGGACCCCTTCCCGAATCTGTCTTAGCCAAAGCCAAGACTGCGGTATGATGCTTGAAAACGTTGATGATACCTGAATTCATCGGATGCTATGCTGAATCTGCGGCACATTTCTCGAAACACACTGGTCCGGGCCGAGGACATGCGGTGGAATATTTGTTTACACGGATAACCTTTGTGTACATCAGTGTACTGAAAACAGTGAATTAGTTTTTCGTGTTTTTACCAGAAAAGATTATTTAAACAGTTCAAACTACTTTCTTAACACTTGTAAATATTTTAATTAAACAAATGTGCATTCACTCATTTTATTAAATTGTCTTTTTTTGGTAAAAAAAAACGAAAAGGATAAATGAGTGTTTCTAATAGACTGATGTACACAAAGGTTATCCGTGTAAACAAATATTCGACCGCATGTCCTCGGCGCGGACCAGTGTGTTTCGAGAAATGTGCCGCAGATTCAGCATTGCATCCGATGAATTCAGCTATCATCAACGTTTTCAGGTATCATCAACGTTTTCAAGCATCATACCGCAATCTTGGCTTTGGCTAAGTCAGATTCGGGAAGGGATCCCGCGGTCTTGAGATAAAGTGTGAAACCCTGTAGCATAAAGTTAAGTTACCGTCTGAAATTACAAGAAAGGTAAGAAGCATGCGCCACCATAACTGTTTATACATAAGAGTTAGGATCGGCGGAGGAGATTGCATGAAAGAGAGTTCAGCAATAATACAAGCAATGCCATAATTAGAGTGCCATAATTTGGCGGCCATCAACGCGTTGGTTGGTGTGCGTGAGAGGGCAACGGATGAAAGGTGATCGCCCGAACAGCGGGAACTTTCTTCCACGAACGGCAACGGCAGCGATCGGACGCGCGCAATCCGTCTAGGTTTAAGTTAGTCGTTAAAATAAATTTATGTGAAGAAAAAATACCGCAACGTCCAGCCCTAGATTGATCATATGGTGCCGTGACCAGGATTGAAAACCTTTTTCGAAAAGCGCTAAGTGAAAAGATTTATTCGTTGAGCATTTTTTGTTTCGTTTTGTGATTTAGTGCGTACCGTGCAAAGGAACTATCGTTAATACGTGTTTGAGGGTACGAACTTTGGCGGCCAGTAAATGTGAAATTTCAACCTGCAAAGGGACAATCGTGCCGTTTATTACTCGTCATTGATTGCGTGTCCGCGTCTCCGTCGTATTCAGTCCGTTGCCAACAAGACAGACTAACTACCGCCTTCTTCGGCGTCTTGCCACGGCCATCGTAAAAGCTATAAGAAGCGTTCTACCGCAGCCATCGCGTTTTTGGATACAATTCAGCGATTCACCGCAGTCGCGTAAAAAAAAGCTGTGAGGCGTCTTGCCTTTATTATAATATAAGATTTCGTTCGTCTTTGAATCGTGTAACGTCTTGTTACAAAGAACACTAAAGTTAAGTTACTGTCCAATCCGTTGAACATTAGTGTGAGAAAACGTCAGCTTATCTTCCGTGTCGCAACCGGTTGTTTTCGCGCGTGTGATATCCGTCTTCGTAATCGTGTGTTTCCCGCCAGTCGCAGTTTGGAACAGCCATCCGTCATCATCTGTGTGTGTTTCCCTGCCATCGTCATTGCAACTGTTTTCCCGAATCCTGCCATCTCAACAGGTCAAGTATAAAGATGACCGAAATTGCGAGCCTAAGACAACGGTTGAATTCTTTATTCACGAAGCTGAAACGAAATGAGGTTTTCATAGCGAACTTCCAGCCTGAACAACACAAGCATCTCGTGCCTGTCAGGCTCCAAACGATTGAAGGTATGGAAAAGGAGTTTGAAACGGCTCATACGCAATTGTGTTTGTTAGCGCCCAGTGAAGCTGAGAAGCTAGAAGAAGAGGAGTTGATGGATAATTTTGAGGAAAGGTTCATAGCTATGAAAAGCGCCATGCTATCGCACATGCCTACTCAAACAGCTCAAGCCGTTAGCTCTGAGCTTGGCTCAAGCCACGCTCAAAACCCAAGCCACTCTCCCATTCAAAACCACGTTAAATTACCAGCCATCTCTTTGCCCGAATTTAACGGTGATATAATGCACTGGATGGCATTTCATGATACCTTTGAAGCATTAGTTCATAACAATGCAAGCGTTTTGGATATTCAAAAATTCCATTATTTGAGAGCTTCATTAACTGGTGAGGCCGCTAGATTGATAGAGTCGATCCCATTGTGCGCATCGAATTACTCCATCGCATGGCAGGAGCTCAAGGAGCGATTCTCAAATGAATACCTTCTGCAAAAGATGCACTTTAAGCAAATGTTCGGCATCCCACAATTACGAAAAGAATCGTCAGCTGACTTGCATAGATTGGTAGATGAATTTAATCGGCATGTAAAAATGATTCAAAAGCTAGGAGAGCCAACCGACCAATGGAGCTCAATGTTAGAATATGTTTTGTGCTCCAAACTACCAGCGGAAACTCTTACACATTGGGAAGACAAGGCAGCTAGCATGAAAAAGCCAACATATGAGGCGTTAATAGAATTTCTGCAGAGAAGAATGAAAACATTAGACTCTGTTTATATGAGTAAATCTGCGGATGTAAGCTCTACATCGGTGCCTGCCGTAAGGCCTTCTTCGCATCTTTCGTACTATTCGTACACCGCAAATAATACCAAACGATGTCCTTGCTGTCGACTAGATCACTTCTTATGGTACTGTAACCAATTTATGCGACTTCCGCAATCTGAGCGCCTTCAGATAGTGCGAGCGAAGAGTCTCTGCATTAATTGTTTAAGAGTCGACCACAGCATGAAAGATTGTCCTTCGACCAATCGGTGCAAACATTGCAACCAGCAACATCATTCTTTATTGCACTCCTTTGATTTTGTACGCCGGCAGCACACCCACGACCGAACACTACATACTAGCCCTCAGGTAGCTCCTAGCGCTTCATTTAACAGCACAGCAGCATTGGAAAACGAAAACCGAGCAGCGGACCAACGAGAGGTATTCTTACTCACTACTATTGTCATTGTTGTGGATGCGTTTGGCAATCACCATCCAGCAAGAGCATTATTAGATAGTGCATCACAACCTAACCTAATAAGCAAAAGATTGGCAAAATTAATAGGTCTACCTACTTCCAGATTGGACATTGACGTTAAAGGTGCTGGTTGTGCTACGACGAGGGTGCGGGAGTCCGTGTATGCTGAAATTCTATCTCGCACCAGCCAATTTTCTTGTGGAGTAAATTTCCTGCTAATGGATGAAGTAGCTGCAAAACTTCCTTCCCACCACATTAATATAAGCCGCTGGAACATTCCGCCTGGACTATCCCTGGCGGACCCTCATTTTAATCAGGCCGAATCAATAGATATGATAATCGGAGCAGAGCATTTTTACACCTTTTTTCCAACTGCAGAGCGTATTTATCTGGCAGATAAATTACCAATACTGATCAACAGCGTGTTTGGGTGGCTTGTAGTCGGTCCAGCCAGCGAGGAGGTCGTTAATCCTCACTCAAACCCAACACGAGTATCAATGGTTTCTTTAGAAGAAAAAATAGAGCAGTTTTGGAAGGCAGAGGAGCTACATGCATGCGAACCATATTCAGTAGAAGAAAAGCATTGCGAAGAGCTGTATAGATCGAAGACTGGAAGAAATAGTGACGGACGATACGTGGTGCAGATGCCTAAACATCCAGAGTTCTCGATACGCTTGGGCGAGTCAAAAGGCCAGGCGTTGCGCCGATTCTACTCATTAGAAAAGCGCCTATCCCGAAATTCGCAATTGAAGAAGGAGTATCATGCCTTCATGCAAGAATATATAGATCTCGGACACATGCAGCCTGTTAATGAAAATGCGTCAAGCCCAACGAAAACCTTTTATCTGCCTCATCACCCAGTCATAAAGGAGAGCAGTTCCACTACTAAGGTGAGAGTAGTCTTTGACGGCTCCGCGAAAACATCTACAGGCTACTCCCTCAACGAAGCACTATGTGTGGGACCTATAGTGCAAGATGAGCTGTTGGACATTATTTTGCGTTTTCGCACCTATTTTGTGGCCTTAGTCGGAGATATCGAAAAAATGTACCGTCAAATCCTCTTGCATGAAGATGACCGCGCATTAGTGAGAATATTGTTTCGATTCTCATCAACATCACCAGTAAAAGAGTATGAACTGAATACTGTCACATACGGTTTGGCTCCTTCCTCTTTCCTAGCTACGCGCACCTTGCTTCAATTAGTGCAGGACGAAGGAAGCAATTACCCTCTTGCTAGTCGTGCGATTCGCAATTTCTACGTAGATGACTTCATTGGCGGGGCATCATCTGTTGAGGAAGCTATACAGCTCCGATCGGAGCTAACTGGAATGATGCTAAAGGGCGGCTTTCCATTACGAAAGTGGACCTCAAATCGTTTGGAGGTTTTGCAAGAGCTCGATGCTTCTCAAATCGGAACCAAATCATCACTGCAGTTTGATACCGACGAAACTATAAAAGCCCTAGGTGTCTGCTGGGAACCTGAGCGCGATAATTTATGCTTTGCATCAAGCATCAAGCCACTGCAGTTACCCTCTACTAAACGGAGCATTTGTTCGGAGATAGCTCGATTATTTGACCCGTTGGGTCTTATCGCTCCTGTCGTAGTGCGAGCAAAAATAATGATGCAGCAGCTTTGGGCGCTATCGATTGGCTGGGATGAGACTGTACCAGAGTCATTTGGGCTGAAATGGAAAGATTTTTATGAGAAGTTGGAGATTCTGACTTGCTATAGAATCGAACGATACTGTTTCGCCTTACGATCGAATGTGCAACTACACATATTTACTGATGCTTCAGAGTCGGCATATGGCTCATGCGTTTATGCAAGGTGCGAGGATGCCGAGGGGAATATTAAAATATCTTTGCTTGCATCGAAATCTAGAGTAGCTCCATTGAAGCGTATAAGCCTGCCTCGTTTAGAACTCTGCGGTGCCGTATTAGGGGCTCATCTGTACGAGCACATTGCCAAAGCCATTCAGCTTCCTGTGCAGTCGGTACATTTCTGGTCCGATTCCAGTATTACACTACATTGGATCAAAGCAGCTCCAAATACCTGGAAAACATATGTGGCAAATAGAGTAGCAGACATTCAACAATGTACGAAGGGCCACACATGGAGGCATGTACCTGGACAGCAGAACCCGGCTGATCTCGTTTCGCGGGGCATGACGGCACCCGATTTTATAAAAAGCAGCATTTGGATCTCTGGGCCAGCTTGGCTGGCGCTACCTTCTAATGAATGGCCTACATCTGAACCTCTACTACCGACCGGTATCGAAAAGGAAACGCGTTTGCTAGTTGCTGTTGCCAGCGCATCGCCTGCAGTTAACCCTTGGTTCAAAAGGTGGTCATCATACTCCCAATTACTGCACATTATTGCATACTGCAAGCGATTTATAAAGAATCTAAGGCTTAAGGCGAGAACGAAGCCTGCTGGTGACCCGGTATCCATCGTATTGACACCAGAGCAGAATGAGGAGGCAAAGGCATTTCTGGTCAAGACTGCTCAAGACGATGCCTTCCGAAACGAAATTTCAGCCCTTCGGAACGGCCAACCTATAAAGAAAAACTCGTCGATTAGGAATCTCAACCCGTTTTTGGACAACCAAGGTGTGCTTAGAGTCGGAGGAAGGTTAAACTTAGCTGATTTGCCGTTCCAGTCAAAGCATCCTGCTCTCCTTCCAAAGGGGCATCCGTTTACACGCAACATAGTGGTTCACTATCACTGGAAACTACTTCATGCTGGAGGGCGAAATCTCATCAGCAACATAAGAGAGGAGTTTTGGCCTTTGGATGCTCGACGATTAGTTAGAAGCATAACGCGGGAATGTTTCCGGTGTTTTCGGTCGGATCCCTTTATCGCATGCCAGCGAATTGGACAACTACCCGCATCCAGAGTGACACCTAGCCGACCTTTCAGCAACGTAGGAATCGACTACGCCGGCCCATTTTATTTAAAACCGGTACACAGAAGGGCAGCCGCCTGCAAGGCTTATCTCTGCCTTTTTGTGTGTTTCGCTACAAAGGCGGTACATCTCGAGCTGGTATGTGACTTGTCTACATCAGCCTTTTTAGCAGCGCTACGAAGATTCATTGCTCGCCGTGGTAAGCCGTGTCACATTCACTCGGATAACGGAAAAAACTTCGAAGGAGCTAGTAACGAAATAACAGAATTGGCATCGCTCATCGCTAGAAAGGAAGAAGAACAGCAAGTAAATGAGTTCTGCACGTCCCAAGGCATATCATGGCACTTTAATCCCCCAAGGGCTCCTCATTTCGGCGGACTGTGGGAATCTGCGGTGAAGGTAGCAAAAAGACATATGTATCGTATCCTCGGTGCATCTCGTTTGTCATTTGAAGATCTTTATACGATACTAACACAAATCGAAGCGGTCATGAATTCGCGACCGTTGCTTCCTCTTTCAGAAAATCCTGATGAACTGGCGGCGCTAACTCCGGGCCACTTTCTGATCGGCACCTCCATGCAAGCACTTCCCGAACCCAACTTGTGTGACGTTCCCTTAAACCGGTTGGAGCACTATTGGAAGCTACAAGCCTACGTGCAGCGTTTCTGGGTCCACTGGAAAGGCGAATATTTGCAGGAGCTGCAAAAGGACACGGTGGGACATGAACAGAATCCTCAGTTCACGATAGGCAGGATGGTCATTCTCATCGACGAGCTGTTACCCGCAACCCGATGGCCTTTGGCACGTATTGTTGAGACGCATGCTGGAAGGGACGGAATAACGAGAGTAGTATCTGTGCGCACCAGTAAGGGTATATACAAACGTCCCATAACAAAAATATGCCTGTTACCGATACCATCGTCAATAGACAACGCAGCTTCAGAGGAGGTTGATTTGAGCAAAGAGAAATTGATAGGAGAATAGTTTGATAGCGCTGAATGCACGTGCAGCAGTCTGTATTTTTGGTTGCACCGTTCTGACGGGAGTTTGTTGTGTTGTGCTTGTTCCGGTAGCAATCGATTTGTTGATATGCCATATCAAGGGGGGGGAGGATGTTTATACATAAGAGTTAGGATCGGCGGAGGAGATTGCATGAAAGAGAGTTCAGCAATAATACAAGCAATGCCATAATTAGAGTGCCATAATTTGGCGGCCATCAACGCGTTGGTTGGTGTGCGTGAGAGGGCAACGGATGAAAGGTGATCGCCCGAACAGCGGGAACTTTCTTCCACGAACGGCAACGGCAGCGATCGGACGCGCGCAATCCGTCTAGGTTTAAGTTAGTCGTTAAAATAAATTTATGTGAAGAAAAATACCGCAACGTCCAGCCCTAGATTGATCAATAACTTTTCAAGAGGTGCAGAGTACCTAATTTTTCTTCATGATCCAAGTATAATAGCTCTTTGGCATGTGTTACCAAAACAGGCATACGACCATTTTAAGCTACTTTGCTGTGCGGTTACAATTTTTTTCATCCCCGGCGCATGAAGCATTTTATGAATTAGCAGATGAATTGCTCCAACGATTCGTGCGCAAAGTGAAACATTTGTTACGCACGGGGAGTAATATTATACCACAAATTGTAAACAGGCTGAAAGAGCTCTCACAAATCACCTTTGCTGGTAAGAACGACGGAAAAACATATCTGATGATCTGACGAAAAAAAAAATAAGACCTGACTTCACGTCAGAAAAAAATTCTTACTCAGAAATTGATAGCGAGATGAGTGGTTCCTTTTGAAAAATAATGTAATTATAAAATTTTGCACTTATAAAACGCAGTACAATCTGTTTCAAAAATACATTGAACAACAACGCAATTTTTTTACGATACCATGCAGCTCGTCTATTGTATGCAAAACAGGTGCAAGTTCATGTAGAAGACGATGCAAATTGGTTACAATCAGTGTTAAGGACGGTAAAAAGCTCATAGTAATTTCGCTACTGCATACATTGGTGAATTATAATTAGGATATTCAGTAAGAAATATAACCATTTTAAAAAATGAATGTATGTTGTTGAAAATAAAATCAAAACGATCGCCTTCTACACAATTTTTCAAAGTATTGCATTTTCCTAAACGACCCGAACGGTATAGAATCAATATTGGTCGGACGTGTCCCAAACCACGTTGAGTCTCCGGCATACATCTCGCACTGCTCGTCTTTGTATCGGCTCCTTCACATTCATTCCATCACGCACAACTTTACAAGAAGGAGTCAATATAGTTCAGAAATAGTCACGTTGGACAGGTTACACAAATTCACACTTTACATCCAAAATACTTCACATCTGCAATAGCAAATATCATTGCAATATCAATGCAGTTGCATATCAGAATGTTTGATACTGGCCAACATCGCGCCTCCCGACAAACACAACTTCAAATCATCAACAGCTGGCTTCTACCAAAACTTTTCTCCATTGAAAGCATTGAAATAGTTTACCGGCATCGGGAAAATTTCTAAAAACAAATCCCACCACTCGAAATGGAAATATGAGAATGCCGATTGGACATCATTCAAAATTAATATATTAAAACATTTACATTCAGACCCCCAGCCTACAGAAGAAAACCACATCAAAAATATCAACGATTCAGCAGCGAAATCGATCCCTAAATCCAAAGGCAAACCAGGCAAGCGAAGCGTTCACTGGTGGAACGACACTGTCGCAAATACCATCAAAAAGAGACGAAAAGCACATCGAAAGCTACAGAATGCTCGAAAAAATCAAGACCACAATCATATCCCTATCCTCTCCAAGGAATTTCAAATTGCCCATCGCATTGCAAGAGAAGAAATTAAAAAGGCAAAACAAGAAACATGGAATAGATTCAAAGACGGCATTAATCCCGAAATGTAAGGAAAACCCATGTGGAGAAATGTAAAATGCCTTACATAACGAAAGCAAGACATCGCTCAAATCATTATCAGAACCGATGATGACACAATAGTCCCAGCTGAATCAACAGCAGAGGTACTTGCCACTCACCATATCCGCCACAAATAGCTATTCGCCATATTTTAAGACATACAGTGCAAAAACCGAGTCCATTCCATTACATTTTCATTTTTCCAAGAACATAGGCAACACAGCCGGACCAGTCGACATTGGCTATCCACTATTAAAAAACCTTCCTTCTGAAGGAAAATATTTGCTCTTACCTACACAACCACATCTGGAAGAGTGTCAAAATTCCTCCTCACTGGAAAAATTGCCTTACAATCCCCATATTAAAGCCTGACAAACCGAAACACAGTCCCAATAGCTACCGACCAATCAGCTTGCTGAACTGCATCGGAAAAGTGTTCTAGAGAATGGTAAACCGACGCCTTACCTAACAACTGGAAGACTCCTGCATTAGCCAGATGAAATTTCGGAGGTAACATGATCGCATTCCTCGATGATTTCCTCTCAGACCATTCCTTCGAGATTCTGATTGGAACGCACAAATCCAGCACAAAAACACTCGAAAACTGAGTTCCTCAGGGAGCTATCTTTTCTCCAACATTATTTTTGATCAATTTTGAAAGTCTTTCCCGCTCACTGCCACCATCTATCATTCCATTGGTATACGCTGATAATATCGTTCTGATCTCGAGCAATACAGATAAAGGAGTCACGCTATACAATCTGCAACAGGGACTCAACATCTTATGGCAAAGGTCTAAAAACATTGGATATGACATCGTTGCTGACAAAAGCAATATATTACATATCTGCAACAAATCTCATCCAACAGTACCGCTTTCCTTGATCCGTCGATGGAACAGCGGCAGGGTTCAGGATTTACTCACCGATCGACAAAACAGCGTCCAAACTGCTGGATCACACTTCTATCTTCACAGCAGAAACAATGGCACTAATTCAAGCAGTAGAAGATTCCCTGCGCTATGATCTTGAAACTGTCATCCTCACCGACGCGAGTATCCTCACCGGCGCGAGTATCCTCTCAGCACCTTGTAAAGACCCGAACATATAAAAACTCTACCAGCTCACTAGCCCGCACATCAACCAAGACCTGCAACTTACCATCTGCTGGATACCTGGCCACACCGGAATCAAAGGTAACAATATCGTCGACCGCCTCGCCAACAAAGACAGAAGAAAAACATCTACCTTCAATACCTCACTGCTTAAGAGAGATACAATCATTTTTATTAACAGAATAATAAAAGAAGCATGGGAAAAGGAATGGTTTAAAACCAAGAACAACTTCCTTTGTCTAGTGAAAACAACAACTTCACCATGGCCATCAGTAGTAAAACATCGGTACCAGAAGATCCTTACTCGAGTAAGAATAGGCCACACAAGACTTACCCACAGTCATCTCATGGAACGATTCAGCCATCCTCTCTGCCAATCCTGCTGTTTTGTGGGTTTACAGGGGTTACAAGTACTTTTTATTATCACCACTTAAGATAACAGGATGGGTGTGTGTGTCGACCCGATCGCTTCGGTGTCGAGCAAAAGAGAGAGCCTCCTTACCACATTGCCACTACTTATAAAGCCTAACTGAGTGCCTCTCGCGGGCACTCCCTAGCTTCGGGTTTGCTATAAACTAAAGCATGCGTTACACTGCGCTAACCTTAGCATGCAGATCCCATAACACGCCCATTTTTTTTTTTTTTTTTTTAGTTATGCCATTTCTTGAGCCTATTCTTGTGTATTACTTCGCTTTTATCATGATCTTCGAGCCTAACGTTTTCTCCTTCATCTTTGATTACGGTGTACGGACCAGTGTATGGAGGTTCTAATTTTTTTTTGTTTTCTTCCCTGATTACTTGATTGCCTGGTTGGAACATTTTCGTTTTTGTTTTTTCATCGTAGTGGAATTTGCTTTTTTGCTTATTTTTTATCAACCTTTCCCTGACTTCTGCATGGGCTATTCTCAATTTTATTTGTAATACATTCGCATAGTCGTCTAGATTGTATCGCACTTTCTTTGCGCTCTCATTTATTATGTTGGTTGGTACATTAGCCTGTCTTCCATGCATTAGGTAAAATGGTGTACATCCTGTAGCGGTATGCACGGTATTATTATAAGCAAACTCGTAAAAGTTTACCCATTGGAACCAATCTAGTGCTTTCTCTTCGCTATATATCCGTAAGAAATTTCCTAGCTGTTTATCTGAATTTTCCAGCGCTCCAACTGTTTCGTGATGGTAAGCGGTTGATTGTAATTTCTGAATTTGCAATACCTTACATATTTCGCTAAATAATCCTGATAAAAATTCAGTTCCCCTGTCAGTACAAATGATTCTTGGCACTCCATACTTTAGGATGCCTTTTTCTACGAAAGTTCGTGCTACTGTATCTGTTCGTTTATTTGTGATTGGCGTGGCTGTTATGAATTTAGTTAGATCGCATTGCGTAGTTAAGATATATTCAAATCCGTTAGAATTTACTAGGGGACCAACAAGGTCTATAAAAATCTTCTCCATTGCTTCATTGGCCATATCTGTTATTTTGAGAGGAATTTTAAATGGTTTATTTGATTTATAAAGCTGACAGTGCATACATTTTGCTATCATATCTCTAACGTCTTTATCGATTCCGGGCCAAGTGTATTTTTGCTTAATTGTATTAATCGTTCTTTGAATTCCTGCGTGCCCTGCGGTTGGTAGTGTATGATAATCATTCATAACAATCGATCTCTTTGCTTTTTCTCGTTCTCCAAGTACTTTTACGTCTTCGTTTAGTATGATTATTTTTGGCATCCCCTTCTCATTGAGGGTTTTTAAGTTTTCCATGAATTTGGTTGTATGTTCATCACGTTTTCTTATTACCAAATATATCTTACTTTTCAACGATTTATGTTTATGTTTATGTTTATGTTTATGTTTATTTGTCTATCGATGGACAATAATGCCCTCTCGAACCATTTTAGCAATGTTTTGCAATGAGTTCTTTACAATGGATTACAATAACATAGAACATAAAAATGTGCACTATGGAACCAAATTTTGATGTAAGATTTTATCCTTACTATCATTCCTCGTAAGCGAACGATAGTGGTGGATTGTGGTAATATTATTTTGTGTTTAGAAATAATAAGATCTTTAGTATTAGGATTTAACTGAAGCTCAACATGGGTTACTTTAGATATTGCTGACTCATTAATGTCTTCGCAAGTATCGTTGCTTTCAGTTTTGGATCTCGTAGATATTAGCACTTCATCTCGCACACTCATGGCTTTCAATTCAGAAATTGGCAATCGGGATAAGGCGTCCGCTATTACATTTTCTGCTCATTTTTTGTAACAGACGGTGAAGTTGTATTCTTCTAACGCTAAACGAAATTTAGTTAGGCGGCTTGAAGGATCGTTCATGGTAAATAGATACGTTAAAGGTTTATGATCTGTGAAGATGTTAAAATGTCTTCCAAATAAGTAGGGACGGTAATGTTTAATTGACCATACTATTGCTAATAGTTCTTTTTCAATTGTTGCATAATTTAATTCGGCTTTGTTTAATGCTCTACTAGCAAATGATATTGGTTTTCCATTTTGATTACTAAGGACTGCTCCTATGGCACTGTTGGAGGCATCAGTGTGCAAATTGAAAGTATTTGTTGAACTAAAATCTGGAAATTCAAAATCGGTGGTTTAACAAATGATTCTTTCAATTTTTCAAACGCAAATTGACAATCAGGAGTCCATTCAAAGGGAACACCTTTTCTTGTCAAACGATTTAGTGGCATGCATATTGCAGCAAAGTTTTTAATATGTTTTCTGTAATAGTTTGCAAAAGCTACAAATCTCTTAGTTTCATCAGCAGATGTTGGGGCTTTCCAATTTTGGATGCATTCCAATTTGCTCGGATCTGGTTTTATACCTTCCGCGGAAATATAGTGACCTAGGTAGATTAACTCTTCTTTAAGGAAGTGGCATTTTTCCGGATTCAGCTTTAGGTTTACCTTTCTTAATCTTTCAAATATATTTATTAAATGTTTGTTATGTTCCTCTATTGTTTTTCCAAATACTATAATGTCATCTAGATATATCAGACATTGTTCTGTATTTAATCCTGACATAGCTACCGTCATCATCCTTGAAAACGTAGATGGGCTTATTTGTAATCCCATCGGTAGCTTAGTCATTTGGTATTGACCGGTAGGGGTTGTAAAAGCTGTAATAGGCCTGTCTTTTTTTCGTAATGGACATTGATAGTAACCCTGGGATAAGTCTAAATGCGAAAAATATTTGCATCCAGGCAACGTATCAATGACTTCATCGATGTTAGGTAGAGGAAATTTGTCGTTTTGCAATACCGTATTTACCTTTCGGTAGTCTATTACGAGTCTCCATTTCTTTGTATCATCAGCACTCTTTTTAGGGACCAATAAGATTGACTATTCCACTCCGATTGTGTTTCTTCTATAGTTTTATTTTTCAACATTTTGTTAATTTGATTTTCTACTTCTGCCTTTTGGGAGTATGGTAGTCTGTAAGGTTTGGAATATATTGGCATAGTATTGTTGTTAACTTTCAAGGAAGCTTCGTAAATTGAAGTAGTGCTTAATTGATCGTTTTGTAGACAGAATACATCATTATATTTGATGCAAATTTTCCCAATAATAGATCTGTCAGGTTCCGATAAATGAGTTAGTTTGAGTTCTTTTAATAGTTGATTTGCGTGATTACTATCGTGACGAGGAGTATTGAGTTCTAATATTTTATAATCTGTAGCAGGTTTTATGATTGGAAGTATCTTTGCTAAAGTTACGGTTTTGTTTTGGAAATTTGCTATCCGAATTGGAAGTTTACCATTTTTAGGATGGGCTATAGAATTTGCTACATACACATTTGGTTGAAGCACTTGATTTAATACAACACAAGTATTGGTTTCTGCTGTTTCAAAAAATGTAACAATCTCTGTTCTAGGCGGAATTATTAGGTTTACTGCATTATTATTGGTAGTACAAATTAAATCCATATTTCCAAAGTTTAGGATAGCCTTATGTTTTTTAAGAAAATCAGCTCCTATTAATCCTACGATATGAGAAGGCAATGTATCCACAACATGAAACGCTATATGAAAACTATTTGAATCCGTAGAAATGATGGTGTTAATACATCCTAGTGATTTGGCTGGACCGTTAATTCCATACAGTTTTAACACAATTGTTTTATCGATAATTGCATTTTTAGGCAAGTAATTAAGATTTAATACACAACAGGTGGCTCCTGTATCAAGGACAAGATCATGATATTCACCAAATAAATAAAATTTTGCTTTAACACTGCTATTGAAATGTAACTTAGCGAAATAAATTAATTATTTCCTCATTGAACATCCAGTCCAGTCAAATTCTGGGATGTTACCGTTAACAGATTCTAATGGATTACTAGATGCCAATTGCACTCGAGTTGTTGTATTATTTCGTTTATTGGAATTATTGTTAGATGGTAACTGACTAAAGTGATTGTTGGAATAAGGTCTACCTCTATACGTTCCTCTGTTGTTATTATTGGTAAATCTTGATTGATTTTCACTTGAGGAATTGTTACCAAAACGTTGTGAATTGGATCCACGGTAAGGTTGATTATAAAATGATCTAGGATAATACGAGTGATGAGGGCGTCTGGTATATCGACGCATGTTCTGCGGATATGAACACCAAAGTGTCATTTCTCTATCCTCTCCAGCTGATTTAACTGGTTCGCACTCCAAAGCATCAGATATGGCTTTATTTAGAGTAGAGGGGTTGCGAGCTTGAAGGAAGAATTTTGTATTGGCTTTGTTTAAACCTTGTATGAATGCACGAATCACTATAGGGTTTACTATATTATGCGCGGCAAATTCGGTTTCAAACGTTCCAGTAGACACGTGAGCAGCAGCAAGTTTAGCAGCCATTTTCTCCAATTCTAGTCCAAATTCAGAAATCGATTTAGCACCTTGTCTTAGAGACAGGATTTCTTTTTCCACGGCTAATGGTGTTAGTTGCACACTAAAACGTGTTCGTAGAAGAACGAAAGCTTATTTTAGCGTCTCTGCTGTATCGATAACTCCATGGGCAATACCAACTAAAGTAGTTCTCACAAACTTGAGGATTTCCTTTTCATCTACTTCTTGTGCGTAATCTTGCAACAATTCGATACTTTCAATGTATGCATTTAGTAATGTGGGTGTACCATCAAATGAAGTTGATTGAACCAACTTCAGAGCCAATTGAATATCAAGTTTGGGAGCCATATTGTGCCTTACAATATTACCAACTGCAGTAATGATGCGCCGAGGTGTACGAGTAGCGCGAGTTGTTCTTTTCATGAAGGTTTAGGACGAGATCCTTTTGTTAAATGGTTAAGGTTTATTCAAATTGTTTTAAATTCAGGAATATGCCAATATTGTTAAAAAGGAAAATGATCAAAAGCAAGAAACCGGATTGAAACCAATGACGAACGATCACCTCACAAGCTTGTAGGACTTTATAGCATTCGTCGAACTTTCAACACAATCAAACACTTCGATAGCATAATTTACGTAGAATGGATTTAGTAATAAATGCACTTTCAGGTTGAGCTATAGGACGGATTTGAATGTATTGAATAACTATTTAAAATCAACAAAGCGATAACTAATTATGAGAAAATATAGGGATCATAGTTTTAGCTTTTTTTTTTCACTTAGCACTGGTTTAACACTTTTTACTCGATTTGTTAGCGGTTTGAGTTTGCGCAGTTTAAAATAAATATTATAAATATAAACGCATTTTGACGCAATTGAACAAAAAAAATAATTTAAATTATCTAGCTAGCTCTCTTTAAAAAAAAATATGTGGCAATTTTGTGGTTACGTGCCTTGCTCTCGAAGGGTTAAGTGTGTGCAGCTTAGTATGATGTCTTCAGACCGCATGGTTTTGAGCAGCGCGATGGCGGGATATAGAAGTCTTCAGATCGCATAGTTTTGCTCAGCGCGATGGCGGGATATAGGTGTCTTCAGACCGCGTGGTTTTGCTCAGCGCGATGGCGGGATATAGATGTCTTCAGATAGACACGACGATGGCGGCTTGGATTGTCTTCACGTGGCGGCTTACGGTGTCTTTTTGCGGCGTTTTTTTTTGTAACTGCAGCTTTCCTCTCGGTCAGTTTTTTCGGCCTGTCGTCTCACGATGCGTGCGATAGAACGGTCACACGTCGTCTCACGATGCGTGCGATAGAACGGTCACACGTCGTCTCACGATGCGTGTGGTAGAACGGTGCACGAGTCGGCTCACGATGCGTGCGATGGAACGGTGTACGCGTCGGCTCACGATGTGTGCGATGGACGGTACGCTCGTGTAGCGCGTTCTGCAGTTAGGTGGCGTGTGCGCGTGGTTGTATGCGTGCGCATGGACTTCGATCGGGATGAGCGTCGCTCTGAGGGTTATTCGTCTCTCTTCGTCCTCGTTTTTGTTGGCTGTTGCGTCGATCCTCTTTTGTTAACACTGTCCAATACTTTGCGGCACTTACACTTTCACTTCACCACGTTGCACTGATTATTGTGTTATACGTAAACGGCTACCGGCACACAGTACTTTATTAACCATCCAAGCGAACAGCTCCTGGCAGGATCGCCATGTTTTGTGGGTTTACAGGGGTTACAAGTACTTTTTATTATCACCACTTAAGATAACAGGATGGGTGTGTGTGTCGAACCGATCGCTTCGGTGTCGAGCAAAAGAGAGAGCCTCGTTACCACATTGCCACTACTTATAAAGCCTAACTGAGTGCCTCTCGCAGGCACTCCCTAGCTTCGGGTTTGCTATAAACTAAAGCATGCGTTACACTGCGCTAACCTTAGCATGCAGATCCCATAACACTGCGGTACCGACATTACGATTTTCCACCACTTGACAGAATGCCACGGTTACACTCAACTTAGAAATACTTGCCATCTGGAGTTCAATATAAATTCAATATTATCAGCCAATCCACAGAAACAGGAAAATATTCTAAAATTTCTAAAGCTTTCAAATCTTTACCATCAAATGTAATAGTGTAATTATTTATCACAAAGTGGCGAAAGAACTCCGCAGGAGCCAAAGCCTCTCTAAACTGTTCAAATAAAGAAACACTCTACCGTACGTTAGGCGTACTAAGGGTGACGCGTTACCATTACGCTTGCCGTAACATACCGAATACACCCCAAGTCACATTCTGCTGGATTCCTGGTCACACAGGCATTCAGGGAAACGAAATAGCAGACCGACTAGCCAACGCTGGACGTAATAACCTGGCCTGTTACCATAATACTCTTCCACGCCGTGACTTCATTGGCCTTTGCAAAAACATCATCGCCAATAGCTGGAATGCTTATTCGGTTAGCCGCGGTCGCTCTTTCCTGAGAACCATCAAGACCACAACACTACCATGGAAAGATCATCCATCATACCAATACCAGAGAATCCTATCATGACCACGGATAGGACACACCCGGCTCACCCACACCTTTTTATTGCAAAAATCCAGTCCACAACTATGCACTTTCTGTGGCGTCGAAATCACCGTCCGTTACATCTTAACCGAATGCCATGGGTATATAGAGGAACACATCACCTGCGAATTGGACCACAGCATCGACACCATCCTCTCACCAGACAGCGATTGCCAGCAAAAAAATTGTTCAAATTCCTTCGTATAACTAGCCTTTATAAAGAACTCTAACCAAAACCACATTTGTAACAGACACTTTTTTTTAAATAAAATCAACATATAATAGCTTTAATTAAACCGAGACTACCCTGTATAAGGTAATTTGCAAGCCACACATAATGGCTTGCAAAGAAGAATGTTCGATTTTAAGTATAGAAAACAGGGCGTGGGCATTGTCTCCCCATAAAAAATCTACTTTTCTTGTACTATCTCAAGTACTGCTTAAATTACTATCTAACCGTGTTTATATACTTATCTAGCATCTCTCTCTTTCTTGTTGGCCTGCTCACGATAGAGTACGTCGATGTGACATGGCCAGGTCAACAATTATTCTCCAGGATGCTCGGTCCCTGGCTGCATTCTCCCATCCATGCAGACACCCGATCTCCGTCAGGTCTCGTTACACCTGGTCTAGCCATCGAGTTCGCTGTGCTCCCCTGCGTCTTATGCCGAACTGGGGATCGCTGTCGAACACCTTCTTGGCGGGGCATGAGTCCGGCATCCTCATGACATACCCCAGCCATCGTATCCTGCCAGCCTTTGCCACCGTCAGGATGCTCAGTTTGCACTACAGCGCAGCTTGCTCGTAGTTCATCCTTCTCCTCCACGCTCCATGCTCGAACACACCGCCAAAGAGTGTCAGGAGTGTCCGAAATCGCTCACGGTCTCGCGCCTTCGTCTGCCAGTCTGTTATCCCGGCCTTAATGGCGGACGCCTCCACGCCATCTTGCCACCTCAATTTGGGCCTACCACGCCTCCTCTGTCCTTGTGGGCGGCCTAAAAACACTTTACGAGCTGGGTCGTACGTTTCCATGCGTACAACATGTCCAACCCACCGGAGCCTGGCGAGCTTAATACGCTGTACGACAGTGAGGTCGCCGTACATCTCGTATAGCTCGTCATTATATCGGCTCCTCCATTGTCCTTCCACACATACGGGGCCAAGTATCCTTCTAAGCATCTTCCTCTCGAACGCGGCTAAGAGGGTTTCGTCAGATTTGGACAGTGTCCATGTCTCAGAGGCGTATGTGAGTACTGGTACTATACAGGTACTATATAGTCCCAGCTTCGTCCGTCGCGACAGGTTCTTTGAGGTGAACTGCTTTTTCAGGCTGTAGAATGACCAGTTGGCAGCCAGCATCCTTGCACGCAACTCAGCTTCCATACTGTTGTCGTTGCTGACCTTTGATCCCAGATAGGTGAATTGTGGGACGACTTCAAAAGTGCGTTCACCTATCTGCACGTCACGCCTACGTAGATTCGGATTATTTATTGGTAGGCCCGCTGATGTTGCCACCATCAGTTTGGTCTTTGCCTCGTTTATCTGCAATCCGAGGCTCTCTGCCGCCTGCTCGATCCCTTGGTAGGCTTCTGCTACATAGGAGAGCCGCAGACCAATGATGTCTATATCATCAGCGTATGCCAGGATCTGGGTTGACTTATAGAAGATGGTTCCCGTAGTCTCCACCCTCGAGTCGCGGATGGCCCTCTCTAGCGCCAGGTTGAATAAGAGACAAGCAAGCCCGTCTCCCTGGCGCAGACCTTTGGTGGTAGCAAAAGGTCCTGAGAGTTTTCCATCCACCTTCACCTGGCATGTGACGTTAGTCATAGTCATTCTAACTAGGCTTATCAGTTTGACCGAGATTCCAAATGAGATCATAGGGTCGTACAGTTTTACCCTGGCTATGCTATCATATGCGGCTTTAAAGTCTATAAAGAGATGGCTGAATACAGAAACGACACATACCATCTTCTCCATGATCTGCCGCATGGTGAAGATTTGATCAGTGATAGATTTTCCGTTTCGGAATCCTCTATGATAGTTTCCGACTATCTCTTCGACGTGCGGGACAAGGCGATCCTGAAGGATCAGGGAGAATATTTTATAGGCGGTATTCAACACCGTAATACCCCTGTAGTTGTTGCAGTCCAACCTGTCTCCCTTCTTGTATACGGGATAGATGATGCCGAGATTCCAATCACAAGGCATCGATTCGCTATCCCACACCTCAGTAACTATTTGATGAATATCGTTTTCTAGACGTGCACCTCCATTCTTGACCAGTTCGGCTGCAATTCCGTCGGTTCCGGGTGCCTTGTTATTTTTCAGCCGACGGATAGCCTTTCGTGTTTCTTCTATGCTAGGTGGCAGTAGCATGACACTATCTGCTAGTGGCGCTTCTAGCTGTTCGCTAAACTGGTCATTGAGTAATTCATCAAAGTACTGAGCCCACCGCCAAAGGACCTCTGGCTGGTTACTAACCAGATCTCCATCCTTGTTGCGACAGCAGGTTACCTTAGGTACAACGTTGTTTCGGTGACCTGCCATCGCTTGGTAAAACTTTCGTGTCGGTCCGTACGCCTCTCTGGTTTGCTCGAGTTCCCGCATGTTTTGCTCTTCTAAAGCATGCTTCTAGGAGCGGTGAACTCGTTTCTCTTCGCGTCTGAGCCGTGAGTATTCCTCTGCGCATGCCCGCGTTCTATGCCGTTGCTGCATTGCTCGGTATGCAGTATTCTTACGTTCGGTCACTTGTCTGCATTCATCGTCGAACCAGCCAGATTTGGTGTTGCCACGACGTGGTAAGAGTATATTTCTTGCACAGTTTATTATTTTTGTTTTTAGAGCGTTCCACCTCTCGCTCGTAGTTTCATATCTGTTTTCTGGCAGTAGAGACTTTTCTAAAGCGGCTTTGAATTCCATTTGGACAGTAATGTCCCTTAGAGAGTTCGTGTTGAGCCGAGGCTGCGTGTTTTCTCCGCCCCCATTGTCGCGGGGGCGGGCGATTCTACAACGTATCACTAAGCCAACCAAGTAGTGATCGGAATCGATATTGGCTCCTCGATATGTTCTGACATTTAACAGACTCGACTGTCGTCGGCGGCTTATTAACACGAGGTCGATCTGGTTGAAGGATTCGCCATCCGGGTGCGCCCACGTCATTTTGTGGATGTCCCTCCGCGCAAATTTGGTACTTCCTACAACCAGATTGTTCGCTGCGGCGAACTGGACCAATCTACTACCATTATCTGTGCTCATGCAGACTGTGACAGCCAGTGTATTGGCGGTACATTGGTTCCCTAACGACTTTTGCGTTGAAGTCCCCCAGGATGATTATGAGGTCATGCCTGGGGCACGCATCTATAGTTCTACCGAGGCGACCGTAAAAAAGGTCCTTCTCCTCTTCCTCTTTATCTTCGGTAGGGGCGTGAACGTTTATGAGGCTTATATTAAAAAATTTGCCTCGCATGCGCAGGGTGCATAGCCTATCGTTTATAGCCTTGAAATCTATGATTACGGATTTCAGCCGGGGACCTACGGCGAAACCCGTTCCGAGCACGTGGTGGCGGTCGTGGCAGCTGTAGTAAATGTCGTAGCATTGCTTACCACGCCTGTTGTGCACACCGTTCCCTAGCCACCGAATCTCTTGTAGAGCTACGAGGTCCATGCTCAGTGTGGCTAGGGCGTCATCAAGTTGTTTCAAAGATCCGGCTTTGCTAGCAGTGCGTACGTTCCATGAGCCCATTTTGATCGTTGTCCGGGGGCATTGCGTTGGGTCGGTATCGTTAGGTCCGTTTCGTAACTTCCTGTTGCTTTCCGTTGTCGATTGTTCCGTGAGACTGGGTGACTGGCCCTGCGCTCACGTGGCCGTTTTATTTAACGTCGGGATGCCCCCCCCCCCGACGTTCAGGCACCTGGTTTCCCGGGATACCCACCCCCCTCCTGGTTCGCCATATGCCACCATCCGCCCAAGGGGTTGGATCTAGCCCGTGTACCCAAGCTAGGATATATGGAGGCACATGATACCACTCTGCACGACGAGGACGTGTCGGAATAGGAGTTGGATGGGAGAGCCTATATTATCCCTCGGAGGGCTTCGGATCCCATCCCATTACAGAGCATTACTTTGGATAGTTTAGCGTATATGATGAGAGCAACAATTACCTTAATATTTTAAAACTGGAAAACAATTTCTTTCCGTCACCCACTTTGAAGATTGTTGATGATGCCAACATGTAGGCGTTGATGAATGGCGCATGCACCTGTAACTTTGAAGACGATAAGCATTAGTTGAATTAGTACATTGACGCACATATGAGATCAAGAAACTTACCTCAACAAGTTAGCTAGGATAAATCATTCAACAATGGAAGAAGAAGCAACACTGCGCAAAACGTAAACAAGGAAAGTAGGGGACACAAGAAATCGCATATCACTCCTGCACATCCTTCCACAACGAAAGTTATGGACAGACTGAGGATGCCTAACAACCGGATGAGTGCGATAGCAGAAAAAAATCATGGTAGATCGAGAAAGATGGGTAGACACGGTGTAGCGTAATCCGCTGGTAGATGCATGTGTGTGTGACCAACGAAAGACTTCAGATCCCGCTCCTCGCGTTTTTCATCCATCATTTTTCGTCACACGCACACACCCCTACACGCGCGGCGGTTTGCTGTCCAAAATCTTGAGAGAGAAGACAGGGCATCTTGCTTTGGCACACAGAAAAATCTCTGAACAACTTCGGCTCTGCTACTTGGGCTGACAGTTGTCGCACGGTCACGACAACCCAGAGTACCAATGTCGTGCGGCGCTGCTAGCGCTCGCAACAATTATTTTGTGCTATTTTTTATTTGCTTTATTTGTTTAGTTACGATTCAACAATATTCTGAAAGGCATCAGTATTCCAGTCAGACGTTAAATGTTTACTTATAGTTGAACAATCTTCAAAAGCAACTTGACATAATTTATTTGGGCTTGAAAACGGTGTAATACAGAGATCGATGCATAACTCGATTACGGTCCTCCATTTTCATATGTGGTTTTTGATAATTAGCTGAAAAAATGTTTACAAACATTTCCAAGCCTTATTATGAAACGCAAACATCTTTCCAAACGTCAGACAAAGTTGCCTTTGGTATTATGATATTCCGTTTGTCTTTCCGCTTGGCTCAGAAAGACGTTTAAAAATCGATGTAGGCTTGTCGTGAAACGGAATGTCCAAAATTTGCATTACCTGAGCCAAACGGAAGCAAAAATAACTCAAGCGACTTTCCGTCATTTGATTGCTACGGAAATTACTAAAACCAGTAGAAAATCGCATAAAATGTAAGTATAGAACGAAACGAATAAATAGGAGTGTGTTCATAACAGACAGAACACCTTTTTAAGCAATATTTAATACTCGATTTTCAGGGAAAATGCTGAACGACGTACTACTAGAGTACAATATGAAAAAATGGTTGATATGATGGAAACTGCTCCAGACATCGCCAGAGCATTGTTTTAAGGCGATCAAACCCGATTCTGGACTGACTTGGCGGAAAATCTAAATGCACTAGGGCCGCCAATCAGACCCTCTACCACATGGAAACGTGTTTGGTTTGATTACAGGTGCGCTGTAAAGAAAAAAATGCGACTTAACAACAATTCCATTCATGCTGTTGGTGGGCCGTGCCACCTTAAGCCTCTGAATGAGTTGGAAGAAAGAGTTTTAAACCTCACCAACTTAAATTTAACAATAGTGGGCAATACGGGCAAATCACATGGCTACCATCCACTGCCAGCAGAGATAAATAATAACCAGAGCACCGCCAATCATAACAATAACACAACAAGCAACAAGGAGCAAACAAATAACGATGGGGAGAATCAAGAGCCGATTCCCTCACGGATCGGCGAAAGTGCTGCTCTTCCAAAAACATTCAGAAGAGGTCGGAAGCGAAAGAATACAGAAGAAGTCCTCAAAACAAACAAAGAAATGCTTCAGATGATGGAAAGAAGCTGTAGCATATCTGCTATACAGAACTTATTATAATACACACTATCAGCTATAGACACATTGTAGCACACTTCGGAAAGCCAAATCACATTATTGCAACACATTCATTATATTACATCAGCAAATCAATCCACACCATAGCAACATACCTAGACCATACCATCCATATAAAAAACCATTGAGACATTTATCGAAAACAACCGAAACGCGCAACATAAGCAATTCAAGCGTTACTGCAGCAAAGTGGACAAACAGAGAACGCATAGCAACTTATTGCTAAAAGCGCAGTGTAGGCAATGATCGACGAACGCACTCGTTATTTGGCTAGAACAGTTGAAGCTTTCCAGAACCTTTGTAAAAACACTAAAAACGCAGCATAAGCATTGCACCTCATATCAATAACCTTTAATTAGGACAAAAACACATTCCAAAACCAAATGTACGAAACTTATTGAGTATAAATAAAACCAATTCCGACCGTGGCAAGTCAGATTCGTTCGGACTGCCAAGATAGGACGTTACGCTTCCTAAAAACTTCGTGTACCAACTTATTTCAAGAGTTTAGTTATGTCCCCCTACCCAAGGTAAGGCTTCTAAACTCCAACATTTCCAGTAAGGGAAATTCCTTCCGGGTTTCCATGATCGCCTGGACGATCAAATCAGTCCGCTTCGAATAGTTCGTTCCACATCAGCTCATGTCAGTAAAGACTGACTCCCCGCAAAAACGGTGCACGACGGCCCCGCGTACGTTCGATCACATTACAAAGCATTCAAGTTCAAGAAATGGCTACAAAAGCTCAAGAAGAGTCTAACGAGCAATTGAAAAATGTGTCTATCGTACTAACAGAAATAGCTAAGTCGCTAGCTAATAAAAATTAAATTGATGTAAAGAAATGAATTCATATAGTAGATTTAAGTAGTTGTAGACCATTTAATAAGAACTGAAATAAAAAGCGCTGTGAATTTTTACTAAATTAATTTTCAAATTTATTTTCCATGGATCTAACCGTTTCCCGTTCATAACCGTTTCGCATTTTCACACACATACATAAGTTCTAATGTTTTAAATAGGAAATAAATTAGAAAAATAACAAGACGGTTAAGCAGGTACCATTGATTCATATCAATTCACTTAAATTAACTGCAATAACATAGATAATTAATACCAATTTGGCATGGCTCACAAATTGGCAAATAGTGCACTCGATGTGTGTATTCTCTTACCGCAGCAAAAGATGGTAGGCTATTTTCATATACTGCTATAAGTTTACGGTCTAGGCAAAAATGGTCATTGAACTAGACACATCGCACAAGCTTTCATTCATCTCACAATGAATGCTCAGGTACCATGTGTGTGTGAATGGTGTCAGAAAGTGTATGTAATTTGTAATGTTAGAATGTTTGTAATTCATTTTAGTGGTTATCTTACACATTAATGCATTTAAGCTGTTGAAGCCCTTTCTGTTGTAGTGTTGATCCCTATCATGGGTTGATGAAATTATTTTTATGTGCGTACCATCCACACACATCACTACTCCGGGAATACCACTTCTGGATAAGAAGTATCTCCGCGCCTCCTGCTGCTCCTCATTACTCATTTCTACGCTTATCCATTTAGGGCACAAAGTGTCTTCTAATATTTTTAAAGTTTTTGTAAAAAACGACTGAAAATGTCGGTTGGGCAGTTGCCACGTTGAAGCTCTGTCCTGCACTATTTTGGTAGCTTCCTACGGCTAAGAACCGCAACGTTGCCGCAAACATTTTCCTATGATTTAAGCCTTTTCCTTTTATTGGAGGAAACTTGGGAGCAATCTCAGCAAGAATGTCCTTAAACATCTCCTTACAAAATCTATCGTAAAACTAGAATGAAAAGAAAATAGTAAGGGTTATCTTATACCATTCCAATAAATTTCTAGTACTTACGCATGGTTCGGAAGTTCCAAGGGATCGGCCATGCTGCGTAGGAATCGTCGCTGCGGGACAAGATTTTCCACTCTTTCGCTATCACTGCTATCACTATCACTAACTTAATATGTCGAAATCATGAGTATGCGTCTAAATAATTTATTTTGATCAATCCAAATTTGGAACCAAAACTACGCGAACACCAGTGTTTAGTTTTCAACGGTATGTTTTTTTTTTTCATCAGCATGCTTTGATACGTCAAAATAAAATCGATGAAACTTTCGTCGGCTCCAACGAGTAACCGTAATGCGAATTTACTTTCCGTTTGAATTTTGACTTTCCACTTGTAAATATTCCGTTTGTGTTTCATAATAAGGCTTAATATCGACCACAATCAGGAAACTAGCCTCTTAGCTTTGGTTCTCTTGAGCTGCTTAGATTTCGTCCTAATTTTTAGCACTGATCTTGTTATAATCGATATTTGCCCCCTTTTCTACCGTTTCTTGATATTCTTTAACTATTTTAAGTACAATAATTGGACAAACGTTGTAAAATTTACCAAAAAAGCATCCAGAACACCACAAACCTACTTGATATATACACTCACTTTGGATCAAATGTTCTGGATGAATTGCAGCGATTCCATCCTTAGTTCATAAAAATCCTCATACTATTCCTGAACATGAACATCAACGCATCAACGAACTTTATGAGAGTAATTATAGCAAAAGTGCTTCAAATTTTGACGATCATGAAGCAAGTGTATTAAGAAGTGATCAAGATAAAATTCAAAATCTTAAAGATGTGATAGCCAAATTGACAAAAAATATTGGATTCTTTAGAAAACTAGCAAAGTTAAATTCATTCTTATAAAACAGAAAATAATAGTACTACAACAGAACAAAAAACTGAAATTTCTAAATACCGTTTTGAAAAAGAGGTTGAGATTACTTGAACAAAGTACAATCAAACGTTATGAAATAGTGCCGTTCATGAAATAAATCAAGTAAGGTGGGCAAAAAAATAGTTAGAAGCTGCTTAAAATTTACTGTATTTAGGAAAAAGGCCTTCGGCGAAAGATGGAGTGTATATAACAGACGACATGCGTTAGGGTTTAGGGGGTTAGATGTAATATGCACTGCATAAATTGTTCGGAACACTGTATATGTTTGTATGATTGTTAGTTAACGAGATTAATTTTCAGCTTGGGACAGATGGGTCAGGACGCGACTTTCTGGGTCAAAGTTCAACTCGCGCTTATCGCTATGGGTATCGGAATGCTACTGATCGGGTCAGAGTTCAGAACGCGTCTTTTTGATAAGCTGATAATAATCTAAGCTCTTAAGCTCTTAACAAGATAAGCTCTTGCGTTGCAGCTCTTGCGTTCTCGTTTGAGCAGCGCACGGCGACAACGGTTAAGTTCTCTCTCTTTTTCTCTCTCGATCTTTCTCTCTCTCTCTCTCGCTCCTTCTCTCTCTCTCGCTTCTTCTCTCTCTCTTGCTCCTTCTCTCTCTCTCTCTATCTCTCTTGCTCCTTCTCTCTCTCTTTCTCTCTCTCTCTCTCTCTCTCTCTCTCTTGCTCCTTCTCTCTCTCTCTTTTTCTCCTTTTCTCTCTTTCTCGCGCGCACACGTATGCTAAACTGAGTTCAGTTTCCTCAACAGCATGCATTTCCTACTTCCACCAAGAGCAAGCATTCAACATTATGTTAGATGAAATAATATCAAGCAAGGAATTCTTGAAGATATTTTGAATTTGTTGAAATCTCACGAATACTTAAACATTCATTCAAAGAGATCGTGAATGCGTAATTAGCTTCGATGACATGAAGGTGACAAATATTTTGGAATACGATGTTGGTGCCGATGAAGTATTGAGTCCTCATTATTATCTTCAGGTTGTAATGCCCCGAGGTACATTTAACAAACGGAAACAACCTGTTTTTATTGGATTTGACCAAAAGATGACGAAAGACATCATTTTATCCTTAATTAAAGAAATTAAGTGAACGCATGATAAACGTGGTTGCAAATGTTAGACAATTGTCGATTAAAAACATTTCATGCTGGAGAGATTTGGGAGCTCACGATATAACCAAGCCATACTTTAATCATCCGGTAACCAATAGAAATGTACGCGTATGTTCCGATGCACCGCATTTTTTATTATTTTATTAATTGCTCGGCCAATTAATTTGATAAAATTTTGCTCGGCTAAGTAATTTTGATAAAATTACTCCGAAATTGGTTAATTGATTCAGGATTTGATTATAAAGGAAGCATAATAATGGCAGATCCATTACGAAAGCTAATAGAAAAACGCAATGATGCTGAAATAGAACCTTTATTTAAATTAAATGAAAATCATTTAACCATGTCACCACAAGAACGGCAAAACGTGCGATGAGCGGTCCAATAGATTATGACACTCGATGTCGCATTTTAGGCCTTATTTCTCTGGAAAATCGGCGGAATGCAGAACATGCTCGCCTTATTTCCAAACTTCTTGATGGCAGCAGTACTTTGATGCGTAATACTTTGATCGTGGTTTATCGTCATACTGTGTTCAGATTCAACAACTCCTTCCTTACTTTTATTAGTGCATTTAATCAAGCCTCTTATCCTTCCATCACGTAAAATTCCTACTCTCCCATCAATGTTAGCCACTCTCATCAATTATCAACTACCTCTCAATGCTAGTTATTTTCTATTTAGAATTCTTTACTCACTAATTTACACCTAGTATAAGATTAAGTAATAATAGGTATAGGTATTATTTATCCTCTCTAGGCTGACAATCAAATAAATTGAAATTGAAATTGAAAATTCTTATTCTCCTTGGGCTTAAGTGAGCTTAATGCACTGGGCCCTCCCAGATAAGAAAGAACCGCATGGAAACAAGTATGTTTTTTTATAAAAGGCAGTAGCGATTTATTGTTTTTGGCTAGTATTTTGAATTCTTTTTTTTATATGCTTAGATTGAAAAAAGACGTTTGGGAAGAAAAAAAGTGTCTCAAAGTTTTGGATCCCAGTTACCACAAGGATAATGGAAAACATAAATGCAATGGTAACACATAGCAACCATACGGTATAAAAGCAGCTCGACAGCTCATCACTCACACACTCTTTAGTTGACTTCCAAATACATATCTTAAAACTAGAACCTGTGTGCAATAGTCCGAGTAGTTCAGACATATAACAAAATAATTAGGAAATTAACAGAACTGGTAGTGGAGTAGCAAAATTATGGAATTTAACAGATATGGACATAAAAATTGTACAAACCACAAACATGAGAGGAAGTGCTGCTAGAATCGTAGAGAGCAACTGGATAGGTATTAGAAAATCCGCCGGAAAAAAATATAGAAGTAACGAAACAAGTAGAATCGCTCATCCTTGAACATCCCGAAGTGCCGCCGTATACATCACAAGTTGCACACCAGCTTATATCTGCTGATTTTTTGATTCGACCGAACAAATGTCCTCGAATATACCTTAGGCTGGAAATAGACGAACCGAGATCGTCGCGGTACCACGAAATTCGCGCTTTGTTTATAACAGTTGTAGAACAGTAGAGTTGTCAAATCTTCCGCGCCTCCAATCGCGCCTGCTGTTTCGCAGAGATACCCAACTTCGGTATTGCTGAGATTTTCGCGGTAGCGCGAACCGATTATTTTTACTTTTTCTGGCGAATTTGTGTGAAAACTCGTGTCGAGAAATGAGTTTTGTATCGGTGCGATCGTTTATCCCTGCTCTCCTATGGTTCGTGGATGTTCGGTTCCTTCGTCTTACTACTCCCTATCATTTCTGGTGCCATCTAGCGAATGCTAGTACAACGTCGTGATTGCACTGCCGGCGCTGACAGTGCTGAACACAAAAACGTAGCGCTTTACGGGTCTGCGGTATGCGGTAGGATCACCACAGTTTCGGTGCGAAGCTTTGCGGCGTTCATATGCCCGGTAGCAGGACTTATTGCAGAGCAGATATTTTAAATGTTTCTAGAAGCGTGATCTGATATTCGTGATAAGCAGCAGATTAAGTGATGTTTGTATTGTGCCTTTGTGTTTTCCTTTCAACTCAAGGAGGGTCTCGTTTAGGGCGCCTGAACGGTTTGCAAGCATTCAATGTTTGCGACATGAACCGCGCAAAGTAGTGAACGGTGAAGTCAAGGCAGGTGTATCTTAGTTTAACAAACAGTTTGTTTGCTACTGCAAATTTTAATTTTTTCCAAATTGGAAAAGGCAGTACCATGGGAACAAATACAGTGGAGCGCCGTTTATCCGGGCTTCTTGGGACTTGACCTCGACCGGATAAGCGAATAACACGGATAATGAGTCAAATGATATATTTGATCACCAATTCCTGATTATTTCTTTAAAAAATTCCTATTTTTTTATAAAAATAACCCAGTTTTTATTAACTTCATGTTTCTTCCATGATAATATTTGTAATTTGCCATGTATTAGAGTGTTTTTTGTTATGATAATGTGCTCTTATAACCGCTTTTTTAAATATCCTCCTCATAACGCAATGTCACCTTTGTATTGAACTGTCATTTCTCAACAGCACGGATAAACGGAAAGCCGGATAAAAGGTACCCGGATAAACGGCGCTCCACTGTAGTTCAACCTGGACGTATAAACTTGAACTGACAGCGAGGGAAATGACAGTCGAGAACAATTAGGTGCCAGTTGTCTAAAGGAGGAAACGGTCTGCACGCGCTAAAGGAAAGAGGCAAGTAAAGCTAGCAGCAGGTGACACCGTTTTAAAATTTACATTGAAGCTCGGTATTACGGAATTGAATTATGTGTACGTTTATTCGTGAAGGCCACCGCTCCAAGAAGCATGCTGTGGAAGAGCAAAACATGCGGGAACTCGAGCAAACCAGAGAGGCGTACGGACCGACACGAAAGTTTTACCAAGCGATGGCAGGTCACCGAAACAACGTTGTACCTAAGGTAACCTGCTGTCGCAACAAGGATGGAGATCTGGTTAGTAACCAGCCAGAGGTCCTTTAGCGGTGGGCTCAGTACTTTGATGAATTACTCAACGACCAGTTAAACGAACAGCTAGAAGCGCCACTAGCAGATAGTGTCATGCTACTGCCACCTAGTATAGAAGAAACACGAAAGGCTATCCGTCGGCTGAAAAATAACAAGGCACCCGGAACCGACGGAATTGCAGCCGAACTGGTCAAGAATGGAGGTGCACGACTAGAAAACGATATTCATCAAATAGTTACTGAGGTGTGGGATAGCGAATCGATGCCTTGTGATTGGAATCTCGGCATCATCTATCCCGTATACAAGAAGGGAGACAGGTTGGACTGCAACAACTACAGGGGTATTACGGTGTTGAATACCGCCTATAAAATATTCTCCCTGATCCTTCAGGATCGCCTTGTCCCGCACGTCGAAGAGATAGTAGGAAACTATCAAAGAGGATTCCGAAACGGAAAATCAACCACTGATCAGATCTTCACCATGCGGCAGATCTTGGAGAAGATGGCTGAATACAGAAACGACACATACCATCTCTTCATAGACTTCAAAGCCGCATACGATAGCATAGCCAGGGTAAAACTGTACGACGCCATGAGCTCATTTGGAATCCCGGCCAAACTGATAAGGCTAGTTAGAATGACTATGACCAACGTCACATGCTAGGTGAGGGTGGATGGAAAACTCTCAGGACCTTTTGCTTCCACCAAGGTGTAGAATCCTCCTCTTTTAAATAATAAACACGGTATCGTTGATGTTTCCTCGTCACCGTTTATTAACCATCTCCTCGATTCTCACCAACGTTCTCTTTATATAACTTCCAACAGTGACCAATGTTCTCTCCCACAATTCCCTCTCTTTTAGTCAACGTTCTCACACTTCCCCTCATTCTATGTTTGTTCTCTCTCTTGTATACAACACTGCTTGTACGCAACTCTACACAAGAGTCTGCGCCAGGGGGACGGGCTTGCCTGTCTCCTATTCAACTTGGCGCTAGAGAGGGCCATCCGCGACTCGAGGGTGGAGACTACGGGAACCATCTTCTATAAGTCAACCCAGATCCTGGCATACGCTGATGATATAGACATCATTGGTCTGCGGCTCTCCTATGTAGCAGAAGCCTACCAAGGGATCGAGCAGGCGGCAGAGAGCCTCGGATTGCAGATAAACGAGGCAAAGACCAAACTGATGGTGGCAACATCAGCGGACCTACCAATAAATAATCCGAATCTACGTAGGCGTGATGTACAGATAGGTGAACGCACTTTTGAAGTCGTCCCAGAATTCACCTATCTTGGGTCAAAGGTCAGCAACGACAACAGTATGGAAGTTGAGTTGCGCGCAAGGATGCTGGCTGCCAACCGGTCATTCTACAGCCTGAAAATGCAGTTCACCTCAAAGAACCTGTCGCGACGGACGAAGCTGGGACTATATAGTACCTATATAGTACCAGTACTCACATACGCCTGTGAGACATGGACACTGTCCAAATCTGATGAAACCCTCTTAGCCGCGTTCGAGAGGAAGATGCTCATAAGGATACTTGGCCCCGTATGTGTGGAAGGACAATGGAGGAGCCGCTATAATGACGAGCTATACGAGATGTACGGCGACCTCACTGTCGTGCAGCGTATAAAGCTCGCCAGGCTCCGGTGGGCTGGCCATGTTATACGCATGGAAACGGACGACCCAGCCCGTAAAGTCTTTTTAGGCCGTCCACAAGGACAGAGGAGGCGTGGTAGGCCCAAATTGAGGTGGCAAGATGGCGTGGAGGCGTCCGCCATTAAGGCCGGGATAACGGACTGGCAGACGAAGGCGCGAGACCGTGAGCGGTTTCGGACACTCCTGAGGCAGGCCAAGACCGCAAAGCGGTTGTAGCGCCGGATAAGTAAGTAAGTAAGTAAGTAAGTAAGATATTCGTGAAGGCATGCATAAATAGCAGTACTAAAACTTACACCTTATTGCTGTTTTCGTGCTACTTAAACTGTGTTAACACTGTCCTTTTTCCTGTATCCTTCGAGGATTCTAGAGAGAAAAACTGTTAGTGCTCGTTAGAGCGTATCCTTTTGACTCTTTGTTCAATTGACATGCGGGAGGCCGCCTATTGAACATAACTTTTGTATTCAATAGGAACGGTTGAAAACGCTGTATTGCCCGTAATTCCAAAATAACTTTAATTGCTCTTCGTGTTAATCTTCAAGTTCGTTTAAGGTGTTAATAAAGGATATTATTGGAATTATAGTAAGCCGTATTTGGGTTAGGAGTAATTTAATCATACTAACCCATGAATTTGTGTAGTTATAAGTTTTTGTATGAAATACAATTCATTCTGTTTCTAACCGTACACCAAGCTGGTTGACTTCACTACTTCCAATAGATATAACCTATAGATAAATCACCTAAAGGTTCAATGGAGTCACCTTTTTTGTAAAATATGGTGTTGGTGTTTTATATTATTTCTGAAAACGGGGCAATTATTAATTCATTTTATAAAAAGCATAGACCTAAAAATAGTTGTTCTTAAATATTTCCTAATTCCACAAAACTAATTATTTTGTGTTTTTGTCTCGCCTTTTCATGTGAAAACAATGTATAAAGTAGCAGTACTTCTGGTGATGGTTTTAACTTGCCTAGCATCTATCCAATTAACAACGATTTATTTGAAGATGACGGTGAGTTAGATAATACTAACCCTTTATCAGGTATTTTCCAGACACGGATAGTGATCACGAGGATACCGATCGCTGCAGTGATTATGAAGAAATAACAGCGTGTTGGGAGGATGCCTGAGCCTTCATGGATAAATTATCACCCATCGAAGGCATGAGAACATGGGTTATTGTGATAAACGTGCCGCGAACGACGCTCAATTTACTTTTTGCGGCCTTGCGGAATTTGTATCATTTAGACGTTCCAAAAGATGGGTGGACATTCCTCAAAACCCCCACCCAGGTCGGTTTAAAAGTACAAACAATCTCAAGTGGTGAATTATGGTACCAGGGGATAGATAGAGACGGTCCTAAGCAACTATTTTCGGTAAGTGGTTATGGCTGTGGTAAGTGGCTTATAGCAATAAACTCTAAATTTGTATTGGATTGTACAGTTTAATTCTTCTTCTTCTTCTTCTTTGGCTCAATAACCGTTGTCGGTCAAGGCCTGCCTGTACCACTTGTGAGCTTGGCTTTCAGTGACTAATTGATTTCCCCCCATAGTCAGTCCTACGTATGGCAGCACGGTCTCTATTTGGGGATTGAACCCATGACGGGCATGTTGTTAAGTCGTACGAGTTGACGACTGTACTACGAGACCGGCTCAAACAGTTGTCACAGTTTATTAGTTTATTTTAATGTATCTCTCTTACAGAAATGCCATTCCTGAGCACGATACTTTAGAAATACAAATGTCGATCGACGAGTTTTCCCCTATTTAAGAGCTCAACTAAGCAATTATGGCTAATTCTTATATGGGTGGAAAGTTTGCCCTAGGCTCTGGTAACGCTTGTCACGTTTTTTTGCGGACAAACTAAACCGGGGCTGGTGGAAGAGTTCTTAGGGACACTAGTGAAGTAGTTTAATAGACTCCAAGAAACAGGTTCGCCGACAAAGTGATACGCTTATTACCGAGCGCATTTGCAGCCGATTCTCCAGCGCGGGCATTTGCTAAAAGTAAGCGAAGCACTATCATTTATGAAATTCTGAATATCTATATATTTTATTTTGTGTTTATTTCCAGGTACAGTATACTTCAATTCAGCACATGGGTGCTTAAAGTGTACCTGTACACCTCAACTCGGAGCACAAAAATATTTTTGAATTCGTTGACGCCGATTCGTGAATTCGTGGATCGCAACTGCGTACGGACGCCGGCTTTAAAGGACGAGTAGACAAAGAGCACCACAAACCATGGCGAACATCCTTAGAAAAATTGAATAGTTTTAATATGATCGACGGTGTTCCCTACGAAGGTCCGAATCAATTTGATCGCGGGGTGACCCTAAAGCTTGTTCTAGGGTTATATGAGGGAATTTTCGAAAATTTTGAAAAGTGGTCTTCCCGACAAAAGAAATCCGTGAATAATGTTTTGATAAAGACAAGGCTTTCTTCAGAAGTGAATCGCCTTGTGCGATCCTTCCGCTATCGCCATTTTTGGAAGGCCACCGAATTTCGAAGGCCACCGAAGGCTTCCCTCTTCATATTAGTATTGCGGTCTTGAAGGATTTTATGTCTTCAGATGCATTCAATCACTTCTTGTGCTACTTTTGCAGTGTGACGATTTTTAATTCAACATAAGCATCTTTGGCCTCTTACGGAAAAGTTCTTATACAACTTTGTAAATAACTTTCCGCAGTATTATGATCGAGCCCATATGACCAGCAACGTCCACAATCTCCTGCACGTGGCAGGAGACGTTAACATGTTTGGAGCGGTTCCTGAATATTCCGCATATCCGTATGAGAATTATCCTCAAATTGTACGCCGATATGTGAGATCGGGCACGCATGTAGTAACACAGGTAATAGGCCATATGCAAGAAATTGCATCAGTGCAAGTGGCTACCAATCGTGTTACTCAAACATACCCCCGGTTGAAAGGCAATGATGCCGGTATACACGTAACCGCCGATTATGTCCTACTGTCAAACTTTAAGGATTAATGGTTTTTAACCACCGAAAATGTCATTATAAAATTTTTAGAAGCGAAGAAGATTTCTCCGCTGCTGTACACCGCAATTGGAATCCAGTATAAAACCGGGACGAAACCGTTTAGAGTAATGATGGGAAAAGTTGGCAAAAATCCGGAGTCGACTCCGATCCTACTCCGATAAATTCGGAATCGACTCCGGAAGGTAGGTCCGCGCTGCAATATCCGGAGTCGTTCGGAATCGTCCGGAGCCGTTCGGAGTCGCCCGGAGTCGAAGTCGTTCGGAGTCGTCGGAGTCGTTCGGAGTCGTCGCTGACCTTCACCACCGAGCTTTGCCCTCCGATAATTCCGCCTACCATGTCCTCCTATCCCCCCTTCCAACCATCCCTCAGTAATTCTTGCCACGATTCCTCCCTGTGGGAATTTTCTCCATCTCATCCTATTACCTCTCTGAGAAATTTCCCCGCCTCCTCCTACCAATCCTCTGAGAACTCCTTCCTATCCCCGAGGAATTTTTCCTACCCCGTCTGACTCCCCTCTCCAGAAAGATTTCCCTATCTCCTCAGACCACCTACCCCTTCACTCGTATATTTTCCATCTAGTCTTTTTTCGTTGCTTCTTATGAGCTATGCAACAAGTCCTTAGTGCTAGCGGAGTCTCCGGACTCCGGACGACTCCGGTCGACCCCGGACGACTCCGAACGACTCCGACTCCGGGCGGATCTAGTGGTTCCATTTTGCCGGAGTCGGCGCTCCATACAGCACATCACTAGTTTAGAGTGTCGGTAGACGACAAACTTTTATCGTCTACCGACCTACACATCTATGAAATAGAAGAAAATGGTCCGTTCAGGTCGGTGAAAATACCACATTATGCGATCAAGTGCAAATTTGTTGCACTTCGCCTACCCTTCAAACATCCCAATCCGCAAATATCCTCCAGTATAATCTCCTTAACCATACTTTTCAATAAAATAACTATATCATATTTCATGTAACCCTGAACTGTAACATATTTCATGTAACCCGTCGCTAACTGTCCCGTTTTCTGATCATAATTTTTATTAATTCATTGTTGCTTATATTTTATGTTCTATTCCTTTTCTTTTTTAAATTATTTGATCGCATACGATGTTGTTAAGCGAAATAAGCGAAATGATACCAAATCTAACGCGGCACTGTTCGGTAGGTTTTTACTAAGTTTTATTTACGATTAAATTCCTTGCGTGTGCTCTGTTCTCGATCTCCCAGCGAACACACTCTCACACACCGCTTCGGCTTGTGGTTTTACAGTTAAAAACCGCGGTAATCTATCAGAGCGCAGATTGCGTCACTCGGTGGTTGTCAGCTGCCATGATGTTGTTGTTGTTGGAATAGTTTAGAGAGGCTTTGGCTCCAACGGAGTTCTTTTGCCTCTTTGTGAGAAAAAAAACTAGACTATTACATTTGATGGTAAAGATTTGGAAGCTTTAGAAATTTTAGAAGATGTTCCTGTTTCTGTGGATTGGCTGATAATATTGAGTCTATGTTAAAGTCAAGATTGCAAGTATTTCGAAGTTGTGTGTAGCCGTGGCATTCTGTTAAAAGGTGGAATATTGTTATGATGGTCCCGCAGAATTGGCAGAGAGGAGGGCTGGATCGTTCAATGAGATGGCTGTGGATCAGTCTAGTATGGCCTATTCTTACTCGAGTAAGTATCTTCTGGTCTCGATGTTTTACTACTGATGGCCATGGTGAAGTTGTTGTTTTCACTAGACAAAGGAAGTTGTTCTTGGTTTTAAACCATTCCTTTTCCCATGCTGCTCTTATTATTATGTTAATAAAAAATATTGCGTCTCTCTTAGGCAGTGAGGTGTTGAAGGTAGATGTTTTTCTTCTGCCTTTGATGGCGAGGCGGTCGGCGATCTCGTAGCCTTTGAGTTCGGTGTGGCCAAGTATCCAGCAGATTGTAAGTTGCTGGTCTTGATTGATGTGCGGACTAGTGAGCTGGTAGAGCTTTTGGATGTTTGGGTCTCTACAAGACCCATGCTCTAGTGCTGAGAGGACACTCACGCTGTCGGTGAGGATGACAGTTTCAAGATCAGAGCGCAGGGAATCTTCTACTGCTTGGATAAGTGCAATTGTTTCAGCAGTACAGATGGAAGTGTGATCCGGTAGTTTTGATGCAATTTTGTCAATCGGTGAATAAATCCCGAAACCTGCCGCTGCTCCATCGACGGATCCATTGGTGTAAATGTGGTTGTGTTGAGAGTATTTGTTGTTGATATGTTTTTGGGCTATTCTGCTATTGCAACCTTCTTTTAGGATGTGCTTGAAATGCCAGTCTATGTTACGGGGGTTCATGGTACCACGGCCGCGTGCCGAGGTGTAAAAGTTTGGTGATATCCGGGATATTGCTTGGATGTTCTTTTCCTTTATTCGTGTTGCTGTTGCGGCTAATTTAGCTGAGATGATGTGGTGGCTAAGAGGAAGAAGTCCGCTCTCACTTAGCATAGAGACGATCGGACTGGTTCGGAAGGCGCCTATGGCATATCTGAGTACGGTATGGTAGATGGGGCTTATTTCTTTTTCAAACTGTTTCTTTTTCATTGAAACTATTTCTACTCCGTGCAGTAGTTTTGGAAGCAACCAGTGATTTATTAGGAAAATAAGTGTATCTTTTGAAACTTTGTGAGTTCTGTGGTGAATATATAAAGGTACAAACGCTCAACTTGAGGACATAAACCGGGCTCTGAGCTGACCACACAATCTCCCCACGATTATACGAATAAACGCTCTCTTCTATTTCACCAACCTTAGAGAACAGCCGGTCTCGTAGTACGGTCGTCAACTCGTACGACCTTACAACATGCCCGTCATGGGTTCAATCCCCAAATAGACCGCGTCGCCATACGTAGGACTGACTATCCTGCTATGGGGGGAAATCAATTAGTCACTGGAAGCCAAGCCCACAAGTGGGTACAGGCAGGCCTTGACCGACATCGGTTGTTGAGCCAAAGAAGAAGAAGAAGAAGACAACAGACGTGATTAAAACCGCTACAAACTCATCATCCGAAACCCAACTTGGAAAACCCCCAAAGTTCCTATACTGAGCATTTTGAAGAGGTTTATTTTCTTAATGGCTGATGTTTTTACCTGTTTAATGTTGGCTTGAAATTTGAGTTTTTGGTCTATTGTAATACCGAGTATCCTTGCTTTTTTGCAGTCTGGAATTTGTTTCTAATTCAAGCAAGGTGATGCGGTTTGTTGCAGATACGCAGTATGTTGCTTTTTTTAGCAGCGATGTCATAACCAATGTTCTTTGGCCATTCCCATAGGATGTGAGTCCCTGTTGCACATTGTATCGCTCAACTCCATTATCTGCATTGCTAGAGATCAGAACGATATCATCAGTAATAAATTCGACACAAGCCGGAATTTTGGTAGTTCTTGTTTAGTTCTATTTCGTCTCAAGCGTTGTACCCCAATCATCGTTCAGTGGCCAAACGTCACATGAATCGCGTCCCGCATTGGGGTGCCATAAGCCCCCTATACACTGTTGTGCATATCTGTCATAACCCTTGTGACAAGATGATGGAATGTGACATCTCCCTGGTTTAAGACAGCACGAATCTGACTCGGTGCCGGTTGAGCTGCCGTAACCCCTGTTGCCGGTCGTTGGGAAGTAGCCTCCGAATCAGCTTGAGTGTCAGGGCCTCGATCCAGTTTGGGAAGGTTGAACTCATCGAGTAGAACATCCAGTGATAGTTGATCTTGACGTCCTTCATCGATATCACCTTCGTCTGATGTAGATTCGTGTCGAGCTCGAAGTTGGTTTAGGTGCGATCTGATGAGTATTCCTTTTGATCTAAAAATACATTGTAATTAACTGTACCAACCCGTTCAATTACTCGACCCGATTCCCAATGCCAAGAGTTCCCCTTGTATACTTTTGCGTATACATTGTCGTTGGGACAAAATTGTCGCTTCTGCTTGTTGTGCTGCGGTTTGTCTGTTTCAGGACTCTTGTAAGGACGCAGTAGGTCGAGTGTAGTCCGCATGTTCCAAGAAAACATCATTTCACTTGGTGTTCTTTGTCCTATTGTAGCGTTTGGTGTCGACCGATACGATGCCAAGAATGTGTCCAATGTTTCCTGCATAGGCTCTCCCTTGTTAATTTTCTTTAGGGCTCTCTTCATGGTGTCTACAAACCGTTCCACTTGTCCATTGGATTGTGGATGATAGGGAGCGGTTCGTATGTGAATGATGCCGTTGGACTTGCAGAAATTATTGAATTCATCTCCCGTGAATGCCCTCGCATTGTCGGAGACAATCACATTCGGTAATCCAAACCGCGCAAAGCAACCTCTAAGGAATTGTATTGTGACCGTCGCTGTTGTGGTTGATGTTGTGTAGATTTCTGGCCAACGAGAATAAGCATCAACTACGAGGAAAAAGTATTGACCTTGAAATGGTCCAGCATAGTCTATATGGACCCTTTGCCACGGACCAGTTGGTGTTGGCCAAGACTCTGGTGGAGCGTGTGGTGGAGATTTAGATGCTGATGCACAACTCTTACACTGTTTTACTTCATCCTCAATCTGCTTGTCAATGTTGGGCCAGTAAACAATACTTCTTGCGAGACTTTTCATTCTGACAATGCCTGGATGCCCTTGATGTAGCATTTTCAGAACACGCTTTTGGAAGAATGATGGTATAACCACGCGTTCTCCAAACAGAATGCATCATTGAGTTAGAGTCAGCCCTTCTTTGCGTTGATAGAAAGCTGAATCTCCTGGATGTTCGCATTCTTTTGCGCTAGTTGGCCAACCATTGAGTATGTATTCAATGATACGGTTTAACATTTCATCGTGTTGTGTGGCTTTAGCGATCATATTTGATGTGATTGGCATTTTGTCGGCCGAATCTTGCAGAACAGCTGTCATCTCCTCTTCCAATTGCACTGATGCAATTATGTACTCCTCTTCTACCTTGTTTGCTGTATTGATGAGTCTGGAGAGGAAATCAGCATAGCCAAATTTTGTTGTTGAAATGTATCGCAGTTCGAAATCATAACACATTAGTGTTAATCCAAACCGCTGCTATCTGTTCGATGTGTGTGTTGGGATGCCTTTATGCGAGCCGAAAATGCGAAGTAGCGGTTGGTGATCTGTTTCCAACCCAAACCGTCTGCCAAGAATCATGCGGTGAAATTTAGTCACTGCATAAACCAGAGCCAATGCTTCTTTGTCAATTTGACCATATTTTTGTTCCGCTAGTGTTAATGATCGTGATGCGTGCTGAATTATCTTTTCACTGTTGTCAGGGAACCTGTGTCTAATTGTAGCACCGATACCACTGTTGGATGCGTCTGCGGCTACAATTATTTCTAGCTCTGGATTGAAGTGTGTAAGCATAAGGTCTGACTGTAGAAGCTTTTTGAATCGATCAAACGATTTTTGGCAGTTTTCGTTCCAGTTCCATGATACATTTTGTTTCAGCAGTTCATCTAGTGGTTTGCGCAATGTATGCATTTCCCGAATGAATCTTGCATAGTAATTCACTGCTCCTAGAAATGATCGTAGCTCTGATATGTTCTTCGGAACTGGCATCTTTGCTATGGCTGCTACTTTCTCCGGATCTGTAGACACACCTTTCCCGCTGATAATATGGCCTAGGTATTTGACTTGTGTCATTCGAAATTTGCATTTCTCTGCCTTCAATTTGAACCCGTACTCTTGGATTTTTGTTAGTGTTTGTTCCAAGTTTCTGTCATGTTCTATACGTGTTCGTCCAAATACCAAAATATCATCAAGGAAGGATTGGGCACCTTCTAAGTCGCTGAGCATGTTGTCAACTACCTTTGGAAGGCCCCTGGAGCTGATTTTACGCCTGGTGGGAGACGCTTGTACTTGAACAGTCCTTTGTGTGTGTTTATTGTGAGGACTTTTTGTGATTGTTCTTCCACCTCGATCTGCAAATAGGCGTCGGATAAGTCAATTGTACTGAAATATTGACTTCCTGCTAGTTTAGCAATGATCTCATCTGGTGTGGGTAGCGGATATTTGTTTGCTTCTAGCCTTTCATTCAACCCTGTCGAATAGTCTGCACATATGCGTACTACAGGATCGCCGTCAGCATCTGTTTGCGCCTTTCGCACAACCAGGATTGGTGCAGCCCAGTCTGAATATTCGATTGGCTCGATTACATTCAAACGTTGAAGTCTTAGCAACTCCTTCTCTACCAGTCTTTGTGAGTGATACGGAACTGGTCGCTTGGGTTTGAAAACAGGAGTCGCTCCGTCTACCAAAAACAGTTTTACCTTTGTTTTGATGCATCGTCCCAATCCATCTTCAAATAAAGTTGGAAATTTTCCTACCAGGTTGTTAATGGTGGTAGTTTCTGATGGTCCGGTAACTTGTTTACAATATTCATTGATTGGAATATCAAATAGACCGAACGCTTCCATTAGTTCGCTACCTAATACATTGAATCCAAGCACCGGCGTTACGTAACATGTACCGGTTACCGTTATGTCTCGAAAAGAGATATCGCAGGAAAATTCGGACACTAAGGGGAGAGGTTTACCTGAGGCGGTTTTGACTTGCAATGCCGTTGCATGTGTTTCGGGGTTGCCAAGAAGGGTTAGTGTGTCCTTTGATACAATTGTGTAATTTGAACCACAATCTAGCTGCAGTTCGATACTATTGTTGTTGATGTGAACTTCCACGTATTTGCGTCTAGCAACAACGCCTTCATTGTTTACCGCAAAAACTCCTCTCTGCTGTCCCTCTTTTTAGCTTTGTTTTTGTTGAAAGGTTTCTTACCGTTTTGTGTAGCTGACTGTGATGATGACGGTGTTGAATTTGTGTTGTCACCTGCGTTGGATTGTTTTGAAAAACAGGCACAATAGCCCTCCTTGTGGCCTACACGATTGCATTGTTGACACTGATGTTTTGAAAATGGACAATCGCGAACGTAGTGCATCTGACCGCATTGTCAGCAAGGAGTACGGGGTGTTTTCTGATCCGGCTTCGGAAAGTGTTGTTGACGATTGTTTACCTTAGCAGTAACTGCGTACACCGATGGTTTCGAGTTTGACTGGTGCTCGATTATGGAAGTGTCTGTTTTCAGATTAATGAGTCGCTGGTACTCATCAATCAGATTCTGCAAGGTGATGGGTGCGTCTGCTGATTCGTTCTCGATCCGGGAGAGCAGCCTAGCTCGAACATCCGCGTAGCTATGACCCTTGAGACCGCAAATAAAAACTAAGCATTTGAATTGGTCGATTTTCATGTTTTTAAAATCAAAATCTTCGCAAGCACGGTTTACTTTCCCTCCGTATGTGATGATATCCTCTGCGTCTGATTTGATAAGCTGCAAGCATTGGTATCTTTTGTTAAAGATGGAAGTCTGCTTTTTTTTTTATAAAAATATTTATTACATGTGTTTATTTACTTAACATTATTTACAATAGACAACAGGAAAGGACATCTAAATCAATCACAGGATCATTGTTTCCAATGATGTGGATAATATAGTTTGAAAATATGCGAAGTATTTCACTACAAGTTGCTGCACTTAAACCACTTAACTCAGGGACGTGTAGATCTTCGTAAGATAGTTGTCTGTTGGGACTGATATCGTTAAGACGTCTTTGTAAAACTGCCCATGCTGGTTTTGATCGGTGACACACCGAGAACTTATGTTTGATTGTTTCATCCATTGGGCAGTGTGGGCATGTTGGTGATGTAATGCGGTGATGACGAAAAAAGATCGGCACAATTTTTTATTTTATTGTTCACCAGTAGATAAAGGTATGATCTTTGTTCGGAATTTAGCTTTCGACTGCTTATGTTATGCCAGACCCTGCGCCAATTTCTTGTTGGTGTCTCCAAACATACTTTGGGATTTGGTAGAGACTTTGTTATCTTTTTTGTCAGACTTTTTGTCGTTATTATGGTATCCAATCCAATTGGTATACCCACCATATGTTTTTTTTATAGTTTTTAGGCATGGATAGCTGCTTGGGACATTTGCTTCATTTACGTTATTAATTATCTCGGAGCTTACGCAAAGGCTGTCTCTGTGTGTTATATATCGGTTACATAGCAGTGCTGGAACTTTTATGGCTGGAATGTGAAGGTTTAGTCCTCCACGCAGTTTTGGAAGAGCAAGTTGTTGTAGAGGAACTCTAGTACATCCACTTCCACTCCAGAGTAATAAGCCTATAAGTGACGTTATTTTTGCTATGTCCATTTCTCGAGCACCACACACCGAGGCTGTAAACCAAACCTTGGGCAATATGAATGTATTAAGCAGCGTGATTTTTTGGCATAGATTAAGGTTTCTTCTTCTGTGGTACCACACCATCCACCTGAATTTTTCTATGACTATGTCCCAATTGTTGCTCATTGCTTCACGGATGTTATTGGTGAATAGAATGCCGAGAAGTCGTAGTCGTTCTACCGTACGAAGCCATGGTGTTTCTATTGTGTTATTGGTGGTGATGTGTCCTATGTCTAGTGCTGTTGTTTTTTCCATACTTAGCATTGCACCAGAATAGTACCCGAATGTTTCTATTGTTTGTCGCACTAGCTCGATTTTGTTAAGGGAGGTGGAAATTACCGATATATCGTCAGCATAAGCATTGATCAGGTCATTCTGATTGTTACAAAGGCCTTCGAGTGTGGTGAGGAGCGGGTGAAGATACAAAACAAACAACATCATTGACAAGGGATCACCCTGCCTTACGGATCGTTGGATAGGAAACGATGGGGAGAGGTGTCCATTTACTAGTAACCGTGATGAGGATTGATTTCCAATATACGTTAAAAGTTCTATTAATCTTGCGTTGAATCCCAAGGAGGCCATCGTTGTCCAAAGGAACCTCCTATCTACACGATCAAATGCTTGAGTGAGATCGAAAGAGACGAGTTTGCCCCTGATTCTCTTTCTCTTGAAGTCTATTATTTTCTCTTTGATAGCAAGAACAGCTTCGAAAATATTATGCGATTTGTTACTTCATTTTTGTGATGGTGAAATGATGTGCCATGTTTCAATTATTCCCTGCATACGTATTTTAAGCATTCTTGAGAGAAGTTTGTAGTCAAAATTTAATAAAGAAATTGGACGAAAATTTGAGAGGCCCGCTGTGCTTCCTTTCTTTTGCACCAACACAATAATTCCATCCACGAAGCAGCTAGGTATATTGCCTTGAAGAGCATCATTCAGCACGTATGTTAGTTCTCGAGATATTATATCGAAAGTGCGAATATAAAACTCCTTTGGAATCCCATCGGGACCAGGAGATTTACGTGAAGCAGATTTTTTTATTGCAAAGAGGACTTCTTGCCTGTTAAAATCATTCATGCAACTCCTGTTTTCAACACAATCGTCTGGTATTACTTGACTGCTGGAGAAATTGTTACTTGGTGTTTCCGTGTGTTGTACTGATTGGTTATTTTGAGTGTCAGGTGTCCTCTCAGCGTATAATTCAGAATATTTTCTGTACATGTAGTTATTAATCTCCTCCACTGATTCTAAGCTTATGCCTTCGCCTGTTTGGAAACTGGTTATGATGTTTTGTCTCTTCCTCCGCTCCTGCAGATGAAATGTGGAGACACTTTCTCCATCAATAAATGTTTCATTTATACGTGTAAAATGATGCGAAAAACGTCTTTGTAGAGCAAGCATTTTTCCTTTCAATAAATTTATATTCTTTAGTTCAGCTGGTTGTTGTAAATATTTTTCATAGGATGAACTTAGCTGTTTTTGAAGAACATTTTGATGCAAGCGAAAGTCATTGTATTTTTCATTAGTTTTCCATCGAAAAAAAGATTTTATTTTGGGTTTGGCACATTCTACCCACCATTTTATCCATGTGTTGTAAAATCTCTTTTGCCTTGTCCATCTTTCCCATTGAATTTTAAATTCTTTTAGGACTTCGTTAGAAAGTATGTGAGCACGAAGTTGCCAATATCCGTTTCTGCGCAGAGCTGGAGGAATCGGGAGGGTGAGACGGATTGTTAGTGCCTTGTGATCTGAGAAGGAGACTACTTGCATATTTGTCGTTCTAAGTTTTGTGCTAAGAGTTTTGGTTACATAGCAACTATCGATGCGCGATCCCGATCCACGAGCTATAAAAGAGAACTCTACAGAGTTTCCTCTCAGCACCTCCCAGCTATCGCATAATCCTAGACTGTTAATGACGTTCTGGAGCGCAAGACTTACATCCCCTCCACTCGTAGCGTCCTTTGATTTTAATACGCAATTAAAATCACCCGCGAGAATTACAGGCTCTTGTGCGTTTCGCAGGTAGAACGGCAATGTGTGGCTGAAAAATGTTTCTCGCTCTGCTCTCCGTTGACTGCCTGACGGAGCGTAGATATTGCAGAGCGTACCAGTGTTCTCGAGTCGGATGGAGATTAGACGAGAATCTAAGCTGCGCTCTACGTGAGAGTATTTAAGCTGTTCGCGTAACGCAATTGCAGTGCCTCTCATGGTATCGTTTACATTTGTCACGACATTATAGCCAGGGATTGTTAAGTTTGTTTGATATACTTCTTGCATGAATATAATGTCTAATTCATTGGTTCGTATAAATGTCTGCAAGGCGTCTATTTTTGTTTTGTTGGATATGGTATTCAAGTTTACTGAACCAATGTTATAACTACATTCATTAGCCATTTATAATTGAGTTTTTTTTAAACATATATATATCAGTGGATTTACATATAAATGGTACTTACATCGTTTTAGGATGTTTGAGTGGGCGTCCGGGTTTACGTTTGGTTTGCGAGCCCTGGGAAGAAGAGGATGCATCACTCTCCGGACTATCATCTGTGGGTCGCTTTGTACCAGTGTTATTCTCTTCTGTCGGTTCTGAGAGAGGATCGGAAGGAATATCGAGCGGCGTTTTGAAGATTATTACATCCTCACTGTTCGCTGCTTGAACTATTTCCATGCCTTCGCCTGCGTTTTTTTTGTATTGTTTTTGTTAGAAGAACTATCGGTTCGTGTGTGTGTTGTGCTGAAGCCGCGGTTTGTGTAGCGGCCTGTGGCACGTTTGTTGGTTTTATACTCCCTTGTGTGTTTGCTTGAGTAACCTTTTCAAGCCTTTGTTGAAGGTTAACATGAGGCACCGATGGGTTGTGTTGTTGGTGTGTGTGTTTTTTGGTTGTGTGTTTGGATTTAAGGGCATCCGCATACGAATTCTGTGCTGCTCTTTCCATCCTATTCACTGCACAACCCACACCATGATGTGCTGGCAGCTGACAATGCGCACAGGTGCGGATTTGCCCGCGATAAGTTACACCTGTCACCTCTCCTTCGATCGTGATGTATGAAGCTATCGGTAGTTTGCGTATCATGCGCACTGCTCGTGTTCCCATTAGGATACCAGCAAGCCGGCTTCCTTCCGGATGCCGTAGTTCGCGTATGCTAAGTATCTCCCCGTACTTAGCCATCTCTGCTCGAACTTCATCGTCGGTTATGTAGTAGGGCAGGTCCTGAAGGAAAACATCGATCGCACCATCCTCCATCTCGATGTCAAATGGCTTGAACACGTTTCCGCACTTCCTCCCGTGTTTCCCTTTATTTTCTCCACTACCGCTTGCGCTTGCTCTAGTGTACCCATTTGTAGATACACCGTGCTCCGAATGAAATGTAGGTGAGTTCGGATTAGCTTGTCCGTCGGGAGAACCATCTTGACGATTAGATCATAGATCTCTTCTTTCGATGGTTTTACTTCAATATCAGCAAAGCTAATACGAAGCGTATTCTCCCATCTTCTTTCTGCACTGTTCATCCTAGTTGTACTTGAACTTAGTTGTCTTTAAATTGTTTTGGTTTGTTTTCTCGCGTGAATACGTCTGCTCTTTACAAATGACACGAGAGAACTGGTGAAAACAGGCACAATAGCCCTCCTTGTGGCCTACACGATTGCATTGTTGACACTGATGTTTTGAAAATGGACAATCGCGAACGTAGTGCATCTGACCGCATTGTCAGCAAGGAGTACGGGGTGTTTTCTGATCCGGCTTCGGAAAGTGTTGTTGACGATTGTTTACCTTAGCAGTAACTGCGTACACCGATGGTTTCGAGTTTGACTGGTGCTCGATTATGGAAGTGTCTGTTTTCAGATTAATGAGTCGCTGGTACTCATCAATCAGATTCTGCAAGGTGATGGGTGCGTCTGCTGATTCGTTCTCGATCCGGGAGAGCAGCCTAGCTCGAACATCCGCGTAGCTATGACCCTTGAGACCGCAAATAAAAACTAAGCATTTGAATTGGTCGATTTTCATGTTTTTAAAATCAAAATCTTCGCAAGCACGGTTTACTTTCCCTCCGTATGTGATGATATCCTCTGCGTCTGATTTGATAAGCTGCAAGCATTGGTATCTTTTGTTGAAGATGGAAGTCTGCTCACCGAAGATTTTACCAAGTGTTGCGATGGTGTCCGTGAAGTTGATGTCCTTAGGAAGTTTTGGTAAAATGTAATTTGCATACCGGGTGTGCGATGATGTGTCCAGCTTCCTCATGAGCAAGCGCACTTTGGTCGCATCGTCCAAGCTTCCTGCGTCTCAATCGAAAAGGTCTGTGTATCTGGAAAACCACTTTTCGAATGTAATGCCTTTATCCGGGTCGAACGAAAACTCGCTTATGTTAGTTGCCAAAGCTTCAAGAGTCTTCTCCGGGTTGGAAGGTGCTGGAGTTGGTTGCGCAAGCTTCTGCAAAATTTGCGTCATTTGAAGAATCGCTTGCTGGATACTTTCTTGTGCCATTTTCCTTCCTTTAGTTTAATCCTCGTCGCCACTAATAAATTCGACACAAGCCGGAATTTTGGTAGTTCTTGTTTAGTTCTATTTCGTCTCAAGCGTTGTACCCCAATCATCGTTCAGTGGCCAAACGTCACATGAATCGCGCCCCGCATTGGGGTGCCATAAGCCCCCTATACACTGTTGTGCATATCTGTCATAACCCTTGTGACAAGATGATGGAATGTGACAATCAGCGTACACCAATGGAGTAATGGATGGTGGTAGTGAGTGGAGAAGACTTTCAAAACTGATCAAAAATAATGTTGGAGAAAAGATAGCTCCCTGAGGTACTCCGTTTGCGAGTATTTTAGTGCTGGATTTGTTCGTTAAAATCAGAACATCGAAGGAACGGTCTGAGAGGAAATCATCGAGGAATGCGATCATGTTACTTCCGAAATTTCATCTGGCTAGCTGGCGCATGATTGCATACTTCCATGTCCGATTGAATGCTTTAGCCAAGACGATGATAGCACAGCCGCATCTAAATGCATGTTGATTAATGCTGAGGAGCTTCCTGCCTTCCAGTTCTTGGGTAGGACGTCGGTTTACCATTCTCTCCAACACTTTTCCGATGCAGTTCAGCAAGCTAATTTGTCGGTAGCTATTGGGGCTGTGTTTCGGTTTGTCAGGCTTTAAAATGGCGAATGTAAGGCTATTTTTCCAGTGAAGAGGAATTTTGCCACTCTGCCAGATGTGGTTGTATAGCTTTAAGAGTAGGTATTTTCCGTACGACTTAACAACATGCCCGTCATGGGTTTAATCCCCAAATAGACCGCGCCGCCATACGTAGGACTGACTATCCTGCTATGGGGGGAAATCAATTAGTCACTGAAAGCCAAGCCCACATGTGGTACAGGCAGGCCTTGACCGACAACGGTTGTTGAGCCAAAGAAGAAGAAGAAGATTTTCCTTGAGAAGGAAGGTTTTTTAACAGTGGATAGCCAATGTCGTCTGGTCCGGCTGAGTTGCCTTTACACTCGGCAAGAGCCCAACTCAGTTCTGCTATGGAAAAGGATCTATTGTAATGTATCTTGAGTCTGCTGTTGAAATCTAATTGTATGGATTCGATTATTGCTTTGATAGTCTTAAATTCTGGTGAATAACTTTTTGTGGCGGATATGGTGACAAAATGAGTGGCAAGTACCTCAGGTGTTGACTCAACTGCCACTATTGTGTCGTCATTGGTTTTGATGATGATATGGGCGATGTCTTGCTTGCGTTCTGTTAGGCATTTCACATTTCTCCACATGTCTTTTCCTTACATTTCGGGATTAAGGCCGTCTTTGAATCTATTCCATGATTCTTGTTTTGCCTTTTTAATTTCTTCTCTTGCAATGCGATGGGCAATTGGAAATTCCTCGGAGAGGGTAGGGATGTGAGTGTGGTCTTGGTTTTTTCGAGCATTCTGTAGCTTTCGATGTGCTTTTCGTGGCTCTTTTTGCCTGGTTTGCCCATGGATTTAGGGATCGATTTCGCTGCCGGATCGTTCATGTTTTTGATGACGTTTTTTCTGTAGGCTGGGGGTCTGAATGTAAATGTTTTAATATATTTATTTGGAATGAAATGTTATGGATTTTAGATATGATATTTATGATATTTGCTATTGCATATGATATGATATTTGCTATTACAGATGTGATACAGATGTTATGTTTGGATTGTGAATTTGTGTAACCTGTTCAACGTGATCATTTCTAAACTATATTGACTTCTCATTGTAAAGTTGTGCGTGATTCGGTTATATTGTTGGATGCTGAGACAAGAACTATATCATCAGCATACATGAAACATTTAATGTTACTGGACATAGGACGGACCAGGGATTCTACACTAATCAGGTTAAGAGTGGGAGAGAGAATGGCACCCTGGGGAACACCATTATCTTGGACGTGCAGGTCAGACGATTGAGTTCCAATTAAAACTTTAAATGTGCGATTTGAAAGGGAGCTTTGAAGATACACTGTAATGCGTCTTCAAAAACCCCACATATTGAGCTGTTCAAGAATTGTAAGCTTATGATAAATCTAATATTGCACAGTCAATGTGATGGCCTTTAGGGTAGTGGGTTTCTAAAAGATCATTATGTTCGGCAAAATATGTCTCAGTACCTTTCCCACCTCTAAAGGCGTGTTGATTGGTACTAAGGAGGTTCCGCTCTTCTAATTCTTGCGTCAGTATTCTATTTACCATTCTCTCCATGGTTTTGGCAATGGAATTTAACAGAGAAATGGGACGATAGCTATCTATTGCATGTGGAGGTTTATTGGGTTTTGGAATGGGAATTGTGAAGCAGGTGTTTCAGTCTTCCGGTATGTTCCCGGATTGTATGACCAAATATTATTGTAGATCTGTAGGAGGACTGTTTTGGACCGGTAAGGGAAGTTTTGAAGCATTGGATAACCAATGTTGTCCGGCCTGAAGACATGCCACGGCATTTATTAAGAGCCCAATCAAGCTCATCAAGAGAAAAAAGACTCTTGCAATTTTGGTCGGCGGCGTCAATGGATGGAAGGGGTCTCAGAGATGAATTTATGGTTTAAAAAATACGAAGGCAAATTGTGTGCTGCAGATGTATCATAAAAGTATCTTACTAAAGCCTCAGGTATTTCTGTTGGTGGAATGATGGTGTTTTCTGTTTTTAGAATGGTTGGTGCAGATTTGTGATTTGTTCCGGATAAAATTGCAACATTCTGGAATATTACTTTGGTGGTTGTCTTAGGGTTAATTTGAAAAACAAATTTCCCAAAAGATAGATTTTTTGCAAATTTGCCTCTCTTGATTCCCGATTGGCTTCTCGGTATTGATCGGCCTAGAGCGGAGTAAAAATATTGTTTCTTTTTTTATCGTTGGAGCCTATTGAGTGCTTTTCACCGAGTCTTAATGGCAAGGGCAACTGTTTTATTCCATCAGGAGACGGACTTTCTGCACGACTTTCGGACTTTTTTGTAAGAGGGATACTAGTTAAGGCTGCATTTGTTATTGTCTCTGTAAAACGTGTAAAGGAGGGAGGATCATCTAAAGGTAGTGCGTATGTCATTTCTATTTTGTATTTTTCCCAGTCACCCTCTTCATATTTTCACCTGGGCCGTTTTTGAGGGCTGTGGGTTAGTTGATGGCTATGGACAAAAAGTGAGTGGTGATCACTGCCATGGGTATCGTTATGAATGGAAACAGAAAACTAGAAGCTTTAGAAGAGGAGAGAGCACAAATATCTAAAATGTGCTGCACCTTGTGCACTAGTGGGACTGGTACGTGTTGCCGTGGTGTTATGAATCAGGTATCAAAATAGTCCTGTAGCATATGGCCACGGGTATTAGAGCCGGGATTTCCCCAGGTAGAATGTTGGGCACTGAAATCGTCAAGATTTGTTTACATAGTTTAAAACATAGTTTACATAGGTAACATAGTTTCCATGTCCTGAGCAACAATAGAAGGAGATAGAGAAGGGTAAAGGCACAGCCTAACAATTGTGGATTCTATTGTTGAAGATATTTTAACGGCTATTACGGGTATGTTGGTAGAAAAATAAATAGGGTTTGAGGGTATGTGTTTTTGTATGCTTATGCCAACAAGCATATGAAATGGATAATGAAAGTGAACTCCGTAGTACCATCAGTTCCGCCATTCCAGATCTACCAGAACAAGATAGTGATGGATTTGAATACATTATGGAGTATTTCTGAAAAAAATACAAAAAAACACCCGCACACTAATAACGGCATCCGCACTATTACTACAGCAAACCACCATCATTTCTGAAACATTTATCAACAGGAGGATTGTTTGTCCCATCTCATTCTTTTCTGAAGTTGGGAATTTTCCAAATAGGAAAACAAACTTCCAAAAGCTGCATCCCGATAATACTCTGGCCAAAAAAGACAGGGATAGTGATAAAACGGGTGTAAAGACAGTTAAAAAAATATCTAGTTTACCCATAGAAATGATAAAATGCTTTACGATGCTACGTCTGAAATTAAAAATGAAACAAATCAATCCCAAAGCCGAAATTAAAAAGCTGCTATAATCTAATCGAAATCGGGTAAACAATGAAAAAAATGTTAATGAAAAAAAATAATACTATAATTAACAAAACGAAATGTATGGTTGTTATACTGTGATAAAATTATACAAATATCAAACGTAGCAAAGAGCTGATTGATGGTTCAACCTTAGACGCACGCTTTCGATCGTAGCGAGGTGCGATTCGCGATTCAATGCATACGGTACAAAATTCAAAATTGGAAACAGGTGTAATATTTGCAGCTGTGTAGCTGTATACAAAAGACAAAAAAAATGTTTTTCACGGGTGGAAAAGACGAATGATACAGGTAGATGGTGCGAATGGGTTCTACTCGCATTTTCGCACCCGCTCTCGTTCGTTGCCTCGCACTCCCGATGGTATTTATAGTGCGCGCCGGCCTCGTCTGTCTCAATCCGTTTCAAGACTTGAACGAGTGAACACGTGCTATCCTCTCACACACCAACGATCAAAGAACTGTTTGTGTTTGTTCTTTTTCCTAGAAAACAATGGATTCTGAAAAGAGCGTCAGAGGAACCGTGCAACGGTCCAGCGAGGAAAATTACCCCACACCAACCACCACCACCACCACTACCTCCATCATCACCACGAGCATCGCCACCTCCACCAGTATCACGAAGAAGCGGTCAATGCGTAACCAGGGTCTCAATGAGCAACCGGGTCCTAGCAAGCAGCTGAAGGTCTCCGTTTCTGCACTTCCCACCGCTTCACGGGCTGCCGCTCGGGTAACTGCTCCAACCATCGTTCCAGCCACCGTCCCCGTAAGCGTTCCAACTGACACGCCTTCCATAGCTAATGCTCCGACCGATTCGCTGCAGCTGATAACCGAAACGTCAGCCAACATAAATCGCCGCTTGGACGGGCTAATCGCACAAAATGAAGCGCTTTACGAAGAGATCACCGTTGTTCGGAAAACCTTAACGGTTACGGAGGCTATGCTTAATCGGATTCAAACGGCGATATGTCCCGATTTGGATGAAAGCAGTGAGTCCGCCGAAGAGTAATACATGAGGGATTATGTGCATTGACTGTGACTTAGTAAGCTAGCCCACAAGCGCCTGAAGGAAGTGATGCTGCTCGAAAGGATAAAATTGCGTTGGCCAATTTCCTCAACGTGTGTGAGCTGTTCCGGAGAGCTGCCTCAACATTAAAAGCCTCCATAACAGCGACATATACCAACGGCCGGACCCCTGGCATCACGCGATTGCCATCTGTACAGCACAGTCGTCATCCAGCCGTCGCGTCAGCATTCCATCCCGGTCACCACCCTCAGTACACAATCGACAGTTTCAATAAGTTAGTTTCAATAATAGGTTATCGATTCATTCTTAGTCAGACCACTCGCAATTTGTATAAGACCAACCGGTCGACTCTTATTATTAAATGTTGGTTATTTTTTCAAACGCGTATTGCGTTACGTTAAATATACCGGTTATTTTGAGCATTTTAGTGTTAAGCAAAGTTTGGTAAAGCGTGTGAATTAAAGTTGTTAGTATGTTTTCGTTTTTTAAAGAACTACACAAATATCGTATTTCAATAATGTAAATATAATATGACATTGACTATAAAAATCATTCCAAGTCTCTCAAAAAACATATAATTTCTTATTATTTATCTTCCTGATTCGAAACACAAAACACAAAGTTGGATTATGGGGAGAGGCATATTTTATACTTTTATTATTAAACAATACACGTGTGTACCAGCAATATTTCTCATTATGTACCTAATATTGAGCCAGTGATCCGTACCTGTAGTTCCTCTCGTACTGCACAGGAATTCCGTTAAGATAGCGACTATAAGCACACATCAGTAGGGTAAAACTAACCTGTCTCACGACGGTCTAAACCCAGCTCACGTTCCCTTGAAAGGGTGAACAATCCAACACTTGGTGAATTTTGCTTGACTATGATAGGAAGAGTCGACATCGAAGGATCAAAAAGCCACGTCGCTATGAACGCTTGGAGGCCACAAGCCAATTATCCCGGTAATGTACGTCGGGATGCTGCGGATTCCCCTACCCGACGAGGCCAAGGTCATTGGCTACGCCGATGATCTCGTCGTTCTGGCCCCGGGTAGGACGCCGGAGGAGTCTGCAGCAGTGGCGGAGGCAGCGGTGTCAGCAGTCGACACGTGGATGCAGCAGCACTACTTGGAGCTGGCATCAGCTAAGACGGAGATGACGATTATCTCAAGTCTGAAGCAACCTCCAAACCACATTACCATCGACGTGAGAGGAACTGCAGTTCCATACTCCAGGAGCATAAAGCACCTGGGTGTGCTGGTTCACGACCACCTATCCTGGTTGCCTCATGTGACTGCAGTGACGCAGCGGGCGGACCAAATAGCGCAGGCGGTTGGTCGACTCATGCCAAACCACCGGGGGCCAAAGATGTCGAAGTCCCGTCTTCTGGCAGCGGTGGCTGACTCGGTCATGCGCTACGCCGCACCTGTATGGCACGAGGCGCTGAACACTCGCGAGTGCCGCAGGTTGCTAGAGCGAGTCCACCGCAAATCAGCCATCGCCGTGGCCCGGACGTTCCGGACGGTTCGGTACGAGACCGCAGTGCTGCTTGCGGGACTTTTGCCGATCTGCAGAGCCATCCGCGAGGACACCAGGGTGCACAGCCGCCGTGGGACTGGATCCAGCGCACATCTAAGGAAGGAGGAACGCGAGACGACCATCGCTGAGTGGCAGTCAACTTGGGACAGCGACGCAGCTGGACATCAAGCCAGCGGCTATGTTCGGTGGCCGCACCGCCGTATTCCGGACATCGGTGCATGGCAGTCGCGGAAGCATGGAGAGGTGAATTTTCATTTGTCGCAGATCATCTCCGATCACGGATTCTTCCGTGAGTACCTTGCTGATATGAAATTCACCTCGTCCCCGAACTGCCCGCATTGCCCCGGCGTAAGAGAGAGCGCCAAGCAAGCGATGTTCACTTGCCCGCGTTTCGCCGATTTTCGAGAGAGACTGATAGACGGCGTCAACCCGAACACGCTGCTGTCCTACATGCTCCAGAGCCAGCAAAACTGGAGCAACGTCTGCGAGGCTGCCCAGCTGATCACGATCGTTCTGCAGCGCGAGTGGGACGACTTCCACACGGCGTACTAGCTTCGCAACGCAGACGACCTTCGCCAGGAGATACTGCGGAGGTACAACGATAAACGCAATGCAACGGGAACAGCCGCAACGCATCAGCGACAGGTAGAACGTCCGCCCTCACCAAGAACTAGGCAAGACTGGGGGAACGACAGCACGCAGCCCGGGCTGAAATGCACGGCGCAAATTGGCCAGCGGCGACAGAAAACAGCGAAGACGACAGCGACGATGGAGATCATCCAGCAGCAGCAGCTTCTTCAGAGGCAGTGCGAACGGCGGTAGAGGAGCCTCGCGCAGGGCTGACGGAAGCAGCGCTTGAGGCTGAATTGTCCTCCCGCTAGGCTTGATGCTTGAACATGAAGGAGGTTTGAAATGGGAGAAAACTGAATTACTCTAAAATAAATAAGCAAGGTGCGGTTAGCACGGATATAAGCTGCTCGAATGAGAATTATAACCCCCTTAGACCCTTCTCGCCGCGTCGCTGTCCCACGTAGCCTGTCACTCAGCGATGGTCGTCTGGCGTTCCTCCTTCCTCAATTCTGCGCTCGCCTTTGCGATCTGGTCCGCTTGCTGAGTCACTGCAGTCACGTGAGGCAACCAGGATATGTGGTCGTGACCGGTCTCGTAGTATAGTCGTCAACTCGTACGACTTAACAACATGCCCGTCATGGGTTCAATCCCCAAATAGACCGTGCCGCCATACGTAGGACTGACTATCCTGCTATGGGGGGAAATCAATTAGTCACTGAAAGCCAAGCCCATAAGTGGTACAGGCAGGACTTGACCGACAACGGTTGTTGAGCCAAAGAAGAAGAAGAAGACCCTTCGCGGGGCACAAAGGTGGTTTAGGCGAGGGTTGGGTGTATTAAGTTAGGTATTAAGAATGAACTGAATAAAATAACCGGTATGTATTTAAAAAAAAGCCAGTTATCCCGGTAGTAGTGTTAATGGGGTAACCGACCAGTGAACACCCGTGTAAACACGCTCCGTGATCATTGTGAAAAACGTGTGTAAATGGCCGTGGATCGCTCTAAAAACGTCAAAAACGGGTTCAGAGCAGCTGATTTACCGATTTTGGTAAAACGTGTTTTTGTGTGTATGTACCTTCGATTGTGTACCCGTACGTCAAAATCGGAAGAAAATTGAGCAAGCAGTGCACGATTTAGATTCGCGACACATTAGTGCACCACCAACTTACTAGAGGGCGTCACCGGTCAAACTGTATACCTGTATTTCTTCGGAACTGCTGGTCGGATTTGAACGGGCAAGTGTTCGCTGGAATCAGCATTGTCCCGGCTTTCTGCCAGTGCTTGAGGCACTGTGCGTGAGGCAGCGGTGGTGGCCATCGAGGCCATTTTCGACCATTGCAGTGTTGCAAGTTACAGGTGGCGAAAAATTCAACTGTGCACATCTCCGGAACGGGTAGGCCCAGCCGAACGGGAAAGTGTTGGCTGACGTTGGCACCGGCCCAGCTACCAGGCAGTGTGGCCAACCCAGTTCAAAACGCTCGTGGCAGTGTTGCCAGTTTGTGAACTAAGTGAAAGTATGGGAGCGAATATCTCGAAAACGGGTAGCCCTAGCCGAACAGGCAAGTGCTCACTGAACTCAGCTTCAGCCAGGCTACGCGGCAGTGCTATCAATCGTGTCTGCAACGGCTGACTCGCTGATGCCTGTTTTAAGATCGACGCAAATGCTAGCCGAAATAAGCGTCGGCCCAGATTTCAACCCGTAAACTGAGTGTTCGTTTTCTATTGCGCGGTCGAAACGCAGAGTGCGACGGGCTGAGTACAAACCCTCACATTGTGAAGTGCGCGTACGTAGCGGGTTTGAACAACAACAACACCGATGATCGGTGACGAGGCCCAACCCCCGCATTCGAGTACGCCGTATCGGCTACGGCCAAGAAATAGGTCGATAGTGGTGACGCAGCCACCATTGATAGAGCGCCCGGCCACGCCAATGATGGAGTAGTGCTACTCCAGCGATGATGATGAGCTGAATAGCTCCATCATTGCGATGCCGGAACTGACGTCGGGGTGTGAGGCAGCGGTGGTGGCCATGGAGTTGGAGCCACCAGCAGCAGCACAGCCAACACCAATGGCATCCCCTGTCTCGGGCAACGTGACAGTTGCTGCAACAAAAGTGGGCCCAACGACGCGGGTAGCTATGCCCTGCTGATGGCCCAGCTGCAGAGCATCGGTGCCCAGATTACGACGACTTTGGAGGAGCTGCGACTTTGCCGCGAAGAAAACGCGGCACTTCGTGGCGAAAACGTGCTGCTGCATACGGGCACTCGTTCGGTGCTCAGCAGCAGCAAACGCCACCCTCTAGCAGTCGACGGGGCATGGCGGCAACCGCGAAACGGCCCAGAAGCGTCAGCAGCGGCTACGGCGGCGAGAGCGGGAATGGCAGCAGTAGCAGCAGCAGCAACATCGCCAGCAGCAGCAACAGCAGCAGCAGCAGCAGTAGCGACCTCAGCAGCAGCGACCACAGCAGCGAAAGCCAGCCAAGCCTGAGCTGATCGAGGTGTCGCCCAATGAAGGCCAGGACTGGGAGAGCCTTCTGCTGATTGTACAAACGGCAGTAAGAAACGACGAGCGGTATAAGCCGCTAAAAGACCACGTTGTCCAGGGCCGCCGTACCAGCAAGGAGCTGCCGCGACTTACGCTTAGTCGTAAAGCGAATGGGCAGTACATGCTGCAGCAGATACGTGTCATCGTGGACAGTGTTGGAGTGTGCCGGCACGTCACGGAAATGTCGTCGATAGTCGTCCATGACGTCGACCCGCTAGCCCGAGAGGAGGACCTCACGACGCTGCTAGACTGCAAGTTCGAGTCGGGAGCGTGTATAGTGTCTACCACCATGACAAAGAAGAAAGCGGACGTGCTGTTGCTGTCGAAGCTGTATCGACCGCCTGCCAACAACGGTCGATGGGCCTTCGACTGCTCGAAGAAGGTTGCTATCGTTGCAACTGGGTTGCTTCCCCTCCAGAGGATATGGTGCAGTGGCACACCGGGACTCGTCGCAGCCGAGATCGGTGGCATCACATTTCTCAGCTGTTACGCTCCACCTCGCCAGCCCACCGACGAGTTCGAGCGCTTCATTGAAGCGGTGCAGCTCGAAGCGCTTTCCCATGCACAGGTCGTCATTGCCGGCGACTTCAACGCCTGGCACGTGGAATGGGGAAGCGACCGTAACAGCGATAAGGGGCAAGAGCTGCTCAGCGCCATCCAGCAGCTGGACCTAGCTGTGCTAAACCAAGGCACGATAAGCACCTTCGACGGCAGTGGAGCAGCAACAGCGAGCATCGTGGACGTGGCGTTTGCGACACCATCCATCGCGCAGCCGGCAACGTGGAATGTGTGCGCAGAGTAGTCGTATTCCGACCATCGGTACATTGCGTACACTGTTGGTACCACGGTTCCCGTCGCAAACGAACGCACGCCATCGCAGAGAAGACATCAGGGGCGCATTCGACACGCGGATCGGCGGTACAAGGCGACGCTGTTCTCGCAGCGAGCCTTTCTTTCGACGCTACTGGAGGAGCGGTTCCCGGAACAGGCGGTAAGTCACGAACGCATGGTTGAGATCATGCTCGCCGCGTGTGACAAGACGATGCAGCGGGTTACAACGTCGCACAGCGAGGGCAGAACTATTTCGCACCGTGAGGTACGAGACAGTCACCCTCCTGGTTCTTTATTCTTTCTTAGGAACTAACCACCCGGCTGATTCAGTCTGAAAATATGCCATAGTTGTGGAAAACAACACTTCCTCATAATAAAATGAAAGAAAGCCACGAAACAACGTGGCAGAAATTGTCAAGAGGTGCTCATCGAAGCAATGTATCCAAAGTTCGAGAGAGTCGTGTCGGGTAAACATGTTTATACGTAACGTTTCACTATATTAAAATGAACTATATTAACATTGTTGTGTACGAGTGGATGTGCCGGGCAAAGGATCCGACTGCCATCTAGGATCTCGTCTTATCTAGCATGTAGTCGTCTTCGCATGTTCGTCTTAGAAGATCTTCGCTTCCTCGTGAGCATATATGTATGAAACGACTGATCGCCGAATGTGTTTGATACCTGAACCATTTTCGGTTGAATTTTGGGCAACGATGGTCCATCCAATCGGCATTTGTATTTAGTTCGATTTTAATATTTTTCCGGAAATAGCCTGTCGACCGTTGTGCGTTGCAGTACACGAATAGCGAGTATGGTGATTTTTCTTTGAGTAATTATCAATACTAGCAATATTAAATTATTAACAATTATGTTGCGAAAGACATTTCCTTCCTTATTTTGCGTTACAGCGGGCATACTCGGTTGATTATATGGTTCGTTATGCATACAAATGAAGAAAACCGAAATACGTGGTTGGATGATAAATTTGGAATCTAAAATATGTTACGTTGATTTGATAAATAAGAGAAAGATATCTTTCAGGCCATGTAACTCTATTTAACAACATAATTTACCAATAATTATATGTAGAAGCGAATAATACTTATCAGTTCTGATATCAATTAATTAACTAATCTCAATTAATATCTGATAATTCATATTTACGTGTTTTTTTAATATGGTAGTATGCTAACATGAACTTCAATCCTAAGTTTATATTATATTGTAATATATATTGTTGAAATCGTTGGTGGATTTTTTTGGATAACAGTTGGTAGTTTTTCGGGGCAAGTATGGGCTTCGAACGACGAAATCCGTTCGACGCTCATGAGAGAATGAGAAACATGAGATACAACTGTCAATCTTAGACAGGCGTTTATATCTATGATTTAAGGCTTATACAATTTTGAATTTTGATTTTTTTTCCGTTGGTGCTGGATTTGAATCGTTACATCTATAATGGATGATTTGTTAACAATAACATGGCGGTTTTATTTGCTTTATTTTAATTTAAATTTTAATTTCAACTTACAGGGTTTCGAATCATATAATGGACTACTTGATCCACTCGGTGGAATGTTTGAAATGGTAAGGGGATGTTTGCAACGTTGCTATGGAGGTTTACAGGCATATAGGGGAATCTGTCAAACACTTAGGAGAAGTGTGCAAAACAGCTATGGAGTTTTGCATCCAGCTATGGAGCGCTCGGTTGTAGCGCTGTAGAAATTAAACCTAGATTTTTTCAAAAAGCACCGCGTGATGATTTACGAGTTTGGAGTGATTATTCATATGTTTTTTAAATGATTAAACATATGTTTGTAGGAAATTAATTTTCAGTTGTAATTTAAATTTACTGTACACATTCTTCTATGTTACTTTCTCTACGCTACTATTTATTCTCTGCAGCAATATATTTCCTTATATTCAAATAAACATATTTAAATAGTGTTCAGTACTACCTTGTAATCAAATTACCCCCTTCTTTTATTTACCCTCATTACATCTGATTCAAAGAACCAATCTAGAATCACTGAAGGTAGTCATTTTTCAAACGATTTATTTCAATACTTTGAACACAGCCTTAAGAATCTTCATATTTAAATACATCAGAAAATGTTGACGATGTGAAGAAATACAAGAATTGAATGTTGGATCGCATAGGACGTAGGAAACAGTTACATAGTGAGTAGTTATTGGGCATAAATTTTATTACAGATTAATTACAATTTCTTTCTAAGGATGCTAAAACTTATGTTTAATCACTCCAAACTCGTAAATCATCACGCAGTGCTTTTTGAAAAAATCTAGGTTTAATTTCTACAGCGCTACAACCGAGCGCTCCATAGCTGGATGCAAAACTCCATAGCTGTTTTGCACACTTCTCCTAAGTGTTTGACAGATTCCCCTATATGCCTGTAAACCTCCATAGCAACGTTGCAAACATCCCCTTACCATTTCAAACATTCCACCGAGTGGATCAAGTAGTCCATTATATGATTCGAAACCCTGTATACAAATGAAGGAGGGGTAGCAAGCTTTGAATTACTTAACAAAAATCTAAAAAAAAATTTATGTTTATACAAAACAGTGATAATTTCAGGTTTATTTAAAAAGTAACTTTTATTCCAATTTAATAAATAATAATGGCAATGAAATTGTATTTTAATTATGAACAACGCTATTTACTTTCGTTATTTAACATACTAAAGACAGCGGTATAATCTTGTTGCGGGCAACATTGTTGCGGGGAACGTTATTGCTCGGAAACATATACCTGAGATTGTCGATGAATATTTCTAGCTGCATTTAGTTTTGACATGAAGGAATTTTCGCTAATAGCTGCTGTTTCATATCATTTGCCGAATGACCAAGGTAAATAGACAATGTTGCTGGAAAAAAATCAAATTGATTTGAATTTGGTCACCGACAAAGTTGCGCGCAACAAGAATAAACCAATGCCTAACTGCATACGGAGATTGGTCAAGTGCAACAACTTCTTCGCTCATACGCGTCAGCGAGCACCCGCTGCTGCCAATAGACTGCTATCACCCACCGCTCGAATTTGATTTGGAAATCACAGCATCGTCTATGAATCACGCTACCACTGTTACGGAAATAAAGCTCAATTACGCACATGCTGACCTTACTAAACTCAAGAGACTGATCTGCTCCTTCAACCAATCCTTTGAATGCTCTAACTATACATCCATTGACCATGCCACGAACGATTTCTCAGAGTTTATGCGGGCCGCATTGCGTAAATGTGCTCCTATTAAAAAGCCCCATCGCGGACCGCCGTGGGGTGACCGCACATTGCATGCCCTAAAAAAAGCAAAGCGAGCCGCTTATGACTTTTTGCGCGCTAGTCGGTCCACACCGTGTCGGCTTTACTACAATGGTGTTCATGCACTTTATCGACGTTATAATAGAGTCTGCTATCGTCGATATATACGCCACACTGAACGAAGCTTGCGAAAGTACCCTCGCCGCTTTTGGAGCTTTGCCAACAACATGCGCAAGTCAACTGGCCTCCCCGGGACTATTCGGTATAAGGATAATTGTGCACACTCGCCATGAGATATTTGTGAACTGTTCGCCACGCGTTTCGAGGATAGCTTCATCTCTAACATCACACATCCGGAGGCTGTTGCTTCCGCGCTCGTGAACACTCCGGCAAATGCAATTCATGTCACGCTACCTATCGTCACCGAGACCCTGGTTACCCAAAAAATCGAGCATCTAAAGTCGTCATACTCCGAGGGGCCAGATGGTATCCCATCGACAATTCTCAAGCGTTGTGCCGTATCGGTAGCTTCTGCTTTAACTAAGATTTTTAACGAATCTCTGCGCACAGGAACCTTTCCATCACTGTGGAAGGTCTCATGGCTAACACCCATCCACAAAAAGGGCAGAAAAAACGAAGCAGTGAACTATGGAGGTATTACCTCTTTAGCTGCCTTCGCTAAAGTGTTCGAGCTAATCATCTATGAACCATTAATAGCATCTGCCGGCAAATACATCAGCACCAACCAACATGGATTCATGCCTAAGAGATCAACTACGACAAATCTGATGCAATTCGTTAGCGGCTGTTATAAGTCCATTGATGATGGTATGCAGGTTGATGCCATTTACACGGACATTAAGGCGGCTTTTGACAGTGTGTCCCACAACATTCTTCTGGCAAAACTTGATAGACTTGGATTATCACCACCCCTGGTAAAGTGGATGAAATCGTATTTATGTGGTCGTTCATACGCAGTTAGAATGAGCTCCCACCAATCTAGATCTATCGGTGCCTCTTCCGGCGTACCCCAGGGCAGCAACCTGGGGCCTCTGTTGTTTCTGCTCTACATAAGCGACTTGTGCACGGCACTCCCGGATAATAGTTGCCTACTCTACGCAGATGATGCTAAAATCTATCGTGAAATCCGTGAGCCCGAGGACCATCTTCAACTTCAAGCCACTTTGACTGAATTTGTCTCCTGGTGCAAGCGTAATGCACTAAGCGTCTGTATCGATAAATGCGCCATAATCTCATTCAACCGTTCAAGAGCTCCAGCGCTGTTTAATTATACGATTGATGGTCAGATCCTCGAAAAAGTGAACTGTGTAAAGGATCTAGGAGTCCTCCTAGATGCTAAACTCTCCTTCGAAGAACAGATAGACCAAGTAGTCGCTAGTGGCAATCGTCTACTTGGCTTGGTCATAAACATGACGCGCGAGCTTCGTGATCCTATGTGTTTCAAGACACTGTACTGCGCACTTATCAGACCACTGCTGGAATATGCTAGCATTGTTTGGTGGCCAGCATCTACTCGGGCACTTGCGCGGCTAGAGTCCATCCAACGGAAGGCAATGACGATAACGGAACTGACTTCACTTTTAAGTGTTCGGAATGCGTTCAACAATAACAATATATAAATGTTCTGTTCGTTATCTAATGTAATGTATTGTAAACAAATTTTGACTCGAGAGGGCTTCATAGTCCATCGATTAATAAACTAAACTAAACTAAACTGAACTAAACTAAACTAAATGAAACCTAATAGAACCAACACTATTAAGTTAAATTTCGTCCTTGCGTTTCATCATTACTAACCATAATATGCACAATATTTGCAAGAGAAATGCAGGACCGATAATTGATCGACTCCTGTAATACTAGATGCGTTCAAATTGCATTTTGACAAATCCTCTCAGTAGGAATTGGCACTCCAGATCTTGGTGGTTTTGGCCTGCGCAAGAAGTGTCCGAAATCGCTAACCGTCTCACGCCTTCATGTGCTAATCCGTTATTATGGTCTGAATGACATACACAATCTTACCAACACAAGTTGGGCTTTCCACAAACCCAACACGTTGATGTTCATATGGACGGTCCCTTGGGACGTTAAAAACTGAGCGAATTCGGATACGCTTTTGAAATGCATTTAGAAAGCCTGCATTACGCCTTCAAGGCCGAATCTATCGCCAAGAAAAAGAAAAAAAAGAAATGAAAACAACGGTTTTACATTGATTGAAGCAGCTACAGTCACCCCAGCAAGCGTGCGAGCGCTTTCTGAAAATATATGGAATTGGACAACCATAGCGAGAGTTAGTTTGAAAACGCCTGTTTCAGAATCAAACAATTTTGATTTTTTCGCACGCCTGTAGGAGCGATTACCGCTTCTTGAGATATATGAGTCATTGAGCGGCAGTCTGGCAGCAATCAAACAAGATATCCAACTAAAACAAATGTATAAGAAGTATATGAAGGAGGAGATATCTCGAACCATTCCATACATTGTTCGTGTCTGATGTATTGTTTGATGGCTACCAGAGCGCCGGATAACCATTGGTAAAGTGTCATCGTGAATCTATTTCCCGCCTATCCCGATGTAAACAAATAAAAATTCTTTTCAATACGTCAAAAATTCTGGGTTCAATTAGTTTGATGCTGAGCTTTCAACAAAATTTGAAGTGAAGAACAGTTTAGTAGAACAGTAGAAATAATAAAATGATAACAAATGTTTGTGCTAGTGAAGCTGCTGCTAAGAGAGAACTAATACGCCATCGCAGATTGCTACGAAATAATACGGATCCTCTCGCTCTTGCAGATGAAGCGTATGTACCATAACGAATTAAATATACTACTGTTTACTACTACTATTCGAAACAGATTTTTGTTTTAGCTTTATTCAAAATTTAAGGATTTCAAAGGCCATATTTTTGTACCTTTTTGATGGTCTTCACGCGCAATTAAATACTCAACGATGTTATGGACTCGACACGAAAGAACAAATAGCAGCACTTTTATGTTCTTTCCGTATAAAGCACGGGAAATAAATAAACGGGTTACGCCGTGCACTTTAGTTTAACACTATATTCATACAATTACAATATTCATACGATTTACATGTAACTCTTGGTTCATATATAAAACACCTCCCCAACCGCACGCATGCACCTAACCGCTTGATCATCCGACTTGAAGTGACACTCTCGTTTTCTCGGGTCGTCGTCCCGGCTTCGTGTCCTGCGACACGATCGCGATGGCCGCGCCTGTATCGCTGATGGCTACCAACGTCAACGGTTGTCGCTTATAGCGAACAACCCAGAGTGGCAATGTCGCGCGATGCTGGTTCTGTCCACAACATCTCCCCCTGTTAAGATAGCTGGTACTGGTTCAACCAACGTGGAGGTCTTTTATTTCTAGAAGATCGACGTGGTGCTTGTACCAGCTGCGTTCCCTCATTATCATCTTCCAATTGCTCGGCAGAACTGTTATCAGCTAACAGGACAGGAGATTCTTCTTCAGGTGTCGGTGAACATGATGTGTACACTGAAGACGAATCATACAACGATGATGACGATGACGGTGAGGACGTGGACGATGCTGACTCAGACGTAGATAATAATGTAGACGATGGTGACGATGACGGTGAAGACGCGAACGATGCTGGCTTAGAATTGGGTGACGACACAGACGATAGCAATGGCGTACACTGATTTACGTTGCTGGATATCGGTGATGTTCTTGGCTGTACATTCCACGTTCCCAAGAGTACATCCAACGCCATGGGTTGTGAAGGACGATTTGATTGATGGAAGCTTACAGAACGCCTGCGCATTTGGTTGATATGCCTACGAAGTATACGCTGGAAACTAGTTTTAACTTCGTACATAACGCTACCGCATCTCTTTGTTACAATTGCAGGCTCCCATTTCCAATTGTTTCTATAAAACGTTTTGACGTATACCAGTTCTCCACAATGCAAAACCCTCATATTATCCGGTACTCTAGGCTCATTGGAAATAGCAGTGGGCCGCAACAAGTCAAAACATGTGCGCATTTGACGCCCTAACATGACCTCGGCTGGTGATTTGTTTTCATCAATGGCTGGGTTTGGAGTGGATCGATATGTTTGCAAAAATAAATCTATTGCCTCAGGAAGCGAAGTATCATCTGAACAAATCTTTTTCATTGCTCTCTTGAACGTATCTACGAACCTCTCAGCTTGGCCGTTAGATTGAGGATGAAAAGGTGCCGTTCTTAAATGTTGTATGCCATTACTTGTGCAAAAATCTGCAAAAATTCCGCTTGTAAATTGCGTCCCATTATCACTCACCAGTGTAACTGGAATGCCAAAACGTGCAAATATTCCTCTTAAAATTGCTATGGTCGCTGAAGCAGTAGTACTTGATGTCTGGCCATTTGGAGTAAGCATCTACGATTATAAGGAAATAATCTCCCTCTACTGGGCCTGCATAATCGATATGAACTCTCTGCCATGGAGATGACGATTTAGGCCAAGGCACATGAGGTGAATGTGCTGGTGTTTTCGCTGCAGTTTGACATTTCTCGCAAGAAGCTACGCATTCGCTTATATCACTATCTATTGAAGGCCAGTATACGTAGCTACGAGCTAACGATTTCATTCTTTGAATGCCAGGGTGTCCACGGTGAAATTGCCTAAGGCATCTTTGCTGCAGGATATTTGGAATTACGACTCTCTCTCCGAATAAAATACAATTTTCTACTGCTGATAGGGCTTCTCTTCTCGCATAAAATCGTGATAATTCTCCTGCATAAGTAGTATTTTGGGGCCAGCCCTTTTGTATAAAATGAAATACTTTGCATAAAATGGGATCTTTTAGTGTCTGTTTGGCGATCTCCATGAAGCTAATTGGTAAGGATGAAATATTACTGATGACGACTGACTTTACATCCCTCTCCAATTCCAAATTAGCTATAATATAATCTTCATCTGGCTTGTTGTGCTTGCTTATTAGTCGTGATAATATGTCGGCATTGCCAAAATTTTCCGTGGAAATATATTCGATTTGAAAATCGTACATTAGAAGGGTTAGGGCAAAACGCTGCAATCTGTTAGCAGTGTAAACAGGTATTCCTTTCTTGTTACCAAATATTCTCAAAAGAGGCCTGTGGTCTGTTTGAAGGCGAAAACACCTCCCCAACCGCACGCATGCACCTAACCGCTTGATCATCCGACTTGAAGTGACACTCTCGTTTTCTCGGGTCGTCGTCCCGGCTTCGTGTCCTGCGACACGATCGCGATGGCCGCGCCTGTATCGCTGATGGCTACCAACGTCAACGGTTGTCGCTTATAGCGAACAACCCAGAGTGGCAATGTCGCGCAATGCTGGTTCTGTCCACAACAAGCACACATTAGTCCCTCTTCATAATTTAATAAGAGATTGGATTAAATTGGCGATGTCCGAAGAGGAGCGACAAGAGGCAAAAGATTTTTTGAAAAAAGTGGATTTGAAAATATCGTCATGTGTGTTGATGGTACCCACATAAAAATAAAAAAAAAACACGAAACCGACCACCACAGTATTTAAACCGGAAGAACGTTATTAGCATCAATGCTTTGATTGTAAGTATATATATATATTTTTGCAAAAACATAAACAAAAGCTAACAAAAGTTTGCCAGACTTTTAGGGACTTAGGCGTTACCTTAGACTGTAAATTGAATTTTCATCAACACTACTCCGATATTTTAGACAAGGCCAACAAAATGGTAGGTTTCATTCGCAGACAATCGAGATAATTTTCCGACCCGCACTGCCTTTTAATGTTGTACAAGTCTCTTGTTCGTCCACTGCTTGAGTCTTGTTCTGTAGTATGGTCTCCTTCATCCAGCTTTTGGTCCAAAAAATTGGAGTCAGTACAGAGAAAGTTTACACGTTTTGTCCTGCGTTTTACCCCGTGTCGCAATCTTGATCCTCGTCCGTATTATGAAACTAGCTGTTTACTGTTTGGGTTAGAGACGCTTGAAAAGAGACGAGAAGAAGCTCAGCAGAAATTTATGTCTAAACTAATTTTAGGTAAGACTGACGCACCCGAACTACTCGCTAAAATTAACTTAAATGTACCCTCTAGAACATTTCATAACTATCGATTACTTAAAGCTCAACTGGCTAGACGTGCTTATAGTGAAAATGATCCCATGACTGCGATGACTCTTAAATTTAACGCTAATTATGATAATTTTGACTGGCATCACGCGACTCATTTTTAAACTGTTTACTGTACTGTGCGTTATGTAATGTATTTGTTCGGTTACTGATAAGCTATGTATTGCTAGATTTAAGTTATAGGGTAGTATTAAGTAATAAGGCCACCTCGCTCGGCCAATTACTTCCACAATAAACAATAAATCGAGATAATTTTCCGACCCGCACTGCCTTTTAATGTTGTACAAGTCTCTTGTTCGTCCACTGCTTGAGTCTTGTTCTGTAGTATGGTCTCCTTCATCCAGCTTTTGGTCCAAAAAATTGGAGTCAGTACAGAGAAAGTTTACACGTTTTGTCCTGCGTTTTACCCCGTGTCGCAATCTTGATCCTCGTCCGTATTATGAAACTAGCTGTTTACTGTTTGGGTTAGAGACGCTTGAAAAGAGACGAGAAGAAGCTCAGCAGAAATTTATGTCTAAACTAATTTTAGGTAAGACTGACGCACCCGAACTACTCGCTAAAATTAACTTAAATGTACCCTCTAGAACATTTCATAACTATCGATTACTTAAAGCTCAACTGGCTAGACGTGCTTATAGTGAAAATGATCCCATGACTGCGATGACTCTTAAATTTAACGCTAATTATGATAATTTTGACTGGCATCACGCGACTCATTTTTAAACTGTTTACTGTACTGTGCGTTATGTAATGTATTTGTTCGGTTACTGATAAGCTATGTATTGCTAGATTTAAGTTATAGGGTAGTATTAAGTAATAAGGCCACCTCGCTCGGCCAATTACTTCCACAATAAACTATACTATACTATACTATACTAACAACATTTTGTTTATTGAAGGTATGTGATCACAAATATCGGATTAGAGCGATCGACGCTCGTTTTTTAGGATCGAACCATGACGCCCATATCTGGAGAGTAAGTCCAGTCCGGGCTTATTTTGAGCACTTACTTAGAATTGGACAAAATGACAGACTATTTGGTAGTTTGAAATTTTGTATCATATAAAAAACACATTTTAATACTACTTTTTTATATTCAGGAGATGCTGGATATCCCTCAGAACCTTGGATAGTAAGACCTCATCGTGATCCGGATGAGGGTTCTGTGGAAGCACAAGAAAACTCAAAAATATCATCTGGAAGAATGACTGTGGAGCAAAGTATAGAAATCCTAAAATCACGGTTCAGATGTCTGTTAGGAGCTGAAAGATCCCTGAATTACGATCCAAGAAAGGCAGGACTAATAATCAATACGTGTTGTGCGTTACACAACATTTGTATTGAACACAATATAGAGTGGCAACAGACGTTCAATAGTATTATACGTGATATAGAAGATTCATAGAAGTAAAAAGGAAAAAAGAAAAAGTAACAGTGAAATTCAATGAATTTGTGAAATTTTCAATTTTAATGTAATTTTCGAAAATTTAATTTAAACAAAGAAATTCAATACAAAGTACCATCGCAACAACTTACTAAGCTAAACGTTTTTTCTCTAATTCTAGTTTTAACTGTTGAACCTCAATTTGCTTATTAGCTATTGCTTTTTTGAATTCTAACTGGCTATTTGATATTTGTAATTTTAAATCTAATTCTTTTGATGACAAAATTTGCCTTAATTCTAATTCCTAATTTGCTAATTCAACCTTAAAATTGAATATTTTTTGTTTCAAATCCAAATCTCTTTCTGCTACCGCGCGTTTAGCATTGATGTATTCTTTTATAACACCCAAAAAATCCTTTTTTTTATTCTAATTCTTCCTGTTTTATGACTGCCAGTTTTTCTGTTGTCCTATTGTATCTTTTGAATTCTAGCAACTGTAGTTCAGCAACACTTCTCTTTTTAAAGCGATGAAATTGTGTACCATGCACATTTGCTTCATCTTCATGTTGCTGTTGTTGTAATTGTTGTTGCTGTTGTGATTGTTGTTGCTCTTGAAGCTGATGTTGAGTTTGCTGCTGCTGTTGTGAAGTTTGTTGCTGCTGTAGCAAAGGTTGTTGCTGCTGCTGAGAGATGTGCTGCTGCTGTTGCGAAGTTAGTTGCTACTGTTGCTGGTTTTGTTGACTTTGTTTTTGTTGTTGTGGTTGTTTTTGAAGTTGTGATGACGGCCCGGGTTGAGTCTCATATTGTAGTGAATCTACACTGTTGGGACCGCGAAAAATAATATCAAATGTTTTGATGTTTCGAAATTGATCGCGTTGATCTCGTGCGCCTAAAAAAGGTGACGTGAAACATTATGAAGTTTCCACCGTTGTAAGGCTTTGCCATCGTAAAAGGAGATATAAAGGAGCGGAAGGAGGAAAACGCTCTCTTTCTTGAACAACTATTACCGCTGAAAAAAGTGACTATATACAGGGTTTCCCACGATTTATTGGTTGGTTCCCACGATTTATTGGTGCGTTCCCACGATTTTTTGGTCATTTCCCATAATTTTTTGGTAGCAACCCACGATTTATTGGTCGGTTCCCAAATATTATTGGTCGGTTCCCAAATATTATTGGTCGTTTCCCAAATATTATTGGTCGGTTCCCAAATATAATATAATATAATACCGACCAATAATATTTGGGAAACGACCAATAATATTTGGGAACCGACCAATAATATTTGGGAACCGACCAATAAATCGTGGGTTGCTACCAAAAAATTATGGGAAATGACCAAAAAATCGTGGGAACGCACCAATAAATCGTGGGAACCAACCAATAAATCGTGGGAAACCCTGTAAAAGGACAGTCAACGAAAATTTAATCGTTCTTGTTTTTTGTGACTTTATAATTACGAAAGAAACGAGTGCGGCGGGGCCGCAACAAAACTTTTATATATACTTTGATAAGTGGCGCGTGTTTAAGTGAGCATTACTTGCGAGCAAAGTGTTAGCGTGGACAATCTGGCGAATTCTAGTCGTGGACTATACAGATTCCTAGAAAGTGTCGCACGTGCATAGGTACCGCGAGTGCTAGGAACAATTCGTCGAACGTAATCGAGGATTACACAGATTCACGAATAGTGTTCCGAACGTTTGAGTGAACAATATTGCGAGTGCAAACCTGATGGTTTAGCACGGTAAATGTCGCGAAAAGGTTCACACAAATTTCTGCGAAGGTGTTAGTTACCGTATCCGGTAAAAAAGTGGCTAGACAAAATTCCCAGTGAATAACCCAGTACGCGCGTGTGTAAGAAATTCGGTGACGTTTAGCGTGATTAGCGAATTGTTGAAAGTGTGCGCGTGTGCGTGAAGTTCAAAGGGACACGTTTCGCAGGGACTGTTCGCGTCGGTGGTCCGATGGACAAGCGTCAACGTGAGTGTGTGAGTTGGAAAGCTAAGAAAACGTTTCTAGGAGCAGTTCACGTCGGTGGTCCGATCGTGGACGTGCGTAAATGTGTCAGTGTGTGCGCAATCGGTCAGCACGCTGGTGCAAGAGAAATTCGGTAAATTTCATTGTAAGCTATTCGCTAAGCAGTGCACCTGCGCATGTGTGTATGCGTAATGGATAGGGAATTGCGTTGCGATCCGTTAGTGCGGTACACAGGAGCACGTTGCCTCCAGAACAGTGTCAGTGGTCCGATCGTGGACACGTGTTAACGCATGCGTGTGTGTGTGTGTATGTGTTCGACGTACAACACATTAGTTGAGTGAAGTGATCCTCTCTCAGAAATCGGCTGAGTGTAGTTGCGCTCAAGCAAATGAGCGTAATTTGTATTCTCTTAGAATAGGCTATAAAGCATTTGTCCTAGTTTGTCGTTGCCAAGTCGAGTCAGAGACAAAGGATTGAGTGAGTGTGAGTGTAGCCGATAGAGAAATAGTCAGTATTGTCTTAGGATACAAAGTAACTTCCTAGAACAGTGTGCTGCGACGGTTTCGATTGTATAAGTATGCGTGAGTGTTTCTCGCAAATAACGAATTGAGTGTCAAATCAGCGTGCAAAGACCTTCCCGGGATAGTGATAGATTGATGCTTGATTGTTTTCGGTTGTGTTCGATCGTGTTGAACTTGTTCGAGAGTGCGCGTGTGTCTAGGAGAGCAACGACCTTCGGACAATTAGACTATGGTGATGAGTTCCTGAAATCAGCTAGCAATTGCAATTGTGTTTGGACAATAGCAAAAAGACATTGGTACCCGGTTCAACGAAACATCGACGTACAGCAGAGTCACGTGGTCGAGCATCGTGCGTGTGGCGCATGGGCTTCTGGTGGAACGGCAGCGATAAGTCAAACAAGCTTGGTTCGTAGACTTATTATATTGTTCGATTATTATACCCTATTAATATTTTAGCATGCCGAAAACACGAAGTGAAAAGGGAATGGAAGTCGTGGAAGCTGGGACCAGCAAGGTAACGACGACCCCCTCAAATGAAAGCAGCGAGGCGGAAGACGCCGGTTTAAATCGGACGATTCTAGAGAACACGGAAGAAGAAATGTCACGACTAATCGCAGAGGAAATTGCTCGTCACACCAGGGAGATGTCACTTCGAAAGCAACTTTTAGAGCTGAAAATAAAGCACCAGAAAGAGTTGGAAGAGATGGAACGATCACATCAGCAGCTAAACATCAGCCTTCCTGTTGTGGAAACCAAGCCATGTGTAGCAACAGTATCGAGTATTACACCCGAGCAGCGCTTAGCACGGAAATCAGTGAATACTAGCTTGGCGAAGTTTAGCGGTAATATAGAAGAATGGCCTCTATTCATCAGTAGCTACAAATATACGACCGAGTCCTGCGGATTTTCCAACATGGAAAATCTTAAACGTCTACAAGATTGCCTAACTGGAGAAGCTCTGGAACAGGTTAGAGGGTCACTATTAACGCCAGAAACAGTTCCAAGTGTAATTGAAGATTTGAAAAATCTTTTTGGACGACCACAGAAGCTTCTAAAAATGATGCTACGGAAAGTTCGTGAAACGAAGGCGCCTACCGAAGATCAGGTCAAGACTTTCATAGTATTCGGGATGAAAGTAAAGCAGCTTAATGAACATCTAGTAGCGTGCGAAATGACAGACCATCTAGGCAATCCACTACTGGTCGATGAATTAGTAGGAAAGCTTCCCACGAGCTATAAACGAGAATGGGTCCAATTCATGAAAGGCAAAGCTGGGAAAGCCCTTTGTTTGTTTAACAAGTTTATCCAATTAGTGGTGAGCGAGCTAGCAGAAGTTGATGAGTATGAGTTAGAGCCTTCAAAGCGACGTGACAGAAAGGATGGAAATTTTCAATCAGAATTCCACAAGAAGCCATCGTCCACAAGCCGATTCAAAAAGGAATACACCAATGTTCACCATTCGAAAGAAGATGCTTCTCCGAAAAGAAGCCCAAGTTGCTGGATATGCAAGCAAACAGGACACACGTTAAATAATTGCAATCAATTCCAACAGATGACGATAGCTGAGAGAATAGCTGCAGCAGAGAAAGCGAAGCTTTGTAAAACATGTTTGAGCAAATTCTGCCATGGCGTATGTCTTAGATCGTTGCGGTGCGAAGTGAATGGCTGCGGAAAACAACATCATACGCTGGTGCATCGAACCGAAGAACACGTTCAGCTACAGAGAGCTGATTCAAGCGGAGATGCGCTGCGAACACAAGTAGTGATTTATCGAACGATACCCATTACTCTTCATTACGGCGAAAATAGTATTGATATTACAGCATTTGTTGACGAAGGCTCGTCAGCAACTTTAATAGACGAGTGCGTTGCTGAACAGCTGAAAGCAGATGGTCCAAACGAGCCGTTGCAGATAACCTGGACTGGAAACATAAGTCGCTTTGAAGACCGATCCAGGAAGTTGGATCTTTTAATCTCGAGTCAAGGATCAACCCAGAAGTGGAAACTGTTCGAACCTCGTACAGTGGCTGGACTCATGCTACCGAGTCAATCCTTGAGGTTAGCTGATGTGGTAAAGCGGTATAAACATCTGGCGGACATTCCAGTCACAGGAAATAGTCAACAAAACCCTTTGATAGTAATAGGGCTTAACAACATCGAACTGTTCGCAGCATTAGAGACCAGAGTTGGCAATCCAGGTGAACCGGTTGCGGTTCGATCGAAGATAGGCTGGACCATTTACGGTGTAACTGACAGCGCTTCGACTCCCCACGTTGTGATGAACCTGCATCGTATCACTGCAATGACCAATCGAGATCTTCATGATGTTCTTGGGAACCAGTATAAGTTGGAGCAAATGAGCATTCCTGCCTTTGAAGTTCCAATAGCACCTGACGAAAAACGAGCAAAGGACATTCTCAAGAGAACGACGAAACGAATTGGGAACCGATTCGAAACAGGGCTTCTGTGGCGAGATGATAATCGTGTTTTTCCAGACAGCTATCCTACAGCAGAAAAGCGCATGCAACAACTGGCGAAACGTCTGAAAAGGAATCCAGCCTTGGAGTCAAAGGTAGCCGAAATGATTAAAGAGTACGAGCGAAAGGGCTATGCCCATAAGATCACCGATGATGAATTATCTGGATTCTCGCCACAAGAGGTGTGGTATCTACCCCTTAACGTGGTACACAATGCTAAGAAACCAGAAAAGATCCGTTTAGTGTGAGACGCAGCATAAACGGTGGCAGCAGTTTCGTTGAACTCTATGCTACTTAAAGGACCAGATATGTTGGTTCCTTTACCGAGAGTCGTGTGTCGATTTCGAGAACGAGTTTTCGCCTTTGGAGGCGACTTGAAGGAAATGTATCATCAGTTGCGCATAAAAAATGAGGATAAACAGGCGCAACGATTTTTGTTCGGCAGCGATACGAAAGGCAAGCCACAGGTTTACGTTATGGACGTAGCTACGTTCGGTGCTACGTGCTCACCCTGTTCAGCGCAATTCGTGAAGAACATGAACGCCCTTGAGTTCAGTGAGCAGTATCCAGAGGCAGCGCGAGCAATCATAGAAAAACACTATGTTGACGACTACTACGATAGTGTTGATACAGAAGCGGAAGCCATTAAGCTGGCAAAGGAAGTCCGGCACATTCACGCCCAAGGAGGATTTCATATCCGCAATTGGATGTCCAATTCATCGGCATTCTTGGATCAGGTTGGAGAGAGAAGCGAGAAAGCAGCGTTGCAGTTTTCAAGCGATCAGAGTACCACATATGATCGTGTTTTGGGGATTAGTTGAAGATCAAAAGACGATGTTTTTTGCTTCAGTGTGCTGTCAGACGCGGATCATCAAAGGTTCATCGTTGATGGATTTCGACCCTCGAAGCGGATTGTGTTGAGCGTGGTGATGACTTCATTCGACCCGGTGGGTCTGATTACTCCAATCACTATTCGAGGTAAGATGCTGATTCAGGACTTATGGCGAACCGGATGTGACTGGGACTCGAATATTGACTCCGAATCGTTTGAAAAATGGAAACGATGGCTAATGTTGGTGCAAGAGGTGGGGTCGTGTCTAATTCCTCGTAGTTACTTCGGAAAAGTACCTTCAACTGAGATCGAGAAGATAGAGCTACACGTATTTTGCGATGCGAGTGAAACAGGGTTTGGTGCAGTTGCCTACTTCAGAGCGATTATTGGTGGAGCAGTTAGTTGTATACTGGTAATGAGTCGTGCCAAGGTGGCTCCCCTGAAGCCGATGTCGATACCTCGTCTGGAACTTGAAGCGGCAATTCTAGGAGTACGTCTATCGACAAAGGTGCTGGAGAATCATTCATTGAACATCTCTCGTACATACTACTGGACTGACGCAAAGGTAGTTTTATCTTGGATTCGCTCGGATCCGAGACGCTATAAGCAGTTTGTTGGCTTACGTGTGGGTGAGATTCTGCATACATCGAGCGTTGAAGACTGGAATTGGGTGCCATCGAAATCCAATCCGGCGGATCTATTGACGAAGTGGGGAAATTCTCTTGACATGACACCGGAAAGCAGTTGGTTAAAGGGACCTTCATTTCTGTACGACGAAGAGGAGAATTGGCCGCAGCAAGAGCCTCCACCGCTTAACACATTTGAGGATTTAAGAGTTCATCTTCTAATCCACGACGTGAACATTCCCTTTCGTATTATTGATGCGGATCGCTTCTCAAAATGGACGGTATTAGTGCGCGCCATGGCGTGTGTGTTTCGATTCATCTACAACTGTAGGAAGAAGGCAGAAGGTAAACCCTTAGAAATGTTGCAAGTGACTGATAGACAACGAAAACTGCTGATTCACTTGAAGGTTGAGACGAAACGGGTTCCGTTGCAACAACTGGAGTACGAGAAAGCAGAACGAGCGCTATTGAAGATGGCGCAAGTCGATTGTTTCATTGATGAGCTGAAGATATTAATGAAGAACAAAAATCGACCAACTAATCAATGGATTAATTTTGAAAAAGACAGTGCATTGTATAAGCTTTCGCCGATGTTGGATGAGCATGACATTATTCGTGTGGAAGGTCGGATGGAACGAGCGGAATTTCTTCCTTTCAGTTTGAGATTCCCAATAATATTACCCAGCGATCATAGGGTCACCCGACTGATAGTACGTCATCATCATGAGAAGAGCGGACATGGCTATTGCGAAGCTGTGAAAAATGAGCTACGACAGCTCTACCACATCATACATCTCGACGCTACCGTGCGAAAGGAGGCTGCAGCCTGTGTCTGGTGTAAGGTACGTCGCAATCGCCCTAAAGTACCAAGGATGGCGCCGCTGCCGGTGCAACGCTTGACACCCAATCTACGTCCCTTTAGTTTCACCGGAGTTGATTACATTGGACCGTTCGATGTGACCATCGGACGACGTAGCGAAAAAAGATGGATAGTGCTATTCACTTGCCTAGTGGTACGTGGAATCCATCTTGAAATCGCTCATGGGCTGACTACGCAATCCTGTCTGATGGCTCTGAGGCGATTCATTTGTCGACGAGGCTGGCCTGTTTAGTTCTTATCCGACAATGGGACGAACTTCAGAGGCGCTAGCCGAGAAATCACCGAAATGGTCGGCACTATCCAGAATGAGTGTGCGGACCAGTTTACGAACGCGCGGACAAAATGGAGCTTCAACCCCCCAGTCACACCCCATATGGGAGGGGTGTGGGAACGTTTGGTGAGGTCAGTTAAAGGCATACTAGCAGCAATCGATGACGGAAGACGACTGACAGACGAGATCCTTTAGACGGCCATCGTAGAAGCTGAAGACATCATCAACAGTCGGCCGTTGACTACGGTGACACAAGGTGGCAGCGACCAGGAGACCCTGACACCGAATCATTTCCTGCGTGGGGTTTCGGATATGGATAAGCGTAATATCCCACTCACAAACATTAAAGAAGCGTTGCGGGATTCATATTGTAGAACACAGCAGTTATCCGATGTAATGTGGGATAGATGGGTAAAAGAATACGCGCCGACTATAAATCTGAGGTCCAAATGGTTCGGAGAAACCAAGCCGCTAGAGTGCGGAGATCTTGTCTACATAGTAGACGGGAAAAATAGGAAATGCTGGGTGCGAGGCGTAATAGACGAAGTAATAGTAGCAAGTGATGGGAGGATTCGTCAGGCATGGGTAAAAACGAATCAAGGTAGGTTGAAAAGATCTACTAGTAACTTGGCGGTCCTGGAGATAGAGTGAAGTAACACCAGTCAGGAGATAGGGACTGGGTTACGCGCCGGGGATTGTTGGGACCGCGAAAAATAATATCAAATGTTTTGATGTTTCGAAATTGATCGCGTTGATCTCGTGTAGATAGGGCCTAAAAAAGGTGACGTGAAACATTATGAAGTTTCCACCGTTGTAAGGCTTTGCCATCGTAAAAGGAGATATAAAGGAGCGGAAGGAGGAAAACGCTCTCTTTCTTGAACAACTATTACCGCTGAAAAAAGTGACTATATAAAAGGACAGTCAACGAAAATTTAATCGTTCTTGTTTTTTGTGACTTTATAATTACGAAAGAAACGAGTGCGGCGGGGCCGCAACATACACCTAACATAGGCAGATCGGGTGTGCCTACTATGGATTGTCTTAAATCTAACAGTTCGATCACATGTTTCTCCATCATAGAGAAACTACTCAAATTACATGGACCTTCACCTGTAGCCCTATACTCTCTGTTATTGTGGGCGAGCTTTTTTTTTAACCCTGATTTATAATCTCGCGGTGGGCTCAGTACTTTGATGAATTACTCAACGACCAGTTTAACGAACAGCTAGAAGCGCCTGTCGCGACGGACGAAGCTGGGACTGTATAGTACCTATATATTACCAGTACCCACATACGCCTCTGAGACATGGACACTGTCCAAATCTGATGAAACCCTCTTAGCCGCGTTCGAGAGGAAGATGCTCATAAGGATACTTGGCCCCGTATGTGTGGAAGGACAATGGAGGAGCCGCTATAATGACGAGCTATACGAGATGTACGGCGACCTCACTGTCGTACAGCGTATAAAGCTCGCCAGACTCCGGTGGGCTGGCCATGTTATACGCATGGAAACGGACGACCCAGCCCGTAAAGTATTTTTAGGCCGTCCACAAGGACAGAGGAGGCGTGGTAGGCCCAAATTGAGGTGGCAAGATGGCGTGGAGGCGTCCGCCATTAAGGCCGGGATAACGGACTGGCAGACGAAGGCGCGAGACCGTGAGCGGTTTCGGATACTCCTAAAATAGAATTGAACAGCTCTTGAAAACTATTAAAACACCAAACAATAAGCTGCGGAACTTAGAAAGGACATACATAAGACGATTATGTTCTATGGAGAAAAGCAAGCGCAAAATTAGTATGTTGAAACAATACCTCAAACGATGGCGTAAACGAATAAAGCTTGCTGATTACTGACTACAGCGGCTGATGCAAAATGTGGAAATGCATGACAGCTTGCAAAATTCCATTAGAATAAAGAGAGCCCGGCGGCAAATGAAAAAGTTTACAGTATCGCTATATTTGAGTAGCCTTCGTACCTATCGGATGATCCAAAGATCCAAAGTTTTGTGCTTACCAACAAAGCGAACCAACAAACTATGGACCAGTGAAGTAAGCTTCGAACCAGGTTTAATGTAATGTTTAAATTCTAAAGGCAATGAAAAAGAAGTATTGTAATTTATGTGGAATTTAAAGAAATGTCGTACTTGCCACAGACGGTATGATAATAAAAGTAGCCTTGAGTTACTCTGCAAAAATTCAAGGCTTTAATGGCGGACAAATGATGGCTTAAAAAACGAAAGGAGCGCAAAAGGTCTTCGATATTGGCAACAGAGGACGTAACTGTAATGGTGCGTGGAATGTATAAGATACTCTCCAGCCTTATTTTTTACATCCCATTGCCAGATCATAAACCTGAATCATTGCACAGAATGAACTATCGGTCGTCATCGATCGGTCATTGGAAACCGTCTCCTTATTTCTTTGTTGAAGGCATATCGTCGAACCCGTTTTGGCGACTTTGATCCTTTTTATCGTTCTTCTTCTCTTTGGCCTAAACGTCCTACCCGGACATACCGGCCTATACTACACGCTTCCAAGACTTTATTCAATACCACGTAGTTGAATAGTCAGTCTTTACTACGAGGGGATGAGTCCATTCCGGGTTTGAGGGGATTACGCGCGTGTTATTGAGTCGTTCGAGTTGACGACTGTACCACGGGACCGTCCGCTTTATAAGTATGTGCCGTGAATTTAATGTCATTTGCGATCTTCACCAACCTGAAGGGTTGCGCGCCGCGTTTATGAACTGCATTCGTGCCGTGCACCCTACTCTGTGTTACTTTATTTTTATTGCGTTTAAGTTCATGTTTATTCTTTGTATGATTTCATTGTAATCCCGCTTCGAGAGGCGGACCACAAACGGCCCGTTGAATTAAACAAATTAATATCAAATATCAGATTTTAATGTCTAACAGTTACTTAAATGTGTGTTGTTCATAGGGCTTAGGATATTTCACCACCCATAATACATAAGGATAATACATCCGTGCAATTAGGGATGCTAGATTAAATCCACTGGTTTTCACCATGGCTCAAAATGCCACAAACATCAAAATGATCAAAGAAACAGGAGCTACAATTGCAAAGTCTTGAGGCCCTTTCTGACCAACGATCGATGATGATCGATAGTTTGCGATGAACTTGATGAACAAAAATGAACTTCAGTTACATGTATAACACGACCCAGGAAACGAAAATTTCATGAAATAAATAAAAAATGAACCAAATTAACTTAAATGACTCTGAAATGAACAAAAATGAATTTCAACGGTCCCCCAGTGATCAAAATTTGGCTAAAAATGAACCAAAAACCTGTTCATCGGTGAATCATTGCACAGAATGAACTATCGGTCGTCATTAGTGATGAGTCAAGTAGCACTGTGCCACCACGCACACACAGCACAGTAAAATGTGCGAGCACAATTGCACATTTTATAAAATTGTGGTGCCACACTTCGCACATTTTTTGTGTTCCGCACGATTTTTGTGCCCCGCACAGTTTGTGTGCTCCGCACAGTTTGTGTGCTCTGCACAGTTTGTGTGCTTCATTCTTGTGTTCAAATAATATTCGTGAATTATGAAAGAAATTGCCGAAATGCTGCACTTGAAGCATTCTACGGTACTTTACTTACATACTTATCCGGCGCTACAACCGCTTTGCGGTCTTGGCCTGCCTCAGGAGTGTCCGAAACCGCTCACGGTCTCGCGCCTTCGTCTGCCAGTCTGTTATCCCGGCCTTAATGGCGGACGCCTCCACGCCATCTTGCCACCTCAATTTTGTTGAAAGTAGGCAATTTCCTACCCCTCAAATATAACGCAAAGCGAATTGTCACTTGGGCAGGGAAACATTTCACCAACACTGTAAATACATGTAAGCGATTCATTCCGCCAATGTGTTTCGTACAATAAACACACACTTAAATACGACTGCGCAAGTGTCCTGCTATTTCTCCCTTCTATGGGCCCTCTACAGGTTATGGGCCCAGGGAAAGTTCCAAGAAAGGTTTCTCGGAAAGTTTAAGTCGTGTGTGTAGAAGTTAATCTTCTGTTTTCTGGCGTGAATCGAAAAAGGTCCAGTATGGCAGATGCCGGAAAGTTTTCGTTTGCCAGGTTGAATAACCAAAACTATCAGGGCTGGAAGTTTCGCATGGAAATGCTTATGATTCGTGAAGAGCTCTGGTACGTGATCGACGAACCAAAGGTTGAACCAGTGACGCCACAATGGATCAAGGATGATAAAAGGGCTCGAGCAACTAATGGACTATGTGTTGAGGAAAACCAATTCAGCATAGTGAAAAAGGCAGATTCGGCGAAAGAATTCTGGGAAAAGCTGCGTGAGTACCATGAAAAGACAACCGTTACCTCAAGGGTGTCCCTATTGAAAAAGTTGTGTAACCTGAACCTGGGCGAAAACGGTGATATGGACCGCCATCTTATGCAGGTTGATGAACTCTTCGATCGACTCACAATTGCGGGACAAGCAACGGAAGAATCGCTTAAAATCGCCATGATTCTGCGTAGCTTGCCAGAATCATACGGTGGCTTGGCTACGGCGTTAGAGAGTCGCCCAGATAGTGATTTAACCATGCATTTGGTAAAGTCGAAGCTACTAGACGAGTACGAGCGAAGAAAAGAGCGATCATGTGGTACGGTGAGTGAAGAAAAGGCCATGAAAAGTTCCACTAGACAACCGCCCTCAAACAAAAGAGTTTGCTTCAGCTGTGGTAAGCCGGGCCATCTTAAAAGAAACTGTCGTTCCCGTTCTGATGCACAACAAAGCGACAGAGTGAGAAGGCCGAGGGAATCGAAACAGAATGGCTACCAAGCCGAGTGTAGCAGTATGTGTTTTATGGTGGGAGAAGCACACCGTGATGTGTGGCTCATCGAAAGTGGTGCTAGTTGCCACATGACGAACAACATGCGTTTCTTCAAAGAGCTGTACAACACAAAAGGACCGAGCGCAATTTTGGCGGATGGTAATGTTGCGGAAGCAAGCGGTTACGGTCATGGATTACTGCGCTGTGCAAATGGAAATGGCGGCGTGGTGGAAATAACACTGCAAAATGTGTTATACGTTCCGTCGTTAAAAACGGGACTCATTTCAGTGGACAAAATTACCGCCAACGGATTTTCAGCGGTGTTTAAAGCAGATAGTTGCGAGGTTCGCAATGCGGATGGAAAATTGATGACTGTGGGGACGCGTTCCGGTTGTTTATACCAGCTACAATTAGCTGAAGCATCGAGAATGGCTACGGAAAAGGAACATAACAGCAATTGCTTGCTTTCGTGGCATCGGCGACTTGGACATCGAGACCCAAATATGATCCTAAGGATGGTAAACGAGGATTTGGGCACAGGAATTAAGTTCGTCGACTGCGGTATTCACCAATCCTGCGAAACGTGTATGGAGGGTAAGTCAGTACGTAACCCTTTTCCTACAGCAACTGAGAAGAGATCGACGAAGATTTTGGACCTGGTTTACACTGATTTATGCGGTCCAATGCGTACGGCTACACCCGGGGGAAAGAGATACCTGATGACGATGATAGACGACTTCAGCCGGTATACCATCGTGTATTTGTTAGAAAGGAAATCCGAAGCAGCTAAAAAGATAAAGGAGTATGTTCGTTACGTGGAGAATCTCTTTGCACGCAAGCCTCGAACAATAAGATCTGATGGTGGTGGTGAGTACGTTAATGAAAACCTACGCATTTTCTTTGTAGAAGAAGGCATTAAGGCACAATACACGACAGCCTACTCACCACAACAAAATGGCGTAGCAGAGAGGAAAAATCGATCTATAGAGGAGATGACAACAACGATGCTCCTGGATGCCGGATTGGATAAGCGATACTGGGGCGAGGCAGCTCTAACGGCTGTATACCTGCAAAACAGATTACCATCACGATCTGTAAGTACTACTCCCTATGAGCTGTGGTTTGGTCGGAAGCCGGAAATAGGTCACCTTAAAGTGTATGGTTGTCCAGCATACGTACACATTCCTAACGTCAACAGAGGAAAGTTTGACAGTAAGGCTCGAAAACTAATTTTCATAGGGTACTCGCCAGATCATAAAGGTTACCGTTTCGTTAACACTGAGACCAACAAGATCACGATTAGCCGGGACGTAACATTTTTGGAAGATGGTATGATGTCTACCCATTGTAATAGTCCCGTTAAGAAGCAGAGTAAAATAACAGAACCGTCGCAAGAACAGGAATGGAATGATGATTCCAATGAAAACGATATAGAATATTTCTTATCGAGTCCATCAAAGCGTAACACTACGGAAGATAGTCCACTCGTATTTGCTGATGACGAAAGCGAAAATGTCGAGTTTTTCGATGTCGATAATAACGAGGATCCGCTCGCATTTTCACATGAAGACAGAGATGATCAGATGCAGGAAGATACAGATACAGTTAAACGGGCTGTCAGGGTGAATCGTGGTACACCTCCCAGTAGATTGGGCGACTACGTAGTGGGGGTTGTGACCGAAAGGACAGGAGAGCCTTCTAGCTACAAGGAAGCGATTTCGAGCGTAGATCGAACGTCTTGGAAGCAAGCGATGGAGAGTGAGATGCAGTCTCACATGCGAAACCAGAGTTGGGAATTGGTTCAACTTCCCAAGGGAAAACGTGCATTTGGTAGCAAGTGGGTCTTCAAACAAAAGCGGAACGAGTCAGACAAGATCGTTAGATATAAAGCACGGATCGTAGCTCACTACGACGAGGTTTATGCTCCGGTCACAAAATACAGTACTCTTCGAACACTGTTGGCCTTGGCGGGAAAGAAGAATTTGTTTCTTCAACATTTCGACGTACGTACTGCCTATCTCTACGGTGATATCGATGAGGAGATCTACATGCGTCAGCCGCAAGGGTACGAGGTTCGAGGAAAGGAGTAGTTGGTGTGTCGTCTGCGGAAGAGCATTTACGGACTGAAACAATCGGCTCGGTGTTGGAACGAGAAGCTGTCGAAAGTGCTTGGAAAGCTGGGGTTCATAGCGAGTTCGGCCGATCCATGCTTGTATACGGCGAACAGGTGTGGTGAGACGGTGTATCTCATCGTCTACGTCGATGACATTCTCGTGGGTTGTAAGAGCGAGAAAATCATAGCTGGCGTTTATGAACATTTACGTAGGCATTTCGAGATAGCTAATCTTGGTCATGTAAAATTCTTTTTAGGATTGGAAATTCGAAAATAAGATGGTGTATACAGCATCGGGCTAAACAACTACATTAACAAGCTAGTTAACACCGTGGGGCTTGTTGAGGCGAAGACATCAAAGACACCAATGGACCAGGGTTTCCTGAAGGACACAGCTGACACCAAGCTGTTGGAAGACAACACCAAGTATCGATCCGTTGTTGGAGCAATACTCTACATAGCTGTTTGTGCGCGACCCGACATAATGGCAACGGCTACTGTACTAGGTAGAAAGGTTAGTGCCCCAACGGAAAAAGACTGGACGGCAGCCAAGCGTGCGGTAAGGTATCTTAAGGATACCAAAGATTGGAAGCTGAAGATGGGTGGAGAGCATGGTGTAACCGACTGCGGTGACTTAATCGCGTTTTCCGATGCGGATTGGGCAGGCGATTCTTCATCACGGAAATCAACAACCGGTTACGTGGTGTACTTCTCAGGAGGAGCAGTGTCCTGGGCTAGCCGTAAGCAGAGCAACGTTACGTTATCTACGATGGAGGCTGAGTACGTTGCGTTGGTCGAGACCTGCCAGGAGGTACTGTGGTGCGTGTGGTAGACTCCTTAGTGATTTGGGGGAAGTTCAGCATAGCGCAACAATAGTGAATGGAGACAATCAGGCTTGTCTTTCATTTGCTCTATCGGAGAAATCCAGCAAGCGCTCCAAACATATAGAGACAAAACGTCATTTCATACGGGATCTATGCCAGCGAGGCGATATTAAGTTGAGGTACTGCCCTACTGATAGCATGAATGCGGATATACTAACTAAGCCATTAGGAACGGTAAAGCACAATATGTTCGCGATTCGTTTGGGATTGATGAGAGGTAATTTGAGGGCTATTAATTGAGGAGGAGTGTTGAAAGTAGGCAATTTCCTACCCCTCAAATATAACGCAAAGCGAATTGTCACTTGGGCAGGGAAACATTTCACCAACACTGTAAATACATGTAAGCGATTCATTCCGCCAATGTGTTTCGTACAATAAACACACACTTAAATACGACTGCGCAAGTGTCCTGCTATTTCTCCCTTCCAACAAATTTGGGCCTACCACGCCTCCTCTGTCCTTGTGGACGGCCTAAAAGGACTTCACGGGTTGGGTCGTCCGTTTCCATGCGTACAACATGGCCAGCCCACCGGAGTCTGGCGAGCTTTATACGCTGTACGACAGTGAGGTCGCCGTACATCTCGTATAGCTCGTCATTATAGCGGCTCCTCCATTGTCCTTCCACACATACGGGGCCAAGTATCCTTCTGAGCATCTTCCTCTCGAACGCGGCTAAGAGGGTTTCGTCAGATTTGGACAGTGTCCATGTCTCAGAGGCGTATGTGGGTACTGGTAATATATAGGTACTATATAGTCCCAGCTTCGTCCGTCGCGACAGGCGCTTCTAGCTGTTCGTTAAACTGGTCGTTGAGTAATTCATCAAAGTACTGAGCCCACCGCGAGATTATAAATCAGGGTTAAAAAAAAGCTCGCCCACAATAACAGAGAGTATAGGGCTACAGGTGAAGGTCCATGTAATTTGAGTAGTTTCTCTATGATGGAGAAACATGTGATCGAACTGTTAGATTTAAGACAATCCATAGTAGGCACACCCGATCTGCCTATGTTAGGTGTAGATTCACTACAATATGAGACTCAACCCGGGCCGTCATCACAACTTCAAAAACAACCACAACAACAAAAACAAAGTCAACAAAACCAGCAACAGTAGCAACTAACTTCGCAACAGCAGCAGCACATCTCTCAGCAGCAGCAACAACCTTTGCTACAGCAGCAACAAACTTCACAACAGCAGCAGCAAACTCAACATCAGCTTCAAGAGCAACAACAATCACAACAGCAACAACAATTACAACAACAGCAACATGAAGATGAAGCAAATGTGCATGGTACACAATTTCATCGCTTTAAAAAGAGAAGTGTTGCTGAACTACAGTTGCTAGAATTCAAAAGATACAATAGGACAACAGAAAAACTGGCAGTCATAAAACAGGAAGAATTAGAATAAAAAAAAGGATTTTTTGGGTGTTATAAAAGAATACATCAATGCTAAACGCGCGGTAGCAGAAAGAGATTTGGATTTGAAACAAAAAATATTCAATTTTAAGGTTGAATTAGCAAATTAGGAATTAGAATTAAGGCAAATTTTGTCATCAAAAGAATTAGATTTAAAATTACAAATATCAAATAGCCAGTTAGAATTCAAAAAAGCAATAGCTAATAAGCAAATTGAGGTTCAAATGTTAAAACTAGAATTAGAGAAAAAACGTTTAGCTTATTAAGTTGAGCACAATTGCACATTTTATAAAATTGTGGTGCCACACTTCGCACATTTTTTGTGTTCCGCACGATTTTTGTGCCCCGCACAGTTTGTGTGCTCCGCACAGTTTGTGTGCTCCGCACAGTTTGTGTGCTTCGCACAGTTTGTGTACTCTGCACAGTTTGTGTGCTCCGCACAGTTATTGTGTGCTCCGCACAATTATTGTGTGCTCCGCGCAGTTTCTGTGCTCCGCACAGTTTCTGTGCTCTGCACAGTTATTGTGTGCTCCGCACAGTTTCAGTGCTCCGCACAGTTATTGTGTGCGCACAATTACACCGCGCTCTGACACCAATCGAACAAGACACCACATTTGTTGTGAATTTGATCGGTTCGAGACGATGTTTGTCTTGTTTGTTCGAGATGTCTGACGGGAAATCCTCACGTTTGTTCGACTCTGATTTGCTCGTTATACCAGCGGCAAACGAAGCGTAAACTCAAAAAGTTCACGCTTGATTTGTATGGGAGAGCATAAACTTCCCTTCGAAAGATTATAGAGTTGTATGGTTATAGAGCCTCAAAAAGTGTGCAAAGCACACTGACTGTGCGATAACACAGTAACTGTGCGACCACACATTAAGTGTGGTACCACGCACACAAAGCACAGTAGACTGTGCGTGGTACCACAGCACCACACAGTGAAAAGTGGTACTTGACTCATCACTAGTCGTCATCGATTGGTCATTGGAAACCGCCTCCTTATTTCTTTGTTGAAGGCATATCGATCCTGATTTGGTGGGATGCTCCCTTTTCTACTAAAAGTACACGGAACATGATGGAAAAACACAATGCACTGTGTCTAATTACAATATAGCTAGTTTTTCGAATATTTTCACCCATAACTAACCCCTAGAACACTCAGTCAATCCGTAGCTACTGGGATTCGATACTATGGCGGCACAAGTGAGCTCATGATTCACTTTACGATGTCAGTGAGAATCGCGGCGAGGAAGAGATCAATCGTCCTCTCTCCGCATTGCGTGTGTGTGTGCGTGATATGTTTTTTTACATTAAATGCAATATATCTTATTTTATTTTAGAATTAAAATTTCGTTTCAATTGATAGCGCATTGTTAAATATATATTTGCGATAATATTTATATCCGTTTTATTTGTATTGAACCAAAGAGTAGTGAATAAAGTGAATGTTCTGTTTGACAATGACAATAGTTGGTGCTGTACAGTTGATAACATATGCACGACATTTATGTATGCAATCAGCGAGAAGATTCAAACAGTTTATTGTAATTTCAAAACGATTGGCTGTTTCTCGTCTGTATCAATGAAAAACATAGTCTGACCTCATTGGTTGAACTTCGATTGCATGCCAACTATTGAATAGGGAGCTCTGCACGGAACGATTGTTTGATGGCGAATCTTTCCCCTTCCACTGCCAAAAAAAGATTCGCGAACAGTTTGGCGTTTCGTTGACACGATTTTTCTTTCTGTTGATTTGAAAATGGTGATTTTTTGCACGTATACACATTAACACTTGTGTTATGAACCGAGCTTCTCAACTGCTTTGCACCTATTGTGCAGTAGTTGACCTATCAAAGGTCTTCGATCGTACCTGGCGTCCGGCGATCCTTGAGCAATTGAAGAAATGGGGATTTGGAGGAAGTCTAACGCGCTTTGTAAAAAGTTTCCTAACAGACCGGACCTGTAAAGTATTGGATCATATACCTCTAACATCAAGGTTTTGGAGAACGGTGTCCCTCAAGCTGCTATATTATCACCTACGCTTTTTCTAATAAGCATGGAGTCTTTATTACTTATTTATTTATTTATTGAAGATAATTGCGTGGCGCGCGCAGGGGCCATTGCAATATTAAAATAAAGTAATACTTAAAATAACCTTACTTGCTATATATTTGAAAACAGACATGAAAATTTAAACGTGGCAACGGTATTATTGAAGTAAAAAAAGCAGAAGAACTTATTGAAAGCTTTACACATTGAAATAATTGGATTATGAGCTCCTCTGTAAGTAAGGGCCCGGTCTATTTTGATCGGAAAATTTCGAGGACGTAGTGCCTGGTCAGGGGCGTATAAATTGATTTTAAGAAGAAGCTCAGGAGCATCAATTTCGCCTTTTATTAATTTTGCTACAAAAACTGCTTGTGCTACCTCCCTACGTCGCTCTAAGGACTGCAATCCTAAAAGAAGCCGTCTAGTTTGATATGTTAGAGGCATGGACCATGTTCCACCGTAAGGTTCTTATAGCTGTTTTTGTGATTTTTTTCTGAATGCGCTCAATTCGGGTGGACCAGTTGTTAGTGTGCGGAGACCATGTTACAACATTAAATTCAAGTACGGACCGGACTAAGGCGACGAACAGCTGTTTTAAACAGAAAGGGTCATTAAAATCAGATGTCAGACGATATGCTTTGTCGATGACGTACGAATATTGTTGACGGAAGGAGAGTGATGAGTCAAGAATAGTACCGAGGTCCTTAGTTACTATGTTACGTGGGATTATACACGAGTCAAGATTATAGTCTCGCTTGATATGGTCTTTTTTACGAGTAAAACTAATCACGCACCACTTATTGACACACAAGGATAGCGAGTTCGCAGAACACCAATTGCTTAATTCGTCTAGGCAGTGCTGGAGTGTCGAGCTGTCCGAATTATTTCTAATGGTCGCATAAATCTTGATATCGTCCGCATACATAAGCAAACATTGATTTGGGAGCGCAAATACAACATCATTAATAAATAGGATAAACAATAATGGGCCAATGTTACTTCCCTGTGGTACACCGGACATGTTGGACTAACGAACATGTTGGACAAGCACTTATTGATTTTAACACAGTATGATCTTTGGTTTAAATATGATTTTAACCATATGACTAGATTATTATGAAAACCAAGCCGGCTCAGTTTCGCAAGGAGTATGTCATGGTTAATCCGATCAAATGCTGACATGAAATCAGTATAAATTGCATTAATCTGTGACTTGCCGTCCATTGCCGTAAGGCATTCAGACACGAATTGAACGAGATTGGTCGACACCGATCGTTTGGGAACAAACCCGTGCTGGCTTGGACTGATATAATTCAAGCCACCCCTGACTAACGCTTCCTGGACAAGAATTTCGAGTATTTTTGCTGATGCACATAGGGAAGTTACGCCACGATAATTAGATACAACGTGTCTCGGACCTTTTTTATGAACGGGTGTCATCCACGAAGACTTCCACATAGTAGGATATATAGAACTGTGCAGAGAAAGCTGAAACAGATGGACCAGTGGCTCTGAAAGATAAGTTGAGCACTTCTGTAAGACTATTGCTGGAATCCCGTCCGGACCCGGGATAAATGTGGGTTTAATTTGTTTGATTGCATTTTCTACCGATTCATTTGTGATGACAATATCATTTATAGACATATCTAGAATATCATCGGGTGTGTGCTGCAGGGCAGTTGCAATATTAATTGATGACAAAGATTGAAAGTTGAAAACTGAACTAAACTTTTTGGCAAAGAGCTGACTGATTTCAAGTTCACTTGAGGCTGTCTCGGTGTCTAGTGACATTACTGACGGGATTTTTTGCATTTTTCCTCTTACTGTTAACGAAAGAAAATATTTAAGTCGGATCCATGGATATACTTCGTTGAAGTTTGTTGATATAGATTCTATACAGTTGCCTATTGAATCTTCTATATTTGCCACTAACAGTGTTAAACAATAGTCTGTCGGAGTGAAGATTAGACTTTACGAGACGATGTAAAGCTCTATTTTTCGCAGATTTAAGTCTTTTTAACTCTCTATTGCCCCACGGGGGACCGGAAGCTGCGCGCTCTTGTAAAGTTGGGCAGTATTTGTGAAGGACTAGGCCAACCTTAATTTGAAAGGAGTCAATTGCCGAATCGATTGATAAGGTGGGATTGCTATCAGAATTAAGAAATGACCAGTCAGTATTGGCAAAAGCGTCAATCATTTTTGGGAAATCAGCTTTTCTAAAATCGAGATGTCTCAAGCTGTTCGATCCAGTGACTTCCCTGGCAGTCTGGGTTGTTGATGGAAGTGTAATATTGACCAGCAAGCTCGGATGATATCGGTCTTCCTCAGTAAAACAATCTATGGAACGGAAAACTCTCATACCATTCTCAATTATACGCGGGCTCACGAATATAAGATCAAGTAAAGACCCATGATTGTTAACATTATTATTGACCTGAGATAGTCCCACAAAGCTGAGAGTATCAAGCAATTGGGAGCAGGCAGGGGATACACGGGATCTCGGAATGTTGACATGTAGAGAACCGTAAGTGTCACATAGACAAGAAAGGCCTGGTTGATTGAAGTCTCCCAACACGAGGATCGAGTTTTGTGGATATTTTTCAGAAATTTCCATAAGTGATGAACAGTAAGCGGCAACATATTCGGTATTATTACTAAGAATCGGTGCAACGTAAACTGTACCGATTATTACGAACGAAGTGTCAACACGCATGCGGATCCAGATACTTTCGGTTGATGAGCTCGCAACAATAATTACTGAGGGACGATGCATGGTTTTATCCGCAATCAGTACCCCTCCCCCTCGGGTTTTCTGGCTATTTGAGGAGTTACGGTCCATTCGGAAAACATCATATCGGTCATCGAAGAGTGCAGACGAGGCAATGTCATCCTTGAGCCAGGTTTCTGTGATCGCGATGATATCAAAAGAACAGCTTGAAGATGCACTGACGAAACTCGAGAGTTTTGTCCTTAGACCTCGGGTGTTTTGGTAATACACGGAAAGCTCAGATATGCAAGAATTTTTTTTTTTTTTTCGAAAAATAGTGGAGGCAAACCCTGCTGGATTAACATTAGCGCCACATAAGTTCGTTTGCGGTGTGGGAGAGGCTCGTGGAGTGTGTGCCGACAGGATTGTTCAGTTCGGCGATTGCGGTGATCGCGTATTTTGTGTCGCAGAAAAGTTGTAGGGGATGAAAGTCCCATAGGTGGGTGTAGGCGAAAATTTGCAGTTGGTTGTTGCCATGGGTAATCAACAAATTCACGCACCGATAGACCAATCGGCCATGTGTCCGGGGAGAATGCACATTCTCTTATAGAAGCAGGCACTAACACTTTGAATGATAGGAATGAGAGTGTTGCTGTGTTTGTGCCCCGGCGTACAAGGCAATATGCTGTGACGTCTTCGATGGATAAAGCTTGCTTGACCATTTGAACAATTTGGTCAGTGGTGGTATCCAGAGAAAGTCGGGAAATGTACAAAGCACATTTCTGCACCGAAAATTGAACAGGAACTATTTTGATCGCGAATGATGCGGTGTCTTTTTTTGTGCTAGTGATTGTGGGTGGTGGGCGAATCTTACTGTTGGGTTCATCAATAGGCTGTGTAGTTTTGTATTGACAATTTTTGTTTAGATTGTTGATGGAAGTAGCACGAAATGTAAACATTGTACGGTTGTTGTTGATGACATCAGAAAACAATCGTTTCGATGGATTTGTGCGACGAATTTTTGCGGGACTACTTCGTGGCGTATTATGATCGAGCTGAGTCATACGTGCGAATCCAGTTCTAATCTAGTTTGTTAATGATTCAATTACGGATTTATTGCTCTCAGCAACTGTTGTTAAAGCCATTTGGAAACCAGATTGAATGGCTGCGTTCTTAACAAATTTGATGCGCGGATTCAACAAAACGTTGTTACAGCCACTGCAGCACCAGTGAATTTGTTTGTATTCAGAGATGCGCTGGAGTAAGTCTACGGGTATAGAAGAGCAGCGCCGATGGAATGGAGAGTTGCATAAGCAACAGTTAATGAAAGCTTCCGTGATTTCCGTGGTGCAAGAGTTGCAGATATTTGCCATTATTCGGGAACGATGTATCTTGGCTATGATGACAGCAATGTTGATTGTATCGATGACGGCAGGGATGCGCGAAGGCGCGACCAGGGTGGAAAGCAAAATTAGCACGAGATTATCGAAAGTTGGAACGGTTGAACTTTATTCCAATATCGCGATGATGTTTATGGATGCAATGGTATTCCCGAAAAAGAAAACTTATATGATGAATAGCGTGAATTTTTGACAAAAACACGGAGCTCTATATGAATGCGACTATTACGTCAAACGTCAAACGTCAATTGACGTATGTAATACTAATTACTTCAGACAAATCAGAAACAAAAAATAGAACCAAACTACAAAACGCACTCAATAAACTTCATCATTGGTGTTGCTTGACAGGTCTATCAACAACAAAAAGTAAAATTCTACATATATGCAATAACTCACACAAAAGGACACTTAAACGTATAAAAATTAAATCAGATATAATTCCAAACGCAAGAGCAGTCTAAATTTAAGGAGTTATCATTGACTCAAGGTTAAAATTTCGACAAAACTTTCTCTACGTTGGAAAAATGATCAACAGCAAATTAAATATCCTTCATATGTTAGGTTGTGGAAATAAGAGATCGGCAAGACGATCACTTCTCACTATTTTTAACAGTTGGTTTGTTCCAAAATTATTGTACCATGAATTGAATTGAATTGAATTGATTACCATGGGCTATGCCAACTTTGGCTGCAAGCCAGCCCCAATGTACCACTCTGCTCTGAAAAAAATTACAGGAGCTTTTATCACTAGCCCAAACACCGCAGTACTTTGTGAAAGTGGACAATTACCTCTCGATCATGTTGTAGTCCTTAAATTAGAAAACCTTGCTGACAGACTCATTTAAAAAGGAATCGAAGCAAATTCTTTTGTAGATAGAGCCAACAAGGTGTTAAAACAACTAACAGGTCACAGCATGCCTAACATAGCTAAACTCACAAGCTGTTCGACTAGACCTTGGCACGACAAAATCCCCACAATCGTCTGAACTTTTCAAAAACTAAGCAAACATGAACAACAAATAGTACAAAACTATCAAATGCTCATCGCCAACAAATATAAAACATATAATAAAATTTATACTGATAGCTCAGTTTACAATAGTTCTGCTGGCTGTGGCATAACATCACCAAATGCTTGCTGTAGTATTAAGCTTCCGGAGAAAACATCTATATTCTCAGCAGAGGCTATTGCTATTACGATTGCAACTGAAGAAGCGACCGTAAATGACAGACCTAACGTTATTTTCACAGATAGCGCTAGTGTTCTGAAAGCATTAGAGAAAGGATCCATACGAAACCGTTACATACAAACTATCGAATCATTATCTAAAGGCCGGGCTACATTGATCGTACTCGCAAGTGTAATTTCGATTTTCACTAGCGCATCTGGCGGCGGCTGACCGTAGCATTTTTCCAAATAATTTGGAGCCGCTCCAGAAAATACGTTATTTTTCCATGTTTTTTTACTTTAAATTGACTTGAAAACCTTAGTAATTGATAGATAAATATGTTGTGCACAATGTCACCAAGCATGTGATGGTCGCACCAACTGTTTGAGGCTCGCCTCTGATCTATGCAGTAGAGCTCGTGGCGCTCAGATGATTTTGTTTCAGCCAGAATTTGTCATGACTATGTCAGTGACATTTTGCAAAATTGATCACAGCACAAAAAAGTCGTGATATACTGACTGACCAAGCGATGGTCGCAAACATGTCATGAGCATATATTAGTCACACCATTCGTTCTGAGTGTTACCTCTGATTATCACAATTGAGTACGTGACGCTGATATGGATTTTGTTTCAGTTAGATTTTTTATGACATTGATAGTGACATTTTGCAGCACTGCGAATAGCAATCCCAATCCCAATCAGAATCACAATCGAATCCCAAAAGAATCCCAATCCCAAGCGAATCGCAATCCTAATCAGAATCGCAAACGAATCCCAATCGCAAACGAATCCTTTAGGGATTCAAATCCTACAAACGGGATCCGATCTTATCGATTCTTTCTAGTGATTAAATCTTTAAAACTTCCGAATCCTGAATCTTCCAATACTAATAAATAGTAAAGTGACAAGAAGCGATGGGAAAATTTTGACAGATTAATTGAACATTATTTGCAAACGTCGTTACGCAATCATAGTACCCACATACGTGTTTGTGGAATTGAGATTGTTGATTGAGCCAGTATAGTTTTCACTGTGTACACATTCTGTAAATTGTAAACGAAAATAGTTTTAACATTCTACTACTGTTTTCTACCTCTTATTGTTGTGTTTTTGTGGTTGTGTGTGTTACAGGTAAGTTAACCAAACTATAAAACCAGGATAATCATTTGGGTCAATGTAATACAAAACCATTAATATTACATGTTTTAAAGCAATTTCAGCAGGAGAATGTCTTCCTCGAATGCCTGTTCATCATCCTCTTGCCGAAATACAAGATACTATGTAAAACAACGGAAACTGGATGTATTATTCCACAATTTTCCATCGGATAGTTTGAAAAATGCTTAGGTTCAATGTACAATTTTGTAAAAGAGGAGATAATTGGCTCCGTGACCATGCAATTTGTTCAAATCATTTTGAAAAAAAGACTATCAAATGGCAAATATTCCATTTAACGAAAATAGACGAGTGCTTAAAATACTTCTTCCAACTGATATATAAAACACTTTTTCATATAAACAAACCTCTGTTACATTGCGCTTCTCTACAGCTATTCCATCAATAATGATAAAACAAGCAAATAAAGCTAACGAAATAACTAACCAGGAAATAACATTCGAACAACACCAAATCGAAAATTATATCCGAACAGTTCATGTCAATGATGTCATATACGATGAATCATGTAAGTCGTACAATCAATATGCAGAAATAATAGACTAATAAAATGTGCTGAAAAAAAAGACAACGAAATGTGAATAACTTCATCAAGTTTATGAGTTTCTTTCCAAGCAATTAGAAGCAGCATGTAAAAAAGCGTTGCAAGACGAGAAATTAAAAGATTAACTAAAGATATAGCCAAGTTGCAATAATTTTTAATATCACCTTCGCAGTTTACAGAGAGAAAGGAAAATGCTTAAAAAGATGCATTATCTGTTAATCAAATAGCATTAATAACTAAAGAAAGGAAGCATATCTAATGGACAACAGTTGAGATTAGTAAGGCTTTTACTTTAAGGTATTTCATCAAGCGTGCTTATTTATATATGCTCATCGATTTGAAATATCCCTTGCCATCCATTTCCAACTCTTCAGAGATACACACAAAAATTAAATCTCGAACAAGGAATCCTTGAGGATGTGCTAGTTTTTGTAGGGAATTTAGCTCAGAGTTTTAATTCGTGTGAGTGTGAATGTGTGTTGAGTTTCGACGAGATGAAAGTCTGCAAAATACTAGAGTATGACCCAGCAGCAGATGAAATAATGGGTCCGCATAATTTCTTCCAAGTGGTGATGGCATGCGGTCTTTTGAAAAATTGGAAACAACTAATTTTTATAGGATTTGATCAGCAGATTACTAGAAATATTATCATGAAAATGTTTGAACGATTATACGAAAAAAACATAAATTTCGTTGCAATAGTGAACGATAATTGCCAATCAAACATTTGCTGCTGGAAAGATTTAGGTGCTCATGATTACAACAGGCCATATTTTCACCATCCAAAAACGAAAAAAAATGTTGACGTTTTCTCAGATGCCCCACATCTGTTAAAATTAACAAGGAATTGGTTATTGGATTGTGAATTTATGTATTAAAGTAAATCAATTAAAACGGATATTCTTCGAGATTTGATCGACAGACGAAATGAAGTTGAGATTACTTCGGGTTTCAAGTTGATAGAGAACCATGTTCCCATGTCACCACAAGAAAGACAAAATGTAAAAAAAAACTGCTGAACTGCTATCCCGTACCACTGCTAAATCTATAAGATTAAGATTAATTATTATTATGAGATTATTAAATTATAAGATTATTATCCTAATAACCCGGAAGCAGAAGAGTTGGCATCTTTCATAGAAACAGTTGATTCTTCGTTTAGTGTTTCAAACTCTTATTCACCCATTGCAAAGCTAAATTATAAAAAGTCGTATATAGGAATCGAAGAGCATAAACTAGCGCTACATCCAATGTTCGACTATGTTGAAAACATGAGAGCTATAGGCAAGGCGAATTCACAAGTTTTCCAAAAGTCCATTCTCATGCACATCATTAATGCAACTATTCGACGACATGAAAATCAAGCATGGAGTTAAGTTCATTTCGACGTATAAGGTAAATTTTCAACGTTATTCAGTTATCTAATTCAATTCAACCTTATCTAATTCATTATTTTTATTCTGTTTCAGCTAAATCAAGATGTACTTGAGAATTCCTTCTCTCCAAAACGGCAAACTGGAGGTGTCTACGACCATCCCTCCCCATGGAGTTGTATTTATATATAGAATTCGTTTAATGATATTGGGAAAGTCTCCAACAATGTTGACTACCAACGTCACGAAAACATTAACTTAACCTGTATTACCTCATGGGGAGAATGACGTCTTTAATAACAGCGAACAAGAGACCGAAAAATTTATTTCAGCTACTATATTCACTTCGGTAGGCATTAGGCAATTTGTGCCTTGTGATACTACAGAGGTGGTAGCACTTAATAATATCAACCAGGATAATGATAATGATAACAGCAACATCATTAGTATCTCCAGTATTGATGACCTTGGGCAATCTGACGAAGAAAGAGACGGTTTGAGATATAATGGGTTATATTGCCAAAAAGTATCATGAGAGATTTCCTGACTTGGATTTAGGAACACAAACCAAAAATATTGCTGAAGATCACAGTAATTGTCAATCACCTACATTTGTTCGTCACTTATCCGTAGCAGATTTATTTGAACCATAAAGTTCATTTGTTAATTATGGTCATAAAATGGAAATAATATTTTCCATCCAGATGGAATTTTGCATACAAATTCTGGAATTGTAACGAATCTAACAAATGAAATTAAAATCCCAATTCTCGAATTACCATTAGAAGTAATCGTTAGAATATCATTAGGACCAGTCATTAAAATTAACAAATGAACTCAATGCGTTCGCAATGCTAAATTCTAGCAATTTCTAACGACTCTGGTTACTTTTTAACGACTGTTAATTTTAAACCATTTCTTTCGCGATGCCAGCTAATGTGCAAATGAACTATTTGCACATGACATACACGTATGTCGCCGTTAAACAAACGACTGTCAAGAGCGTATGAGATACAAATTAACAGTCGTTTAATTATACTGCTCAAATTTTACTGCAAGATATAAGGTGTATGCAAAAATACACCAATCTAACACCAAATGGAAATGGCGTCCTAGACCAAACATTGAAGTAATCGAGATGTTCACATTCACTGTTCTTCTAGAAGATTGGCACGGAAGACGTAGATTGATTCGTTCCAATGCGAATCAGTTGAACCTTCGTAGAAAATGACCATCAGCTTCCACCATCAATGGATCAACCACGATCCCGATATCTATATTCGTGGATGAGTTTGCACTTGCCTACACTTCTCAAATGACTAGGATTAAAGAAGAAGAACCAATAGTGCATGTTCCAGAGGCTAGAAAAGCTCAGGAAGTTACTGGACAAGCTGCAGTTTCTGAAAATTCCAAAAACATACAGGATGAAGTGGGACACGGTTCAGACGAAACTTTCGCGGAATGTGTAGAAGAACCGATACATCAGGAATACATACATCAGGAACCGAAACATCAGCATTCCTCCGAACGCACATGAAGATAAATTAGAATGCATTCCAAATGCGAACTATACTCCGTATTCTGGAAATAAGAAGGAAGGAATTTGTTATTTGTTATTTGTTATTTATTAATTAAAATTCAACGGACCGCAAGTGGCCCACTTGAAGCGAATTCATTTACATTCATTCATTATAACATAGTCACATTTCGGTCATTCATTTGTCACGCTTAGTCTTAAGTAACATAATTAACATGTAAAAGGTCGCACGACACGAATACTATTTAACAATGCGGTGCGCGACATGTCAGGTTGATGACGATCACAAATAACATTAAACTCACGGCACATACGAATAAACGGATCAGAGGAGCCAAAGCGAGTGCGGCGTTCCTCCACGTCAAGTAGCGATCTAGCTCGGAGCGATCTCGGCGGGACATACATGTTGAGCCTCGAAATAAGCGCGGGCGAGTCGATCCGATTGTCAAGAAGTCCCGCGACAAACAGCCTCTGAGCGTTGCAGTTCCGCTGCTTCAGCGTCTCGATGCCAAGCAACGCACAGCGTCCCTCATAGTCAAGTTGGACACTCCAGGAGCGCAAAGCGAACCGCGTGAATTTGCGCTGGATCGACTCTAAACGAGCTAGGGGACGAGCAGCTGTAGGCCACCATACTACTGAAGCGTATTCTAACACTGGTCGCACCAAAGCACAGTATAGCGTCTTGATACAAATCGGGTCAGTGATGTCTCGTGCTATTTGTTTTAGTAAGCCGATCAATTGGTTACCCTTAGTGACAACGTGCTCTAGCTGGTCGTGGAAGCTCAACGTTTCGTCAAGGAGCACTCCTAGATCCGTGACACAGCTTTTGCGACCAATGGTAGATCCATTTAACGCATAGTCATGCACTAAGGGGCACCGCTTTCTCGCAAACGTAACGACAACACACTTCTCGACGCACAATTCAAGACCATTCAAAGAGCACCATGACTGGAAGGCACTTAGAGTGGCTTGAAGGCGGAGTTGGTCTGACCGGTCACGGATAGGCAGGAACAGCTTCGCGTCGCCTGCATACAGTAGGTGGCCGTCAGGAGGGAGCAACCGTGTTACGTCATTCAGGAAAATGACAAACAGCAGCGGTCCAAGGTTACTCCCCTGCGGCACCCCCGAAGAAGCATCGATACGGCGCGACGTATGGGGTCCCATCTTCACGCAGTATGTGCGACCAGCAAGATAGGAGCGCATCCAGGCCAGCAGCTGCACAGGCAGACCAAGCGTTTCGAGCCTTGCGAGCAGCAAGGCGTGCGGAACGCTATCGAAGGCAGCCTTGATGTCCGTGTAGACTGCGTCGATCTGCGAGCCGGCATCGATGGTCCTGTGGCAGAGGCTAACGAACTCAACCAGGTTGGTGGTGGTTGAACGCTGAGGGACAAATCCATGTTGAGCTGCGCTAATGTAGTTCGAGGCAGCTGCGAGGAGAGGTTCGTACACCAGGAGCTCGAAGACCTTAGCGCAGGCACAAAGCGATGTAATGCCACGGTAATTACATGCATTTGATTTGTCCCCCTTTTTGTGCACTGGAACAAGCCAAGAAGTTTTCCAGCAGGCAGGATAGATGCCCGAACGCAGTGAGTCGCGAAAAATCGAGGCCAGGATAGGCGCGATGGTGGTCCACAACGCTTAAGCGTGGAAGCCGGGATCCCGTCAGGCCCTGGAGCAAACGAAGATTTTAGCCTGTCAATCGCTTTCGAGACAGAATACTCATCGATGATCGGCAAGTTTGGGGCCATAGCATCCACCGGTACGTTTGATAATGCGTCGGCTATCTGCCTCTCATCAGTTACAGCTGGAAGGAAGGTGGCGGCAAAGCGCGAAGCAAAAATATCACATACTGCAGACGGATTGTTGCCGTTGCGCCCGTTGTAACTGACGGAGCTAGGAAAACCAGAGGATTGTTGTATATCAAGCCATATGAAGGTGGGCTTAACCTTCACCTTCCTGCCATCATGGCCAAGGCGCTGTTGACGAACCGGTATGTTGCGAAACAAGGGTGTCTACGAGTCGGAGGTCAGCACATTTCTTGGGAATCCTCCGAACATCGCCGCTGTTTCGTCAACGTACCCGTGTCTGCGTATCGTCAAACAGCAACTTGGCTATCAACCACCATCAGACGCCATCACGACACGCTGGGTTCGCCAAACACTGACGAAAGTGCTACTTGAGCTGAAGGTAGTCTTGGAAAATCCGTCAGTGAATTGGCGGCTACTTTGGCGCAATATTCATCGTTCCTTTTTATCAATGCAGCACGCTCTTCTTGCTGGTAAACGGCAAGATCAGCCATGGAGAGCTGCTGCATCGAATGAACCGCGTCCTATCTCCGTCATGTTCGGTTTGTCCTGCAATAGACATCCTGGAACAAAAATTCGCTGGCTGCAGAAGAGTTGCAAATGCTTGGAAGATTCTGCACCAGCGAATTAGCGTTGTAATTTCAGTGTTCCGGGCCCGACGGCCAAGCCGACCGCGAAGGTTTCAGTCGTTCTGGAGCGCTTGTAAACCGTCTGCTGCCACGGAACGTCCCGGGCAAAAAGGTTTCGGGGCGTCAACGGTCCAACTCTCCTTCACCAAACTACTTTCAGTATTGGCCTACCAGGCTAGTTATCTCTTTTCCAATATAAATTGGGAGGTCTATTCCGTGGTAGCGCCGCCACTGATTTCGTTAAGCGCTGTCGAGAAGGCAATCGTATTCGCCCTGGTTTCACCCGGGAGAATCTTAACACCAAACAGAGAAACGCACTCATGAAATGCTGGTGTAAGACTGATTTATTATAATTATTTCCTCTTTTTATACTCTAAATTGCAAGCTATCACAGCCTACTAAGAACAAAATATAAATTATTTAATTATAAATTCAAACAGCCACCTTCGATGTGGTCGCTGCGCAACATTCAGGGTGTCCGTCTTCGTCAACGTTATTGTTCGGTTTGTTGCGTTTGCCTGTACTAAATGGCATTAGTGCAGGTAAACGCAGCCATATACTAAGTTTGTTTGCGAACTATGTCATCCACATCATTGGTGTTGTGTCCGCACAAATGAAACATGAGACGGTGTGTACGGCACAAACAGAATATATTATATTATAACTATATTTGGTATCGTTTACAATAACACGTATATAAATAATATCGCAACACACACGCAATGCGGGGAGAGGACGACGAGTCCTGCTCGCGTCGCGATCCTCACTGAGGACGTCACAGGATGACAGCCGTGCTGTCAACAGTGAGCCCTCAGGATGAGGCAGCGGTCTGTCCACAACAATTGGAAACAATGATGCTGTGATTGACATAGAAGTTCTGCGTTGTTCTTTGTAAATTACTTACTTACTTACTTACTTATCCGGCACTACAACCGCTTTGCGGTCTTGGCCTGCCTCAGGAGTGTCCGAAACCGCTCACGGTCTCGCGCCTTCGTCTGCCAGTCCGTTATCCCGGCCTTAATGGCGGACGCCTCCACGCCATCTTGCCACCTCAATTTGGGCCTACCACGCCTCCTCTGTGGAAATCCTAAAAAGACTTTACGGACTGGGTCGTCCGTTTCCATGCGTATAACACCGCCAGCCCACCGGAGTCTGGCGAGCTTTATACGCTGTACGACAGTGAGGTCGCCGTACATCTCGTATAGCTCGTCATTATAGCGGCGCCTCCATTGTCCTTCCACACATACGGGGCCAAGTATCCTTCTAAGCATCTTCCTCTCGAACGCGGCTAAGAGGGTTTCGTCAGATTTGGACAGTGTCCATGTCTCACTGGCGAATGTGAGTACCGGTACTATATAGGTACTATATAGTCCCAGCTTCGTCCGTCGCGACAGGTTCTTTGAGGTGAACTGCTTTTTCAGGCTATAGAATGACCGGTTGGCAGCCAGCATCCTTGCGCGCAACTCAGCTGCCATGCTATTGTCGTTGCTGACCTTTGATCCCAGATAGGTGAATTGTGGGACGACTTCAAACGTGCGTTCACCTATCTGTACATCACGCCTACGTATATTCGGATTACTTATTGGTAGGTCCGCTGATGTTGCCACCATCAGTTTGGTCTTTGCCTCGTTTATCTGCAATCCGAGGCTCTCTGCCGCCTGCTCGATCCCTTGGTAGGCTTCTGCTACATAGGAGAGCCGCAGACCAATGATGTCTATATCATCAGCGTATGGCAGGATCAGGGTTGACTTAAAGAAGATGGTTCCCGTAGTCTCCACCCTCGAGTCGCGGATGGCCCTCTCTAGTGCCAGGTTGAATAAGAGACAAGCAAGCCCGTCTCCCTGGCGCAGACCCTTGGTGGTAGCAAAAGGTCCTGAGAGTTTTCCATCCACCCTCACCTGGCATGTGACGTTGGTCATAGTCATTCTAACTAGGCTTATCAGTTTGACCGAGATTCCAAATGAGATCATAGCGTCGTACAGTTTTACCCGGGCTATGCTATCATATGCGGCTTTAAAGTCTATGAAGAGATGGTATGTGTCGTTTCTGTATTCAGTCATCTTCTCCAAGATCTGCCGCATGGTGAAGATCTGATCAGTGGTTTATTTTCCGTTTCGGAATCCTCTTTGATAGTTTCCGACTATCTCTTCGACGTGCGGGACAAGGCGATCCTGTAGGATCAGGGAGAATAGTTTATAGGCGGTATTCAACACCGTAATACCCCTGTAGTTGTTTCAGTCCCCTGTAGTTGTTTCAGTCCCGTGTAGTTGTTCTTTGTAAATATTAATGTTAAATAGAACCTAAGCACGTTTTAATAAAACTTTTTATAAAAAAATGGATGTTATGTTGTACAACATTATAGTACACATGGTGTAAAATCATAGCGCTATAAAAGCAGTGCAAGAAGCTCAGCAGAGCTCATTCAAGTTTACTATTTAGAACAACAAAGATTAGTTCCCAAATACAACAAGACTCTTGCAATCATGCTATTGAAAAGCTTAAAACTAAATTAGCCGAAACTACCTTGCTGGTATATCCCAAACCCCATGAGCATCATGAACAATTGATGCATCAACATAAAGGCCAATTATGTGACTCGATCGTTAGAGAAAAAGTGTCAAAAATGCAGATTTGGTGTTATGATGCGTGTTTGACATATTAGTGTCGATTATCTGATTCCAACGGAAATGTGTCAAACAAAACCGAGCTACACGAACTGAAACAAAATCGTTATTATACAATGTGTTTTGCAATGCCATGAAAAGTAGCGCTTGTGGTATGATTTTCTAATTTCTGTGTATTTTGTTATTCCCACCCTTTTTCCAGTGAATAATTACAAAAACTCCCTTGTGAATGTAATTACATGTGTTGCGTACGACCTCATTATGAAGTAAAAGCATTTATGCGGATGTAGCGAAGTAAAACACTTCAAGTTAAAACACCTTAAGTTAAAACAAAGTTCAAGCAAAACACGCCTCAAGCGATAGCGCGCGCTTCAGAAAGCAACAAACATAAACAGGTAGTCAACCGTTCTCACGGTTCAAACGAGGAAGTAACCTTACGCAATTCATAAACCATAAACATGTCACATGTCGCATTAAATATAAATAAAACTTGTTATCAAAATAGTCATAGTTACAGTTAGCTGACCTATATGCGGTTAGCAACTAAATAGCATATAAGAGATGAAAACCTAAATAAAGTAAGCGCATTCGAACACAAACCTCAGAATCGCTCGTTTCTTAATAGTCGGAGGCACTCTCCGGTCGACGAAGGAAAAATATACCCGACTCGGTGTAAAGCACCGGCGTTGGGCGCTGCGACGGAGCAACACATCCGCCAGCAGCATTAACATGTGTTCTCTAGCTCACAAGTAATTTACTTTCGGATCGATCGGTTCACTTCTAAACATCGCGGTGTCTACGTTAAGACTAATTTATTATACATATTTACAATTCACTAACACCTTAATCTTATTCTAATCCTAAGTCTATCACCAATATATACACGTTATAAATCCGTCTAGCGGATTGCCTACTCATAGGCGCAAACATTCCCGACCACCTAAAACATCATATTTTTACCCACTTCATTGAATTTCCTTATTTATCTGCCGATACCTTAATTCATCATATCTCACATCAATTTCACTGGATAAATTGATCAATCTAGTGCCTCTAGTCTATCTAAACCACTGATAAATTCATGTTTTAAATATTAGATCCCTCTCCTATGCATTCCACCACCATTTATAATTATATATGTATGTTGTACTCATTATCAATATTTTATCAATCACTCCTCTAACTGCTACTTCCTTTTCACCGTTTCGTCGATCACTGGTTAGGCAAAATACAAATACGAACTACTGGTCGCTTGATATCTTTCGCGTTGGACGTTCGCAATGTTACTACCCGTACCACACCGTCACTCCCTGGATGGACTTCTGACACCCTTGCTAATGGCCATTTATTTTATTTATTTATTTATTTATTTTTATTTTATTAATTGCTCGGCCACGTTGGGTTACAGCAATAGTGCTTACTGACTATAGTATACAATTATTCACGAAGGAGTAGGAAGGAGTTTATGGTACGGAAAAGGAGCGAAGACGGGATCGGTAGACAGGATAGGAGAGGACAGCAGGAAGGGAAGGCGGAAGTGATTACATTAGTAAACGCTGCTACAGCTTGATTTATGTCACAGTCAGCATCAGTAAAGGACCAATCGGTACCGGCTAAAATATGATGAAGCTTTTGGTAGTCCAGTTTCCTAAAATTGAACATACGAGCCGTAGGTATTCGTTGAGAGGATGCAGGGCGAGAGTGCGTAAGGAGCACACTTGTCTCATGAGCAGGATGATGATTGTCTAGCGCGACGAGTGGAACAGGTGAAGCTATGACGGGGGAGCAGCGCTCCAAGAAAGCATAGCATTGGCAGCATTGACCTTCTGTCCAATTGACTTTCGCGTATATTTTTTATGCCAGATAATTGCAGCAAACCGTTTACCGACATTCCATCAAGCAGAGAAACATTTTCACGAGATACACCAGTAGGAATGAAGTGATTAACCCACGATGCAAACGGTTGCCAGGAGAGTGATGGTGAATTAAAATCACCAAGTAACATCATAAGATCATTTGATTTAAGTTTGCCAGCAACGAAACTAACACTCTCATGCAAATCGTCAAGGACTTCTTCGGAAGAACGCAGATCGGGTGGAATGTAAACGGCGCCGATATAGATTGCAAGGTTTTGAAGCTTAACAATTGTCCAAACAGACTCCAGCGTGTCGAACGGCAGTGATAAAGTTGACGTGTTCAGCACGGAAGAGCAGGCAATGAGTACACCACCACCACGGCAACGGTTACTGCTGAGAGAATTTCGGTCGCAGCGATAGATGACATACGCATCCTCCGAGATAAGAGAGGACGAAATTGAGCCATCGAGCCATGTTTCAGTTAACACCAACACATCCATATCAAGTTCAGATAGACAGAGAGGCGTAACTCGTCTAGTTTTGTGCGCAATCCTCATACGTTTTGATAGTAGATGTTTAGTAGATCGATCGAAGGGATGAGAGAGCGAGATGCGCCGGGAGTGCTCTCGCTGCAAGTTATTAACGGCGAAAGAGAGTCGGACGGGTTATGTGTATTAGATGCAGGGTTAGCTTCCATCAATTCGGGTAAAGTCGGTAGTTCATGAGAATCTTCAGCCGGATCAGCCGGTTTACGCTTGCTGAAAGTACTGCGTATAAGGCAAGCTCATAGGGCCATGATCTGGCGAAATAGTGAAATCAGCGTTTCGCAGTTGTGTCGTGTGGTTGATAGAAGATGGCGATGAAGGATGATCCGATTCACGAGTAATAGGCGCAGAAGGTGCAAGGGATGCTGCAGTAGTGGGTCGCCAAACATTGACGGAGCGGGGATTAAGGTCGATGAACTCCTTAAAAGAGATCCCGCGAGGCCAGGTTGAAGCAGCCAAAGCAATAGCCCGGTGCGAATCCGGTACACCAATTTTAAAAGATACGTAGGAGAGCGTAGAAAGATCCCGGTCGCGCCGTACAAGGCTATATACCAAGATGTCGTCTGTCCCTATGTTAGAACAGGCCATTTCACGGATCGCTTCAATCGGAGTATCAGGAGCAATACGGGAGATAAAGACCCAAGTACGGGGTGGGCGTTCAGGAACGGTCGTAATATTATTGCAGGACAACCCTGTACCCGATGAAAGCATAGCGCGTGTAACGGTATTGGTAGGCGATGGGTCGGGAGAGCGATCCAACAATCGACGTTTAGAAGGATTCTCACCAACAGCTTGATGGGTGAGCTTAGAGGCCGCAACTGGAATCGTGGTCGTTGAGTGCGTAGCAGGAATCGCAGAATGGTGAGCACTCGATGTAGTGGTATGCGTGGCAAGATGAGAGTTGAGCTTGTTCATTAGTGAGTTGAAGGAAGTGAGAAGCTCACGGTGCATGAGATCAAGCTCCTTGATGCCATGCTTAACTTCATCAAGCGTTGTGAGTAGTGGAGCCTGTGAGTAGTTGCGTTCCATTGAGTGAGAAGCAGTAAGTGAGTCGATGAAATCTTTCACGGAACGAATTGACGATGCTGATTCCTGTTTCATCAAAGCTATCTCGTTTCTAAAACAATCCAGTGAAGAGGAAAGTTCAAGTCGCAAGCCAGCTGATGCCGCCTGCACAGAACGTGAGGAATCGCGGAAATCGGACTGCAACGATTCCAACAGGTAGGCAGCGTCACGAGAAAGGCCGTGCGAGAAGCGTAAAGTGTCAACGGCCCGCAAACGCTGAGCACAATCCGCGCAAGCCCAGAATAAATTTTGTGACTTTTTAAAATCACGCAGGAGCGGGGTTGAAAGTCCAATGCACTTATCGTGGTAATAGTGTTCACAAATACCGAAGCACGGAATTGGATCGTTGCTAATAGCACCTTCACATTTCTTACAGATCACAGACGCCATCGCAAAATAGCGCAAAGTTCGACTGAACAGTGAGTGGTCACAACAACCGCAGGCGGATTGCAATGTTTATATGTTGAACCGTACAATTCACAGGCGAGGATAATGTACCCCAGGGCCATTTCGTTGGGGGTACATTATCCTCGCCTAACAAGACTAACATACCGGGCACGATTGCGATTACAGATCCATGCCACTTCGTTCTCGCATGGAGCTGTTGAAGATATTCAGTCTTCCATCTGACCCAAAACTGCTGCAACCGTTTTCTGACTAATCGCCAATGATTTAAACGGTTATCTGGGATGTCCTTCATATCGATCTCTATAACGTGTTGCAGGTGAGATCCCGTCAAAAAATGCCCTGGTATTAGCGCTTCAAAGTCTGACGGGTCTTCTGACAGTAGGGTAATGGGCCTCGAATTCAAGCACGCTTCGATTTCTGTAAGTAAAGTGGTCATGTCTTCGTACGATGCTGAAGCATTTCCAAAAATTCTTAGTAAATGAAATTTCATTGATCTTACGGCAGCTTCCCACAATCCACCAAAGTGTGGGACACGAGGTGGGATGAACTTCCACTGGATTGTATTTTCCGCACTCCATGCTGAAACCTCTTCTCTATGCTTTAGCGAGATTTCATATAATTGATGTAGCTCGTTTGCTGCTCCCTTAAAGTTGGTTCCATTGTCGGAATGCAGTCCGTCACCAACCCTCGTCTTGCAACAAATCTCCTGAGTGCAGCCAAGAAGACTGGAGTGCTTAGATCGGATACTAATTCCAAATGAACGGCTCGAGTTACAAAACAAACAAAAATGGCTACAAATGCTTTTGTCCGTGCTCTTCTTCGATGTTGTGCCTTGATCCATACAGGCCCGCAATAGTCCACTCCCGATATCGCGAATGGTCTTGCTTCTGTTACTCGATTTGCAGGAAGATCGGCCATTGGTTGAACCACTCCCTTTCGATTACATTTGAAGCACCTAATACATTTGTGGCATACTTTCTTCACTATCGATCTTGCCCCAAATATCCAGAATCGTTGTCTGATCGCAATCAGAGTTTTTTGTACTCCAGCGTGCAATTGTTTTAGGTGATAATGTTCAGCCAGCATTCTTCAAACCAGCCATCAATCGCCTCGAAGCCATTCAACGGAGACTCACCAGGTACGCGGTTCGACTCCTTCCATGGCAATCCCACCACGCTCGGCCCTCCTATCATCAGCGGTGTTTGCTTCTCGGACTTGAACCACTCTGCTCTCGACGTAAAAACGCCCAATGCCTTTTCATATTCCGGCTCCTTAACGGAGAGATCGATTCCCCGGCATTACTAGCCAGCATCAATTTGTTCGCTCCCTGTCGGATTCTTAGATCCAATTTCCATCTCCGTGTACCGCGTACCCGCAACAACCATAGCCAGGGACACCCTATTATACGTATGTCCCTCGAGTTCAATGAAGTGTTAGATTTGTTCGATTTTAGTATGTCTACTTCCACGTTCAAGGAGAAATTGCGTCTACGTCACATTAAATGTTTGCTTATAACTAGAGGTTTATTTATATGCTCCTTAATTTAATTATAAGGTTGCCGATTAGACACGATGGTCCGTCGGTTATATATATGAAATAAATAAATAAATAAATTCTTCCCAACAAATGGTTTTTTGGCACAGCAATTGGATTTTTTGCATCTATACCCATGTGAGCATTTTGTAATCTTCCATTTAACCGAATGATCCCTTCTGCGTCGATAAATGGCTTATATCCTCTCAATGGAGATGACTGGGGAATTTCCTTCTTACTTATGAGACAACTTAATTCCTTTTCAAAACATTGTTTCTGAGCTAGTGGACACAATACCCGCTCTGATCGCAAACGTTCTTCTGTGGTGAGGATTAGCGTATCGTATTGAACTACTGAAGATCCATGCTGTTCTGACTCTCTCTTTGAACGCATTCGCACACCTTGTAGGTACCTTAAGCAGTAACCTACTGTTAGCCGAAGCTTAGCGAAAGATGAATAACGATCGAACAACCAGTCAACAAATGTCTCTTCATTAACTGAAGAGGCTATTAACTCTACCTTCCGTTCTTCGCCTGTTGATATTGCTCTTCCTTCAGGCAATGTTGGCCATTTTTCTTCAGCTTCTGATAGCCAAGTAGGCCCCGACCACCTAAGCGCATTATTGATTAATCGCGATGGTTCACGTCCTCTCGACACTAAATCGGCTGGATTGTCTACTCCCGGTACATGTCGCCAATTACATCCAGCGGTCAACAATTGGATCTTTGCCGTGCGATTGCGCACAAACGTTTTCCACACATGATGAGGGGACTGGATCCAATGCCATGTTGTCATAGAATCAGTCCATAGGAAACACGGCCCTCCACGCAGCCTCCCCTTTCTTGCAAAGTCCCATAGACGGCTTCCTAACAGCGCTGCACACAACTCTAATCTCGCAATGGTCAAACGCTTTGCCAATGGAGCAACACTAGATCGAGAGATCAGCAGCTACACCTTCGCTGTCTCCTGAAGGGTCTACATTCCGCACATACAAACATGCACCATATCCACGCTCAGATGCATCACAAAATATATGATACTCAATCGTTTCACTCGAGCACACCAACCGTGGAAGCTTTACATCATGCAGCACATGAAGTTGGGTTGCAAAATTTGTCCATTCTCGACTCAAGTCTTCCGGCCACTCTTTATCCCAAGGCCACGAAATTCCATTAACATTTTTAGCTTCCATCATTTCTGCATAAAGATTTTTGCCACCATTTTGCCACCATTGAAATCCCAGAGGATCGTAAATCCTTGAGATCGCACCCATTACATTTCGCTTGGTAGCACTGGATGACAACATGATGCTAGGAACTCGTACTCTCATTATATCCGTCCTAGGCTCCCATATTACTCCTAATGTACTGACCATACATTTTCTCCACATCGGCTACCATTGCAACTTTGTTAAATCGAAAGCGCAAAAAATAGAGACAAGATCGTCTTGCAATTCAGGTCCGGTCAACAAAATATCGTTCAAAGACCTTCCACTGTCTGTTTTGCACGAAGCATCAAACACGACCCAGCACTTGGTAGTTGTGCTGTCTAGCTTCCATACGGCAAGATGAGGTAAATAGTATTGTATACTCTGTTTGTTCCTCTCATCGGTTACCTTTGTCATGTGACTTAATTGAAGATATTCATCCATAAACTTATGATATTCTTCGCTCAAGCATGTACCCCTCTTCATTCGCCGCTCTACTGCTCCGAATCGTTTTAGAGAAATTTCATATGATTCTCCTATTTCCCTTTTATAGTTGTCCTTCTTTGGCAACTGTACTATATTTCTCCCATTTTCATTTCGTCGTGTTATTTTATCATACCATTCTTCACATAGTTGCTCCTCTGTTGACAAAATCTTCTCCACAGGAATATCTTCCAATCTTACTAGCCTTTCCATTGCAGCATTAAAACCATCATCTATTGCACATCCCGCAATGCTTTCGTTGAAATTGTCCTCAATAGCCTGTCATTTTCCCGCTGACAATCCAGCCTAACTTTGTTTCGAGCAATCGAGGAAGATATGACGCCAACCTTATTTTTCCTTCACCCAGCAACTCTGCAAACAAGCCGGCTCCTATTAGAATATCAATTCGCTCTGGCTTGTTGAACGTTGGATCTGCCAAGGCTATACCTGATGGTATGTTCCATCGATTGACTTCAACCATTTAACTCGGATAGTCGGATGTAACCTTCGGTAACACCAAAAATTACAATCCTGCTTGGAAATCGGAAACACGCGATCTAATGCTGGTAGAAACCATACTGGTTGCAGTAACTGCCACTGCACCAATTCCTGATAACGGTCTGGACATTCGCAATCTCTTCAATTTTGGTTGTTGTGCCAGTCGTTCAGTAATAAAGTTAGACTGCGATCCTTGGTCTAGCAACGCCCTAGCTGGTAACTCTTCATTATCACTTCCGCGTATCCACACTAGTGCTGTTGACAACCACACCATGTTTCTAGTTCTACCTGATACTCTGGTTGTCGCATTAATCGTTGTCGTTTCTTCTCCATTGGATGTAAGCTGCTCTACCTGTGATGCCTGTGCTGCCACATGGATCGCTTCCTGTCGTTTACTAAACAACGTGTTATGTTAAGGAATTAGGATTAAGGAATTTTGGCGCGAACGAGTGAATATAAATTAAAGATAAGTTGAGGTTTAGGATCATTAGGAAGTCCGATCTAAGAGGAAACGCTGCCCAAGTGAACATCGACCAATAAAACTCTAAGCAACTACAAAAACCTCAAGTCATACATTTTTGGTAGTTTGAAGTTTTAATATCACTACACCGTTACAATGACTGCATTTGCTCTCGTTCTGACAAAATCTTATTTGATGGTTCACCTTCAAGCAGCTAAAACATAAATTGTGTTTCTTCGCCAACCCTTCCCGTTGCCAAAGTGCATGTTGCGTTGGTTCTTCCAGCCGTTTCATTCCTTGAACCAGTCGTCGTGTTTCGTTAACAATTCTGGTTAATTCAGATGACGTTGCGGCACTCATCGGTTCCAGCTGAACAAGTGCTTTAAAATATTCCCTTCGCAGCTGCTTATTGTTGTCGTATCTCTGCAACAGGGTGTCCCAGGATGACGCGTAGCTTTTCTCCTCCAGCGGCACATGCTCAAACTGTAGTGCAGCTTCTCCCTTCAGCGAAGCTAAAAGGTACTGAAGTTTGGCTACATCCGGTAGCACAGCCACATCATTCACTAATGACACAAAACGATCTTTATACGTTACCCACTTTGTAATGTTACCGTCAAACGTCGGAAGCTCGAGTTTTGGTAAACGCATTTTAACACTCGCGGTAATCGTATTCGCCATCGTGCTATTTGCGATCGGCTGCACACTTTCATCAGTCTTCAACATATCCATTATAAACCCTCTCACACGGTGAAACTTTTTAAAGAAATCCCATCTATCAGTTCTCATCTGCACTTCATCTGCTTCTTCATCTTCAATAAGCAAATTTTCCCTCGCCTCTTCGTACACATCCTTCGCTCCTTCTAACGCTTTCAATTGACTTTGCAGTTCTACCCGCTGTTCAGAATCTTTATAATTATCCACAAAATCCAAAAAATTCCTCCATCCACGTACGGCGGTCCTTATACACTTTTGTTAGTTTCGTAACCTTTTTGTCCGCAGGCATTTTGCTTTATTTAAACCACTTTATTATTAATCTAAGAACGCTATCAGTTTACGCGAATCTCGATGGCTACTTCTAAACTCCTACAATGGCAATGACCTATCAAGCCAAACCGCTGCGTGCGCACTTTCACTCAACGCACTACACAGTTCACCAGCACTCACACAAACACAAATGCTACCACTTTGCGCACTCACTTCTCTAATCGCGATGGCTGTTCCTAAAACTCCTGGTCAATGACCGACTAAGCCAAGCTGTAGTTCGTGCAATTTCATATAAGGTGCACAGAATGAAACTCGTACAATATTACAATATTACTCGTCTTACAGTCCGTTTTAACGTCTTTGCAATTGATTTTTTTTCCTTTTTTCTTTAGTCCGCTCTTGTCCCCCGTTGGCCTTAACTTTCCTTTATCCCTGTTTGACAAGGGTCACCGCACCATCAACATGTTTTAGTGAATCACAGAACAGCCGAACGATTTTCTACTGAAACTTTTCACCCACGCTTTATAAATTGTGACTGTACTTAACACAATTTCCAGATCCGGTTCGATAAGACCAAATGTTCTCTAGCTCACAACTAATTTACTTTCGGATCGATCGGTTCACTTCTAAACATCGCGGTGGTTACGTTAAGACTAATTTATTATACATATTTACAATTCACTAACACCTTAATCCTATTCTAATCCTAAGTCTATCACCAATATATACACGTTTTAGATCCGTCTAGCGGATTGCCCACTCATAGGCGCAAACAACATGCAATTCGTGCGGTTTAAATATATGCATTTAGTAGTTAAACCGTAAAACAAAACGCTTTCCGTACCTTTAACCTGACGGAAAGCTGTTGGACAAAAAACGGTCTCCGTTTGATTCAGATAATGCAAAAGACCTTCGTTCAATTTGATATATCAAACCAGAGACAAATCGAGTGCTCTAACACGGATCATAATACAAAATGAGCATTTTTGATACTTTTTCTCAAGCAGTTGAGTCACATAATCGACACTATTGACTGTCTCTTGTTTGAAATTTTCAACTGCACAAAGGATTATGTCATACATTTGCATTACCTGACTCAAACGGGGACCTGTTTTTGTCAACCAGCTTTCCGTCAGATCAGAACGACGGAATGTGTTCTATTTTACGGTTTTCTATTAATGTAACTAATTTCAATCACGGTCATTGAATAATTATCATCTATTACAGTAAACATTGTAGTAATAACAAAATGCACAAGAGGTGTAGGAACATTATAAAACAGTGTCACTTCAGGAAAGATTTGTAAAACTAGTGCTGTAATGGAAAAAAGGTCCCTTTTAATAAAATCCAATGGAACCCTACACAACGAATTTAATCCGTGCCAGTGCCATGTCTCAGTATGCGGGAGACTTTTCCATATTATTTGTATGAAAAGTGAACTAATTGTATCCATGATCATGAGCTAGTATAAGTGGTAGTAGTTGGCAGATTATACGTTGATAAAGTATTAGTTGTCAAAGATAAGAAACACTTGTAATATACACTTGTCCATAATTATTCGACACTTCTCCTCCTTCTTCTTCTTCTTCTTTGGCACAACAACCGCTGTCGGTCAAGGCCTGTCTGTACCCACTAGTGAAGTGAGCTTGGCTTTCAGTGACTTATTGTTACCATAGCAGGATGGTCAGTCCTACGTATGGGAGCACGGTCTATTCGGGGCTTGAACCCATGACGGGCATGTTGTTAGGTCGTACGAGTTGACGGCTGTACCACCAGACCGGCCCAAACTTCACCCACCGACTTCTCCTCCTAGTCATATTTTTTATATTATACGATTCATAGTATCGAACCTCTAGTTTACTGGAGAGATAATCAATATTAAAGAAATGCTCATGTTAACAATTGTGAACTTGATCGACCCATCGACCGGGAAAATGTATCACAAACACAAACCATATTGCTTGTCATTCGAGATTTTAGTCGTTAAAAGAGCTATTTATTGAGCGTTAAGATTTGCTTGTTATGCACAAAACTGGTAATAAGAGGTAATCGATTTGAGGGGTTACTCTACAGCACCTACCACAACTATATGGACAGTCGTTTTTCGTGATTTGCGGAAAATCCTAATTTATGGTCGTACCATAACTATAAAGACACTTCGAAAAACAGGTTTTATGTGCTAACTAACGCATTTAAAAATCGTTCAAAAATATAAATAACATATTCTACAAAGGTTTTAAAGAAATATACTTTTGACGATTTTTAAAAAGTGTTTTTATAATTTTTTTAAGATTTTATAAGTTTTATAAGAGTAATTATCAAAATATATTTTTTTAAATATAAAAAAATTCACAAAAAAAATTTTCGCCTGTAATTATTGTTTTGAAAATGCAAACCAAAGTATGTAAAAAGATTTGCAAAAATTATTTTGAAACTGCCATGAGAACCTTATCAATTTCGTGAACAACGGTTTAAAACAGATCCGATCAACTAAAAGCGACACAAACCCCTCACAAACGATTTTTTAGCAGAATCTAAATATTTGCTGTTGTTACATACATAGTTAAGGAATATAATCCTAGTCTGATATTTTTTTCCTCCCACCACCCACTTCACCATCGATGTTCTCATAGACCGCCACAAAGTCGCCGGTAGCCGTCTGCTTGTAGAGTTTAGTCGTGAATTAGTTAGGTAGTTTATGAGCTTAAATAAGGACTGGCTGAATTAGTAATGTGGTATTTACATGTATTAGATAAGTATTTGTAATACCGGTGAGAATATGTGTAAAGAGTATTATGGTAGGCCCATTGCAATTGAATATCGTTTTCGTCGAGCACTTCCTCTAAAACATTTGTGGGCGCCTTTATAGCGGTCTATGAGAACATCGATGGTGAAGTGGGTGGTGGGAAGAAAAAAATATCAGACTAGGATTACATTCCTTAACTATGTATGTAACAACAGCAAATATTTAGATTCTGCTAAAAAATCGTTTGTGAGGGGTTTGTGTCGCTTTTAGTTGATCGGATCTGTTTTAAACCGTTGTTCACGAAATTGATAAGGTTCTCATGGCAGTTTCAAAATAATTTTGCAAATCTTTTACATACTTTGGTTTGCATTTTCAAAACAATAATTACAGGCGAAAAATTTTTTTGTGAATTTTTTATATTTAAAAAATATATTTTGATAATTACTCTTATAAAACTTATAAAATCTTAAAAAAAGTTATAAAAACACTTTTAAAATCGTCAAAAGTATATTTCTTTAAAACCTTTGTAGAATATGTTATTTATATTTTTGAACGATTTTTAAATGCATTAGTTAGCACATAAAACCTGTTTTTCGAAGTGTCTTTATAGTTATGGTACGACCATAAATTAGGATTTTCCGCAAATCGCGAAAAACGACTGTCCATATGGTTGTGGTAGGTGCTGTAGAGTAACCCCTCAAATCGATTACCTCTTATTACCAGTTTTGTGCATAACAAGCAAATCTTAACGCTCAATAAATAGCTCTTTTAACGACTAAAATCTCGAATGACAAGCAATATGGTTTGTGTTTGTGATACATTTTTCCCGGTCGATGGGTCGATCAAGTTCACAATTGTTAACATGAGCATTTCTTTAATATTGATTATCTCTCCAGTAAACTAGAGGTTCGATACTATGAATCGTATAATATAAAAAATATGACTAGGAGGAGAAGTCGGTGGGTGAAGTTTGGGCCGGTCTGGTGGTACAGCCGTCAACTCGTACGACCTAACAACATGCCCGTCATGGGTTCAAGCCCCGAATAGACCGTGCTCCCATACGTAGGACTGACTATCCTGCTATGGTAACAATAAGTCACTGAAAGCCAAGCTCACTTCACTAGTGGGTACAGGCAGGCCTTGACTGACAGCGGTTGTTGTGCCAAAGAAGAAGAAGAAGAAGAAGGAGAAGTGTCGAATAATTATGGACAAGTGTATATTACGAGTGTTTCTTATCTTTCACTTTTCATACAAATAATATGGAATAGTCTCCCGCATACTGAGCATGGCACTGGCACGGACTTAACTCGTTGTGTAAGGATTACTTGCAATGAGCGTGGTTGAAATTAGTTATATTAATAGTAAACCGTAAAATAGAACACATTCCGTCGCTCTGATCTGACGAAAAGCTGTTTGACAAAAACAGGTCCCCGTTTGAGTCAGGTAATCCAAATGTATGACAAAATCCTTTGTCCAGTTGAAATTTTTAAACAAGAAATAAATCAATGTGTTAAAAACTCGCATCTAAACACCAAATCTGCATTTTTTACACTTTTCAGGGTGGTCACTCGAATCAAGATTTTAAATTCCCGTTTTTTCCCGGATTTTTTGGAGTTTTCCCGGTTAACTATGCTTCGTGTGCCGATTTTATTGATACTTCAAATCCAAATTATTATATCATAGGTTTTCAAAAATCGATATCTAGAGGATGGTAAGTAAACACGGGCATTACGGGAAAGATGGACACTTGTCATAAAAACTGGATAAAAGTTATTAGGGAATTATTCAACAATACAGGCGTCCCCCGAGTTACGACCCCCTCGAGTTACGACGATTCGCAGATACGACGATTTTGATTTTGACAGCTAAAAGTTGTCAGGCTGGAAATAGACGAACCGAGATTGTCGCGGTACCGCGAAATTCGCGCCTTGTTTATAACAGTTGTAGAACAGTTGAGCTGTCAAATCTTCCGCGCCTCCAATCGCGCCTGCTGTTTCGCAGAGATACCCAACTTCGGTATTGCTGAGATTTTCGCGGTAGCGCGAACCGATTATTTTTACTTTTTCTGGCGGATTTGTGTGAAAACTCGTGTCGAGAAATGAGTTTTGTATTTTATTTTGCATAAACTATGTGAAATAAATAATTTGATTCGCAAATTGATAGAAAAATATTTCTTCTAGGCCAGGGGTCTCCAAACTACGGCCCGCGGGCCGCATGCGGCCCTCAAGGGTTTGAAATGCGGCCCGCGATGACTTTGTAAATGTTAAAATAAATAGCTTATTTTATTGACTAATTCATCAAAATTCAAATTTACTTCTGAAAGTCTAAAATTAGATTTGAATAAAAGAAAGCTGTAGAAATTTGATACACTCAATTTATATTTTCTAATTAAAACGAGATTTGAAATTTCACCTATTGTAAAAGTAGTGTCAAAATGGCCCTCAACAACGTTAATTGTGAAGCAATGTGGCCCGCGAACTGAAAAGTTTGGAGACCCCTGTTCTAGGCACATTCAATCGTCACCAGACCTCGGATGGTTCCATACACGAACCGCGATTATCTCGCCTATCTGTCAGATTTTATAACTTAATTGGCAGCTCAAGTCATACGCGATTTTCGCGGTACCGCGATGATCTCGGTTCGTCTATTTCCAGCCTCATTGACAAGAAATTGATGTATTTTTTGAATATCTGGGCTGATAACCGTTATACACACATTTCCAAAGATTCCACAACTACCCTATCTTGAATATCTATATTGTGTACGGTTTTTAAAATATAATTATTACATTATCAAACATTATTTTAAATAAAATACACAATATCATAAATTCCAACTCTTCAACTTCGGTTATAAACTTAATATTCATAGATATTCGACATACGACTTTTTCGACTTACGCTTTGCTTTGGGACATTTTTTCGGTCCCAAATACAATCGCATCTCGGGGGACACCTGTATAGTATCCAATCTTGAGGTGTGACAACAAATTTGAGAACCATTTTTGGCATGATTTCTATCAAATTTGTACAAACAAATTTTCAATCGTGCGCTCGTTTGTAGATCTGATTTGGCTACTATGGATCTTAAGCTATTTAAATATGCATTTTTTGTATTTTCGGAAGTTTTATATGAGCTAACAACTGATGAAAAAACGACAAAAAAAGCTTTACAAATATTGCTTTTTGGTGGTTTAGCTTCATGACACTAACGTGTAAAGACTTTAGCCCGTGGCAAGGATAGTTTTCATCTGCTATCGATTGTTGTTTAACAGATGTCATCACACAACCTTAAAAAAGGGTAACCGGAAGTCATGGACCAACCAGCCACTGGAGAAAGCATACATTAGGATCGCTTACTAAATTGACCGTTAAATTCGACACGACTGCAACTTCACGAGCGGTGACAGACAAGTGCAAGGTAGAGCGAATAGCACACCATACCCGAAATGTGCAAGAACCGATATCGGTGAACGTAAGTATTGCACCAGTGCGAATGAGAAGTATAGTACATACATTGCGTACCATATGTGAGAAAAGGAAAATGTTGTCCTTACACATTGCTGTGATGTTGCTGGCCTGTGGTAAGTTGGGAACAACATACATAACATCCCATTAATTGAAAATGCAATCAGTACAATAGTAAACAGATAGCAAAAGATTGTGATAATTTCTCGTTTTTTTTGACTATTTCGTTTTTTCCGGTTTTTCCCGGAAAAATAAAATTACCGGCTAATATTCCCGGTTTTCCCGGTTTTCCCGGTTGAGTGGCCACCCTGGACTTTTTCTCTAACAATTGAGTCACAAAATTGGCCTTTTCATCTCACAGTATACATCGGATATCCTATATAATAACGGAAATAGTAACATCGTTGCTGACACCTTGTCGAGTACCTTGTGAGACGAAAAAAACAAAATTTTACTTGATCATAAAACTATCAACATGTTCATGGGATCATGATGTAGGATTCGGAGCATCAACAGGTAAAAATCTTATTTACATTCCGGAGTAATGTGCTTACAAAAGCTTACATAATTTATCTCATTCTAGCATTCATGCAACACGAAAATTTATCGCAGAACGATTCTTTTGGTCTTCAATGAACATGGATGTCGCCAGGTGGACACGATCGTGAATACCCACCCTCGGGAGATTTCACACTTCCATCAGGTCGATTCGACTATTACACAGATACATGATATGAGATACACACAGATGCCCGGAGCCCTTCCGTCGGCTGTTTCAGGAGTGCCTGGACACGTCGTGCTTTCCACAGCCGTGGAAGAAGCAGCAACTGGTGCTCCTGCCAAAGCCAGACAAATCACCGAGCCGGCAACCATGGCCTAACTCGATTCCCGGATCCGTCGTCCTATCGCCCGATTAGCCTGCTCGATAACACCGGCAAGGCTTTGAAGCGACTGTTGTTGAACCGGCTCAACAAAGTCATCGAGGATCCAGAACGTCCGCTACTGTCTGAGCAGCAGTTCGGATTCCCGCGAGGGCGATCTACTCTGCAGACCATTCAGCAGGTCGTGGACATGGGACACCAGGCGAAGTAATTCGGAAGGACTAACAATCGTGACCGGCGCTGCCTCCTGGTTGTTGCCTCCGTAACGCATTTAACACGACCAGCTGGCAGAGCATCGCCTAGGCCAAGGTTATTAGACTCTATAAGGGTTATGATAAAAACCCTTTTTGGCCGATCTCCATTAAAAAAAAGAATGAAATTTTTTTTACAGACTAATTGGAAAGGTTTGTTTACAATTCGAACGGTTTGTTTACAATCGGTCAGTCGAAAAGCCATCGTTATTTCCAGAGTGTATTTCAACAACTTTTATCATTTTCAATATATTACATTAAAATACTTATCATGAGAATATGTCATAAAATTACTATGACTATAAGTGCTCTGTAGCCTCTTGTAAAAACAATAGGTACAATGTGAAGAAAATGGGAGCCAAAATATACTTCCATAAGTTCCCAGAGTGTTTAGCAACGAAGCAAAAATGGATTGCATTTTGTGGAAGGGATAATCCTTGGATGCCTTCTCCAAATAATGTTGTATGCTCGGAACATTTTGTACCATCTGATTATCAATTAAGAAACGTGCAGGAAATTAAGCGAGGATCTAATTGGTTAAAACCTCAAGGTGAGATGTTATAAATCCTGATGATAATTCTATTTTCGATTTTGTTAACACTTTTAAGTTGTGTTTACAGCCATTCCGTCAGTTTTATCTCCGTTAGAAATCGATAGTGATATTGCATTATTATTATTGCACTTAGATAACAATACGAATATCCAAAACACAAACGAAGGAAGAACCGATTGTCCCCTGCCGGAATGTAAGTTGTTACGAAATTGTGTGTTAGTATTACTTTTAGCTATACGAATATGCAAATCAAAATGATTTCAGCTGGTTCTTCGTTTGGTGATAAACATAACATTGAACAAAGTGCAGGCAATTTTACTGTTGAAATAAATGAAAAAGATGTGATTGTGTGTTCCAAGTGTAAAGAATATGAAAAGAAAATATGTGATCTAGAATCTAAACTTAAATCAGTAACGGTCCAAAAAGGCCGTATTGCTAGGAACGAGCGGTTAGCTGATGTAAATTGAAGCGAAAAATTGAAAATATTTGATGAAAATGAAAAAGCTCATATTAAGCAAATACAAACACTTCAAAAAGCAAATAACAAAATTAAGGAAGAATGACCACAGAAAAAAATTATAGAAAATATGAAAGAGGCACTGAAAGGCATTTTATCAATCAACCAAATTGATCTCATTTTAGAAATCAAGAAAACAGTAAGATGGTCAATGCAAGAACTTTTAGCAGCATTAACATTAAAATATTACAGTCAAAGGGCTTATAAATATATAATTATTAATTTAAAACTTCCTCTGCCATCCATAAGAACATTTCAACGTTATGCAAGCAGGATTGACCTTAAACAAGGCATTTTAGAAGGATAGTTTAACATTCATTGGGTCCTTTGCACAAACATTGAGTCCTATGGATAGGGAATGTGTCTTGTCGTTCGATTAGATGAAGGTGTCTCGTATGTAGGAATACGATCCATCGGCGAATGAAGTAGAAGATCCTTTTGACTTCTTATAAGTAGTAATGATGGCTTCTTAAACAATGGAAGCAACCAATTCTTATCGCTTTTGATAAAAAAATGACTAAGGAAATTTTGATTGACATAATAACAAGACTCAGTGATAAGATGATAAATGTTGTAGCGATAGTTAGCGATAATTGCCAAGCAAATATAAAATGTTGGAAGAAGTTAGGTGCTAGGAATGACATTAAAAATCATATTTTTTACATCCTACGACAAACAAAAATGTATATGTAATATGTAAATGAAATCGCATCTTCTAAAATTGTCGAGGAACTGGTTATTGGATCATGGGGTTATTGAACATAACGGCAAACACATAGAAACCAGCAACCTTTTACGTATGGTAGCTCAAAGAATGAAGTCCGAAATGACTCCTTTGTTTAAGCTTACTATGGCACACATAGATATGACCCCCAACAGCTTCAAAATGTTCGTCGAGCTGCAGAATTGCTGTCTCGCCCTACCGCTGTAGCTCTTCGAACGTATTACCCTTACGGTGAAAACGCTAAAGTTTTAAGCTGATTTTATTGAAAAGGTTGATTTATGGTTTAGTGTGTCAAATTCTTACACGCCGTTTGCAAAGTAATACTATAAAAAACCTTCAAAACGAGTGAAGATCAAATTGACGCCTTGAGAGATATGTTTGAAACTGTATCAACTGGTCATACTAGGAAAGTCAAGTTTGCAAGTATTCCAACGATCAATTAAGATGCAAATCACGTCTTTGCAAATGGTTTTTGCCGATATGAAAAAACATGATATAAAATTCATCTGCACACATAAAGTAAGCAATAATTTAGTATTTTGAGTTTTGTACATAGTAAAGTTTTTTTTTGTTAAACCAGGACGTATTAGAGAATTTATTTTCGCAAATAAGGCAAATGGGAGGAGCCTATGACCATCCTTCTCTACTGTGTCTATCGAATACGCACAATTATTTTGGGGAAAACATCTAGTATTTTGCATAACCAAACCACAACAGTTGAGACTATGAATAGTGAGCACAATGAGTATATTTATTTATTATTTATTTATTTATTTATTTATTTATTTAAATCAAAGTTATTGGGCAGTATGCCTAAATAACTTAATGCTTACAGAGTACAAGTTTAAATTATGGCCCTAGAACTAACTTGAATATGCTGACGCAGCTGACTAACGGATTGATTGAAATCTGCTGATAACCCTAACCTATTATACACATCAATCATTTTGAGCAGTGGATCATTGGCACCAAAACCAGTCGATCTAAAAGGGCTTCTTAGTAGCTCCCTACTTCTAAGACCTCTAGAGGGAGTAGAAAAGCAAATAAAATTTAAAATGTCAGGTGCATCAAAATCTCCAATTAATAATTTATGCATAAAAGTTATCTGAGCCGTAGTTCTCCTATGCTGTAAAGTCTCTAAGCCAAATAGTAAACACCGAACATTATACGAAGGACGTGGAATTTGGTTTGACCAGGGAAGACGATGAAACATAACACGTGTGATATTTTTCTGAATTTTTTCAATTTTATCTATGTATGTGATTTGATGAGGACACCAAACTACACTGGCAAATTCCAGGATGGGACGGACTAAAGAACAGTATAATGTTTTTAAACTGAAAGGATCTTTAAAGTCGGCCGAGACACGTAAGACAAATCCTAACAGTTTAAGAGCTTTAGTGACGATAGTTTGATAATGGCTATATAAACTAAGCTTACTGTCTAAAATAACTCCTAAGTCCCGAACCTGAGAAAAACGTGGAACGCTGTCTTCATTGATTTTGTAGTTATAAATAATAGGATTTTTTTTCTTTCAGAATGTTATACAACTACATTTGCTAACATTAAGTAACATTTCATTATTAAAACACCATGCAGAAAAATAGTTTAACGAGTCTTGTAACATTTCACAGTCGTCAGAATATTTAACAGGTAGGAACATTTTTAGATCGTCAGCATATAATAACAATTTAACATGAGGAATAGCAAACACGACATCGTTAATAAATATAATAAATAGTAAAGGTCCTAATATACTTCCTTGAGGAACACCAGATAAATTATGGAATGTGGCAGATAAACTAGTTCCTATCTTAACGTTAATGCAACGATCAGTTAAATAACTTCTTAACCACTCAACAACATTTGTGTGAACACCATACTTTGATAATTTATTTAATTTATTAATTTAATTTATTTTACCATACTATAACAACAGAAAGCGCTGTAGCTCATCCTAAGAATAACGAATTTTTCGTATCAGCTACCATGTTTGATCAAGCCAAAATCGATTCCCATTTACTAGATAAGAGAGCTATGGAAAAAGCAAATAATTGTTTGCTTCAAGATGCTAGTTCACTTAGTTCCGTCAGTGTTACTAGTTTAGAATTGTCTACGCAAGAAGCCGACGGATTATCATATATTATTTGATGGTTAGCAAAAAAATATAAAGCTAAGTTTTCAATCCTAAATCTCGACGAACACACATTTAAGAAAAAAAAGATGAGCACAGCTACAGTCAGCCTCCATCTTTTGTTCATCATTTGTCATGTGGTGGGTTAATTGGACCCATCTGATAGGGGAAGGTAGGTAAAGACGGACACTGCGGGTAAGACGGACACTTTTCATAAATGCATGAAAAAGGTAATTTTCGAGTAATTCAACAATGTAGAATCCAAACTAAAGGTAAAACAACACATTTGAGAACATTTTTGGCATAATATATATAAAATTGGTTAAATCCACGAACAAAACAAATTTTCAATCATGTGCACCCTTGTGGATCTAATTTGACTACTGCCGATCTTAAGCTCTACAACTTGTATTGTTTATATTTCGGGAAGTTTTATTTCATGAATGGGCTGTCGTAATCATTAATGAAAAAACTGGCGAAAGAACGAGGATAAAAGCAATACAAAATCTTGTTTTCTGGTGGTTTAAACATTCTGACACCAAAGCGGGAAAGACGGACACCTTGTTGTAGGGAAAGATGGACACCGAATTTATTGATGTTTTTACTTCTTATATCAATTGGTGATGAATATATCTCTTCAAACTCCTTAAATAAGGGTATTCCGAAGCAATAAACCAATCAGCAATTAGAGAAAGTATTGGAATAAGCGAGAAATGAAACACTGGTCAAAATAGTAGCCACTCGTTATGCTATTACACGCTCGACGCTGATGAGGCGCTTCATGAAATCCAATATCTTCTCACGACTTGGACACCTTTAAGCAATAAAAAGATGAGGCATTTATACGACATTGTTCAGGAATAGATGAGAAATTCTATGGGATTACAAAAATCCAATGTTAAATTTTGACATGGTGGAAAATGGATTAAACTATTAACAAGTCCCTCATAAATACTGAGGTCGTGGACTTTTTGTGGAGTAATTTCCTAAAAGGAAGTTCTAGGCTGTTGTTCTGTAAGCTGGAGCAACGTTAGCTTCACGATATGTCAATAATGCTTTAGATGCTGCATTCTACGATATATTACAAGCGCCGTTTACAATTCCTAAATTAATGGCTGAATGAATCGCCGTTGCAATAGGCCAAGAATTGGTTTATAAACGTACCAGGACGTGGAAAGCGATAGAATTTGTTAAAATACTGTAAAACTCTTCACTTTCTAACCTTTTCTACAGGTGTCCATCTTACCCTTCATGGTGTCCATCTTTCCTATATCAGGTGTCCGTCTTACCCGAACATTTCAAAACTGCACGAAAAAAAAAAGTTTTTCATTCATGAAAAAAACGCAAAAACGATGGAAACTTAAAAGTTTTAACACATTTTCTGATAAAACATGAGTGTAAGATAATGTATGCACATTTTCATGGTCGTTGCACTTATATATCCCTAGATTTTTAACATTTCCCTTAACGTGTCCGTCTTTACCTACCTTCCCCTACATTTTTGAGACTAGGGAAAAAAAGGAAAAAAGTATTTTTGAAAATGAATCCAGAAGGAAAAATTGTGGGCGGTGAACGTATAACAGAAATACTAGCTACAAAGATTATAAAACACGTAAATTAACTTCCTCTAGATATAATTCGCTCTTTTGCTAAGCAAAAAGTGATTGTGGGCATGCGATACTTAAATTTAAAAGCAGCGGCTGAACAGCTGGAACGAAAAAAAAGAAAGTCCACACAGCATAACACCAAAGAGACAAAAAATTAAAAAAATAAAAGTTAGACAATAGCTAAATCTTCAGAAACAATTTTATAATTAAGTTAATAGTATTTTATATACTTATATACTTTTGTTTTATATATTATTCTCTGTTTGATATACCTCAGATTCCTGTATTCCAATGCAATTACAAGGGTGGATTGATGAATAACCATCCACTTAGTCAAAATACCTTGTTTTTTATTAACATATGTAAACAGATACAATTTTAAAATAAATCGGATCGGATTGTTATAAATTTCAATGAAATTTAAATAAACTTGATTTGATTTAAGTCAATGTGCTGAGCGATTCCATGAATTTTCATGCGGACGAATATGTTTGTTACACGTCAGCAACCTATAGGAGAAAAATACGACAAACATATTAATCCTTCACCAACAATTATTCAATAACGAAGGGATACTCAAATGGAATTTATTAAAATCCGTCCACCTACATAATATTTGTTTATTAAGTATGGAATCAATGATGTCTTAGCGATACCGGGGTCCCCCAGCGGTACAAGAAAGAAATTGCAAGAAACTTGTAAGCATGCACTTTAGGGCCCCTGCCATAACGGCCACTGTATAGGATTGAACTAAATTTTTTCGAACAAATAAGGTTTAAAGCTAAATTTTTATATGAGCTTGTACTGGCATTATTTTTACTCATCTTCTTTTGTGAGTAAAATTTTAGTTTGAAGATCAATGACTGTGAGTGATAGTTTGGAATATAATGTAATAAAATATTTACACTACACGTCTAACAGCAATGGCAAACACAAGTGATCTTCCGTTGCATTTATTTTGAATGGTTACTCGCAACATTTTTTAAATTTAGCTTCATGCAAATAGTTAAATTGGCTATGTTCAAGTAGACTGGACCAAGTGGAACAAAAGGCATCATATACCGGGAATCTCTTAGTATGTGTTATGTGCGATGTGTAACCAGACCAACCAATCTGGAGATCACTCGGAATCCTCTTATTGTCCTCAGGACTCGCTTACCAGGCCTACAAAGAAGAATGCAAATATTAATTGCATAATTACAATTGAATTTGCACACACGCGTAGAGCTTGCATGTCGAAATACGATATCAATCAACATTGTTGCTACGTGTGTAGCACTCGATTAAGTGAGTCGCAAACGGTAAAGATAATTTTACAAACTGTTGTTTATTCACGCAGATTTCAAGCAAATTTCAAGCAGTTTTAAAATTGGTGCTTTCTTTCCGTGATCTAATTTGCAACAAATTTTGCGTTTAGCGATGGCACCCTGTTCTCGATCAGCTGTGCGAACTTGACCCTAGTTGAACCGCTTCCTGATTGGTCCTATTCTGGGAGAACTAGTTGTCGCACAAGCTAACCCTGTCGTCCCTTTCTATGTATTTAGTACGCCATCTGATGGGTAAAGTGGGAGTTAGGTCGATCTGCTGTTGACAGATCGATGTTTACAAACATTACTTCTGTCTAGAACGCATGTGGTCTATATCGTGCCAACAAACATTGTGAAGGTAGTTGCAGCTTTAACGATAATCGGACTTGTTACCGCTTAAGGCTCCCGGCACCCTAAAACCTTCACTGTGTGAAGCAACATATCACACTTCTTGGTCACTTCCTACATCATGTTTATTACGTGCCTCATGAGCTAAGCACCATTTTTGCCCAAATGATTAAAACCAACAAGTGTCCGATTGGGCGCTCAGCACGGTTACATCAATATGTCTAGATGACAGATTGACTTGTAAACATTGGGTTGAATGCACACCTGATACCCACCTGATTCCCCATCAAGTCCTGAACTGGCCAGAGTCAGCTATATTATCAGTCCGGAGCTATATATGGCCAGTCCGGACATCGGCCGACCGATCTGCTGCTGTCAATGTGTGCTTAATCCATCGTCCGATCAGCCGATTCACTGCCCGCCCGGTACGATAAACATAGTGGCTTTACGTGGCTTTCCGCACTTGCTCCTGCCCTCATTCGTTGCCCCTCAGATAACTATGTGATGTTATAGAATCGACGCTAATGGTTCGATCGTGCCCATTCATTGAAAATCTATATTCACTTTGTAGAACCAGCATACGCGTTTGAAAACTCTGCCCGCTGCAATAATTATCACAGTCGCCTTAGCAGGTGATTGTTGTGAACGGAGAATTACGGCAAAGCTGTAAGGATCGAAGGGTCCGAGCTGTAAGGGTCTCTATAATCGGCTATCCTGAGCTAAAACATAATATTATATTAACGGTGGGATATGTATTAGTTTATTAAAAAAGTACGCAAAAGTTTTCTATTCTGTCTCTCCGTTGTTGATGCTAAGCATCAGCTGATTGGCGTCGATTTTGACAAACAAATTGTAAACAAGATATTCAAAATGGTGAGCCGTTCAAGAGCGCTGTCGTAATCTGTATAGAGTTTAATAAACTTGGCCGAGACGCTTCAGAGGAAGGAAGTCCCATTGCAGTTGCGCCGCATACTGCAGGACTACTTCGCCGACAGGGAGCTCGTAAACGGCAGGTGTTCTACAGGGGTCCATTTTGGGCCCATAACTGTGGAACATTATGTACGACGGTGTGTTAGCCGTAGAACTCCCTGAAGGCGCCTGGGATTCGCCGATGATCTGACCATCCTGGCAGCGGGGACTACCCTGGAGCACGCAGCAGCGCTGGCGGATGAAGCAGTGGCGGCGGTGAGCCGCTGGATGGAGCTGCACCAGATTTCCCACACGTTGATATGCTCGGGGACAAGGCCTTCCGTGTAGTGCGAGCGTTGCGCGGCGTGATGCGCATCCTCAGCAGCCCCCAATTGAGGAAGCGGAAGTTGCTAGCCGCGGTAACAACGTCCATAATCCGCTACGGCACACTCGTCTGAGCGGAAGCCACGGACCGCCAGTGGTGCAGGCTGATATTGGATCGCGTCCAGCGACCCCTGCCACAGGGCATCACGAGCGCTTTCACTCTACGAGCTGCGAGGTAGCGGTAGTACTGTCCGAGGAACTGCCCTACCACTTGCTGATAAAAGAAGACGCCCGCTGCTACCATCGTCTGAAGGCTAGTCCGGACAGCAGCCGACAGATTATTCGTCAGGACGAACATGAGGAGTCGCAGCTGCAGTGACAACTCCAGTGGGACGATACGGCTGTCACAACCAGCAGCCGATACATACGTTGCTCCCACCATCTAATTCCAGACGTGCGCCTGTGGACAGGACGAAAGCATGGGGAGGTAGATTTTACCTCTCTTCCAGGTCTCAGGTGCGCAGGGTCGGTAGAGTTGGCTCGGAGCTGCTCCATGACGTCACCGAGGACAACTTGGGAATCCGTTTGCTGGAGAGTGCGGAGACCTGGGACCGCAACCAGCAAACTGCCCGGCGCCCAGCACTCTTGACACGCGCAACGGCCAATGACGCAGCCCAACCAGCAGGAGAGGTCGAGGCCGAGGCGGCTGGTCCCATCGAACCACCAATCCCCCCGCGCAGCCAGGGATTGCCTCTCTCTTCCAGGACGTTGGAGATGCGGCGAGTGCGGCGGAATTACGTCCAAACAACAGCCTTCTGCTGCAGGACGGGAATGGTGGCGGTTGAATAGGCATCGCAACAGCAGGGAGCGGAGACAGCCTCTCCGTGGGACGAGCTGCCCAGCTCCGAGCTTGCGGAGAGCAGATCCGGTCTCACGGATGCAGAGCCAGCGGCGTTTTTGACCGTTGAAAGAACGAAATAAGTGATCTGGAAAATCGTTAATGCAAACGGCAAATGGCACCCTTATTTAGGAAATAATATTTGAACTTTCCCTTTCTACGAAGGGGATTACGAAAGGACCATAAAACGAATTATGGCTTTAATAAAGAGAAAGGTCCAAACGGGCGGAACTTCCGGGGGGAGGGGGAGGGGATGGAATCCGTTAGTGGTAGCCCCCCGCTGGTAGGAGCGGGTCCTTTGCATTACCTCATAAGAAAGCTAATAAAGGATGAATTTATAATAAAAAATATATACACAGGTGCGGTAAAACCTCAAACTGTTCGGCTGCCTAAAAACGACGCTCCGCGATTTTTGCTCCGATTTTGTCGCGATTCGATTGTTTATTTCGGATTTTCCTATGATCGCTCAATAGAGTGCCGCTTTACCATCCCGTAGTGCCATCTCGACAACCCTCGCTTACCGTTTGTTTTCATCGGCAACTGTTTTCATCGGCGTGATGAATTCAATTTGCAGCTCCTGCTCGCTACCGGTTACAGTTTCCGACTAGTGATGGGAAAAATGAAGTTTTTGTCGGAATCGATTCCGGCTAGCTCCGCAGTTTTCTGGAATCGATTCCGGATAGTAGACCCAGAATCAGTTTCCGGAATCGATTCCGGAATCGGCTCCGGAATCGGAATCAACTCCAAAATTGGTTCCGGAATCGACTCCAGAATCGGAATCGGCTCCAGAATTGATTTCGGAATTGGCTTCGGAATCGGAATTAGTTGCGGAATCGACACCGGAATCGGCTCCAGATTGAATTCCGGAATCGGCTCCGGAATCGGAATCGGTTCCGGAATCGACTCTGGAATCGGATCTGGAATCGGAATCGATTCCGGAATCGATTCCGGAATCGAAGTCGGCTCTCGATCGAATCGAAGTCTCGGAATCGAAGTCGGAAATGGCTCATAAATTAGAATCGGCTACCAAATGGAGTCAGTTTCGGCATTGCCATAAAAATAGGCGTTTGGGTCCAATCATACTACGTATTGATAACCGCAAAAATCCAAATTTATTTCCGAGCTCCCAAAACTATTTCCGACAGTACATACACATGCGCCGATATCCACTTGCTTTGGATGTGTGCCGATTGCCGCAATTCTTACCTTAGCGGCAGGGTACATTATAATAATTTCATCCAATAAAACACCAATAAAATCTAGGAAAAAACTCCAAGAAAGTCTTTTAAAAATACAACAATGGAATCGATGGACAGGCTTTCAAATATCACCAACTAAATGCAAAATCTTACACATACCAAACCAAAACAACAACATAACTATAAAATATCCCCAAGATAAATTAAAACTAAATAATACGGATATTCCAAATGTTAACTATGCCAAAATTTCAGGAGTCATTGTTGACTCCAAACTGACTTTCTCAAAACATTTTACCTCAATAAAACAATCTACAAATTCCCGAATAAACTTATTCCGTATGCTTGGTTGCCCTAACTCTACAGCTTCCCGTACCACACTAATACGCATACTAACATCTTGGCTCCTTCCAAAGCTGCTATACGGAACTGAACTGGCATCAATAGCAAAAAACAAATGTCAACAATATATAACACCGCTCTAAAATACGCTACTGGAGCATTTAAATCAAGTCCCACAAATTCCACTCTCTGCGAGAGTGGGCACCTCCCATTTGAGTTTCATCTGCTTAAAAAACTAACTGCCACTGCTGCCAGATTTATTGAAAAAGACATTCCAGCAAATTTTGTTATTGTAAGAGTTACGCAAGAATTCCTCAAAATAACCAATCATCAATTTCCCACTATTTTCCGCTTTTCTAGAAATGGCCCCTGGCACCAAAAACCGCCTAAAATAGATTGGGAGCTACATACAAACATATCCTCAAAAATAAACAAACGTTTTGCACGTAGAGTCTTCTATGAAATGATAAACAAGAAATATACAATCTACAACCATGTATAAACAGATGGATCTGAGAAGAATGAAAAAGCAGGATGTGGAATTTTTTCCAACAAAAATAGCTGTGCGACCAAACTGCCGAATAATACATCTATTTTCTTTGCAGAAACTACTGCTTTGAAAAAAGCTGTTAATGAAAACCTAAGCTCTGATAAACCAAACGTCATTGGAACCGACATTGGATTAACCAATCATTCCTTAGAAAAATCAAAACCAACACTGAACCTTGGATTGACCAAAAATCCAGCAGAATCCAAAAAATCTTAACAAAATCAAGAATAGGTCATACTCGCTATATACATCAATATCCAAGCTTCAACAAAAGAACAAAATATCGGAATATAAAAAGATTGTTCTACCGGCTGCAACTTTCTTTTCTTTCTGAGCTCCTGAACTCATGGGTTGTACGACCGGTGCGTAAATGCGCGTGTATATAAACCACGAAGTTTCGCGGAATTTCCCAGAAGAGTCTCAATGTGCCGCTTGATCGTGACGGATGCGTTTGTTTTGTGATTATTGTATTTTACACGTGCGTGATCAGTTTTTGTAGTGCCTGCTGCGTGCGGTAATGTCCGTACGTGGTAGCAAAAGAGATAGAGGCCGTAGCCGCTCTCGTACACCTCCCGACGTATTTCGTCGCAAAACCTCTCGCTCACTCAGCGAAAATAACATGGATGGTAATGAAAAGAACATGGATGATAGTTTCATCGAAGTACGGGGGGAAAATCCTCCAAGAAAGTTTCTGCAGCAGATTTAAATTGTGCTGCTCCTGGCCTCTCAACAGCTGCTTCCACAGCTCCTACCACATCTTCGGCAGTAAACCGTCACCCCACGTCCAAAGGACGAACCCCACCAATTGTGATGAAATCAATACCCTTCTTCGTCCTCCGTCCGACGCTCCAAGCCGGAGGAGTTACCGTTGAATACCAGTTACCCAGATGTGGGGCAATCATCGTAACAACACCAACGGTCTCCATCTTGCAGTACACTTATCACCTTTGAATTTCCTGACCAAGCAACGTTTATATCCCATAACGGCATTCCATCAACGCTGGACTTGTTTTGGACCACCCCTATTAGTAAACCAGTAACAACTGACGGTTTACACTCCGATCATTTTCATGTAATTACGGAAATCGAGTTTAACTCTCCACGTCTACCTACCTCCACACGACGGAACTATAAGCTCGTCAACTGGGATAGTTACGGCCAAATTAACGATCTCCAAATACTTCACACAGATATTGACACTGCAAATGATATTGATGTTGCCATTCACAACCTGGAAGATGCTATCAAAGCTGCTGAAGCTGAATGCGTCCCTTTGGTGACAATCAAGACAGCTGTGATCACCCTGGACCCACTGACTAAGGGACTAATCGCCGAGAGGGACATGCTGAGGCGTCAACATCAAAGAACTGATAATCCCGCCCTGAAACAACGCTCTTCCATGGTGGGAAGAATTATTGCAGATCGCGTCGATATGATTCGCGATATTAACTTCGCAAACATGGTCAAAAGACCCGAGGGCAAATCCATTCTGGAAGCTCGCCAAGATTCTGAGAAAGAAACCCAGACCTGTTCATCCTCTCAAATTTAACGATGATGTTGTTATCACAGCCCCGGAAAAATCATCTGCACTTGCGAATCAGTTCGTCCAGGCCCATCTACTCGGATCCAGCCCTCATGAAAATGATGTAGCAGCCTCCGTACACCAACTCATTCACCACCCCCCAACAACATCATCCGAAGCTCGTGTTTCGAGTGATTTGGTAACAGGTGCCTTGACCACCTTGGCCAACATGAAAGCACCAGGCTTCGATGCGATACTCAATCTGCTGTTGAAACGATAGCGCTCTCGAGCACTTCAACTACTCGCCAACATCTTCTCAAAGTGCTTTGAGTTAGGCTACTTTCCGTCATGTTGGAAGTGTGCCAAGGTCATTCCCGTTCTCAAACCTGGGAAGGACCCGACACTTCCAGCAAGCTTCAGACCTATCAGCCTTCTTGCAGCGTTGGGTAAGCTATTTGAGAAGGTAATTTACTGGAGGTTGCGTGATGCTGTCTTTGAGCTCAATATCTTGCCACCTGACTAATTTGGATTCCGCGCTGGACACTCTGCTACCAATCAGCTGTTGAGACTGCATAATACCATCTCGAACAATAAACGTCTATCGAAGTCAACAGCCGTTGTTGCGAAAAGGTACTCAAAAGAAAGTTTCGTAGATATTTCTTCGTTGCGAAAAATCACAAAATTAGTTTTTTATTCTCCGAGTAACTGACGCGAAAAGAGACCGGGAGTCTGTCCTCCGGCCCTTTTATCCTCTCACCACCTCCCGCCATCGCGGTTCAATCGCGATGGAGTTTTCTCCTGTCGAGCAGTGGAACTCTACAACAGTTTCCTCTCTACCTTTGTGGTGTTCCCCAGAACCATAACAAACGCTGTTGTCACAACAGCCGTTGTCATGCTGGACTTTGAAAAGGCGTTTGACAACGTGTGGCATGATGGCCTGCTGCACAAGATGTCAATCAAAGGGATACCTAAGTTTCTCATCAAGTTGATTCGGAATTACCTTCAGGATCGATCATTCTGTGTCGCTTTAGGATCCACAATATCAGATAGTATCGGCATCTCAGTGAGAGTTCCGCAAGGAAGTATACTGAGGCCACTTCTATGCTGTATCTTCCTGGCTGACATACCTTCGCTACCACAAGAGTGTGAACTGTTACTCTTTGCGGATGACACAGCTGTAGCCGTTAAGGGACGCAAACCTGATGAACTACGTTTTAGAGCTCAAAAATGCGTCGACATCATCGTTGAGCATTTACATGCTTGGAAACTTAAAATAAATCAGGCTAAAACACAGGCAATAATCATTCTACACAGAATGCGTAGATAACTATTGAGCCCTTCCGGCAGTCATAGAATCAATATTGTAGGCAGCACTATTAACTGGTCTCGTACTGCAACATACGTTGGTGTTATCTTTAATCAAAACATAAACTTTCGAGATCACGTAAACCATTGTATCCATAAATGCCAGGTATTAGTTAAAAGCAGTTCACCCACTTATGGGGTAAATTCGATTACATGGTCCGCTGTAATACTAGTCGGAGGAATTGTCGGGGAATGTCTGCGTGGGGACTCTTGTCCTGCATATAGCGTCAGGTCACCCAGAGGATTGATACAGAGATTGAGGGGAGGACAGCGCAGCCTGACAAGGACCATTTTTTGGTAACCCTCAGATCTTTCCCTCATCTCACTTCTGTTCTAGCCGGTAAGGGGAGATGGTGGCCAGTAGTCTGCTACCTCAATAGTTCAAAAGGCAGATTTACTTCACAACTCAACTATGTTCATTCACAACTCCCTCTTCCCTCTTCAAAAAAAACCTTCTTCCATCAGCATACCAAGGAGCTGACTGCAAAGCACTTCTTTTTGCTAGATAAGCTGTATACCCTTGTTCATCGCCGATATAGCTTGAACACCCGCAACAAAATGGCAGTATGTTGTGGGCAGCCGTGCCGACCCCTGGACTTGCCGAGGCAGTTGCGCTGCCACCGGTCAACGTCCAGGAGTATGACAGTGTGTCACGCACACTGTCACACACACTAAGCAGCGCAAGGCTTAGTGTGTGCCGAGCGCACGATTAGAGTGTGTTAGCGAGGCGATCGAGCAGGAGCTTTCGGCAGGGGCGCTCGGTGCGGCTGGTGCGCGGCCACCGTAATTTTATATTTTAAAGTGTATTGTGTATTATGTTTTATTATTTATTTTGTATGTTGTATAAGTGTTAATAAAATAGTCAAATGCAGAACACAACACAGTGTTTAAACAGATTATTCTTACAACATATGGTCTCGTAGTAGACAAACGAGCGCGATTAAAAACATAAAAAATGTACAAGTGGGGCTGAATAGATTCTTCTGGCTTATAGTGAATGCTCCTCAGCAAATGAGACCGGTACGAAATCCTTGTGGGAGAGCTTTTATATTTTTTTATTGCTTATTTTGTCGATCAGCCTTAAACTCTTCTATTGTCTCCTGACAGAACAATGTTACAACCCTGCCTCCTGGCAATACAGCGCCTGCCACAACTATATGGACAGTCGTTTTTCGCGATTTGCGGAAAATCCATAAGAGATAGATAAAAACAGTGAATGTATGAGTTGTGCGGAATACTATTTCACATCTTCGTATATTTTTTTTCAATTTTTTAACATTTTTTTTATTATTTCCTTATTTTATTTTTTAACGCTCTGGGCGTGTTTGAGCGACGCACCCTCCGAACCATCTTTGCTGAGCTGTACGGCGAACCGAGCATCCTGACGGTGGTGAAGGCTGGCAGGATACGATGGCTGGGGATGTCATCGATGTCTGGGGATACGAGAATCATGTCATGAGGATGCCAGACTCATGCCCCACCAAGAAGGTGTTCGACAGCGATCCCCAGTTCGGCATATGGCGCAGGGGAGGTGAAGCGAGACCTGTCGAAAATCGGGTGTCTGCATGGATGGAAGACTGCAGCAAGGGACCGAGCATCCTGGAGAATTATTGCTGACCGGGCCATGTCACATCGACGTGCTCTATCTTGAGCAGGCCAACAAGAGAAAGAGTGAGGCCAGCTGCAAATTAACTCCCATAAACATTCTTTAGTAAAACGTTTCTTAGATTTAATAAAATAAATTTTGCACTAAGTTTTTAGTGATGTTACTTAACTGTTATCCCAATATGAAATGAAAGGATAGGTTAGCGATCCGATTTATGTTTCATATAATTTTTTATAAAAACTATGTTGCGGCCCTTGCTACCAAATGAGTCGAATGTTTGACATTGCTGCTGTTATATCCATTATTGTAGATTTAAAATTAGATTATAGCAACTTATATTATAGCATATTATATCATATAACTGTGAGGAGAGAAATGAGTAATAAAACCCGGCACTTCTCGTCGAGCCTTGCAAGCGAATGGATGGTTTTGACCCGTGTTTACAACAGCTGCATTAGACATTAGTTATAAACATAGCTTAAGGCCCAAGTCCTTTATAATGAAAGAATTATGTCCCTCAGTAAAATGCTTAAAACAAGCGGAAAATAATCTTTTTTCTTCTCATTCATAAGCAGTGAAAATTAATTTATGTCTTGTATTCAGCCAAGGGGGTTTCAATTTCAATTGTATTTTTCCCCTTAACTCAATTGTTCGTTAATTTAGCAAATGTTAGAAATCTACTTTCTTCCTTAAGTCCTTCCGGCCAAGATTGCCATTAAGAATAGAATGCAATGAGGAGAGAACAAACATTCGTAATTTTTTCGAATAACGACGAGATAGAATTTGTTTGCTGTCAAACATGGCGACAAGGAAGAAGTTTTTTGTAGAAAGTAAGAATGGCGCATGCAGATTAGATTGTGCAATGAACCAGATCCGACGGATAATATGGTTCAATGCGATGACTGTGACAGGTGGTTCCATTTGAATTGTGCGAAGCTGAATCGCGAACCGGGACCAGATCAATGATGGCTCTGCATCAAATGTTCCTCGAGAAATGTTCCTGAACCATCATCGAAAACATCCGATACAGCCGAAAAATCGCTGATTCAGGAGCTAATAAATGTACTGCAGGGAATGACTATTAAGACTGAAGAACCAAAAATTACGGACGAGACCACGAACTCTGCGATACGGCGTGATACGCTGGTTCCATTACCCTATTTTGATGGCCAATTAAAGGATTTGCCTCTATTCAAGAAAATATTAGACGGGACAACTAAGGATGCAAAATTTTCGAATTTCGAGAATTTGCGAAGAATTCAACAATATGTGAAAGGAGAAGCCGAGCGAAGCATACGATACAGATCTTGTATACAAGGATTTGTTAAAGGACATTTTGAAAGTTCTAGTTAACAGGCATTTGCAGATTCCGGAATCCGTGGAAAATCTGGTAATTAACATAACTAGTTTAAACCATTACGAATATTTGAACGATCCGCGTTTGGTTAACGAGATCGTTGAAAAACTGCCTATAATATTCCAGTACCAATGGTCAGAATATAACCAAGAGAACGGCGACCAAATAGTTAATTTGAAAGATCTCAATGAATGGCTTAAACCTATGGCAAAAACCATCAGGAGAGTTGGACCGTCGACGCTCCCGAACCCCTTTACCCGGGACGTTCTATTCCGTGGCAGCAGACGGGTTACCAAGAGCTCCAGAACGACTGCAACCTCCGCAGTCGGCTTGGCTGTCTGACCCGGAACAAAAATGCAAATTCTTAACCCATTTGTTGCTTTTGTAAATAATAGAATTAAGAATAGGTTAAATTAGCCAATAATAAAGATAAATTACGAATATTCAACAATATTAACAGGCTATATGTGTAGCAACAGCAAGAGTTAACTAACTTTGAGCTAAAAATCACAACTAACACACGCTATGCAACACTAAACGACACACTAAATTTCTATTTAAAGGCAGTAAAAATAATAAAATGAATTTTGTACCATGAAAATAACCAAAATTAGTTATACATAAGTAGAGAAAATTAAGTGTAAATGCCGATCGTAACAACTGCTCTGACATCGGATCACCTACCGGTTGTCGTGACCATCAATGACAACATGCAAGAGACTTGGCGTAGAAGGACGAACTTCCGCGAAACTGACTGGCGTTTGTTTGACGCTACTCTGAACGAGAATCTAAACCCGGATGTACCCCTGAACACTCCAGACGATATCGATGCTGCGTTGAGAGGGCTTAACACTACCATCGAAGAAGCGGTCCACCGTGCAGTTCCAGTTGTTGAGCTTCGGTCTCATCTGCTGAAGCTAGATGCCGACACCATCCGGCTCATCTCCTACAAAATCTGGTAAGAAAACGATATCAATGATCGAGAGATAAAAGTCTTTACAGGGAATTTCGAAATCTTGCCAAGTTAGTTCAAACCAGGTTAGAGGTTTTTAGAAACCAACAATTCAGAGATAGGCTTCGAGCCATGCCTAAAGCGTCGTACCCCTTCTGGAAGATGACAAAAATATTTAGACCAAGGCCAAAACTGATTCCTCCTCTTAAAGACGATGACATAGTGCTTTTCACCCCAGAAGAAAAAGTAGCGGGCTTAGCAGAACAATTCACGGCAGCTCACAGGTTAGCTGAGAGCTTGGAAAGTCCCTTTGAAGGCATGGTTAGAACATCCATTCCAAAAGACCAAAAGACCTTTGCTTGGTTACATGCTTCATAGGGCTCACTACTGAGTGCGTTGAGCAAAATATTCGAGAAAGTAATCTACTGCAGAATGCTAGAGTATTATGAGGAATCAAACGCTTTAACTGACGTAAAATTTGGATTCAGGAGAGGTCATTCCACGGCTCATCAGCTGCAACGTGTAGTTAATATTGTTAACAACGCCAATACCAGAGGAATGTCCACAGCGATGGCACTGCTTGACATAGAAAAAGCGTTTGACAACGTTTGGCATGATGGCCTCGTTTTTAAACTGCTTGGACTACAATTTCCATCCTATCTAGTTAAGTTGATTGCCAGCTACCTTTGGCAAAGAACTTCCAAAGTAGTTATTGGCAATATTGTTTCTACCACATATTCCAATTGTACCGGCGTTCCACAGGGAACTGTGTTGGGTCCACTACTCTATAATTTGTACACTTCAGACTTACCCACACTAAGGAATCATACCTCCCTTTCCCTGTACGCCGAAGACACGGCTATTCTATATAGCAGCAAGTACTACAGCTTTCTTCATGGTGGGCTTCAAAGAGCGCTGGATACCTATATCGGGTATTGTTTGCGCAACGCGAATGTTCGCGCAACGCGAATGATAAGAACTCAACCCGTTTGTAAACACAACAACACAAGTGTCATTTTGCGCACAGACGGCGAAACGGGAAGCGGGTGTCAAAAACCACATGGCGATACAGTAGCAGCGAATAAAGAACTCTACATTTTTCAACAGCAAAAAAACCCAGTGTTATCACTTGAGTTATCCCAACATTTTGGCCCTTCGAATCGCGGATCGACGATTGATCATCATTTGGTTCTTCAAGCAACGAATTGTGGTCATTCGGAGAGTGTAAACAAAAGAAATGGCAGAGGCACGTAAGGTAAAGTCGCTGCGTATCCATCAAACGGCCACGCAACTCTCTATACAGGCAGTTCATACATTTTCCAAGTCTTATAACAAAGAAACGCAAAGAGCAGAGGCAATTATTCGCAAACAAAACTTACAAAAATAATATGCAAAATTCATTGACCTGCAAGATGAACTGTTGCCCCTAGATGAAGGCAGTGAAGAGGAGAATCTTGCGCTTCGACAAACCGTGGAATCAGCATACTATGATGCTGAAGCTAATTTAGCTAGTGCTGTTGAAGCAAATGACAAAAAACTATGTGTGCCAGCATCTAACATCAAGCTACCGGACGTGAAGCTTCCCGTCTTCGATGGCAAGCCACAAAATTGGTCTAGCTTTCATTCGATCTCCAGCTAATACAAAGAGTTCCAATCAGCGAAGAAAACTATTCCGTTGCATGGAATCTGTTGCTCAATCACTACAACCACCCAAAGAGATTGAAGCAGTTGCATGTGGAAGCATTATTTGAAGATGCTGCGCTGAAAAAGGAATGTGCAACGATCCGTCAACACTACGAAGCTGGAAAGAACATTCGGCTGAATAGAAAATCGATTCGTATAGTGATTTGGTTGCGTTTGTGTACCGTCGAGTAGGAGTGTTAGAAGTGTTGCCATCAACGTCATCAGGTAAACCGCCCAAGCAACGTGTATTTGCAACAATCACAATGCCGAACAACAACACCAAGGGTTGTGCTTGTTGCAACAGAGACCATCCTGTGTACAAGTGCGATGAGTTAAAAAAACTATCCTTAAATGCAAAGCAAAAGGTAATCACACAGCACAAATTATGTTATAATTGTCTTCGTCCTGGTCATCATCTACGTGACTGCAAATCTGCCAGCACCTGTAAGAGTTGTCACAAGCGCCATCATACACAATTGTGTTCTTTACCACAACCCTCGCCTACTGTACCGTCATCAGAAGAAGATCAACGAGATCCTCCGACCACGTTAGCATCAACATCGGTCGTCGAGTCGATCACATGTGCTTCAGCAGGTCAACATAAGACAGTCCTCCTGGCCACTGCCACTGTCATAATCGTTGTCGATGAAGGCCACAAACACAACGCACGAGTGCTGCTAGATTCAGGAAGTGAGAGTTGTTTTATCACTGAAAATCTAGCCCAGCAAATGAAATCAACAAGAGAGAGAAGCAATCTATGCATCTCAAGAATCAGTTCCACCAACACAACCACAAAGCAGAGCATCCGAGCGACACTTCGCTCGCGGGTTGGGCGATACTTTGCCAACCTACAGTTCTTCATACTACCAAGAGTCACGGGGAATCTTCCATCGTCATCGATTGACACCACGGGATGGAACCTGCCTGACAACATCTTTCTTGCGGACCCTCACTTCGATTGCATCGGCCGAATTGATGTCTTGATCGGCGCGGAAGTCTTTTTCGACATCATGAGACCAGCTGGACGAATACTTCTCGGGAAGGATCAACCAGTCCTTGTCAACTCGGAGCTCGGATGGATCGTATCGGGGCCAGCCGTAAGTACACTCACACCTACTTCACAAGCTTCTTCTATTACAGTCAACCATGCATCTACAACGGTTCAAGATGTTCATAAACTTATGGAACGGTTCTGGGCAATAGAAGAAGGTGAAATAGTCAACGCACAATCTAATGAACATGCAACGTGCGAAGAGCACTTTCGTCGCACCGTTTCACTAAATTCTTCCGGACGCTACGTCGTGCGTCTTCCACTGAAAGAACATCTTCTCACAAAACTAGTTGACAATCGCAAGGCAGCAGTTCGTAGATTTCATTTTTTGCAATTCCGGCTCAGTTCTAACAATGAATTTAGAAACAGCTACAGCTCATTTATCGATGAATACGCTGAACTGGGGCACATGAAGCGCATTTCGGAGGAAGAATATAACAACACAAACCAAAATCATTATTACCTTCCACACCATGCGGTGACGCGTCAAGAATCACTAACAACCAAGATGCGCGTTGTCTTTGACGCCTCCAGCAAGACATCTAGCGGCATATCGTTGAATGATGTTTTGATGGTAGGGCCAATTATTCAGGACGATATCCGATCAATCATCATGAGAGCACGTACACATTCGATCATGATAGTCGCTGATATTAAAATGATGATCAAGTGCTAGTAGATGATCGTGATACATCGTTACAACTCATCGTATGGAAGCCAACACCGTCCGAATCACTGCAAACATACAAACCGTCACATACGGTACAGCTAGTGCACCCTATTTAGCAACACGAGTATTGTCACAACTTGCCGATGACGAAGGCAGTAGCTATCCTATTGCAGCCAAGGTATTGAAAAAAGATTTTTACGTCGATGATTTACTTACCGGCACTTCCACCGCAGCCGAAGCTTCCGAAGTAATCACACAACTAACTGTGCTTGTTTCCAAAGGTGGTTTTACTCTACGTAAATGGGCCACGAATGTTGAACAAGTTCGCCAAACCATCTCAAAAGACAAACTTTCAGAAGACGAGTCATTTTGTTTCGATCGCGACCAGATTATCAAAACTCTCGGTTTGCATTGGCATCCATTGAATGACTCCATGACGTATCGCATCAAACCAGTTGAAGAAAAACTGATCACAAAACGCTCAACGTTGTCGGGAATTGCACGATTATTCGATCCAATCGGCCTTATCGGACCAGTAGTCACGAAGGCAAAAATATTCATGCAATCTCTCTGGACACTTAAGGCTAGCGATGGCTCGATATGGAACTCGGATACTGAGCTTCCAGAGCAGCTCCAGAAACAATGGCTATCATTTAAAAATGAGCTCAACTTACTTAACACAATACAATTACAACGATGCGTTCTGCTAAATGAAGCTACTAGCGTCCAATTACACATTTTTGCCGACGCATCCCAAACAGCATACGGCGCTTGTGCCTACTTGCGCTCAACTAACAAAGCAGGCCAAATCAAAACATCACTAGTAGCATCTCGATCGCGGGTAGCGCCTCTTAAATCACAAAGCATTCCAAGACTAGAACTATGCAGCGCCCTCGTAGCAAGTGAGCTATACAAATCTATCCAGCAAGCTATGTAGCTAGACGCCGATATCTATTTTTGGCTTGACAGTACAGTCGCTCTTTACTGGATTCAAGCATCATCGTCGAAATGGAACACCTTTGTTGGCAATCGTGTGTCCAAAATACAACAAGCCACTAGCAGTTGTACATGGAGCCACATAAACGGCCAAGAAAATCCTGCAGATCATGTTTCACGGGGATTAACTGCAAGCGAACTCGTCAACTGTGACCTTTGGTGGAATGGCCCGCCATGGCTCCAACTAGATCAAGAGCAATGGCCCAAACCCCAACTGTCATCTCAACTACCATCAGAGGTTTCAATAGAAGGTCGGTCGATCACTACTACAGCTGCTGCAACCAAAAGTCCCCCATGCGATGCAATACTGTTGGTAAACGAGTTGCTATCCAAGTTTTCTGACTACCACAAATTGCTACGAGCAATTGCATATTGCTTTCGAATGAGAACTAAACGTGATTCTTCGCAAGAAACTGTCGTTATTAGCACAGACGAATTATGGAAAGCTGAAATCAGAATCTTGCAAGTGGTTCAAAGAGATATCTTTGAAAAATAATAGACTCAGCTCCGTCAAAACAGTCCTGTTTCCAACAAATCCAGACTAAAATGGTTCCATCCGTTTCTTTGCGATGATAATCTTATCCGCATTGGTGGACGTTTATCAAAATCTAATCAACCATTTGAAAGCAAACATCAAATATTGTTGTCAGCAGGACATCCTCTGGCAGAAATGCTGATTAGACACTTGCATAAAAACCATCATCATGCCGCACCGCAACTATTGATCACCATCCTTCGTCAAAAGTATTGGGTCATAGGGGCCAGATCCCTAGCTAAACGCATTTGCCATGAATGCGTACCTTGTTGTCGTGCTCGTCCTCGGCTGCTAGAACAATTATGGCAAAACTACCAACTTCACGCGTAACACCAAGCCAACCATTCTCAATAGTGGGAGTGGATTATTGGGGTCCCATCGGTCTATCACCCATTCAACGCCGTGCATCATCTGGTAAAGCATCTGTAGCTGTCTTTATCTGTTTCGCTACAAAGGCTGTTCATCTCGAGCTCGTCGCAAACCTTACCACAGCCAAATTCATCCAAGCATTTCGTCGTTTCGTTGCTCGTCGTGGGTTATGCAGTGACATTCACAGCGACAACGGACGAAACTTCCTAGGCACCTCCAGAGAACTGCGAGCATTGGTGACGAGCAAACAACATCGAATTGAAATCATCCAAGAATGCACGTCACAAGGAATGCGCTGGCATTTCAATCCACCGAAAGCGTCACACTTTGGTGGGCTATGGGAGTCAGCAATTCATTCTGCTCAGAACCATTTTTTCAGGGTTCTTGGCAAAACAACTCTGCCTCAAGATGACATGGAAACGTTGCTTTGTCAAATTGAATGCTGCCTCAACTCACGTCCACTGGTTCCTCTCAGTGACGATCCTTAGAAATCCACTAACAGAAGACTTAGAGCCACTAACACCAGGCCATTTTCTGGTCGGAAGTAATCTAAAGGCAGTTCCTGATAACAAATTAGAGGATATTCCATCCAATCGTCTTAAACATTACCAACTGGTACAAAAGCTTCTACAGCAGATTTGGACAAGATGGAGCGCAAAATATTTGGCAACTCTTCAGCCTAGGAGCAAGTGGCTCAAACCACCAGTAAAAATAGACGTTGGCCAACTTGTTTTGGTCAAGGACGAGTCAACTACCCCATTGCATCGGCCGCTAGGACGCATCATCAAAACACACCCAGGCGATGATGGAGTAGCACGAGTTGTGACATTGAAGACAGCTTCTGGCGAATACACTCGGCCAATTGCGAAGTTGTGTCTTCTACCAGTAACTTCAATGGTTCAGAACTAACGTCTGAAGGGGCCAGTATGTTCGCGCAACGCGAATGTTCGCGCAACGCGAATGATAAGAACTCAACCCGTTTGTAAACACAACAACACAAGTGTCATTTTGCGCACAGACGGCGAAACGGGAAGCGGGTGTCAAAAACCACATGGCGATACAGTAGCAGCGAATAAAGAACTCTACATTTTTCAACAGCAAAAAAACCCAGTGTTATCACTTGAGTTATCCCAACAGGTATCTTAACGATTGGAAAATTAGGGTGCATCCAAATAAAACCCAAGCAATAGTGTTCATTTACAGGCGAAACATGCCAGATGACGCACTGCGGCGCAAAATAGATCCGATACAAATATCGAATGTAGAAATACCCTGGTGCTCGGTCGTAATATATCTTGGAGTGATCATTGATCGATGGCTTAGATGTAAATCCCACATTGACCATATAAGCAACAAAACCTTAAGTTACTTGAAGAAACTCTATTCTTTACTCAAAGGTCCGGGACTATCATTAGTCACCAAAAAATGGTGTATCAACAAATCATAATACCAGTGTTGCGGCCGAGGGCGATGCGGCGATTTATATCATGAAGTCTGCAACAACCCATTAAAATGCACAGCATGTGGTGAAAACCATTCATCACTTGATAAAGAATGCCCAATTTGGAAAGATGAGGTTGAAATAAAAAAAATACAAACGGAAAAAAGAATCACGATCAGAGAAGCTCGCAGAATAAGAAGAGAAGTAGCGCCAATAGTACCTCGAATCTACACCACAATCAATTATTCAAAAATAATATCCGACAATACTCCAAACCCCATAATCACGGAAAAAAGGAGATTAGATGTAACTAGCGAAGAAGATAACATTACAAAAAAAATAAACGAAAACAACCGCCTTAATATTCAAAACAAAACAACTCACACAGATGAAACAGAAGAAATCACCGATGAACTTAATAAAAAATTAAATCAAAATACACAAAAAGTAAACGAAATAAACACAGAACACAACGATACTCCAATATACCTTAGCGACACAGATATTCAAAGAACAGAAGAAACAGGTAGGGAAATATCCCCTTAATAATATAAATTAGCAAGTATACACATAAATTAAACAAAAAACAAATTAAATGTACAAACTAAATTTAATTCAAGCAAACATCCAAAGCATTAAAAAAAAATAGGGAAGAATTAATTCATATTCTAAAAGAAAACAATTACGACATTGCTTGTCTACAAGAAACATGGCTAAAAAACGAAAAAAATGACGATAAAAGGATACAAAAAAAAACAAATAAATTACAAAAAATTAACAGACGAAACAGAAGAAAACATTCAAACAACAGCAATATTACTACTTTCCACAAATACTATTCTGGTATCAATATATATCGCCCCCCAAACCCCCACAATAACACTAAAAAACACTATAACAAAAATACTCCAAAACACTCGCAACCACAAAAAAATCATAATAGCAGGAGATTTTAACTCCCATCACACTTTTTGGGGTGATTCACAATCAGACAGAAAAGGAGAAATAATAATTGAACAAATAAATGGATCAAACCTAATTATTCTATAAAATAATAAATATACTTGTATTCCCACCGACAACAACAAACAACAAAAATAATCAACAACAGCAAACACAAAATCCATTTTACCCTTAAATCATGGTGGAGCAAGGAGATCAAAGAGGCTTATGAAAAAAACAAAGCAAGAAAAATATTTAATGTAACCAGAAGTATAGAAAATGCGATAGAATTTAGAAAAGCCACAGCGATCTTTAGATTAAACAGTAAAATGGCAAGAGAAAAACAAACAGAAATATCCATGGATAAGATTAACACAAACACAAATAATACTGAGCTTTGGAAACTTTTTGGAAAATAATAAAAAACAAACTCTAACATAATTCACAACGAACAGAATACGCAAAAAAGCATGAATAGAACATGAAAAACAAAAACTCCAAATTCAGAATTGAAATAGACCCAAACTTTACTGCTGAAGATGAATTGTTGAACATTATGGAATCAAATCCTAAACAAGAAAAAACACTTTAGCCATTCGATAAGATAACATATGAAATGCTAAAAACATAAATGACTATACTAGAAACACAATCATTGCTGATGGAAATAAAATGTGTCAAGAAGGAAAAACAATAAAAATTATAGCCTATAAAGAAACAAAGACTAATACTACAATAACAAAAATCTTAAATTCGGTACTATAACTAAACACAAGAAAACGACACACTACCAGAACAATCTTTTGGTTTTAGGAAAAAAAGAACAATCAATCATTGGGCCTCATCGCGAACGAAAGTCGATAAAATATATCCGATCGGTTATTTCGAATCCACCGGTGGAATTTATTTTCCACCGGTGGATAACACCGGTGGATAATTTCTCCACCGGTGGATAACTCTTCCGATTCGAGTAGCCATTGATTTTGCCTATCTGTCAATCACACATTTAGAGGTGTTGTTTTGCGGAATGAATAAAAAAGTAAATTTTGCTTATTTACGGATCATCTAGTGAAAAATCTACCCCAGGCCTTAGACAGTACTGACTGAAGGCCTATTCAAACAATCCGGGTAAAGTGTAAAACGGGTTGTAGGCTGAACAAGTCTAGTTGAAACAAAATCGTATGAACTGGAGGACGAGGTTTGAATCCTTTCTGAGCTTGCCACCTTCACTGACGCTTGTCCAGCCACCGCGAACGTTGGATCCGTGAACGTCCGTATTTTACGCCCGTGCAAAAATATATTGAAACAACGCGGTACACTTATTCCGTGCAATAAGGAGTGTCCTTACCGCTACGGTGAAGCCAAAATCCGGCCTTAATGTGACGCCTCATCTGCTAAATTGAACCTACTACGCCCTCTCCGCAATTGCGGATTTAACCGTAAGCGGACTGATTGGCCGCAGGAGGCTCCGTTGATATAAAGTCCAGCATATATGGTGTGTACAGTAGTCTCATCGTGGACCTCCATGAACGATAGAGGCTCCATGGACGAAGAGACTCAAAGACTACAGGCCCATATATGAGGGATTCCGACCAATACCCCCCACTCCCCCAAGAAAAAAATTAAAGTGTATTTGATTCAAACAAGAGATGAAACTCCCCACCCCTCTCCTGCACAACACCTGGGACGATCGTTTCCATGCCTTGAACAAGGACCGTCCACTGAAGGCTGGCGGAGCTTGATACGACAATGAGTGTGCTTCCACACGTACGATGATGATTGCGTCAGATTTGATAAAAATAAAATAACTACGTTAAAATTGTAATGTATGTGATTCAGAAGAGAAGCTATTCAAGTGTACATATTCGTTTAATTGTATGAACAAAAAAATTCATTGGGTGACACGTTTGTGACGAGGTGAACAAACGATGTGTGTGTCAATCAACACTCCCGGGCTGTACCCTTCCATAAGCGACCCTGAGTTTTTGGGGATAGTCCGGAAGGTACAAGTAAGCACAACACTTTCGATAGGTGCAAAACAACGCAAACGATTCCGACCGGAACTCGCCGCTCCAACGGATATGAGTTGCTTATAATTTCTTGTACCTAGTGATAATACTGGTCTTCCCAATCTCGTTGCATTTACGTGTCGGAACCGATTCTCACATGCCATAAGGCCATAACATAAGGTTGGATAAAAGAGAAGGATTAGCAGAACAGGATTTTTTTTTTCTTCCCTTGCTATAAAAACAAACACTGGTGGACAGCAAAATAGGAACTTTTTCTGTGACCGAAAAACATAGTTCTTGTCGGAAATATTTGGTAGCCCTGAAAATGACTGTTTAAGTGGTTGTTGGGAGGTGGTGTTGCGGTGTTCCACAGAGCGGAAACATATTCTAACGGTCAATGTGTTGACCGTTATTCGCTATCACTTCCTGACAGCGTTTGGCCATATCGCCGATGAGGTTACGGCATTCGCTTCTGTCTTTGCGTTTCCACATAGCCTTGCAGCGTCTCCATAGCAAATCGGCAGAACGTGCATGCTTGTTCTTAAGCTGACGCTTGAGAGTTGACCACAGATTCTCAATCGGGTTGAGGTCTGGACTCAACGCAGGCCACGGTAGAACTTGCACATCCTCGTTTGCCAAAAAACATTTAACTAATCGCGATGTATGCTTTGAGTCGTTATCGTGCTGAAAGATGTAATGCTCTTCGTCTCCGAATTGTTGTCGGGCGTGTGGCAACATCTTACGACGTAGTATGTTTCTATACCCTTCCAAGTTCAGTGTCCCTTTGATACGGAACAAAGGACCCGGGCCGTGCCAGGAGAAGCAACCCCACACCATTACGTGACCGCCTCCGTGCTTTAGGGTTTTTATCGTATTTTTTGGATGATACGCCTGTTTAGGAAGGCGCCAGACGTATTTAGTGCCGTCCGAACCATCCAGATTGATTCTGGACTCATCCGAAAAAATTATTTTGCTCCACCAAAAGATGGATGCAGCTAAATGCTCTTCGGCAAACCGAATGCGCGCTTCTACGTGGTGCGGCATTAGCTTACGAACCTTTCGTGGTTTCGGCCGAACGCCTTGCAGATGGTTTTGATAGGCACGTTCTCACGATACAAACCCTGAATATGTTTCCGCTCCTCTGGAGTGCAGTGCTTTCCGCGACCCATGATGAACTTGTGGAATTTTCAAATCGCAAACTTTCACCTTTACCACTGAATGAAGAATGAACGTGGACGTTTATCAAAATCTAATCAACCATTTGAAAGCAAACATCAAATATTGTTGTCAGCAGGACATCCTCTGGCAGAAATGCTGATTAGACACTTGCATAAAAACCATCATCATGCCGCACCGCAACTATTGATCACCATCCTTCGTCAAAAGTTTGGGTCATAGGGGCTCTGATCCTGCTAAACGCATTTGCCATGAATGCGTACCTTGTTGTCGTGCTCGTCCTCGGCTGCTAGAACAATTATGGCAAAACTACCAACTTCACGCGTAACACCAAGCCAACCATTCTCAATAGTGGGAGTGGATTATTGGGGTCCCATCGGTCTATCACCCATTCAACGCCGTGCATCATCTGGTAAAGCATTTGTAGCTGTCTTTATCTGTTTCGCTACAAAGGCTGTTCATCTCGAGCTCGTCGCAAACCTTACCACAGCCAAATTCATCCAAGCATTTCGTCGTTTCGTTGCTCGTCGTGGGTTATGCAGTGACATTCACAGCGACAACGGACGAAACTTCCTAGGCACCTCCAAGAACTAGCAAACTGCCAACATCGAATTGAAATCATCCAAGAATGCACGTCACAAGGAATGCGCTGGCATTTCAATCCACCGAAAGCGTCACACTTTGGTGGGCTATGGGAGTCAGCAATTCATTCTGCTCAGAACCATTTTTTCAGGGTTCTTGGCAAAACAACTCTGCCTCAAGATGACATGGAAACGTTGCTTTGTCAAATTGAATGCTGCCTCAACTCACGTCCACTGGTTCCTCTCAGTGACGATCCTTAGAAATCCACTAACAGAAGACTTAGAGCCACTAACACCAGGCCATTTTCTGGTCGGAAGTAATCTAAAGGCAGTTCCTGATAACAAATTAGAGGATATTCCATCCAATCGTCTTAAACATTACCAACTGGTACAAAAGCTTCTACAGCAGATTTGGACAAGATGGAGCGCAAAATATTTGGCAACTCTTCAGCCTAGGAGCAAGTGGCTCAAACCACCAGTAAAAATAGACGTTGGCCAACTTGTTTTGGTCAAGGACGAGTCAACTACCCCATTGCATCGGCCGCTAGGACGCATCATCAAAACACACCCAGGCGATGATGGAGTAGCACAGTTGACATTGAAGACACTTCTGCAATACACTCGGCCAATTGCGAAGTTGTGTCTTCTACCAGTAACTTCAATGGTTCAGAACTAACGTCTGAAGGGGCCAGTATGTTCGCGCAACGCGAATGTTCGCGCAACGCGAATGTTCGCGCAACGCGAATGATAAGAACTCAACCCGTTTGTAAACACAACAACACAAGTGTCATTTTGCGCACAGACGGCGAAACGGGAAGCGGGTGTCAAAAACCACATGGCGATACAGTAGCAGCGAATAAAGAACTCTACATTTTTCAACAGCAAAAAAACCCAGTGTTATCACTTGAGTTATCCCAACAGGTATCTTAACGATTGGAAAATTAGGGTGCATCCAAATAAAACCCAAGCAATAGTGTTCATTTACAGGCGCGGCCAGATAGACCACAAGGAAGTAGAATTGGATACTATCGAATGTAGGAATATCTTGCGAAACTTAGATGTAAATCCCACATTGACCATATAAGCAACAAAACCTTAAGTTACTTGAAGAAACTCTATTCTTTACTCAAAGGTCCGGGACTATCATTAGTCACCAAAAAATGGTGTATCAACAAATCATAATACCAGTGTTGCGGCCGAGGGCGATGCGGCGATTTATATCATGAAGTCTGCAACAACCCATTAAAATGCACAGCATGTGGTGAAAACCATTCATCACTTGATAAAGAATGCCCAATTTGGAAAGATGAGGTTGAAATAAAAAAAATACAAACGGAAAAAAGAATCACGATCAGAGAAGCTCGCAGAATAAGAAGAGAAGTAGCGCCAATAGTACCTCGAATCTACACCACAATCAATTATTCAAAAATAATATCCGACAATACTCCAAACCCCATAATCACGGAAAAAAGGAGATTAGATGTAACTAGCGAAGAAGATAACATTACAAAAAAAATAAACGAAAACAACCGCCTTAATATTCAAAACAAAACAACTCACACAGATGAAACAGAAGAAATCACCGATGAACTTAATAAAAAATTAAATCAAAATACACAAAAAGTAAACGAAATAAACACAGAACACAACGATACTCCAATATACCTTAGCGACACAGATATTCAAAGAACAGAAGAAACAGGTAGGGAAATATCCCCTTAATAATATAAATTAGCAAGTATACACATAAATTAAACAAAAAACAAATTAAATGTACAAACTAAATTTAATTCAAGCAAACATCCAAAGCATTAAAAAAAAATAGGGAAGAATTAATTCATATTCTAAAAGAAAACAATTACGACATTGCTTGTCTACAAGAAACATGGCTAAAAAACGAAAAAAATGACGATAAAAGGATACAAAAAAAACAAATAAATTACAAAAAATTAACAGACGAAACAGAAGAAAACATTCAAACAACAGCAATATTACTACTTTCCACAAATACTATTCTGGTATCAATATATATCGCCCCCCAAACCCCCACAATAACACTAAAAAACACTATAACAAAAATACTCCAAAACACTCGCAACCACAAAAAAATCATAATAGCAGGAGATTTTAACTCCCATCACACTTTTTGGGGTGATTCACAATCAGACAGAAAAGGAGAAATAATAATTGAACAAATAAATGGATCAAACCTAATTATTCTATAAAATAATAAATATACTTGTATTCCCACCGACAACAACAAACAACAAAAATAATCAACAACAGCAAACACAAAATCCATTTTACCCTTAAATCATGGTGGAGCAAGGAGATCAAAGAGGCTTATGAAAAAAAACAAAGCAAGAAAAATATTTAATGTAACCAGAAGTATAGAAAATGCGATAGAATTTAGAAAAGCCACAGCGATCTTTAGATTAAACAGTAAAATGGCAAGAGAAAAACAAACAGAAATATCCATGGATAAGATTAACACAAACACAAATAATACTGAGCTTTGGAAACTTTTTGGAAAAATAACTTATAATAACACAAATCCAAAAGAATCTAACATAATTCACAACGAACAGAATAGCGCAAAAAAAAATCATGAATAGAAATTTCATTAAAAACAAAAACTCCAAATTCAGAATTGAAATAGACCCAAACTTTACTGCTGAAGATGAATTGTTGAACATTATGGAATCAAATCCTAAACAAGAAAAAAAACACTACTCCAGGCATCGATAAGATAACATATGAAATGCTAAAAAACATAAATGACTATACTAGAAACACAATCATTGCTGATGGAAATAAAATGTGTCAAGAAGGAAAAATAACCAAAGAACTAAAAACAATAAAAATTATAGCCATTCATAAACCAAACAAAGCACTAATACCTACAATAACAAAAATCTTAAATACGGCGGTACTCCTAAAACTAAACACATAGAAGAAAACGACACACTACCAGAACAATCTTTTGGTTTTAGGAAAAAAAGAACAATCAATCATTGGGCCTCATCGCGAACGAAAGTCGATAAAATATATCCGATCGGTTAATTTGTTCGAATCCACCGGTGGAATTTATTTTCCACCGGTGGATAATTTTCTCCACCGGTGGATAATTTCTCCACCGGTGGATAACTCTTTCCGATTCGAGTAGCCATTGATTTTGCCTATCTGTCAATCACACATTTAGAGGTGTTGTTTTGCGGAATGAATAAAAAAGTAAATTTTGCTTATTTACGGATCATCTAGTGAAAAATCTACCCCAGGCCTTAGACAGTACTGACTGAAGGCCTATTCAAACAATCCGGGTAAAGTGTAAAACGGGTTGTAGGCTGAACAAGTCTAGTTGAAACAAAATCGTATGAACTGGAGGACGAGGTTTGAATCCTTTCTGAGCTTGCCACCTTCACTGACGCTTGTCCAGCCACCGCGAACGTTGGATCCGTGAACGTCCGTATTTTACGCCCGTGCAAAAATATATTGAAACAACGCGGTACACTTATTCCGTGCAATAAGGAGTGTCCGAAACCGCTCACGGTCTCTCGCCCTCGCCAGTCCATTATCCTGGCCTTAATGACTGACGCCTCCAAGTCATCTGGCCACTCAAATTTAAACCTACTACGCCCTCTCCGCAATTGCGGATTTAACCGTAAGCGGACTGATTGGCCGCAGGAGGCTCCGTTGATATAAAGTCCAGCATATATGGTGTGTACAGTAGTCTCATCGTGGACCTCCATGAACGATAGAGGCTCCATGGACGAAGAGACTCAAAGACTACAGGCCCATATATGAGGGATTCCGACCAATACCCCCACTCCCCCAAGAAAAAAATTAAAGTGTATTTGATTCAAAGCCAAGAGATGAAATCTCCCCCCACCCCCTCTCCCTGCACAACACCTGGGACGATCGTTTCCATGCCTTGAACAAGGACCGTCCACTGAAGGCTGGCGGAGCTTGATACGACAATGAGTGTGCTTCCACACGTACGATGATGATTGCGTCAGATTTGATAAAAATAAAATAACTACGTTAAAATTGTAATGTATGTGATTCAGAAGAGAAGCTATTCAAGTGTACATATTCGTTTAATTGTATGAACAAAAAAATTCATTGGGTGACACGTTTGTGACGAGGCGTGGAACAAAGCGATGTGTGTGTCAATCCGAACACTCCCGGGCTGTACCCTTCCATAAGCGACCCTGAGTTTTTGGGGATAGTCCGGAAGGTACAAGTAAGCACAACACTTTCGATAGGTGCAAAACAACGCAAACGATTCCGACCGGAACTCGCCGCTCCAACGGATATGAGTTGCTTATAATTTCTTGTACCTAGTGATAATACTGGTCTTCCCAATCTCGTTGCATTTACGTGTCGGAACCGATTCTCACATGCCATAAGGCCATAACATAAGGTTGGATAAAAGAGAAGGATTAGCAGAACAGGATTTTTTTTTTTGGTTTCTTATTTCTTAGCTTGACTATAAAAACTAGATACACTGGTGGACATAAAAATAGGAACTTTTTTCTGTGACCGAAAAACATAGTTCTTGTCGGAAATATTTGGTAGCCCTGAAAATGACTGTTTAAGTGGTTGTTGGGAGGTGGTGTTGCGGTGTTCCACAGAGCGGAAACATATTCTAACGGTCAATGTGTTGACCGTTATTCGCTATCACTTCCTGACAGCGTTTGGCCATATCGCCGATGAGGTTACGGCATTCGCTTCTGTCTTTGCGTTTCCACATAGCCTTGCAGCGTCTCCATAGCAAATCGGCAGAACGTGCATGCTTGTTCTTAAGCTGACGCTTGAGAGTTGACCACAGATTCTCAATCGGGTTGAGGTCTGGACTCAACGCAGGCCACGGTAGAACTTGCACATCCTCGTTTGCCAAAAAACATTTAACTAATCGCGATGTATGCTTTGAGTCGTTATCGTGCTGAAAGATGTAATGCTCTTCGTCTCCGAATTGTTGTCGGGCGTGTGGCAACATCTTACGACGTAGTATGTTTCTATACCCTTCCAAGTTCAGTGTCCCTTTGATACGGAACAAAGGACCCGGGCCGTGCCAGGAGAAGCAACCCCACACCATTACGTGACCGCCTCCGTGCTTTAGGGTTTTTATCGTATTTTTTGGATGATACGCCTGTTTAGGAAGGCGCCAGACGTATTTAGTGCCGTCCGAACCATCCAGATTGATTCTGGACTCATCCGAAAAAATTATTTTGCTCCACCAAAAGATGGATGCAGCTAAATGCTCTTCGGCAAACCGAATGCGCGCTTCTACGTGGTGCGGCATTAGCTTACGAACCTTTCGTGGTTTCGGCCGAACGCCTTGCAGATGGTTTTGATAGGCACGTTCTCACGATACAAACCCTGAATATGTTTCCGCTCCTCTGGAGTGCAGTGCTTTCCGCGACCCATGATGAACTTGTGGAATTTTCAAATCGCAAACTTTCACCTTTACCACTGAATGAAGAATGAAGCGCAACACGGTTTGGATCTCTTTTTATACTACCGAAAAACGCTGCCGTTACTCAAAACTCAGATAAGTAGCGCACCACAAATGCGAGTATAAAAGGCAAACAAACAGCGATTGCAAATTCAGTACGCCTCGAACGTTAGGCGAAAGAACTCCGCAGGAGCCAAAGCCTCTCTAAACCATACTAACAACAACATACGCCTCGATCTGTTGGCGATAAGAGGCCAACAAACTCCGCAGGAGCCAAAGCCTCTCTAAACCATACTAACAACAACAACAACTGTTGGCGATGACACACCTATTGCACGCAAAAAAACACACAACAATTTTTTTCCTATCTTTTTGTCCACCGGTGTACCTGTTATAAACCTAAATTTATGTGTTTTGATTATTTATTTAAAAAAAACAGGTAAATTTATATTTTCTAAAAAATAATATTTTAACTAAATCGAGTGATAAAACATCTTAAATAACTCAAATAGCGATAAAACATCCTTTTTTGCGAGCTGTGAAACATGGTTTTTAATATTATTTAGTTTTCCACTGTTATATCAACTGGGGTGGAGCAGTAGATATGGCTATCCGACTGAAATGGTTTTTTTTTATATGAAGTTTTCAACTGCATATCCCACTGCTCGACTTTTTAACCACGTTGCTATGGCGGCAAACACCATTCCACTCCACCGCCAAACCGATCGGTTAGCGAAGATTCTGATTGAGAAAACGCAATTGGATAACATTGGAATTTTGCTAACCGATCGGCTAAATTATCCACTCCGTTATCGACTTTCGTTCGCGATGAGGCCCAATGTATCAATTATCTCAACAACCACATTAAACACAACCAAAGAAAAAACCAAATATGTGGAGCAGTATTCATAGATTTAGAACAGGCCTATAACCATGTACATACACAAACACTTATAGACATAATGAGCATATCCAACATCCCCCCACAAATCATTATATGGACTTACGCCTTCCAAAGAATCTACAAATAACCAGTAATGACAAATCACAAAATATGTTAATAACGGATGGCCTACCACAAGGAGATGTCATGTCACCTACACTATTTAATATATACACCAAAGAAATACACAAAACCATACACGAAACTCACCCAAGTAACACAATCATACAATATGCAGACGACTTTGTCATCCTCAGCAATGGAAAAAATGAACGGGAGTTACAAACAAATCTACAAAAGGCACTAAACGCTTTTACCAAAAATGTGGAATCGCTAAAACTACCATAAATATAGCAAAAACTAAATACATTATCTTTGGAAAAAAAGACAACAATGTACGCTTAACAATTAGGAACACAAATATAGAAAATACAAAGATATACAAATATCTTGGTACCATAATAGATAATCAACTAAAGTTCCAAAAACATGTAGAAAACTTGAGAAACAAAGCCACTAACCGCCTAAATCTTCTAAAAATAGTATGGGCCAGACACAACAATTTAAATCCGGAAAAAGTCTTAATATATACAGAGCCACCATCAGAAACACCTTAGAATCGGGAGCATCATACACACTAAATTGCAACAAAAAAAAAATAAGTACAATGCAAACCATTATACAGTCGTTGCCACCAAATTTTGGCTCTAAGGCATCAATTTTTGACAGTGCGCATGAATTTTTGCCTCTAACGCACCTATTTTTGTCTGTAAGTCATCAATTTTTGACTCTTGTAGGAATAATGACAATTTTACAAGGTATTTAAGCAGATTTTTAACAATTGTTATTCCACAACTCATAAAAAATTGATTGATTGTTTCTTGAGAAAAAATGATGAAATTTTAGAATTTCTAAAGCTTGGCGACCACCTCTTCATTGCAGCCAATTTTTTTCCCTGCGATCCTTTTGAGGTCTGAGAACAAGAAAAAGTCCCTGGGGGCCAGATCTGGAGAATACGGTGGGTGGGGAAGCAATTCGAAGCCCAATTCATGAATGTTTGCCATCGTTCTCAATGACTTGTGGCACGGTGCGTTGTCTTGGTGGAACAACAAAATAACAAAAGTTGCTTGACAAAAGACGCTCTGTCTCACAAACTAATTGACATACAGACGTCAAATTTTAACACGAATCATTTGAAGATTGGTACTATATAAAAATAATATGCATTTAATACTAGCGGCGCCATCTATGTGTCAGACCGGGGACTTATCAGCCAACCTGTTACCGACCATTCAAAAACTAATCACCACCAAAGATAGGCCATGGATGACACCATCGGTTAAAATAGTTAGTTAAACTTTTCAATAACAAGAACCAACTAAACAGCATACAATGTTTTCAAATGCTCACAGAGCTACTAAACACTAAATATCCAAACTCCCATGCCATCTACACAGACGGTTCTGTTGCAAACAACACAGCCGGAAGTGGCATCTACTCTTCCACAACCAAGTGCGCCATTAAACTACCAAACTTCAGTTCCATATTCTCGGCAGAAGCCATAGCTATAAGCCTTGCAGCCGATGAAGCAGCAATAGCCGGGCAGCACAACATCATACTAACGGACAGTGCTAGCGTGCTAAAGGCATTGGAACTAGGCAAAAGTAATGATCCCCACAGACAAGCCATAGAACAGTCACCAAACATTAACAACATTACCTTTTGCTGGGTGCCAAGCCACCTAGGCATACGTGGCAATGAAATAGCCGATTCATTGGCAAATGAAGGTCGGCGGGATACGAACGAAAACCACAGTCCCATCTCAAGAAGAGATGCTGTGAAGTTTTGCGAAACGGCACTATGGAGCACCTGGCAGGCCCTATGGGACAAAGAGATAGACCGATTTCTTAGACAAATCAAAAATCCACAGCAGCATGGTACGATCTTTCCTCTCCTAGTGATCAAAGGATCATTTCTGGGCTGAGGATAGGTCATACCAGACTACCAAACGCACACCTATTAGACAATGCTCCCCCACCACTCTGCGAGTACTGTGGCGTTACCATCACAGTGCGTCACTTATTAATAGAATGCCTCGCCTACGACCAACATAGGACAACCTGCCAATTAGTTCACAACCTAGACGAAATGCTCGCTCCTAACAAAAAGGGACTAGCAAAAATGATAAAATTTTACACTTAACAAACCTGCACAAAGAAATTTAAGAATATACTTACACCATAAAAGAGAGGAATTAATTTATTCAAACTAGGCGACGAATTTGACTATGGAAACGTAGTCTGCCCGTCTCCTTAGTTGAAAGGCCGGAACTACCTCACAGTTCACCCACTTATGGGGTAGATTCGACTACTTGGTCCGCTGTAACCCTAGCTGGAGGGGGGCAATGGTGAGGAGAGTGGCGGGTTCCATGCCTGCGAACAAACGGCGTCCACGGGCCTGCCCACGCCCGAATGCAGAGCCGATGACATACGATTCTATCTTCACCATTAACATGAGAGGGACAGAGCTTATACCTTGAACGTACCCGAATGGTATGCATGCTTCACTCATCAGGATCTAAAGGCAAGGACAAGGCAAAAGAGACAAAGAAAAATTTCCTCACGGCTACACATGTCCTTTTGATGCCTTGTCTATGCGTCTCGCTCGGTATCACAGCGGCATACGGCAGGTAAGCAGTACAAATGCTGCTACCTGATACGCATACATATTTATCGAACACAACTGTTCGGTTCGGCTCGGTAAACTTCACGAGGACGCCGGAACAAAAGGGCGCAGACTTTTTCATGATTTTGTATGACTTCGGCTGTTTTGGACCGTACGTGTGGGCGCAGACCATAGGCCCGGGGATTGATCGGGGAATGTCTGCGTGGGGACTCTTGTCCTGCATACAGCGTCAGGTAACCCAGAGGATTGATACAGCGATTTGGGGGACAGCTCAGCCTGACAAGGACCATTTTTTGGTAACCCTCGGAGCTTTCCCTCACCTCACTTCTGTTCTAGTCGGTAAGGTCACATCCGCCCATGCTGCAGCACCAGCTTCATCGGGCGAGGACGCATTCCGCCCAGCTGCAGCAGCTGCACGGCAAGGATCCATTTCCGACGAGCAATTCCGCCCGGCTCGAACTCAGCACATCATCGGCGAGGCACAATTTCCGCCACGGCTCGAGCCCTGCCTCGCATCTCGGAGACGTACCATTCCGTCTCAGCAGTAGAATAAAGGATCGGCAACGCACAAGTTGCATCGGCTGCAACACAGCAGCCCCACATCGGCGCGAACGCATTCCGCCAGCTGCAGCAGTAGCAGCTCAGTAAGTAACCGGACGAGCAAGGTGCCATGCCGCCCCAGCTTCAGCCACCGTTTCCAGATGGGTGAGGACACATGTCACCCTGGCTGCAGTAGATTTTCGGTAGGGTGAGATAATATATCGCCCTGGCTGTGGTCGAACAGGCGTCGTCAATTGCGCCTTGGCTACAGCCACAGTATCCAGAGGGGACGAGGTAGCATGCCGTCCCGGCTGCAGTCGAACAGGCGTCGCCAATTGCACCCCGACTGCAGCCACAGCATAAACAGAGGGCGATAGGCCATGCCGCCCTGGCTGCAGCCCCGTTCCAACGGGATACACATTTTTCCCCAGCTGCAACCAAAGTATCTCAGGAGGGCGAGGAACCATGACGCCCGGATATTTCATCTCTGCCGCCCGTCATCGCAGAAATACATCGCTGCTGCCCTGGGGCAAGCATCATCGCGGCATCATCATCATCATCATCATCATCATCGCCGTCATCATCATCGCCATCATCATCGTCGTCACACCATCGTCGCCGTCCCAGGGAGCGGCACAGTAGCATCATCATCACCGCTGCGTTATCGCCATCGCGGTGAGGGCCAAGAGCAGTAGCAACCGCTGCTCAGCGCGACAACATCGAGGTCCCCAATTCTCAGCAGCATCAGCCGGAATGGTGTCACCACGCCGGTATTCCCTTAGTGGAATACCCCCGCGTCGATTCGAGCCCTTCGGTATTAAAAGGGGGAGATGTTGTGGGAAGCCGTGCCGACCCCTGGACTTGCCGTTGCAGTTGCGCTGCCACCGGTCAACGTCCAGGAGGATGACAGTGTGTCATGCACACTGTCGCACACACTAAGCAGCGCAAGGCTTAGTGTGTGCCGAGCGCACGATTAGAGTGTGTTAGCGAGCCGATCGAGCAGGAGCTCTCAGCAGGGGCGCTCGGTGCGGCTGATGCGCGGTCACCGTACTTTTATAATTTAAAGTGTATTGTGTATTGTGTTTTATAATTTATTTTATATGTTGTATAAGTGTTAATAAAATAGTCAAATGCAGAACACAACACAGTGTTTAAACAGATTATCCTTCCTGCTACAACATATGGTCTTGTACTATATGATAAAGCAGCGCGATTAAAAACATAAAAAATGTACAAGTGGGGCTGAATAGATTCTTCTGGCTTATAGTGAATGCTCCTCAGCAAATGAGACCGGTACGAAATCCTTGTGGGAGAGCTTTTGCTTAAACTCTTCTATTGTCTCCTGACAGAACAATGTTACAACCCTGCCTCCTGGTAATATCATCTAAAAGCGCAGAAAAGCTAGATATAACCCGCACTTAAAATTTATAAATCCCAAGCTAAGAAATATCCACAAACAAAGAATTTCTTCTTCAGGGGCCATGAGCTACAGAAACCAAAATGTGCATTTTCCATTGAATAGATCTCGTTTCTATGAATAAAATGTATTATTAATTTAAAATTATTTTTAGGGCAATTTTTAAAGAAACAGCTAACGTTTTAGCTTCAAACACATCAAACATTGTAAAATAAAACAATCACTTTTCCTTCAATTTTAAGCAATCAATCCGGATACTTTGTGACCAAAAGAGCATATTCTGTAAGGCTTTGAAAAAATAACAAAATTGCTCAGGTCTATGATCATTTGGAATCCAGAAGACTTCGAGCCCGCACAAAATGTGACATATATCGCACATTGATAATCAATGCTGATAATCAATGTGCGATACAGTAGGTGACCGCTAACTGGATGTGTTTTAACTGGAGTGCTTTTCAACTGGAGGTTCGCTAACTGGAGTGATGTTCAGTTAAAGAACACTTAAACGTCAAAACATGATACATCCAGAATCTCTTGAAGAGAATGTACGGGCTCGAAGTCTGCTGGATTTCAAATGACCATAGACCTGAGCAATTTTGTTATTTTTTTAAGTCTTACAGAATATGCTCTTTGGTCACCAAGTATCCGGATTGCTTGCTTAAAATTGAAGGAAAAGTGATTGTTTTAGTTTTTTTTATTTTACAATGTTTGATGTGTTTGAAGCTAAAACGTTAGCTGTTTCTTTTAAAATTGCCCTAAAAATAATTTTAAATTAATAATACATTTTATTCATAGAAACGAGATCTATTCAATGGAAAAATGCACATTTTTGGTTTTTGTTCTGTAGCTCATGCAATTTTTTTAAGAAGAAATTCTTTGTTTGTGGATATTTCTTAGCTTGGGATTTATAAATTTTAAGTGCGGGTTTTATATATCTAGCTTTTCTGCGCTTTTTAGATGATATTACCAGGAGGCAAGGTTGTAACATTGTTCTGTCAGGAGACAATAGAAGAGTTTAAGGCTGATCGACAAAATAAGCAATAAAAAAATATAAAAGCTCTCCCACAAGGATTTCGTACCGGTCTCATTTGCTGAGGAGCATTCACTATAAGCCAGAAGAATCTATTCAGCCCCACTTGTACATTTTTTATGTTTTTAATCGCGCTGCTTTATCATATAGTACAAGACCATATGTTGTAGCAGGAAGAATAATCTGTTTAAACCCTGCCATTGTGTTGCGGGTGTTCAAGCTATATCGGCGATGAACAAGGATATACAGCTTGTTTAGTAAAAAGAAGTGCTTTGCTCCTTGGTATGCTGCCCGGTGGTCCTCTACGGAAACGATCCTGGACCATCCGAGCGAAGGATGCAGGATACGATGGCTGGGGATGTCATCGATGTCTGGGGATACGAGAATCATGTCATGAGGATGCCAGACTCATGCCCCACCAAGAAGGTGTTCGACAGCGATCCCCAGTTCGGCATATGGCGCAGGGGAGGTGAAGCGAGACCTGTCGAAAATCGGGTGTCTGCATGGATGGAAGACTGCAGCAAGGGACCGAGCATCCTGGAGAATTATTGCTGACCGGGCCATGTCACATCGACGTGCTCTATCTTGAGCAGGCCAACAAGAGAAAGAGTGAGGCCAGCTGCAAATTAACTCCCATAAACATTCTTTAGTAAAACGTTTCTTAGATTTAATAAAATAAATTTTGCACTAAGTTTTTTAGTGATGTTACTTAACTGTTATCCCAATATGAAATGAAAGGATAGGTTAGCGATCCGATTTATGTTTCATATAATTTTTTATAAAAACTATGTTGCGGCCCTTGCTACCAAATGAGTCGAATGTTTGACATTGCTGCTGTTATATCCATTATTGTAGATTTAAAATTAGATTATAGCAACTTATATTATAGCATATTATATCATATAACTGTGAGGAGAGAAATGAGTAATAAAACCCGGCACTTCTCGTCGAGCCTTGCAAGCGAATGGATGGTTTTGACCCGTGTTTACAACAGCTGCATTAGACATTAGTTATAAACATAGCTTAAGGCCCAAGTCCTTTATAATGAAAGAATTATGACCCTCACTAAAATGCTTAAAACAAGCGGAAAATATTTTTTTTCTTCTCATGCATAAGCAGTGAAAATTAATTTATGTCTTGTATTCAGCCAAGGGGTTTTCAATTTCAATTGTATTTTTCCCCTTAACTAAATTGTTTGTTAATTTAGCAAATGTTAGAAATCTACTTTCTTCCTTAAGTCCTTCCGGCCAAGATTGCCATTAAGAATAGAATGCAATGAGGAGAGAACAAACATTCGTAATTTTTTTCGAATAACGACGAGAGGAGGAATTTGTTTGCTGTCGAACATGGCGACAAGGAAGACGTTTTTTTGTAGAAAAAAAAGAATAGCGCATGCATAATATGGTTCAATGCGATGACTGTGACAGGTGGTTCCATTTGAATTGTGCGAAGCTGAATCGCGAACAACAGTCGTCCGGAGTCTTCCGGAATCGTCCGGAGTCGAACGACTCCCCCCTTCGACGCAAAATAGATCCGATACAAATATCGAATGAAGAAATACCCTGGTGCTCAGTCATATGGTATCTTGGTGTGATGATTGATTGACGGCTTAGATATAAATCCCACATTGACCATATAAGCAACAAAACCTTAAGTTACTTGAAGAAGCTCTATCCTTTACTCAAAGGTCCGGGCAGTGGCGGATTAAGGGTATCGGGGGCCCTAGGCTGTTAGACGAGTTGAGACCCCCTGTAAATTGTACGGGGCGGGGGGGGGGTTGGTAGCGGCACTAAACTGGCTGTTGGGAGAATGAACAGTAAACTTGAAATGCCGTCAGGGGCCCTACGATCATCGTCCATCCTTCCGGGGGCCCTTGTCGCTAGTACTCTGACCTTACGGCATACGGCATACGGCATAGTTTTTGAAAATCATTCATGGTCTTCCGATGCAATACCACACCATCCAGCTGCATCAGTTACCCGAAACACCTTACATTAAAGATCAAATAGAGACAGATTATACAAGACTTAGAACTATTTCTCTGGCATCCAGCATGGCAAACATAAATAGCTTATTCAACTAAACGTTTTTAATAGGTTAATAAAAATGCCATGTGCATATGTAAATAATTGAATTAAAAACATAAAGTTAAGGTTAGATCTAGGTTCACAATGAAGTTCAAATTAGGTTTTAATTGGTAGTACGCGTATGACATAGGACTATAATTTCCTGAACAATGAGATCTATGCTCTGCAGTAACAGTCATTCCAAAAGGGTTTCGTCTAGCTGAATATTTTACGGAAAAAGGCGAATTATGGCCGCAATACGTATGGGGCGATAAAAGTAATGATGAGGTTTGATAAAGGGACCATCAATACACACGTTTTGCTAAAAAATAAGCATTTAAATAATGCAATAGCAACCAAAATACTTAAAAACTAAAAAAAGTCGTTTGAAGGGTGCGCAAAAAGTATTCGTCCATCTAGCTTTTTAATTATTTACGCTGGACAAACACTACGTAGACATGAATTAAATTTATGATTATCAATCTACTGGTGACTTCCTTCTAAAATAATGCATTTCTGTTGTTTCAATTGCACTTCAAGTGGTCAGAGAGGCACTAAAGGCGGGGGAGTTAAATGATTGGAGCATGATGGCAAAAATCGTATCTTTAACTTATGCATAACCTATCCTACCCATTTTTGAAGGTTACAAAATGTGTGGGAGGCCTCGATCCTTCATTTGATCAGAGTGTGGCCATTTTTCTTACACTAATTGTGTGACAAACTACCATTCTTGACGGTTTATCTAACAAAAGAAGCGGTTTAATGTCCAAAAAATCAAATTTTGCCAAGGAATCAGTGCATTTTGTGATGGCCAATAAGATCAGGAAAAGAAATGGGTCACATTTGGTTGATGGGTCATGCTGCATTTCATCGTATCTGGTCATGCAATAGCTTGAATGAGTGAGTTGTTACATACATGTTTTTTTTAATAATCCCACTCGCAGAAAGTGGCCAAATCTGGTAAGCAAGATCAATTCAAAAAATCATTTCAAACTAGGCTCTACTAACATATTAAAACATGTTTAACTCACCAAGGTCAAACGGTCGCCGTCTAGTATAGCGAAAACAGTCTACTAAGATGCAGCATCAAAATCTCTTGCAACGGTAGCATCATGGAGTCATGATACTAGGGTTCAGTGAGGTAAGGTGAGCTAGAAAAAAGATTCAAAATGATAGGAGACGAGATGGGGAAACATAATAATGCAGTTTTTAAGTACTTTGAGTCCCAGTTCTGAGAAAATGCACTTAAAATGTATCACAAGTTTCAAAAACAGTCGAGCTAGAGAACATACAGATCATTGTCATTTGGCCAAAACGCCAAACCAGCTGAAACCAAACGGATGAAAATGATTTAGTAGACTCTCGATTTGATATCAGTTGCCATTTTTTCAATGGAACTTGGCCACGTTGTCCGGAAATGCAATATTTCTACCAGAGAATAATTGGAACAAGTCTTGTAGGATGAGTGGATCAAAAATACGCCTTTTTAAAGGTTCAAATGAGTTCTTGCATTGTGTAAGTAGTCACCAATAGTTATAAATGCAATAAGAAACAAGATCAGGACATTTTTTGATTTCATAACCTTTGCTTTCATACGCATATTATGCCAAATATATATTATGCGCCCATCAAACGACTTTTTTTTAGTTTTTTAAATAATTTAGTTGTTATTGCACTATTTTAATGCTTATTTTTAGCAGTACGTGTGTATTGATAGTCCCTTTATCAAACCCCATGAGTACTTTTACCACGCCATGCCTATTGCGGCCATAATTCGCCTTTTTCTGCAAAATTTTGAGCTAGACGAATACTTTTTGGACTGACTGTATATAATCCATGCGTTCAGAAGAAAGACAAATTCGTAATTAGGTTCCATTTAAATTGGATTTCTTACATCCAGTTATTGTTTTAAAAATGCAAGCAGCAGGAAATCAAAAAAAAATAAAATTTGTTATATGCGACACCATATGTATTCAATCTTTTGTATGAAATAAAAAGAAGTTGATAATTTTTCATAAAAAAAGATGACTAACTTTGAGCTAAAAATCACAACCAACACACACTATACAACATACTAAATGTATATGTAAAGGCAATAAAAGTAATAAAATGAATTTTTTACCATGAAAATAATCAATATTACTTATAGAAATAAATTATACAAATTTTATACCAATAAGTATAGAAAATTAAATGTAAATGGGTTAGCAGAAAAGCGGAGTACAGTATGAATCAATGAAACACTCACTGTTCAAAAATACACAACTAAGCAGCACTGCGTTGCGCGTCCGGTGGATTTCTTTTGTTTCGCTTGGTTCGAGGAAACGTACGTGCCCGTCCTACTGTTTGCCACACGCACACAAAGGAACCGTCGTTGAACGATGAGCACGAGCCTTACGCGAGGTTCACACTTCGATTGTTCGAACAGGAATGATCAGAAAATGGCGAATTATTGTGGATTGAAACGCACTGGGCTACAGTCGGAAAAAATAAAAAAATCAACTAATTGATCCATCCATATTTTTTGCACAAATTAAGCTTTTAACTAATTATTCGTACCTACCATTTTCGGTGCAAGCTATAAAAATTAAAGATAACACCCGTAAATGAGTATTTTAAATACCACGAGCATTAGGTAGTTCTGCACTTTTCAAATTCGCAGAATATTATCGATTTTCACTATTGGCAAAGCGTAGTTCGGGAGCATGGAAATTTCCTAACTGAAGCGCATACAATAGAATAATACACACACTTACTAGACGCTGGGGAACAGTTCTAACAGAACTGCTTGGGTGCGACACACAAAACGCGCCAAAAAGTGGCTTGGGTAGACTTCTGGCTGTCTCTTCACAATAGACGTATACCGACAATGCGCTTCACACCACCAAAGCCAAAAAAACGAAAAGTGAAATAAGACAAGAATTCAACTGACCGATCTCATTCGTGTAATTTCGCTGGCCTTATTACTTTTTCGCTTGGAATTTATGGCTTGCTGTGTGGAATCAAAATCTTTACGATTGAAAAAAGTGAGACGCAGAAACCCTGCACCAAGCCGAAAATGCACAGCAATTAGCTTAAGGCGCATCACAGCAAGCGGACCAATATATTCCCCTTCTATAACACCATAACCTCACTTATCGGCCCAGGGATACGCATTCGGATAAATCATCGATAAAATAAGTTCTTTTCAACACAATTGGTGGCCCTGAAAAGGGCCGTTTGTAGGAGGGGGTGGCAGACGTAGCCCGCTTAGGCACGCTCGCCACGGATGCGACGAGCCAGCTGGATGTCCTTCGGCATGATCGTCACACGCTTGGCGTGGATGGCGCACAGGTTCGTATCTTCGAACAGTCCGACCAGGTACGCCTCGCTCGCTTCCTGCAAAGCCATCACGGCCGAGCTCTGGAAGCGGAGGTCCGTCTTGAAGTCCTGAGCGATTTCACGCACCAGCCGCTGGAAAGGCAGCTTGCGGATCAACAGCTCAGTCGACTTCTGGTAGCGACGGATCTCACGCAGGGCGACCGTTCCCGGACGATAACGATGCGGCTTCTTCACACCACCGGTTGCCGGAGCGCTCTTGCGGGCGGCCTTGGTGGCCAGCTGCTTACGTGGTGCCTTGCCACCAGTTGACTTACGAGCAGTTTGCTTGGTACGGGCCATCTTTGATAAGAAACTTGGTTTTCGCGTTGAATGTAACACACGTCTACACGCCTTGAAGCAGGAAAATTTTGAAAGTGATAGGCTGAATAAGTCGCTCTTTTTATACCTTTCCAACACACGCACACTAACGTAAGCTGCGCACACTTCACCACAAATTGAGCTACAAGCGCAACACACTCTCAACTTGCGGAGGTATGCCACTGAACTGAAATTTTGGCGGACTTGCGGCAAATTCCCATACGAGGGATAGCAAAACAGCTAAATTGCCTTAAATAACACAATATAACAACAAATTAAACGAAATACCTTTCATCACTATACATTTCTGCTATTTCGTGATGGTTGTGTTTCGTGTTGGAATGAAAAACTCACTGAATAAATTGTTGCTCTTGCTGACGAAGAGGTAGGATCATGTGAAAGGTAAAGAGAAGGTACGGTCACAGCTCCATAGCATTTTAATTCTAGTGATATAAATTCGGGCAGTTTTCGAGCTAGCATTCAAGTCAACCCCCCGAATGAATTGTAACAGAATTTTCTCCTGTCCGTTCCGTCCAAAATGCATTCGCTTTTCAAGTTTATTTTACTATACAATTTTAGTGCAATTTCAAACGTGAGCAATTTTGACGGGCTGACAAGATGTTCAAAAACTACCACACCAATTATGATTGCATTTACAACATTCCTTTTTAGGATTATGCTCGAGGTATGTAAAATAAGAAACCATTTCTTACTTTTTCCTGCTACAGTCTTTCCCCGAGTTACGCGACTCTTGAATTCCGTGAATTCGAACTAAATGAATAATTATTTTTGACAGTTCAGATGTCAAATTCGTACAATTTTATTCACGAATTTTCAAGTGAAAAATAAATTGAAATGTTTTCAAAAATTCTAAACATACAGAAATAACAGATTTTTCTACATAATTTGCAATAAATAAGTAATAAATCACATAAATTAACTAAAATCAATAATAAATCAAGTATATTTTCAAGTAATAAAAATAATATAATATTTTCAAGTAATAAATCAAGTATATAGTACAAGGCTGTAAAGCATGATTTCGACTTATGCGATTATCCGAGTTACACGAATGTTTCCGGAACGCATTACTCGCGTAACTTGTGGAAAGACTGTAAACAATTGTTAACTGTAAAATTTGTTTTTTGCATTCTTACTTCGGCCATATATTTTTCATCGTCTTCTGTTATATGACTACATTTATCCTTCTACGACATTTCTATCATAATCAGAGGCGTTCTGTCATTACGGATGAGACATACAGTCCCATATGACATTTGCACGAAATTGTTTTTCCATAACTGTTCGATTAGTACTCGATACCCCTGAAATTGTGGACTTGTGTGTGATCAAGTGTGTTGAAAGCGCTAAGATTAAGTGAGTTCGTAAATTAGACTGTATTCTATCGATGGACGATGCCGTGGAGCTCATTTTATAAAAATATGATATGGAATTACATAAAATATGTTTTTGATTAAAATCAAAGGCTTATGTTTTATGACATTATTTTATAAAAAATCGGTATTATTTAAATACAAAACGACTACATGACCAACTATAAAGATAGGAAACATAATTTCCGAGCCAATATAAGAGAAAACAACGAAAATCCTTATCCCAGTGTATTTTAAAGGATTTTTTCTAAATTCCCTTAAACTGGTGCAGTTGTACATTGTACATTGTACCAACATTGTACCAACAGTGGTACATTGTACCACATTGTACCAACAAACAAACATTAAAATTGTAGGCAGAATTCAAATATTTTTATTGAACAAATAAAAAGTTCATAACATTTTACTGGGATCTACGAACAAACAATCTTTCTTCGAGTTATGCGACACTTGAATTGCGCGAATTTGTATTTTTGACAGTTCATTTGTCAAATCAGTACAAATTATCTCCATCAATTCTCAAATGAAAAATAATCTGCAATTCTTTCAAAAGTTTTCAATCACTTAAAAGACGCAGCTTCCTTATTCCACGGTGCCAGGGATTATTTTTCGTTGCGTTTTATTTTCAAGCAAGGCGTCATCAATGAAATAAACAACACGATTTGTGTTTTTTATGTGCATGTTTATTGAAAAACTTTAAAAGCTCTTGAATTTCACATAATCTCACATAGTTAACTAAAAAATCACAATCGCTTCACTCAATATTCCCTCTTCATTTAACTTATCTAACTTGTGCAGCAGCAATGAGATGTTTGATGGCACCAGTCTTTCACACTTTGAAATAGAATTGTTTGTACCGCTCTCTGAATGTGAAGGAACCATAATCGGCTTGATTGTAGTCTAAAAAAATGTATTTTTAATATACGCCCGAAAAGCCTTATGTGTTTTAGCTACAATATCAGCTCAAGTAGATGTTCCCATAGTGCATACAAGTATGACGTTTTTGTTTTAATTAACCACAAGAAAATAAATATTGAAGGATATTGCATGAATTTGCACGAACCACTGCAGGCATTCAAAAGCGAATATCACACAGCGAATATTTCAAAACATTATCCTTACTTATTTACCGTGTTATTATCAAGTGTACGAAAAACTGCTCGAAAATGTAGACTTTAACGCTATCATATCAAATGCTTGTAGGTTGCCAGCCCCTGGTACACAGCACCATTTTCAATATGGCGGCGAAGATTTGTCATGGCTGTACCTAATTCCCTTGTCGACCACAATAGAGCAAATTTGAGCAAATCTATCGTCTCACACACACTCTTGAACGTGTGTGTATACACTGTACGGGTGATTGAGAAGAACAGTATATAAACAGTGGGTTTTCGGCCATTTCGTTAAAATATTAGTCTTTCTTTGACCATACACCTCGTTAATTTCATCTTTTATCATGACCGGCCGCGGCAAGGGAGGAAAAGGACTGGGCAAAGGCGGAGCGAAGCGTCACCGCAAGGTTCTGCGTGATAACATCCAGGGCATCACCAAGCCGGCCATCCGACGTCTGGCTCGCCGTGGTGGAGTGAAGCGTATCTCTGGCCTGATCTACGAGGAGACGCGTGGCGTACTGAAGGTGTTCCTGGAGAACGTGATCCGTGATGCCGTGACGTACACCGAGCACGCCAAGCGCAAGACCGTCACCGCTATGGATGTTGTCTACGCGCTGAAGCGCCAGGGCCGCACACTGTACGGTTTCGGAGGTTAAATTTTCTCCCGCTGATAAACGTGCTGTAGCACCGCCATCGACACAAAACGGCCCTTTTCAGGGCCACCATCAATTTTCTATGCGAAAAAGAGCTATCTTGGATTGATTCATTCGAGTGTTTGAGGTTATGAATTCATTGTAAAAGAAAGCGCGTCTCTTCAGAGCCGCTTGCGATGCGCAATATTTTCTGAAAGGAATGAAGTAGCTAAGCTGCAGGGGTGGCAGGGGTCGTTGATACGCTTTTACAGATGATGCGTAATTTTGGGAAATTGTGTCATCATCTTGGCTAAATTCTAGGATTTTTAGCCATTTCTAGCTAGGGGTCGATGTTTGTTCGCTGAAAGTAATGCTCATATTTCAGGAGTGTGTTGCGTCGCCATGGTTTTCAGGCACCATCAATTGCAAACCTACGCCACGTTTGAGCGCGTAAATTCATGACGCTTGCTTTGAAATAATATAGCTGTAGATGTAGCTAAGAGAGCCGTATTTTTTATGCAACAGTTTTCACGCTTTTAGGCCTACTGGATTGATTGACGCATGAATTCCATGACACATTTGTTCATATTTTTATTTCATAAGGTTGCTCTTATGTTCTCAATGTTTCGTTCCCTACATTATTTGGTTTTACATCCAGTAACCATGTTCCATTCTCCATTGAACACACCAGAATGAGCGTAAATTACAAAACGCTTCCGTTTGGCGGACTTCTCGCAGCTGCTGGAATCCCAAAAACGGTAGATGTTTCGCCAATCCCTAAACTGGTTTGGCGAGGTAAAAGTGCGCTGAAAGGCGCATCATGGTAATGTGTAAAGGCTGCAGTTCTAGTTCCCTGTACCCAAGCCAGTCCCTTTTTGCCTACCTCTATGCTGGTAACGGCCATATCAGCGAAGAGGGGAAGAAAGAAATGAAAATAACGAACTTTCACATGACGCTATGTGGAGGTATTCCTTTGTAAATGTTATGGGCTAATTGTTAAAACTATTGTAGCATCGTAGGGAATAATTTTGTGATCTGAAACAATTTTACAATATTGGGGTTTTTCAACAATAGGGTAAATGTACCAGTATTGGACAGGTTAGTGCACCAGTTTCTTAAAAACTGCTCATACACTTACATTTTGTATTACTTTTCATGAAAGTGACATTAGTTTGAACGATAAACTATCGTATTATGTTTTGCTATTTTTTTGCCGATTTAAATGTATTTTTTTAGAGATATTCGTGAAAATGCAAACACTGTTTTTGTTCCTATTTTCGGCAGGCTGTGCTCCTATTTTCGGCAACGCGAATACGGGTCGGTAAATGTTTTAATCAATGCCAACAGATAGACAAAAATGTTTAAAACAGTTTTACACTCTCACTTTTCTATGCTTGGTGTTGAAAAGAACTTAAATTATTAATTTTATGTTGCCCATTTTGGGCATTTTGCTCGCAATTTTTACAGGCACTTTGATGAGAGTTACAATCAAAGTAGGCATTGGAGAAATGAGACTGCATGACGGCTATAGAGTACGGCTCCGACTGGCTCACAAATTATTATTTTTCTCTCAAGTTATTAGATTATTTACAGTGAAATTGGTGAAATTTGATACAAGAAATGTCGTTTTATTTGTCGACAAACGCGTTGTAGTGTTCTGTTCAAGTTATAAATGAATATTCAGCCAAATCAAACATGTGTTATTGTTTCAAGTTTCGGCAGGAGCCCAAAGCATTGAAATGTCAAATATCAACATTTACCATGTACCTTTTTTCGGCAGCATTTAAAGTGAATAATTACTTGTTTATAGTGATTTTAAAATTCCAAGCGGGCTAGTATAAAATCTGCAACCATAAAATCTTTCATAAAAACCACACTTTAATTGTGTTAGTGCTCTGGTTCTCTTAGTAATGAAACCTGCCTAACTATTGGCTGACAGCAAATCTGCCGAAAAATTGTGAACTCCGCACATTTTGTTTGATATTTTGAAAAATATGCAAGGAAATGATGTGATACTTCGTATATGAATAACAAATAAGCATATCTCTATTAAAACAAATATGTGTGGAGACCACGCGTTTTTTCGTAATTACACGTTTTTAGTTTCCCTGCCGCAAACAGTTACACTGCCGAATACTGGTACAGTTACCCTATACAAAATGTAAAAATAATCGCTTATAATTACGACATGTTGCAGATCTGCAGACGATAGCAATGGTACTGTGACGATTTTGTTCTTACAGTTTCATAAATTTACGAGTAATTGCGTTTAAAATATATATTTCCTTTTAACCAAAGGATGTAAGGGAAAAGTAAGACTTAGACAAGGATGCTGCTGCGGGTTGCAAACTTATCCTTAGTACTTTGCAACTTCGCATAAATTCACTAGTCCATAGTATTTAAATTATATGAATAAGATTAATGTTGACGAGATGCAAATCGCCTATAGGTGAGTAAAGTTAAACTGTGTTTGAAAGCAAATTCCAAAAAAGTGTACCTCGTTGAAGATTGTCTTATTCTTGTTAATACTAAGCAACAATTATAGCCACATTCAAATAAGAGAGAAAACAATGAGTAAGCAATGAGTTTTTTGCTATAATTAACTAACGAAAAATAGATCATCCCAAAGTAAGTTAAATAAAGACAAAATATTAGCTAAAGCTGGTAACACAGTTGCTAGAATAGGATTTGTTTGAATAGGATAAAGGTGCCCTTTGAAGAAAAGAAACCCATGTGTAATTTAAAAACTAAATACTTTTATCTGCATTTGCATTTATTTGCATTACAAGAGATTGGGAAGAATCACGGAAACAATAATTATTCTAAGAATAAGATATTAATATGTACAGTCGCCTCACTTAGTTTAACACATCAACTAGATACGCTGTGGTTTAGTCGAAAATTATATAAACTTCTAGATTTATGCTAGAAGGTTTGCAACACTTTGCTTGTGTTTTGTTTTCTCTGTTGTTGAATTTTTTTTTTGCTCTTTGTTCCATTTTCCATTTTGCTGATATTCGCGAAGAGCCCAATCGATCTGATAGCCCCAAGGATTATTAGCACAGGTTACATTTTAGTGATAGGATTATAGGATATAGGATACCGATAATTCTCAGACATAGAAATCCGCCAAGCATCATTGAAAGTGTCCTGCGAAGTGCAAACTTTTCTGTACAAGTTGTTACTAACGTCTTATTGATTCGCATATTCGCATAAATTTACTAACGCTGACGAGACGCAAATCGCTAACATCCATTCGAGCCACGTCAACCAGAAACGAGGATTTCCATTTTACTTTGAATATTTCGGTTCTCCAATGATGATGATGATATCCCATGCTGTTTGCAAACCGAAGTCAACTGAAAACGTTCACTGTTGCAAGTGGTCCTAATGTCCAACGCTTTACTAACGTTGGTATTTCATTGCCCTGGCACTGAATAGTGATAGCAATGGCAATCAACAGTGTATATAGCCCATGCATAGCGTTGCAAACCGGTCACTATCACTCAACCTATCCGTAACGAATAATGATCTCTCCCAGTACTTGGATTTGATCCGCCTTAGTACGGCAGGCCCTGAGTTTGGCGCTCATCTCTTTGAAAATGGTCAACAGCGTTTCAGGATCGTGCAGGGAATTTGCATCGGTGGAAGTAGACAGTGCGTCCGCTTCTTCGATGATAATGTGAGAAACGTCGTTTTGAAAACTTAACGGCGTTGCAGTCACAATGCTAGTTTCCCGTGCAGGGCTTTGAGTCGCGGACGATGGCCAGGACGGTTCAGCTTTCAGCGGTGACAATGCGTCCAGCGAAGATTGTGTCGAACTTTCCTCATGCTCAATTTCCTCGCTTGGGAGTGGACTCGTCGCGAACGGGTCTTTGCGCGTAGGGCACTGCGAATCATTTGCACCATGTGGTTCATTGCAGGTGGAACATTTCAAGCCTTCAATTACTTCATCGTCAAACGGACATTCCTCGGTTTGGTGGTTTAAGGTGCATCGATCGCATCTGTACTGAATTTTTGGCATCTTTGTCGGATTTTTGTACGCTCTGACTTCCCGCGCTACCGTGGTAGAGCTTACGCGCAGACCGTGATCCTTAAACACTCGCTCCGTCAGTACCCTTAGCGTGACGGACTCATTTTCGTCTACCCAGCGATGTATACTATCTATTGCTTCTGGTGTCAACAATTTGGGGTTTTGTCCCCCGCGCTTCTTAGAATCAATCTGCAAACGTTCCTTATAATTTTTTATGATTCCATACACCGTGCCTTGCTTTATGTTTAGTATTTTACTGATGGCTGGTGCCGAGACACCCTTTTCAAAGGCCGATATTATGCGCCTTCGATCCTTGTCACTGGTAGTTTTCAACACTCGGCGGGGTGTTACCAAAGTTATCTTTTGCACAGATCTCGAGCTGGTGTCCATGATGGCTGGAAGATGCAATGGTTAGGTTAGAGTGGTTGAGCAAGAGTATTAAATGAGTTAGATACATCCTAACTTGAGGTTTACCTATTTCTTCACCACACTTCAAACTGATTCCAACTGGTGTGAACTGGGACTTGCTTGTTGTGGTAGAAATCAGGACTGCAAAGAGGATGCTCTACTTGCGGTTGCCGTAGTGCCACTAGTTTCGATAGTCCTGTAACATTCATATATTTAGTATAGCTGTATCTTCGTATCTTCTCTATTCCCTTCCTTAAGACTAACTCGTTTTTTATGTTGGTCTTAATGTTTGTTCAGCCAGAATTGGCGGACAAATATATTGAATAAACATACAAACTTTAGACAAATTCATGCAATACAACCATACCTGCAACGATGTACATACCGCCATACGAAGGATATTCATGGAATCAAACGACAGCTCTCAAGAATATAGTCTTTCACGGTGTTACGAAGCATTGAAATCGGAACAATATTCTTAATTACTTATTGCAAAAGGCAAAATAAACACCATGAAACCGAGAAAAACGAAGGATTGGTGTGTTTTGTAAATAATGTTTCTATGTTTTGCCGCCTTGACAACAGTGTGGCCAGATTATTTTGGCAGATTTTGGTAGGAGCGTCAAAATTTTATCTGTACCCAACTAACAAAATCGACATGCTTTTTCGTTCTACCTCAAGGACTGTGTAGGAACGAGGTAAATATTAGCCAAAATTGGTTTGGCCATCTTGGATGTCATTTGACAGCAGAAAGCCCTTGAAAATTAATCAAACCTACGAACATATAGATTTACTAAAGGCATACATACTATTCCTGTAAAATTTATGAAAGTTTTAACAATTTTCTTGCGTTTACCAGCCCGATTCATCATTACAATCATAATTAAAACTAAAATCAAAAAGGTCTTTCAGATGTCAACCTGGTGTAACGAACTTTTGGCTACTTGTCAAATCGTTCTACATTACTTGACCTCGTTCCTACACAGTCCTTGGTTCTACCCAATAGATGGGTAAACCTGAGAGAGTGAGAAAGTAAGTTGATTTTGTCGCTTGGATAGTTTTCGGTAGGTTAAAACTCGAAACTCAGTTAAAAAGAAGCGTTAAGCGGGGGCAGGGGGGGGGGGGGTTGGAGGGGTTGCTAATGAGCAAAACGAAAGTTATCACGAGAATATCCATCCTTAATCTAGAATACCCTACCAGCATTAAACGGCTTTGAAGGCATTTAGAAGGCATTTAAGGCCTTAGTCGCCTTACAAGGCGAACAAAAATTTCAACCGAAACTTTCACGGCTGTAACGGGTTCTCTTCGAAAACTTTAAACTTTTTGAGCAGTGACAATGTTTTTTGGTTCCGAACCGAGAAAGCGTGTGTTCAAACCCCGATTTTTTTTTGTGTTTATTTCTATTCAAATTATAATTTCTTGCTATAAATAGTATAAAAATTTTTTATTGAGAAGCAAAATTAAAATTATACCTTTAAAAAAACATTACAGTTTCACTACATTCACCCTTCATTATCAGGATGGGAGAAATATGTATTTCATTTATTTAATTTTTCTCCTTTTATTCGAGTTATCGAAATGAGTTTGATATATTAACACCTTTCAACGGGTTGGTATTTAAGAACTGAGTAATGAAGATCATTTTCAATCAAGTGAAATAGCTCAGGATTTAACGCAACCGATCATAACACGTAAGGCAGCGGTTAGAACTTCGCCGCATGCGATTTTGCTGCATGCGGCAAGAAAAGAGTTTTCTCAATTTTCTAGCTTTTCAAAGTATTACAGTCTGTTCTCGAGTTACACGGTTCTCGACTTACGCGGATTTGGAGATACGCGGTTTTCTAAATTTGACAGATTAAATGTCAAATCAGTACAATTTGCTTCAAGTTAGGTATAAATGGCATTTTGGCTAACAAATTGAAACCGCCATTAAAAGCCAGAAATATTAGAATTTTCTGCACGAATTATCTCAAATAAATGATAAAATGTATAAAAGAACTAAATTAAATCAAAAACTCCGAGTAATCAATAGTATTTTAGTCAAAAAATGTGAAATTCGACATACGCGGATATTCGAGTTACGCGGATTCGTCGGGAACGCAGAAACCGCGTAACTCGGGAACAGACTGTATAATGATATTTTGTTGTTTCTTTATAAAGATAATCATTACTTGATATGATTTCAGACACTTGACATCTGAAATAAAATCGCATGCGGCGATGCGGCAATATCAAATGATTTTGATTTTGCCGCAACGCCGCATGCGGCAAAATCGCAGCGGCTGTCATAAACGTCAAATCCCATACAAAAGCTTTCGGCAAAATCGTATGCGGCGAAGTTCTGATCGCTGCCTAAATCGTCGTATCGAATCTCACGCTCATATCTGGGAACACTACAACAGTGAACTGTTGAAGACGCTTGTGAGGTTTTCTTTTGGCTGTTGAAAATTCAAATATCAAAATCAAAGCGAAATTTTTCATTGACATATTTTAAAGGCATTTAATTACTGCTAAATGCACTACTAATCGCCTTCAATTTGCCGGCTATTACAAGGTGATTAGAAGGCATTTAACGGGAATTTGCGGGTAGGGTGGTTTCAGCAAAGTGTTCTAATTTTAAAACTGTTTTAAAGTTTATACGTTACAGTAAGTTTTCTTTTGGTTTGCTGTCAGTATGTTGAGTTTGGCGCTATAACAAACAGTGTAGATCATGATTGTAACTACTATTATCCTAGAGGAAAACATTGAAAGGGTTACTATGTATTTTTATTTTTTTTTATTTTATTTTTTTTAAACATTCAAAGGGTTATTATGTATTCAAATAGATAATGCATATTTATTGACTACTTACTGAACAACAAATAAAAAAAGCATAATCATGGATAATAAAAAAATCTACTGGAGGATGTAAATTTTTAATTGTGTTTATTTATTTGTGTTAAATTATTTAATTTATTATAGCATGATTTATCATATGATTCATGATAATTTTCATATAAAATGGTTATAAATGATTGAATCAAACCTATAATGATTTAGAAAAAAAAATCAGCCACTTTGGTTTATTTCGTCGTACAGTGTGATTATATTTTATTGTAGACTTGAAAGACTTTTTTACCAAATGATTTACACGATTATTTAAGAAAATAACGATTTTGCCTCTCACTTTCAAAGCCACAAATGGTGTAACCCTACATTTTGCATGGAAGTGTTCCAGGATTGTTTAAGCCAGCGATCGGCAAAGTACGGCTTGCGAGCCGCATGCGGCTCTTTGATTACGAGGTGGTGTCTCCTAATCTTTAATTTGTTTTATAGAACTTTCACACGTTTTTACTTTTAGTTTATCTAATTGGCTCTTCACGTGGAACTTCTCGAACATTTTTATAGAAATTGGCAAGTTTGTATCTTTTGGTCGCAAAGTTTGTGCACCGCTGGATTAAGCAATATTGGAGATTTGAAACACATTCACATGATTTAATTTCAGATACATATATACACGAGTTATTAAACAGAAAATCAACTATTATATAGATTTATTTTCCACACATACAAACACAAACAACATATGCGTCAGAAACTTAAGCGAGCCGGCTGTACATTTGATGCTATCCGTATCGACCGTAATTTAGAGACCGGGAACGTTAGTATGGCGTAGAGACGAAACATTGCAGTGAGCGTGGAGCATCTGCTCGGGTATTGAATGTGTTAAGTTGTTTCAAGTTATGTCGTATTTCGTGTCCTTTGATGTGGTCCATAAATTTTCACCTAAAAATAGGTCCTGGTACATAGACCATTCCCTTATGCTAATTTGCCGATGTGTGGCTTAGGAGACTTCTGATGCCATCGGCATGTTTACTGCAATTGTTGCTTAAAATTTAGGGTTATCAATTTCAATTCGCCAAAAAATCTTCTTCACGGGTACTCAACTAACCTGTTCCATTACCCAGCGACATTCCACCGTGCACAGTGCTCGAGGCGGGGATGATCACATTGATCGGCCGAAACCAGCCTCACGCTCCCGATCTCTTCTCTCCCGTTTATCTCTGACCGTGCGCGCTTCCGCGATTCTCTTTTGATCGTGACGGGTCTAAAATGAGCTTTCATGGTGCTTGACTCGCACGAGATAGATCGCGCAGCAGTACCACGAAAGCAAGAGTAACACCGGCGGTCGTCGTCGGATTGCGTACAGTGAACTGTTTATAGTTGAGGTGAAGCTTTAACTCAGTCGTAGATCAGTTTCCAGCGAGTACACGCGTCGGATGGAAGTTGCTGTGGATGAGAGATTCGAATGTACGTTCTGCCCTGGTGAGAAAGCAGACTGTCTATATGTGAATGAACCGAGTGTAGCAAGATTGGCTGTGAGTGTGTGCTGGGTGTGTGGTGTTACATGAAGATGTGCTTTATTTTGTTGTAGTAGTTGTTATTGTTCTTGTTGTTGTTGTTGTTTGTGCAAAAATGTTGTTTCGCCATTACTTCGAACCCTCTGTTTCGTCGCTGCATGTTCGGAAGGAAGAGTTCTTTTACCGAGAAAGGGGTGCTATGGCTGTTTGCGGAAATTGGTTCTGTTCGTTCCGTGCCTTCGTTTAGCCGTGTTCGTGCAGCAGTGCAACAAATAAACGCCAAAGCGGAACCAAAAGCTGGCTGGCGGTGCCACAGATTATAGGACCGGAACAGCAGCAGTAATAGCAGCAGCAGCAGCAGCAGATATAGGAGAAAAGCTAATTAGACACTCTATCCAAGTGTCAGCAAATGAAAGAGGCAGTGTTTTGGGGTGGGTTTTGTGTGTGTATTTTTTTATTATTTGCTACCACCACACGATCCAGCAAAGTTCAAACGTCGTTTTGTTTTCGGCCTAGTTCTTCATCAGTGAATCGCATCGCTTTTTTCGCACCAACCCGAAACAATAACGGTGGTTAATGAACGAATTCGTTTTGGGGGGACGGTGACAGTTGGTGTAAAAGAAAGAAAAAGATGATTTAAAGACTGCGATACAACGCGTTCAGTCCCCTTTTGTACTTGATCTTTGAACATCTTCGTTACATCATCGTACGTGCGTGATCGAGAAAAGCTTTCAATGTGTTTGCTACCCATAGCTGGGTGGTAGGAAAAGAGTGTGACTGTGAAAGGAATGAAATACTGTATTTGATGTTTTCATCAATTTTAACGTTGCTGAAAACAATACAAAACGAACACACAAAATTATTGTACAGCATTCTTCATCAGACTTTGTCGTGGTGTTTGTAAGCGCAAACAGTGTATGTTAAGGGAATCGTACCGGTGGAGCTGGGCACATTTGTTCCCCTCCACTAGCTCAACAAACAGTCAGGCTCAAATGGTGCAAATGCATGCTCGAATCTCGAATGTACCTCGGAAACACTCGGAAGATGATCTGCCACACAAGGGGTAGATCGGGAGGATGAGATCATCTGCAAAGCGAAAATCAATCATCCAGAGGAGCTCATCTGCGTGACAGTGGTAGAAATTGCTCTCATGGAGTAGAAAATCTTCACAGAGAAAGCAATATAATACACAGAACAACATCATCATCATGATCATCATCGTCGTCATCATCATCACACATTCCCTTGCGGACAAGATTGCTTATTGCGACTGTGAATCAACACCGTGTTGAGTGTAATTGTGAGCTGCGCCGTGTTTTCGTGTATCTGTGTTTGTGTGAGTTTTGCGTTTTGCCTGGCACGGGAGATGTAACTGTGTGTCTGTTTATCTGTGTAGTGCTTACGAATAGGAATGAAAAAGAGAGAGAGAGAGTGAGAGATAAAGAGAAAGAGAGAGAAAGGGAGAGAGAGAAGGAATGAAAAATCCATCGATCGCCTTTTGGCCCATGTGCCGCTGAGCCTCTACTCTTCTCTCCACGCTGAATGGTTGTTGACTTGTTTTTCCTCTACGAGTTTTCCCGCTGTTTAGCTTTTATTTTTAGGTTACCGCAGACAAAAGCCTCTGCAAGCAGGTGAGAAAAATGCTAATGCTCACAGGTTGAACAGGGACAGGGAACGAGCAGGCGCGGTATGAGCGCAAAATGAGCGTGAGTGAGTGAGCGGCAACAATCGCCACAATAGTACCGCACAATGGAAACTTTGGGTTTGTTGTGAAAATGAAAAATCCGTACCTCTTTTGGGAAGCACGATGATGATGATGATGATGATGGTGGTGGCGTTTGAAAACTATTTCGTTCTGCGCAATCCCGGTGTTTGTGCACCGGTTTCGCTGGAGCGGCTACGAACGAAAGACTGCAAGACGGCAGCAGGCGACGAACCCCGCGAAAGAGCCCGGGAATGCTGTCGTAGTGCTGCCGCAAGGTTCAAGAGCGACTTCGATGCTGGTAGATACGGTGCACTGCAATGTGTGGTTTCTTCTTCGGCTTCTCCTTCATTTCTCTAGCATCTATGTTGTGTTGCTAGGCCGCTTTGCTCTCCGATGGTCGATGGCAAGACTGTTGTTGGCCGTTTGCTAATGTTGCCTGTTGGAGGGAAATTATGGTTATGTGGTAATAAGGGCACACGCTCGGCCGGTGCATGCGATTGAGACATGCCGCTTATTATGGTGCGTAATTTTGGGAAGCGAAGGCAAAACAAAAGTAAAGAAATGGTTGTGCACCATTTTACACGCTGTTAAGAAAACGAGTTTTAAGGTTGTTAGACAAACCCCTTCGTACGCATTGTTAGCATTTTAACCAATTCGGCAATGTGTGAACCCAGCTCGTATGATATTAATGTTTAACAAAATGATAAAAAGTATTGTATGGGAAGCCTCATCACACAGTGCTGTGCAGCGGTTAAATTGAATGTTTTGACAGGAGACCATCTGGATCACTGCCGATACCTTTCCACAATGTCGTCTAACGACAAAAAAAATGAATAAATTACCCACAAGATTGTCACACGATCGATGCTTTTACAGCGCACCGTTAAGCTGTGAAATAAAACACAGCCCACCGTGTATCGCATGAGCACGCATGTAGCATAAAAGGAAATAAGAAATCATTTCAAAATTCATACACCCCCGCGTACCACCGCGTACCGTGCCTTCCGTGCGTGTGTGTGGACAAATATTGATCCAAAAATATGCTGTGCTTCATCAAACACCTCTTAACGATCGTCACACAAGTTTGTCGTATCGGGGAATCGGGGCCAGCCCAGGCACAGAAATGTAAAAATCGTACAAAACGATCTCACTCACGCATTTCTCGCAGGGCCATCAGCCTTGTGTCTGTGTTTTAACAGTTTTTTTTGTTGTTGCTTTTGTTCGCCGAAAAGGCACGCACAAATTGAATCGATTTGAGAGGAGCGTAAAAAGGGAGTAACAAACCACCCGTAGCTTAATCGATTTAGTTCAGTGATCAGCGAAATCTATTGCCATTGCCGGGTGTTGCGCGAATGTGCTCGTGCGGAAAGCAACCACACACACACACACACACACACACACACTCAAAAACATATGTTTCCTTCCGATTGTTGCCCATGCACGCGGTTTGGTTTCAATGCCACCGATCATTACACACTGGAACGCAGGGGCGAATGAGTGATAAACATCTTCGGTATCTGCAACATCGAAATTGCGAAACGCCTTTCTATCGATTGCATTCCAGTGTACAGTGACCTCTAAATTAAGGCAACGAAGGAATGAAAAAAGGTTCACTTCGCCTTGCACCTAGCTCGTGACAGCAAATTCCTTCGAGCTATTCCGTCCACCCGGTACCGGAATATAATACATTTTTAATTGCATTCATTGATTAGTGGGTGTGTGCGTGTGTGTGTGTTTATATCCTCGTGCGACACTAAAGGTCTCGGTCGTGTTTCCTGTCCACTTTCGGAACCAATAAGCTGCGTTGCATTGTTGCGAGAAAAGATGAATGAATAGAAACAACCTCTATCGACTCGGTGACGACGATGACGTCGACGGCACCGATGATGGCGACGGTTCTGCCACACATGTTCTGCCGTATGTCTTTGCCATTGGCGAGCCGTTCTCTCAACCATGGCAATGGCCGTGGACCTCCGTGTGCTGGCGTTTCTTTGGCGGCACAAGATTTGCGTTCAGGCATGGGCGGTGTGTATGTGTTTCCTTTTTTCCACTCAGCTTTCATTCACCCTTTGCGCACTCAGGCTCCACATCTGTTCTGCTGGTCGCATTTTTTTTGTTGGTTAGCATCGTACTCCGTCGGTGATGTTTATTGACGGTGTTCTAACCACATACGCCTCTGCTTTCTTGTGCGGTGGCGATGACGATTACGGTGACGGTGCGATCGTATAATTCATTGGAATCCGGACATCCACTCCAAACATAGACGCCACTGAGGGGGTGGCTAAAAAAGCATCCGTAACACCAGGATGGCAATGGTTCTTAATTCCGGTCCGCCGGTGGTGAACTCTACCTTGGGTGCTGGTTGGTGAATGAAGACATGTTAAATACGGTATCGCAAGCGGTGAGGATAGTGCTGCTGCATTGGATGTCGTCTATTTCCTCGCTCAAAATTTACTTTGAACAGTATGTTTTTAATGTTGTAATGTCCTTTTCATAGATAATTGACATAAGTATCCATCGTAAGGCAGTTCCTTATATTTATTAACACATGTTTGGAAAAAACCTTTACTAATCAACCATGGTTACTTGGAAAGATATGCGCTTACTTGCTTGATCATCCAAAGTTAACTTTCATGGTTAATTGAGGATTACAGTATGAATTGATTGTAACGGCGTTTTACTAGCCGTACTGTTGACACTTCTTGTGCTTATGGCTAATATTCTTCTCAAGGCTATATACTTCTTCTCAAGAGTTGTAGATTTCAGGCATATTTTTCAGATATAGAATACCTCATACCATGCATACAAAGTCCTAAAAGTAGCAAATAATCATTCTCCAAGCTGTTTAATACATAAATTAGTTGAAAAAACTTTGTTTACCTTCTGATGAGAATGATCCAACTTGCAGTCCAAGGGGTACGAAAGTGACAGCTCTACAGAATCTCTGAACATGTCTACACCTACCTCCGAACAATTCTATATCTCGCTGAAAGAGTCGATTATATGCCTGAACATGTCTTCCTCGTGAATGTTACATCTTGATTGATCTTCGTGAATGTACATCGTTTGTTTCTGTGTATTTTGTCTTTTGTAGCGATGGATTAGGTTCAGGTCTATGGAGTTGGCTTCCTTCGAATGCTATGGAGTTATGTTAAATGGGAGGTGTTTGGACGACAGCATCACGTCGAATAAATTTGGCGTCATCACCTTGCCTTTTGCTCATTTTGACGCATTACTTCCTGAATTAGTCATTGTCTGGCTGTACCTGAAACAACACATACTGTATTGTATTCTATACAATACACAAAGTATTCCACTTCAATAAGGCATTCTGTCTTCCTTTTGCGGCGATGTTGATGCTCTGGATGCATTTTACCGACCAAGTCTGCGTTGGACTGTTTTTGGGCATATCAACTAAAGATTTACAAAATCAATGTTGTTAACGTTGGGAATGGGAGGATGGGAAAAAGTGAAGTAAGGATGGGAGTCATAGGATAAGATCGTTGTTTTTAGCGAAACCGTAAATAAGCCTCATAAAGATCAGATCCCTGCAGGCAAACATGTCACGTATAGGTGTACTAGGGAGCCTATTGGGTTTCGCAGTTTCGTACTCCACGCAGGACCATAGAAGATGGCCCACATCGCAAAATAGTTCTTTGTAACAGTGGTTAAATTAGACGTGATCCGCTAAATAATCGATTTTTCGAAGAATCGAAGAAAAGCTATTTATATTACATTACATGGACATATTGTACTGATTGTGTTGTCCACAATAAGAAAAATACATACAACAGGCACGTATAGCAAAATATTCAAACAAATTTGATAAAGAAGCTTTAGACAAAGTCTAAAAACCAGTACAAATAATTTTAGTCGAAAATTTTCAAAGTTTATAGTTTTTCAAGAAAAATAAAAAATAGGATGAGAATGAATATGTATGTCAACTGTTTGATTGCATGTTTTGGAAATGTTGATGTGAAATTGAAGGATTCTTGTTTTTTTCTCAATTTAAATGAATTTGTAGGATAAACAAACAATGTATTTTCTATGAGCTGCAGTAATGAGGGGATAAACATATAAGTCCCCCTCAATAAGTGTGGGTCCACTTAAAAGGTTAGAGAGGACTGCTTACAATAAACAAAGAACACACAGAATTTAATACGAAAACTTAGATACACACCAGAATATCTTAGACTCATACCATATTTCGAAAAAATTTGTTTGGTTGCGTTAATATTTAAACTAACTGGCAAACACAATATAACATTTTCAAAAAAAGATAAGGATAATGTACTTAAATGTAGCTAAATTTGAATGTTATTCCATTATTGATGTACTGTGAGCTTATCGATAGCTTGAGGCACTTGTCAGAATTAAGTCCCCAGACATTTAATCTTTCAATGATAATACTCCAAATATCTATATAATCGCACGAAAATCTCGTCCATCTCGACCCTATGCAGGAGAACGGGTGCAACATCATCATCATCACCATCATCATCATTGATGGATTTAGCCTCTGTTTGTTTTTAATTTCATTTTGACCTAAATCTTCTTCCTGGTCCTAGTACTCTTTTAAAAATGCTACTAAAAGTGAAACAAATGAGATAATTACAAAAATGCTTTGGAAATTAGATCAACCTTCAGCATTTCTAATTTAAATTAAATTTCCCCGTACAGTGTGCATTCAGCTAATTTTCCAATTCATTGCCACGATAAAGCGTGGCCTTGATCAACACACCCGTTTGCTCGTGCAAACACAAAAGCAAGAAAAAGCAATCCGATCAACGCACCATACACCATCGTACCTTATCGATCACGATTTCGTAATGCGCTCATCAACTTCCGTGCGTTTCAAGGTGCATCACGTTCACTTCGGTGCAAAGCTTGTTTTTGAACTTCATCAAATAGACAGCACCTTCACCGCGCGCCATTCCAACCATTCGAATGGAAACGGACATGGTTATTGGCATAGCAAAAACCGTACCGGTACCGTACTGTGGAGCCCACGAAATTGCGCCTGATAATGCTTCGTTTACATACCCACCCCTAGGATACTTTGGCAGGGGTGAGGAGGGAAAGTGGGAAGGAAGGGGATGTAAAACACTATGACACGCGCGTTTCTTACGGTCGCTATCGATTGGCGGATTCAATTTCAAGCCAAATCGACGGCGTAGGTGAAAGCGATGATTGCTGTTATTTGCGCGTCTGGTTTTTGTGTACGCAGCGAATGGGTATGTGTATGCGCTGTTTTTTTTTGGCAAGCCCATCATGCAAGATTCGATTTTATTCACCTTACAAAAATACATCCCCTTTCAGCCCGGTTGAAAAGCCGTTTCTTTCCACTCTCGCTTGGCGATCGGCCGAACTGGTGGTCGTTCGCGCGAGTTGATTAACATTTTCCAACGCTCGATTAGCGGGCGCGACCACCACTGGCCAACGAACCCCGCGGCCACCAATGCAAACGAAAGTGAGAATGATCGAAACTATTTTGCAGCGATGTACGATGTGATTTCTTTTTCTTTTCGCGGTATTTGTAATGTAATCCCGCACCATCCCACCGTCCTCCGACGCAAACGAATTGACCATCGGTCGATCGTTGATTGGTGGGTTCGTTTTCCCGGCCACTGAGCTCTGATGGGCTCGATGTGGTTCGATTGTGCAAACTTGCGGTCAAATTACGCACCGCTTCAAACGCTCTAAAATGGTTTTATTGACACGCTGTTATCGGCGCACGCCTATTATCACCAGGCCCAATAACAACCCGATTATAGCCACCATCAGGCTCATCATCATCAGCAGCCGGCTGCCGTAATATTGCAACGTTTTGCATAGCAATTACGATTGCGGGCTGTTCGAGCACAGATCTGATAGCGGCGTTTGGAAATTTACAGCAACCACGGCCGGCGTGTACCCACGTTAGTGGGATGATGGCCACTGGTCAATAAAAATCATCTGCGCGTAAAATGATTAGTGAAGATAAAACCGCGATGCCCACTAAAACTAAAACTTCACTGCTGCACTGATTTGCTCGCCGTCCCTTTCTTTGACTCTTTCCATTTCGGTGTTGCGCTTGCATTGTTTGCGTGGCACAACTTGTTTGTTTTTCTTCTTCTCTATCTCTATCTATTGTGCAACCTGAGATGTTGGTAAACTTTGGGTTTGGTGGAGGGGGTTCATTCATCACACCCGCCACCCCAATAACTGCTACAACTGGGTGACGATCGCATTTTGTTTTAGCTCATGCATTGATTACTGACGCCGATGGAAATACTGTTGATATTTAAGCCAATTGGTTCAAGATGTGGGAATTTTACCTATCGAGCCTGGCACAAATGAAATAGAAATACATACCACCTTACTGCAAACAAATGCACCGAACTATAGCTATCTCATGCACTGCTACACTCGGTACGTCAATATTGTTACAATTATATGCTATACTTAACGCAAATTATACTACACTGTTTGTTAACTCAGATTTTAGCTCAGTTATGATTAAAAAGTTAAAATAATTATTTTGTTACAACTTTTTTTCACGATGAAATTTTTTAATTTTTCGATACATTCATCCCAAGGAAATTTTTAATTATTATCAAAGTGTGAACGATACTGTTACGATTATTTCTCTAAGTCTTCCTTTTCCATTTGAATGTCTTGTGTGGCCAAATAAGACTATAATAAAACTGTTTTAAGACTGAAAGGGCCCATCTACAGCACTCTGTTAAACGTACTAGTTAAAACCATTTCTAGACTTTTAAGAAGTGAAGCGCCAATAAATTATCAAAATTACAAATTCTTGCTATGGATATGTTCTTGAGATTTTTTGTTTTTGTTTGAGGATTTTCCAAGTCACTTTCAAATGTAAATATTATTATAGATCGCGTGCAAGATGTTAATCCACATCAATCTGACATTTCATTTCCATCAAAATAATTTTCTATTTCATCTGCATGATTTTCAACACGCATCAAGCTGGATTGAGTTTGACAGTTCTTTGTGATGAGTTGAAAATCATGTATAAAAACTGAAATTTCATTTTGAAATAAATACACCATTTGACAGCTGTTGAAAAACATCTTGAATGTCGTGAATAATTATGTGCACATTTGAAAGTGACTTGAAAAACCTTGTAAAGATTGAAAATTATTTGCCAAATGTTGTCTTGATATTTTTTCTGATCAAATCGCTCGCGTATGAGTAGTAAACCATGCCGAGAAAATTTCACTGTCGAAATACTTCATCAAGCATTTCAAAAATATCAATGTGTCTCAATAATATGCAAATTTTTACTTAAAAAAAATAAAAAATTTAGATTTGTTTCAAACACTCACAATTTTCCTTGGGTTTTGGAAACTTCCTTTTTTATATTGGCATGTAAAATATGATTGTTTTTATCAAAATAACAACATGGCTAACACACAAGTCAATAATTATATTAATAAAAATGAATTCCATTGACTTCGGATCAGAAAAAGTTTTCTAATCACATGTTCAAACGATTTGTTGTGCAATCGGTGTGGCTAAGGTATTTTTAAGCAAATAATTAATATCTTTGGGAAGCACTTGTGCAGACTAATTTTTTTTGTGAATCTCGGAATGGTATATAATAATCTATGCATGGAATAAATCTACCCATTGCAAGCAAGGGAAAAGAAAATTAAATATATTATGGCTGGAAACCACGAAATACAACTTACGCGGAAATTATACATACTTGGATTTAGCAAGTTTGTGTTAATAGAGTATCTCAGGTACTGCCTGTACAGTCTGTTACATGTTCTGTTCATCAAAGACTTAATTTGAATTTAATAAAATCAGTTGATCGTCCCTCCCGAATAAAAAAAATCAGTTGATCTTGATGCCATAGTCTCAAATAATAAGTCTTAAAACGTTCTTAAGAATACGTTTAAAGGTTGTTTAAAGCCAGATATCAAAACTCCAATTTCAGTTTTAACAGACTTATAAGCGTGTTCATAACGTTTTAAAGGTTTTACATCTTTAAGACTGTTACGCATCTTCAAAGGACATGTTAAAACTATGTGGTTCAGTACACTCATAAACTACACATGTCACTTAGTACATATGTCACTTATTTGAACATGTTTAAGTGTAAAAGGCATAGGAAATGTTTTTTTGGCATTGAAAGATCTGATTGTTACAGCAATTTATAATAGCCAGCGGGCATTTTAAATAAAGTGTATAATTAAATTTATATACAAATACAATTAAATGAACTTGTATATTATTTTTAATGTCAATCAAAAACTTTAATTAAAACAAGTTTTGGAAACACAAATTATCGGACGGCTGCAACTTATCGAACGAAATGTCGATGACACGTTTTAACAAGTAATCATTTTTATGGGATCAACCTATAACAGGGATGGGGAAACTATGCGACCGAAAGAACTCTATACAAATGTTCGTAGAGTTCCATGTGAAGAGCCAAATAGATAAGCCAAGAATAAAAATGTGTGAAATTTCAATGAAATATATACCTGACCTATAACATAAATCATTTTTGCAGTTCATGAGGCTCTACACACTTTATCCTGGAGCTTGCACTCTTTAAAAGTATATAGAGTATAGTTTGTATCACGCATAAATTATTTATTCATTAATGCCTGATTTGTTGGTTGCTTTTTGGTTTCTTCTTTATGTTATCAAAGCTGCATGACAGACGTTAATTGAAATAAATCTTTCAATAATTCAAATCGATTTCCTATTTCACACCCCAAAATTGCACAAAAGGCTTGCAGTCGAATGGCTGTAATCGGTTTATGGTTTGAAAAAAATATGTCTACGTGATCGCCTATCGAGACACGATAATCGAAATCTATTAACAATCATCATTCCCCGCAAGCGAATGATCGACACCCGACCTGACCAAACTTGATACCGCCACAAAGCAGGGGGGCCGCCACACGTGTCAAGTGGTCAAAATGTGAACCTACCACTCACAGCCGGTATGCAGCTTACGGTTGTTTGGGCCTGGGAAAGTACGTCACAGTTGCATGGCAACGCTTCCTGTTTCTTGGTTTCTTGGTGGACGCATCGAAAATGGAATGGCGCATAACCAGTCGCTTCTTGGGGATGGGGGGCATGAGGATCGCCGGAATGGTGCGATGGCCTTCCCCGGTATTTGCGGAAGACAACTCTTACTTTCCATGCGTTCATTCGCTGGTGATATGATGGACAGATTTGTCGGCCAGCCGCTGTTAATTGAACAATACATAGAGCGGATGTAGTTATACAGGCATGAAATTTGCAGCAAATTCTTTTAATTGCAATAAAAATGTAACGAAGGTAAAGAAAGACGACACATTCAAGCAAAAAGGGTGTCAGAGTTCACGCAACGCCAGGGTTTGCTCGCCCGATCAGTGGGCATTGCACAAGTGGGGAGATCGAAAGGGGTAAAAAAGCAAACCCCGAGCTATGCGAAGAAAGAGAGATAACCGGTGCAGCTAAACTTTCTCCATTCGGGCGCACACAGGCAGCCGAGAGAAAAGGGCCGCCCGAAACAGGGAGTGATAAATTAATGCGAGCATCCCAACTCGTAAGTGCGGAGAGCTCCGGACGGAGCGAAAGGCACAGAGAAAGGCATTCCACCCCGGCATTCGGTTCGCTGGAGCTGTGCGAGAGTGCGTTCAATGGAAGCTAGCTGTGCCCGCGAGCAAACGGCAGTACAAGAAAAAGCTAAACGGGGAGTGATCCGCCCAAAGGGTTGGAGCAGCGTGTGCAGAAAGCTCGGCCAGTAGTAGTCGCGTAGCGTCATCCGAATCAGGCACACAGCTCGGTGCTCCGACCGTTCGAAGCTCCACACAAGCCCCAGAATAGCCATACATGTTCTGGCACTGCTCGTGCACGTGCGCACACATACAACACGCTTACGCTTACACACACACACATACACGCCGCTTATTTGTGCCCACTTGCCACAGAGTGTGTCCAGTGCCCGTGGGACGCCGCTCTGCCACCGCGTGCAGCCCTCCCGAGCAGTCCCGTTCGACCGTGTTTGGGTTGGGGTGGGCTTGGAGGGGTTGCTTTTCGCGAAGAAACTCTTGCTCCGGCTCCAGCGCTCCGGCGGAAAAATGGAATGGAGTGAAACGAGTTTTTCAATCATTATGTACCGCAGCAACAAGTAGTATCGAACAAAACCCGCCGCGAACGGCCGAGCCAAACCCGAGCCACGATCGCGCGAGCGAAAGGGAAAGAAAGTACGTGCGAAAGTGAAAAAAAAGAGAGCGAGAAAAGTGAGACGGCGGGGTGTAATAAAACGGCAGCTTCGAGAAGTTCGGACCTATCCTGGGCTCTGGCGGACCGAAATCGGCGGTGGAATCATCTAGCGCCAGCGCCCAAAAAATCTGTAACTGGCCACCCGAACCGCGATCTGCTGCTAGCAAAACCGTGGTGTGTGAACAGCGTGTGCGGGAAAGGAGGTAGTGCGGTGGCCGTACATGGGGTGCAGTGTGTGAGAAAGTGTACGAAAGCATAAAACTAACCGCTTTTTAATGGAAAAAACAGCAATGCCCTGCCGGTTGTGTGACACGATTTAAAGTGAAACTTTAAATTAACTTCCTCCCCAATTTCTCGCTCTCTTTCGCCGGCCACAACCTGGCGCAGGTCCGTCACGTCCGGTCGGTTGCGATTACTGCTTGTATGTGCGCCCAGCGGGGGAGAGGAGGGTACGGTTCGCGAAAACTCGAGATTCGCGAATTCCAGTGCTCATCATAGCCCCCAAAAAACAGCGTGCAGAAAGAAGCAACGGCGCGCGTATTAAACATGAGGCTGTTTATGTGGTACCCTGTATCGAGTAAGTGTATTGAATGGCGTGATGAGAAGAGCGGAAATATTGAAAATAATGTCCAGCGAGAGAAGGTCCATAAAATTCCTCTAATCCCCCTTGTGAACTTCAACAACGGACAGTGTAGCCGGCAGTAGTGCTGCTTTTACCCTAATCGCTCAATCGTTCTCCTCTCCGATCGTTGTTTATTTCCTATTTCTCCACCTCAATTTTAGGCTTTTTCTTTTCCGATCACACAGTGCTGGGACATATTCCAATCCACTGGCACTCCACTGTCCATCATCCTAACGCCAGTTCCGTGGCTTAGCTAACAAAACCCTTTCGGCTCGCGCATTCCCTTTCCTCGCATTCACAAAACTACGATCGCTGCACTGCAAACGATCCGAGCGAATGTCGAACGTTGAGCGTTGTGTTTTTATGTGTCCACTCGTTCGGTGGAAAAGCAATCGCACCGCCAGTATTACTATAATTCCGCCTCTACAAGGGTGGCCATTTTCTACGCCGATTCGCTTTCCGAAAACCCCGGTGCCCGGCAATTGCGTACATCCGATCTTCGTCGCTAACGATCGACTCTCTGCCCAAGCGGGATGGTTGGAGAGGGGAGGGGCGTGGTTGGGTGTACAGATTGATTCGATTCGGTACGATCCTCCGGGCGGGATCAGTTCCCGAATCAACGCGTACGATGATGATGATGATGATGGGGACGGTGGCGGCAATGCGCTAGAGTTTTCCAGAGCGTGAAAATCCAAGAAGAGGAGAACTGTGTAGTACGGCGTGCGCGTGCCCCTATTGTGCCGCGATCGGCACACTGCACAACCATAACCACCGCAGCAGCAGCAACCAAAACAACGACTAGCTAACAAACAAAATGCGTCTTCTGCCGTCTTTTTCTTGCCCCCGACTCCGTGCATCAGCAGATATCTTTAGCGTGGTGCTGCAGATTGGATAATTTATGTAGTGCTGCACAACACCGTGCACCGGTGGTGAGGATGGTGTGATGGATAGAACGTCCATCATCATCCGTACCACGGTGTGCATAGCATTAACGGTTGTAACAGTGCAATTGCCTTGTTTGTAGTGGTGTTGCGGTTTTGTACCACCTGTGAAGTGCATCACAAAACCGGAAAAAACATTATCGTAGCTTGCAGCAATTCGGTATTTGGTTGTGTTGTGTTCGACCGATCGCAAGTATTCAAAGTGTTTCCAATTATTGATTGAGTCGAAAAAAAGATACGCGGAAACTAGGCCTTCTCCGCGCCAAAGAACAATCGAGCGCGAAGGTGTGGCCAAGGTGGAAAATGTACAAACAAAAAAAGCGAAAGACATAGACGAAGAAACATTGCGGATTTTAACGGTGACGGTTGGATCAGTGACCGTTGCGATTAAAATCCCATCACTTCGCGAAAGTGGGTACGAAACAAGTGGCTTTGACTCCACTTTCATTGTGGCAGCCGACATGCCAAACTTGTGACGGAGAGGAACGAGGAAGAAGAAAATAGATCATAATTTCTTGTTGTTTAATTTAAGTTAATTTCCCCTCTTGTTTTTTTTTTTGGTGACTGTTTTCTTCCTGTATTTGGTTGCACCGGAAAAGTAAGAAGTGGATCAACGATCGTGTGAGTGAACAAAACAAAACCCATAAAGAATTAAGGAAAAACAGAAAGACTCGCTCGCGGTGCAGGAGTGAGATCAAATTTGGTGCACCGACGACCGCTTTTTGTGAGTGTGTGTGATTGAGTGTGTGTGTGTACATGTGATGTTTGTGCCTTCCAAGACAGTAAAGTGTCAGTGAGTGCAGCAGGCAAGAAAAGTCCGACAAAACAAAAAACCACCAACAAGTGCAACCCCGTAAGCCCCATTCCGCGACCCGAGCACATCGAACCGAGGCGACCGTTCGCTGGTGGATTAATTCATCCATCAAGGGAGCACCAACGACGGCAGCATCATGTACCGACCGAATTTCTACGAATCAACGTGCCTCCGGTGCAGCGAAATCGTTTACCAGGTGGATAGGGTGGGCCCGCTGAAAGATTTTACTTTCTTCCACTCCGGCTGCTTCAAGTGCAAACGGTGCGGAACCAAGCTGACGCTCAAGACGTACTACAACAACCAGCACAATCAGGATGATAAAGAGGTAAGTCAATCGGACCGATCTTACTTTCGCGCCATCGGCCGCTTTTCGCTCAGCAGCGGCCCAAGCAGCGGCACCAGGCAGCCGAAAAGGGGGGAAACGATGATCGCAGGGCGGCCGGTGGGGCAATCGTAGCATTGGTGTGCCCCGATCGGGGGAAGATTAAAACAAGGAAATGAATTAAATGGCTACCGGGTATGATGGGCCTATTTGAGCAGTTACCGCATTAAATGTACTCGCTAATAGCTCCGGGGCCGCTAGTGAATGCATCGTTTTTCCACCGCGTGCAAGATGTTGGATATGGTAAATTCGTTTCGTTTCGATGCCTCATACACGTTGCAAATGCAGCGCTACACAAATTCCATTTTGCTTCGCCCATCTTTTGGGCGTTGGTTTGACAGTACATTCAACCAAACCAAATCGGTACATAAGTAGTAGATATTTTTCCTTGTGTAAAATCGGTTGGATATTCATATTACAAGAATTCTCAAAAAGAAGTCATATTACTAGGTGCTTTAGAGCACAGATTGACAAAAAGAGTCTGGCCTTATAATTTTATATGGAGTTTTTTACACAACTGTTGCAATCTAAATCGACTCATATTTGTTGCACATTTGGCAGTGCTTATGATTCTGATCTTTGCTAATACAAACATTCGATAAAACCAGTTCGGATTCCATTTGGAACATCCTCTCACAGCAAAAACTAACTATATAGATGGCTTAATCGCTTGGGAGTGTTACAAATCCTAAGTAGAACATTTTATGTAAACGCTTAATCACAGACACCTCAATTAGAGGCTAGGTGAAGGGAATTAGAGTCAGGGTCTTTAATAGCTCTTTTTCTATAAAATAGATTTTTATTTCTATATGTTTTTCAATAACGGAATCATTTTTGGATATTGTTCAACATGAATTGCTTTCTTTTAAAATATGTTTAATTGAAGATGTATGAAATTCTGAAATGATCAGGAGTTCAGTTCAATTATACTTTACCATCTTGTATAAGGCTCTGTTATGTAGACAGTTGCCTAATTTTTTTTTTTTTTTTTAATTCGGAGTAAACGAGGCCATAAATGGGACCGTAACAATTGCTTACAGTATGCCGTAATTTAAATAGATAAAACTTTTTAAATCGTAGCAAAACAAACATAATTTTACTAAAGACGACATGAAAACCTAAACCGGGGCATACATAAGTTATGTTATACAACAGAATTACTTTATTTTAACCTCAATTAAGTTTCTTGTTATCAATTTTAAAATATACAGAAGAATTTTCTAAATTATGATCAGCTATGCAAGTATAGTTTATTTTTGTTTGCTTTTTTGTCACAGTTTGGTAACCATTTTCAGTTTAAAAAAAGAACGATCTTTGGTTTACACACGTTTAGTTTATTCACGTTGTGGTGTTGTAAATTACCAGAAAACCACCCCCCCCCCCCCCCTCTAAACCAGCGGTCTCCAAACTTTTCAGCTCACTGGCCACATTGCTTCGAAAATAACTATGTTGAGGGCCATTTCACGTTACTTTGAACTAATAGGTAAACGTTAAAGCTCGTTTTTATAACAAGACTCTAACGAGACTCGTACAGGTTCGTATTACTTAATCTTGATTTTCGTCTAAGAAAAGTAAAAGATAAAATCTCATTTAAAAAAGTCAAATTAATTCAAATATTTGTTTTTTAACCATTAAAAAGTCATCGCTGGCCGCATTGACATCACATGCCCGGGCTAGCTCACTACAGCGCCTACCACAACTATATGGACAGTCGTTTTCGCGATTTGCGGAAAATTCATAAGAGATAGATATTAACAGTGAGTGTATGAGTTGTGCAGAATACTATTTCACATCTTTGTATATTTTTTTCAAATTTTTTCAACACATTTTTGCACGACTTATGACGAAAAAACAAATTTATGGTCGTACCATCACTATAAAGATACTTCAAAAAATAAGTTTCATGTGCTAACTAACGCATTTAAAAATCGTTCAACAATTTAAATAACATATTCTACGAAGGTTTTAAAGAAATACATTTTTGAACGATTTTTAAAAAGTGTTTTTATAACTTATTTTAATCTCTTCCGGGGGCTATCTGTAGAAATGGTTCGGGGTTATGAGGAATATTGGCGGTGAGCACATTGTCATAATATAATGTGGTAAGCATGAAGTTAGTGCAAAAATAAGAAATTTCCCCACAATGTATTCGCCCAGGTCAAAAGCCCGGATAAAACTGTAAATCAACCATTCACAACTCTTGAATTAATCTTGACTTTATTAGACGAAATTTGACAACTTGACACTTCACTTGGAAAATTTGGAAAATTTGTCAGCATTTTGTCACTCTCGTGGCCTTGCGCCTTGTGAATTAAAAAGTAGAGATGGTCTAGAGATATAAACAACCCAACTGACATTTATAGCTAATGGGAACGAGCAATTTTTGAGCCTTTTCACTTAAACTTCACGTTTAGAATTTAGAAAAGAAAATCAATTTACTTGTTTTTTGATTCATGATGTTTCTATTGTTATAGTTGGTCATGTTTTTATACTTAAATAATACCCATTTATAGAATAACGTCACATAAAATTAGCTTTACAACTACGATCACACCAAATCTTGACGCTTTCAACACACGATCAGCCGAGCATATCACCAACAGAAGAAATTTACGTTATTTGACATTTTATTATTGTAGAAAAGTTAAATCAAATGTACAGGCGGTCCCCGAGATACGGTTACCCCTATATCGAATTAATCTCGTGATTTCAGCATATCACTAATATTTTAGATTTTACAGGATATGATTGACTGAATATAATTTTAAACCTGAGTTTTGAACATTCGATCAAAACGGAAATTATTTTTCGAAATTGATGTGTCAAATCAGTTTGCTCAAAGAATTGTCAAAGAAAACCCTATCTTGAATATCTATATTGTGTATTTGTATATTACTTGGCGTAACGTCCTACGCGGACATTATTTTAAACTTAATTCATTAGCACGTAGCCGGATAGTCAATTAACCCATCGGTGTTATTGAGTCGTTCGAGTTGACGAGTAAACTTATCAATTAGACACATATATTGATAACCATTTACATATATATTGAACTACGGTATTCCCTAATACGCTATATATGAGGACAATTGTTTAATTCAGCTTATAGGTTACTGAAAATAACTGCAATGTTAACCTATTTTTATTCAACCATAATGGAATATTTGCATTTGAAAACCGATCATTAGTACAATTCAAAGAACTGTAATTTAGAATATCGCGTATAACTAAATGGCCGAGTATGGCGTATACGTCACCCGAAAAAGTATTTACGGCGACCGATAATGCTTTGACGATGCCGGATTGGCTAGGTAAACCCTGTAAAAAATGTCTCTCTCAAAACTGTCCAATTCAATGTTTTGCTCTCGCCTTCCAACTGTACATTTAAAAAGCTGCTGGCCCATCCCTACAACTTTGCTTCTTGGGAACGTGTAATCCGAGAGAGCGGATGGGAATCATTCCGTCATGGTGCGCATTCTCCTTCAAAGTCGGGGCGTACGTCACCAAAATGGAGTGAAGAAAACAACGCAACATCAACACGGTACAAATGATGTAAAATTTAGCTGAAAACAGTGAAAATAGTGAAGTAAAACGTAAGCAAATCGCTGATCACAACCCAGTACATATCGTTCATCGTTGGTAGTGCGCAATCGTTCGGCGGAAACATGTCGGACAGCGGCAGCGGCTCTGATGCTGACAGTGTGGCATCGAATCGTTCTCGCAAAAGTGGTGGCTCGAATCGCTCGGTGTCACGGTCAGTGTCCCGGTCGCCCCAGCGCTCCCGTTCGCCCTCGACATCGCAGTCGGACAATGAGCGGCCGCGGAAGAAGCAGCGCAAGGACCGCCGCCGTCTGGACGACGAAGACGATGACGACGAGGAGGAGGCGGAGGATGAGCAGGAGCCGGAGGGTGAGGATCTCGATTCGGAGGAGTATGACGAGGAGGAGGAAGACGACGACCGGCGCGGAGGGCGCAAGAAGAAGAAGAAGCAGGAACGCTTCGGTGGTTTCATCATCGACGAAGCCGAAGTAGACGACGAGGTGGACGAGGATGATGAGTGGGAGGATGGGGCGCAGGAAATGGGCATCGTGAGCAATGAGATCGAGGAGGTGGGCCAAACGGCGCGCGAAATCGAAAACAGACGCCGCGGAACGAACCTGTGGGACTCGCACAAGGAGGATGAGCTGGCCGAGTATCTGAAGCGCAAGTACGCGGATGCCTCCGTGGCCCGGCGGCAGTTTGGCGACGGTGGGGAGGAAATGTCGGACGAGATCACACAGCAGACGCTGCTGCCCGGCATCAAGGACCCGAATCTGTGGATGGTGAAATGCCGCATTGGCGAGGAGAAGGCCACCGCTTTGCTGTTGATGCGCAAGTTCCTCACCTATCAGAACACGGACCAGCCGATGCAGATCAAGTCGGTCGTTGCACCGGAAAGCGTCAAGGGCTACATTTACATCGAGGCGTACAAGCAGGCGCACGTCAAGTCCGCCATCAACAATGTGGGCAATCTGCGTGTCGGTATCTGGAAGCAGGAGATGGTCCCGATCAAGGACATGACGGACATCCTGAAGGTGGTGAAGGAGCAGACGGGACTGAAGCCGAAACAGTGGGTCCGGCTGAAGCGCGGCATATACAAGGACGACATCGCGCAGGTAGACTACGTCGATTTGGCCCAGAACCAGGTACACCTGAAGCTGCTGCCGCGTATCGACTACACGCGTCTGCGCGGAGCGCTGCGCGCCACCCAGACGGAGGAAAGCAGCGATGCGAAGCGCAAGAAGCGCCGGCCGGCGGCCAAATCGTTCGATCCGGAAGCGATTCGTGCCATCGGCGGCGAGCTGACGTCCGATGGTGACTTCTTGATCTTCGAAGGCAATCGGTATTCGCGCAAGGGCTTCCTGTACAAAGCGTTCACCATGTCGGCCGTGCTGGCGGACGGTGTGAAGCCGACGCTGGCCGAGCTGGAGCGCTTTGAGGAGCAGCCCGAGGAGATTAACATTGAGCTGGCCGTTTCGTCCAAGGAGGACCCGGTGACGGCCCACTCCTTCTCGATGGGCGACAACGTGGAGGTGTGCGTGGGTGATCTGATGAACCTGCAGGCAAAGATCATTGCCATCGATGGATCGCTGATCACCGTGATGCCGAAGCACGAGGAGCTACGCGATCCGCTCATCTTCAAGGCGGCAGAACTGCGCAAGTACTTCAAAACCGGCGACCACGTGAAGGTGCTTGCCGGACGGTACGAGGGCGAGACGGGTCTGATCGTGCGCGTGGAACCGTCGCGCATCGTGCTGGTGTCCGATCTGACCATGCACGAGCTGGAGGTTTTGCCGCGCGATCTGCAGCTCTGCACGGATATGGCGACGGGTGTGGATTCGCTCGGCATCTACCAGTGGGGCGATCTGGTGCAGCTCGATGCGCAAACGGTCGGCGTAATTGTGCGCTTGGAGCGCGAGAATTTCCACGTGCTCGGCATGCACGGCAAGGTGATCGAGTGCAAGCCGACCGCGCTGCAAAAACGGCGCGAAAACCGCAACACAATCGCGCTGGACTGGGATCAAAACCAGATCCGCCGGAAGGACATCGTCAAGGTGATGGAGGGTCCGCACACGGGCCGGGACGGCGAAATCAAGCATCTGTATCGCAACCTTGCCTTCCTGCACTCGCGCATGTACACCGAGAACGGGGGCATCTTTGTGGTGAAAACGCGCCATTTGCAGCTCGCCGGTGGCAACAAAAATCCGATGCAAAACAGCAACCCCATGATGTCACCGTTCGGCGGGGGTATCATGTCACCCCGCATCCATTCGCCGATGCATCCGTCTGGGGGGCGGGGTGGCGGTGGCGGCGGACCGACACGTGGCGGACGGGGCGGCGGGCGTGGTGGGGCACGCGTTTCTCGCGATCGGGAAATTTTGGGCCGAACGATTCGTATCACCGGCGGACCGTACAAGGGTGCGGTTGGTATTGTGAAGGATGCGACGGAGACGACGGCCCGCGTGGAGCTGCACTCGTCCTGCCAGACCATCTCGGTCGATCGGAACCACATCGCGATCGTCGATGGGGGCGCTACCAAGGCGGGCAGCGTCTCGTCGTACATGCGTACGCCGAGCCGCACACCGGCCGGCAGCTACGGCGCCCAGACGCCGGTCTACTCTGGCTCGAAGACGCCACTGCACGGCTCGCAGACGCCGCAGTACGATCCGGGCAGCCGCACGCCGTACGGTTCGATGACGCCTTCGCACGACGGCTCGATGACGCCACGCCACGGCGCCTGGGATCCGACGGTATCGAACACGCCCGCCAGGTCGAACGATTTCGACTTCATGGAGGAACCGTCCCCTTCGCCGGGCTACAATCCGAGCACGCCGGGCTATCAGATCAACACACCGTACGCACCGCACACGCCCGGCAACATGTTCAATGCGGACAACTACAGCCCGTACCAGGCCAGCCCGAATCCGAGCCCGTCGCCGTACCAGGTCGGTGGCTACATTGGCACGCCGTCGCCGAGTGCGTACTCGCCAGCGACGCCCGGTGCGCCGGCCTCTCCCTACAATCCGCAGACGCCCGGGGCTGGGCTTGACCCGCAGCTGGGCGATTGGTTCACGACGGACATCGAGGTGACGATTCGCAGCCACGGCGATTCGGACCTCAGCGGGCAGACCGGCATCATCCGCACGGTGAACAATGGGGACTGTGTGGTGTTTCTGCCGGAGGAGGACCACTGCGTAACGGTGCCACTGTCCAACCTGCAGCCCGTGCTGCCGGAACCGGGCGAGAAGTTTAAGGTCATCGTGGGCGAGGACCGTGAGACGGTGGGCGAGTTTATCGACATGTCCGGCAGTAACGAGGCGGTTGTCATGATCAACGGCCAATCTACGCTTATCCCGATGAACTATATGGCTCGCTATCGGGAGCCAACGAAGAACTAAACGTAGTGTTGATGTTAAGCGCGATAGTAACGGTGAAGCGAATGGGGTTTGAGCAGGGGAAGACACGTTCGATCAAATGCTCGGTGATGGACCGTAACAGTAACTGCTTTTTTCATTATGTTCATCCCTTTTCACACTGATTCAAACAACCTTTTTAAGTGACAACTACTGTATTTGCTCCCGCGCACCCATGGGCCACCCGAATGGACATATTGCTTATCTCAAATAAAGAAATAACTAAACAAACAAGAATTATACAATGCTAGTCCTGTAATACATGTTAAAACAAAACATTCCGAAATGTAGAAATATTGTTATTTGAATTTAAAAGTATGGGAGATTAGGATAAACATATGGCATATGGATTTGGCTTATTACATCAGGAACACAAACTCTGAACACCCGTGACACAAAATGTGGGCGCACGATCAATCAACCCGGCGCCCTGTGATATTGCATAACTTATGTAATGCAGCTCTGTCCCTTGCACTAATTAATTAGCTCACCCAATTGGTTTTAATTGCTTATAATCGCTTCCTGTGTTCGTTCACTTCAAAACATTCTCTTGAGGAAGCTCTAACTCCAACGTAGGGTAGTGCATTTACCCCTGGCTGCAACGGTGCAACGACTTGGTTGCATGCGGGTCGGGCATGGGGAGAGCTTTTCGTGACCGGTAGCATAACATTGCGCCGTTTACGGAAGCTTCACCGTCGTCCTCGGGTGTGCTGCTTTGCAGTGGGTCATAAATGCCTTACGACACACTCATCGTTACCGTACAGCCGACGTGATTAGCGCAAACGACGATCGATCGACTATGCTAATCAGGGCTTATTCATAAAGCTCAATCTGCATAAAAGTGGTTTCATCACATTGTCCTCTTTTTTCTCATCCCGTTGCAGGTCTACTGCTGCTCACACGTACCAAAAAGTGGTCCCGGTCATTTCGACCAAACCTCGGTGGGCATCCGGCAGGCGCTGAACGTACCGAAGAGTACCAACTATGTGAACGAACAAATCCGGGGTCATCGGAACGACAGCATCGACGGTAAGGCGCTTGTGGGTGTTGTGGGGAAGCTGGCCAAGGTTGTTGTTTTTTTCTCCACCCTTTAAACATGTAAACACGGACGCACGCAGTTCCGATCAAAGCCTTTCGGAACCGCCACGGAACAATTCCGGCAAATGTATGCTTACCGGCCGCCCTGCTCGTTGGCGCTCCGCACCGTGTGGTGTTTCGGTTGGTTCGCTGGAGAACTATTGAGCCGGAAAATTGGCTGAAAACGAAAGCTTTCCAACATCGTGTTTCGCCCAACGGCGGCGATTTTCATGTCCGATTTTATTTTCCTGTTGTGTGCGAGTCGATGAGTGTATTTTAACGCGGTTAATGTGCGCTTCCGTTCGCTGCGCTTTAGTAGCATTTTTGTGTGTGTTTTTGTTATTCAGTTGGCTTGTTATTAACGACAGCAACATTAAACTATGCTCCAGCGAATAGACTCAAACGGAAGCACAACGGTCCGAGTTGATCGGGTTTATGCATTGATGCGCGTCTTTGGTTCATCTTAGGCCTGCTTGTACAATCTTCTCATCCAATTCTCTTCGTTTAGTAGATGGCCAAAGATCAGCGGACGGCGTTTACCACTGATGATTGATGCATACTTTCTCGCCAATGCATCAAAAGCTCATCAAAACGATGAACCACGGTTATTCGTTGGCTGCTCGAATGTTCGATCGTTTCGTTCCGGACATTCACTAATTAAATAAAAGCTCGTACCCGTGCCAACAGCCCCGAATGGAGCATATGTTCCGTCCAATGGTTTATGTGTTCTCTGTCTGTCTGTCTCTCTCTCTTCTACTCCAGGCCAACAGCGACTTGGAACACCGAATGGGTACAATAATGGTGGCAGGGAAGGAAATACGCCACCTCAAAATGATCCGGACTACAAGTACGGCCGGTTCGATGCAAGCGCCCTACACATAGCTCATGCCCTAAAGCAGACAGAGATTCAAAAAGCGTACGACAAGCCGCGCGAAAAGCCGATCGATTACTATCTGGTAAGTGATATTTGTGATGGCTATTTGCGTTTAGTATTTGTTTCATTTTTATTAGCTTATTTAACAACATCCTCTTAATCTTTCAAAGGCGCGCGATGAACAAGCTAAGCTGGAGATGAAACATCGAAAGGAGGAAGATGATCTTTACAGAAAGTTTGCCCGCAAAAGAGAAGAGGAAGATCGACGGATGCAGAGTGAAATTCAGGTTTGTGTTGCCCTCCTTCGACAGTTCCATAAAAAACACTCCAACAATGCTTGCCTTTCCTTTTCTGAACACAGGACGAATGGGAGCGCGAGCTGCAGCGGTTAGCGCACAAGTTCGAGAAGGAGCTCACCACCAGCAGACGATCGCGCGAGGATCAGAACATCCTGACGCTGAAGCACGAGCAGCAGAAGGAAGACCTGGAGAAGAACATGACCATCCGGAAGACGAAAAAGAAGGAAAGCCTCACGAGAAAGCTGCTCGAGCACGAGCGCTCCGAGACGGCCGCCCTGGTCGACCGGCAGTCGAGCGAAATGCTGGAGCTGATCAGTGTACGGCGAAGCGAGTACATGCAGAGCGAGAGCATATTCCTGGACGACGACATCAACGAGACGGTGGTGGCGATGGAGTACCCGCTGGTCGCACCGAAACCGGCACCGCCCGCCCTGAGCAAGTTCCAGGTGTACAACGATCCGGTCGAGTTTCAGGACGTGGATCAGATCGCCATCACCGTTGCCCAGGAGGATCAGAAAACGTTCACAGACCTGGTGCGGCAGCTGGTGGGCCGCTGCACCTCCGACATCGAGAAGGCGCGCACCATCTTCCGGTGGATAACGGTGAAGAACTTGAACACGATGACGTTCGACGACAATCTGCGGGGCGACACACCGATGGGACTGCTGCGCGGCATCAAGTACGGCACGGAGAGCTACCACGTGCTGTTCAAGCGGCTGTGCAGCTACGCCGGCCTGCACTGCGTGGTGATTAAGGGTTACTCCAAGAGCGCTGGTTACCAGCCGGGCGTGAAGTTCCAGGACTCAAGGTAAGATATGCACCAGATATGTCGACCTTGTGCTCTTGTGGTGGTAGGTGGTGGTGGTGATGATGTGGTGATGAAGCCGGGTGCCCTCACACAAAAACGGAGTTGATATGACACTCTTCGGTTTTAACTCGTTACCCTTTTCGTTTTTGCGCTCTTCAGTCATCCGAAAAATTCCAGATTCCGCAACTCGTGGAACGCGGTCTACGTGGCGGGAGCGTGGCGATTCGTGCAGTGCAATTGGGGCGCCCGACATTTGGTCAACGCGAAGGAGGCGCCCAAGACGGGCAAGGGTAAGAACGACAGCTTGCGATACGAGTACGACGATCACTACTTCCTGACCGATCCGCGCGAGTTTATCTACGAGTTCTTCCCGCTGCAAGAGGAGTGGCAGCTGCTGAAGCGACCGATTACGCTGACGGAGTTTGAAAACTTGCCCTTCGTGCGATCGCTGTTCTTCCGCTACGGACTGCACTTTGCCGACGATGGTTACGGGGCCGTTGTCTACACGGACGACACAGGTAAAGCCGTCAGAGGATGGGACGTTAGTGTGGGAAAATATTTAAATTTTACGAACCTTTTGTTTCGACGCAGGCGCTGCTACGGTGCGGATAGCGATGCCATCCGACATGCAGGGTTGTTTGATCTTCCACTACAACCTCAAGTTCTATGACAGTGACGAAGATTCGTTCGATGGTGTCTCGCTCAAGCGGTTCGTCATGCAGTCGGTCATCAGCAACGTGGTCGCCTTCCGGGTACATGCACCCTGTTCCGGTGCGTTCTTGCTCGATATCTTTGCCAACGCCGTCACACCGCAGGAGTACCTTACGGGGGAACCGATGAAGTTCAAAAGTGTATGCAAATTTAAGGTGCGTAGCTTTCCTTCAACACACTGGGATGGTCTGGGTGGTCCAGAATGTATCACCATGCTTTGCTTCTGGTTTTCAGATTTGCTGTGAAGAGTTGCAGACCGTGATGGTGCCTTTGCCGGATTGTGCCAGCGGCGAATGGGGTCCCACAAAAGCGACGCGTCTGTTCGGACTCATACCAATTACACATCCGGTAAAAAGCGCTTCTTCTCATCTACGACACCGATCTGACCATCTTTTTCCGGTTTCACGGTGCATATTGTTTCAGGAACCACTCATCTTTGCCGGACGAGCGATCGAACTGCAATTCCGTATGTCAAGACCGCTGACGGACTTTATGGCCACACTGCACAAGAATGGCATCGAGGAGAAGAAACTCTCGAAGTATGTGCAGCAGGCGATCCTTGAGGATATGATCACATTCAACATAAGGTAGGTTGCGGCGAGGCATTTGCGCCCGACCCGAAATGCAGTGAGGCTTGAGCGTGGGGAAATTAATTTGCCTCCCATCTTCGTTCGCAGCTTTCCAGAGGAAGGACAGTACGGGCTAGACATTTACACCCGCGAGGTGGGATCAGTTTCGCACAACAATAATTCCTCAACCGAAAAGCACCTACTCACTCACTGCTGCAAATATCTGATCAATTCATCCAAGCGGAACTAAAGGTTTTTACGATACGGAGAAACAACGCAACCGCGACACTAACAAGCAGCTTCGAAAAAAATGTGCACCGTTTAATACTAGTGGCCTTTTTTATCCTCTAAACACGCTGTACATATGGACAACATCAGTCACAGAACCCCTCATTAACTTCCACTCCCTAACCCCTCCCGGAGTCGAGAAACAAAGCGCAAATGATCCGAACGTGCTAACGAAGAAGAATCTGTTGTATGTTTACCGTAACATGAACGAGAAGTGTACTTTTAGTTTAAAAAATGTGTTTTCTTTTAAATAATAAACTTGTTACAAATTCATCCTACCTGAAACTGAATCACACGTGGGATATTTATTTTCGATTTGGGCCATTTAGCAGGTCAACGTTCACCTTCTGTTCGAGCTCTTTGTGATGGGCCCGGATGGAGTCAAACGTCTTCTGTTCGTTGGTGATCTGTTGCAGCAAATGGTTTCGTCTGGTCTGCATTGCTCGATATTTCGCTCGCATTGTTTCAATGGAGTAGATTAGTTCCTGCAACGATTTCATCACATCGGTCGTTCATCGTAGCACAAACGGCAGACTTCATGGACCATGGAACACTTACCTCGGTACGCTCCTTTTGAAATCCAAGCTGCAATTGGTAAAACTTCAGCGACGTCTTCAGTTTGTTCACCACCAGCGGACGAACCTGCTCGCTGACACTTTTGCCCGTGGGGCGCCACATTTTGTTCGAGCTGCCTGCCGCTTTGCTCTTTAAGCTTTCCAAAATCTCCACATTGGTATCGATGTCGCATTCATTCCACAATCTGTTCACTTTCGCCACCAGTTCTTGCTGCAATCCGTCGCGGAATTCCTGCACCGCCACCTCAAAATCATTTTCGTTGGCAAAGAAATCCTTAAACTCGTCGAACCGTGCGGTACTGCAATAAAGTAAGTTACGTTCATTTTATTGTATTGTAGGTGTGGAACAAACGACAACTTACCTAATTCCATTTACTAAAGCAGTGTACGAATCGAGAAATTGTTGCCTTGCGGTTATTTTGTTTGCCTCAGCCATTTCTACACAAAACCGTTTGAATGCGATCCGCGCATTTAACGGCTGTCAAAGGCCAGCCGTGCTGTCAAAGTAACGATAGTTTACGCTCGCGGGTTGAAAAGCGTAATATAAACAACGGTTACAACATTTTCTGATTTTTACAAAATTAAAAATTAAACTAATTCTATTTATTGGAATATGTATTACAATATCTTTCCTCATTTTTATCGTATCATTCGTTTAGCTATCATTTTACGTTCTGCCTTCGAGCAATAAAATTTGGTACAGGCTTTCTACACCTTGGGCAGAGCAGCCCATGTTGACATTTGCGCGCTGACGAGTATTGTTGATACCGCACGAAAAGAAAAAGAAATTTGCTTTTGGAAAGTTTGTTTGTATTATCGCAGCTGTAACACGTCCGCGATCCTCCCGGAATCGGAAATAAGGCGAAAATGAAAGTCCTGCCCCAGCATCAGGCCGCACCAATATTCGCAAAATGAAACGACAGCGGTAAGGAGGGCGCAGTGTGTGATCGTGCGGCTGCCTCGTTACTCATTCGGTTTCAACTCAAACAATTTCAGGGTCAAAGCTGAACCGAGCAGCAGTCATGTTTACGTGGAGGAACCGTACATGAGTGAGGGATATGAATTCCCACTGGCTCAACACAAAGCGGCACCCATAGAGCGATGGCTGGAGGCGCAAATCCTTCCGGGTGATACGCTGCAAGCGATCGCGCTGAGATTCAACTGTTCGGTAGGCTTCCTTGTCTCTACTGAGGTGGGCAAATGTATTGATATGTTTTTTTTCTTTCAAATCTTTGTAGATACCTCAATTGAAGAAGTTGAACAAAATAGACAAGGACAACGAAATCTATGCACGTAACGTGATTCGCGTTCCGGTGACCCAACACTCAATCCTGCTGGAAACCCTACCGCGCGTGCACACGAGCGGGAACAGCAGCCCCAAAAACATCACAACCACACCGCCGAGTGTAAGCCATGTTGCGGTGGAAGCGAAAGCCTCCCTGGACGAGAAGCTGATTCTTGCCGCTGTAAGCAACGCCTCGATTCAGCCGAGCAGCAGCGCTGCCACACAGTTTCCTAGAAAGTCTTCCGGAAAACACAGGGACCGTGCCGACCGGTCGAGTGAAATCGCGCTCGACGATCTGCACGGCGACGAGGATGCGGGATTAAGCGAGCCGCTGCTGCTGAGCGGCGAGTATGACGATAGCTTTCCGCAGCCGCGGCCACTGCGGCTGCCGGCAAATGACTTTTCATGCAATGGGAGCGATTGTGATATATCCTGGATTTGTTTGCTCGTCTTTATCCTGGCGCTTTGCTTCGCAATTCCACTTATTTATGTAGTGTATGTGGCGGAACACATAGAAAAATATCATCACGATAGTTTTAATGTTAACCACAGCGCGAAACTGTGACCACGGGGAAGGCATTGTGTAACGATTATATATATATTTACATACACTTGTTATGTTAGTGTCCTTTTCCGTAAACTGTATTCTGTATTACGTTTTTCGTGGAGGTACGGCGACTAACTGAAGGATTATGAGCGGCGAGCGGTGTCAAACATCTGTAAAAAGAGTGCCTTTTACATCTGTTGATTAGCTCTTTAAATAAAATGATATTTTCTCCGGCAAACCAATCTGATACCCGTTCAAATACTTCCTGTTGCGTTTTATTAGCTTTGTCATGATCATACACAATAAATTAGTACAACATTGGACATTTTATGCCTTACAAACTAGGTCTTGTAAAAGTTTTTAAATGCAAAAATCAGTCTCCATTTTCGTTGCATGAGATGGAAGGGCTCGGATTGTTGAGTGTTTTGCTGCGTGTCTCTCTATAAATACCTAATTCCCGTCTATCCAGCACAAGTTAGACAGATACGGAACGCTAACTCTACCATATTTTGAGGCGCATCCGCTCGATGACAAACGTACAGCTCCTTGGCGGGGCTGTGAAACAGGCGTCCGACGACCCAAAACTCGACCCGTTCGCCCGATCCATGATCTTTCGGAACGGACAGCAGCATGCCCTGCTCCTTGATGGCTACCAGCGATCGTTGCGTGTTCAATTTGCTCGACTCGCGCGACAGAAGGTTGCGAAACTTTTTCGTGTTTTCAAACGTCGCGTGTATCAAGGTGCACGTTTTGCGGAACAGATTCATGATGATATCATTTTTCACGTTGGCGCCGCTAACCGTCGGTGCCAGAAAGTATCCATCGCCCACCTCGAGCTGGACGTAGTAAAATAGCAGATTTTCCAGCCCGGTCGTTAGCTGCGTCGGGATGAGCTCCGAAAATTCCTTGCACCGGTTCTCGGACAGATCCGTAATGTCGAAGCTGCTGCTCCGCTGGCTGCTGTCCATGCTTTGGCCCCAGTCGGAATTGTCGTCATCGTCCGGTTCAGGATTTTGATCCTCGCGAATCGCTTGATTTTTTATCGAGCTGGAAGCGTTCGATTCCTCGTCATGGCTGCGCACCTGCGCACGGTCCTCGTGCGGCGCTTGGTCGCCCGGCTGCTGTTTGCCCACGTTCGTCGGTATGCACTGCGGGCGCCGGTTCGAGTCGATCCAGATGCGGATGAGATTTTCGATGCCGGTCGATTTGAAGTAGCTCAGCATGTCCTGTATCTCGTCGACGTAGCGGGAAAACGATTTGCTGTGCGTCGTGTCGATCGGCACTTCCAGCACCACCACCATCAGCAGGTTGCCGATCGACACGAGCATCAGGTAGGCGTCGTTCTTCTCGTGGAACCCGTCCGCACAGTACTGCTTCGGGTAAAACTTGCGCCAGATGGCCATGTTCTTCACGTCGGTGGTGGTAAGAATTTCGAACACGCCCAAATTTTTCAACACCGTCTCAATGTCCATCATGTACTCGCCGTTCAGATGCGTACAGACCAGATGCTGCTTGTAGTACAGCGCACAACCGATGACGGTCAGCAGACAGAACAGATCGACAAAATCGTCATTCCAGTTGCGATAGTCCATCGCTTCCAGCTCGCCTAGTGCATCGTCGATGCGCAGCTGTATCTCCTTGGGAAGTGGGACAAAGTGTGCCTGGGGGAACGTTTTCTCGAACTTGTCCCAGTTCCGGTTAGCCTTGATCGAGTGGCGTATCATTTCGCACAGCTGCATCAGCTCGGTTTGCTGCTCAATCGGTCTATTAAACACGGCTGTACCGCAGCGATACAGTGCGTTTAAGAAGCGACAGATCTGTTCACTCTTCTGCTTCACCGCAAACACCGACGAGTACTTGGAGCTGAAGCCGAGCAGCAAAATCCCGTCCTCGAGCACGGTGTACGTCGTGTAGTACAGGACGTTTTTGATCTTCAAATTCGTCATTATGGACTGTTGATTAAACGATTGGTTGAAAATCGAATGCAGCGTCACGAAGCTGCCCCGGGAGTTGAACAGGTAGTTGTTCTCGCGCGTGGGATAGCAAAACTTCACATCTAGCTCATCGTTCTGCGTGTACTCCTTCGAGATGAAGATCATGCTGAAGATCAGATCGTTGTTGCTCATCGACTGGATGTCCTCCTTGTCGAACAGCGTCTCCTGGCTCTGGATCAAATCCATAAAGTTCGTAATCTTGATCTCGATCGCGTTGCTAATGTCTGGCTCGATCATTTCAAAAAAGCTAATTTTAATAATCGTCGGTATCTTGGTCGAACCTTCCAGCAGCGATTCGAAGTTGTCCACCGTAACCTGCTCGGCATCGATGGACTTTATCCAGTCCTTCGACTTGACCAGCTTGCCTTTGGCAAACACCGAATAGTCTTTGATCTTATCCACCATCAGCTTCCGGCCGTCCGGGAACAGGCTCGTCGTCAGCCCAAGTATGGTTTCGGTCAGCGGCAACACTTCCTTCAGCGGAACATTTTTCTTCGGCGCAATACTGATGATGACGTCCTTCTGGATGCCATTGATTTGCTCCTTTTTCGACGTATCGATGACGCTCACCCGGAAGAGCTTGTGTTTGCCCTTATCCTTTTGCCCGAACCGGGACAGAATGCTCTCCTTCTTGCGGATCGACAGGCGCCGATACTCGTTGCGGAAGAACAGATCATCGTCGAAGGCGGCGGGCTTCGCGTGGCAAACGAGATCAAATTTGACGAAAAACAGGGAGTTGTTTACGATGTACTGACCCCATTCGTGCGATCGCGAATCGCAGCTACTGTCGCTACAGTCGGACGATGCGTTCGACTGATCGTCCGTCCAAACTTGCGGATCTTCGTTCATTGCACTGAGTGGACAGTTTTCGTATACTGCGAATTACCAAAAAAAAAAGATAATGCATTTATCGGTGCATTGAACACAATTGTTGATAAACACATAAAAAATAAAACAAAACTAATCGGAAGTCCGATCTTGCGAGCACAGTTTGAGTTAACAAATTTGTTGACATCGTAATTGTTGACAAAAAAGTAGCAGCGTGTCAAGGTTCTTACAAGCAAAGCTGAAACGGAACTAATTGGTATCAAATATGAATATAAATAGTTGTTAAGATACAACTACTAAATCAGAGATTTTTCATCTTGGTTTTTCATTGCAAAAAAATGTATTTTCGTCATTTTTACTGAGATTTATGCTATAAAAAAGGGAAAATGAAACCATTCTCTAGCAACCGTACAGTGTGCATAGTCCAACCCCATACTGTCAAGCAAAGCTTCATTCGTTGCCGCTCTAGGCATCTCGTTCTCGAAAGCGGCTCCGAACGGTGCTGCTACGATGACGTCATAAAGCGGTACAGAGCACTGCTGTGGGTTCGACTGTGCTGCTGTGCTTGCTCCATTTTCTTCCTCGAAATAGGCAGGCAGTTCATTGTGTTTGCAAGCCACGCCAAGCTTTGCGGGAAAGTAATTTTTTGGAGAAAAGTAACAGCCATAAACAAAATAGCCGTGCAATCGTTGGTGTGATTCGATTCTCAACAAGGGTAAGTGTCAATTCACGAATAGAAAGGGTGTGTGCCTTGCCGCCGCCGTGCCACTAAATGATAAGCGGAAAATGTTCCAACCGGGACCGGGAAAGTGTGCGGGTGTGTATGTGTTCGTGCATGTGTGCATATGTGTGTGGTTGTCTACCGGGTTGTGCACGCCGTAGCAATGGCACTGCGAATAACGCGCAAGAGGTGCTCCACGGACCGTTTCTTTGCTGGCGCCGCACCAATGTCCTTTCCCCAAGCGTGAAGGAAAACGTGCACTTGAAGGTCACTGGGAACCGGTTTCTTAAGCCGGAGCGGGCACCATGGGGTGGTCCATGAACGGCGTCAAGGTCTGTCGGGACGAATCGAAAACAGGCAGTGTCGGGGTCGGGGTTTGTCGGCCGAATTTGTCCACGTTATGCAACGACGTGCCTCCCGGGTGGAAAGAGAACATTATGCTCTTGTTGTTATTCCTTCAAACCGGGCGTGCTCCGTGGTAATACGGAGAAAGTTTTCTTCCGGACACCACGGTGCTTTCTCGCGACGAAACGGTCAGCCCCCAGGCCGAAGGAAAATGGCGAAATGTGCGCGACTATTCTACAAGCCACGCACGCCCATCCGGACGGAACGCAGAACTTGTAGCCGATTCATCTATTTTCTCGATGAAAAAATTTGTCTGCGGGAAGAACGATGTGAATGGCCATTATGCGGACTCTTCTCGATTTCGATGCTCCCGAAAAAAGGTTATGTAACGCTCCGTGCTAGAATTTGGACCAAGCGCGTGCTGATGGTTCGGGAGCAGAGAGGCATTACGAAAAAAACAGGAACTGTGGGATTGACAGCAAGTGGGAATGTGGTCAATAATGATCGGGTAGTACGTTGCTTAAAAATCGCTCGGATCATCAGAATCTACCGGCTTATAACGGTACCGAGCGTACGTACTCTCTTCCAGAGACTGCCGTGCGTGCGTGTGAGCGTACGTTGTTTATTTTTTCAGCTTTTTAGTGGGTCAAATTTCGCCTTTTGGTAAAATTGGTCACGATCCCTCATCGCTCTTGGCCCCCGTCCCGAGCGAATATGTAAATGACGATCAAATATTTACGCGTGTCGTCGCTGTTTCTTGTCGAACAACAACAATGCTGCCTATGGGGATGGGGCGGCAAGTTCCTGCTCCTTTGTTCATTATGCCGCTTTAAGAGTGCGACGGTGAGAAATGGCACCCGAATATCCCGAGTCAATTGAGGAAACAGCGTGCGGACGAATAGAAATAAGTGTCAAAATTTTGGAGGTGCCCCTTCACCCAAAAAAGGCACAAAATGTGCAAAGATGCGTGTCGAGGCAATGACTCACACACTTTGCGGAGTTTTATAGAGCCGACTTCCGGAAAAATATGTGCGTGTATGTGGGCAAACAGAGATGGTAAGAGCGCGAGAGCGGCCAGCCGTATTTCAGTAACGCGTAGAAAAGACCACGACAGGCAAGGAATTATTACGAATCGATTTTCTCTCCAGTGCACGATATGCAAAGAAAATCGTTCGTTGTGAACGTAGAAATACTTGATTTGTTTATGGTTTTATTGGGGATTTTTTTGTTTGCAAGCGAATTAGACGAACCAATTCAGTTGGGAGGATGCCATTCCATTTCGTTGTTGCTTGTGTAAGAACGGCTGATAAGAAAATGCCCTCACGGCCTTCTACGAATGGGTAGCGATGCCTTTTTTCTATGTACGTCTGAAAGCCATTTGTGAATGTTATCGATAGAATGGATTGTGGCGTCTGTTTTGCAAGAAGTAGTAACGAACGTGTATTAAAACGGCGCTGTTGAGGACGTTAATAGAATTATATTTTTTATTTATTTCTATAAAAATATATAAATTTTAAAAGTAAGAATTGAAATGTTCGGGATATGGGGTCTTTAAGTGGCCTCTTTAACACATTTTTTAACGTGTTCTTTACATGTTCATGACTGCTCGCGTTTTCTGTATTACAAAAGCAAACGTCTCAGTCGTCGCTAAAAAATCTGGACTTCAAAACGGCCATCGGTATCTTGAGATGATGGATCCTCCTAACCCATGAGATCGGTTCTTAACGGTGACGAAAATAAAATCTTTGGCCAGATACAAATCAATAACCGATTAAAAAGCGAGGATGTATGGGTAGACGTTTTACATGACAGTTACATGAAGCGTGTGAAAAAAGGAAAAGAAAAACTGACGGCAATGAGTGTGTCCACCAATGGTACATACTGTGTGTTTTTTTTGTTACGGCCAAGACCACCTCTAATATGCCCACTACCGGAAAAAAAAACACAGAGATAACTAGCTACAAGCATGGCTTGGAGGGGGTAGAGTTCTGCTTGCGGCCAAACTGAAAAGGCCCATTACCCACACGCGGAGAACATCGGTTTTCGATTCCCCTTAATCGGGGCTTGGATGGGAATTGAGCTTGCTGGGGTGGTGAGGGGTGGGTGAACGGAAAAATGACGAAAAGCTGCAGCGAAAGCATTGTCGCTGGGCACCATGGAAACCGATTTGTTTTGACATCGGAGGAGAAATATCAAACATTAGCCGGCGTGTAAAAAAGATAACTACCCCCTGGTGGCGCGTTGTGCGGCGCTTTTGCTGCCAAAGACTGTTGCGGCGCGCTCGGACAGGCTGGCGGCATATGTCCCATCAATTTAGGCTATTACATACATAATAGACACCAGCGTGAATGGGTTGGGTTGGCGCTTGCAATAGTTTGATGAAAGCACCACCATCACCCACTCCACACGCGCACCACTCCTCGGTGGCGGTGTGTGGGGGGGAGACCGTGTGAGATGCTCTGGTTCGGTGGTTCGATCCACCGGGTATCATGGCGGCAGGGCCGTGGATGGTAACTTTCTTTCTATGTATTAGAACATAATGTCAGGGAAGGAAGTAAAGTGTTGGGTCAGCCAGACTGGAGAAGATCATTATGGAATGGTGAGAGGGAAAGGGGAAAGATGGAAGGAGTGAGGGGTGGTGACCAGGGTGAGGGGGGAGGGTATTCTATCATTTGTCTTCGATTGATGTTCGTGGCTACATAGGCCTGCGGAGAAGGAGGAGATAGTATTGCTTTTGCTTTATCGATGCAAATCATTCCGAAAGAGGCACATATTACGCTAATTGTGTGCTGTGCATTCGTCCGAAGGGTGGAACTGTACGGTAGGACAACAGGCAATCGAGGGATATTAAATAATGATTATTACACAATTTCACAAATGTACAAATTTCTTGGATTTTTATCAAGAGCAAGATAGAATGCTTTCTTTATCACGCATTTTGATTGCTTTCCAATTTTGTTGGTGCAAATATCATCATCATCAGCAAGAAAGTAAAATAATACAATTTATCATGCTCGTATTATTCATTATACTGTTAGAAGTAACTAATGTTCTGTGCCAATGCCTAAGATCCAAATTATCTGGCCATTACGATGTCTGTTAGTATCCTAGTAATTATGAAAATTTAATGTAAAAACCTTTTTTTTAGAACATTGTCTAATAGCGTGATGTTCTACTTTTTTTGTGTAAATTTCCTTTGCCTTTTGTGTCCATTCTTTAAAAGCCCTTTTTCTTTGCACGCGCTGAATGAAGAACGTTGCGAATTTCCGCTGCTCCTATAGCATACATTATTCACCCACGATTTGCATTGAGAATAACGATGAAACTTTGCAGCTGGCAATGCATATTTTAAAACCTTCCTACTTTGCAAAACCTAAACAGACAACCACATACCGTTTGGTTATTGATTTGCTCGTTGTAATGGTGTTTTGCAGTACATCTACTTTCTTAGGAAATAGTAAAATCTATTCGAGCTATGCTAGGGATTATGTATGAAATATTACTGCGAAAGTTTATTAAAAAATAGCACATGTATCCCCAATAAACGTAATACATGTATCCCCGATGTACGATTTTGATACGTATGTCGAATTGCGAAGTTTTCACTCAAATTATAGCTTTTTTTGTGTAATTTTTTTTGTAGGTTGTAGGTTTTAACCACTAAATTAGTTTTTGATCTGATGATGAGACATATGATGTGTCTAGTTAGTGCAATTTGCTCAAAGAAATGTAAAATTTAGAAAATCGCGTTTATCGAGTATGGGGTGTATCGGGGAATACCTGTAATGTATGTAATGAGCTAAAAATAGAAGTCTATTACAGATTTAAATGATGAATATAAAATAGAATATAGTTTAATATATCAAATTCGTTGAATTACGCAAGTTATTTGTTATCTGGTCACTGGAATTCGGCCTGAATTGGCTCTGAAATGTATTGCACATGGTTTTGTAACGCACATGGACTGTATATCAGTGACTGTATATGATTTTATTTAAATTAAAGATAAATCCATTGCGCATGAGTTATGCAACGAAACGTGTTATGCGAGATTCAGAATGCATACTCACAGTCACAATTTAACATCAAACTTATTAACTGAAGGAGATCTACATTCTTCTTCCGCGCGCGCTATGGCGAGGTTTACAGTCGACCGGCTTGATTGTCGAATGATCGTCACCACGCTTTACTAAGGGGTATTACTACGATCCTTGTGGTTGGCGAACATTACCACCAACACCACCACCAAAAGCACCATTCCATTAAAGCATCGCATCAGCTGTGTCGTCGGCAGCGGCGGCGGCTGCGGTGGTGGGTCGACAAATCGCGGCCGTGTTCGTAAAGTGCTGCGTAAGCACACCTATCTTGCGGCTGCTGCGACCTACACCTGTACCGTTGGAATTTGTGATCCCGTATAGAAGTGGAAAGTAAACGAATGCCCCACTCTTCCGGCCTTCCCACTGTGTTACCCCTTGCGCTCTGCTGAGCGCTCCGACCACCGTCTCGTGGTGGACGTGGTGGTACAGTGAAACGCACGCTGATCTCAACGAGATTGGCGTGGGCAGCGGTTTTACGATCTTGTTTGGTTGTTTTGTTTGTTTGTCGCCGGAATACGCAGACACACGTCTCTGAAGGCGACGATGGATTTTTCAGTCAGTTTCAGTGGGTCAAGTAGTACGTAAGATCACTCTCGATCGTGCGGAAGTTAGAATTTCGTTCGTGTATCGTCTTTTCGCTAAAGCGCACACCAGCAACAATTGGAGCAGGTTGCCCCGGCACACAAGGTGTATTCGGTAATGATTTATAGGAAGTATGTAACGTTAAGCTCTTCATTTTATTTTCATAATTGTTGTCCGAGGTGTGTGATGTTTGTTTTGAAGGAAAAAAAGTATAACGGAAAAACTGTTGTTTAAAAGAAATTTTAAACATTAACCCACTCCTAAGGCGCGCCATGTGTTTGCATTGTGCCCTATTTATTGCCGATGTCGTGAGCATTGGTATTGAAAAATAATATTCCATGCACAAGCACCACCACTAGCACCCGCGCAACGCTATTAGGCGACGTACGGCGATATGGTGTAGTGAAAAAAGAAAAAGAAAAATAAATTACCAGTTTCGAAGTTGTGTCTGCGCGGCGGATCGACGATGGACATCGTGGTGGCGCGGCTCTATGTGGTAATAGTTTCGTGGCATGTGTAATGATTAAGTTCTGTCCGCAAGGGGGAAAATCGCCGTAGTATTCTAGGGCTGCCCTCTCCCCCGTCTCATTTGTCCATGTAAAAGGGGTAGAACCGCGTGGAACGGATGGAGATGAGATGGATGGATGAGAGGTGGAGAAAATAGATATAGACACTTACGTGTACCAATGATGTGGCCAGTGCGATGTCTACCTAGTAAATATGTCCCTTCGATTTGATAGTCCTAGTAAATGGTGAACGAACTTCCCCTCCGTGGCTGGTGTACGGGATGATATTAGCCGTTTGCAGCATATCTTCCGCGGGCTTAGAAATTTTTATCAATAAATATGGGTCCATTGCTAGCAGCATGGTCAGTCTTACATTTCCGGTGCATCTAAATGGTTCCTGGGGTCTGGGATCCTCACAATGTGAAAGGTTCTGTGTTAGTTGTCCTTTTGTGTAGCTCTCAGTGAGCACAAATAGCAGATACCGTATCAGTGCAGGTGTACAGTGAACTCCTGTGTTGCTAGTGTGATGGCACTGTGTAAGGTTGTTTGTGAGGAAATGTTGTTTTAGTATCAGATGATCACATGATCCATCTGAATCAGTTCTATAGATCGGTCACGGTTATGGAAAATACGAATGAGGTACATATATGCTGAAAATCCATCTCCTTTACAATCATCGTCTGTGTGGCTGATTGAATTGTTATTGTTTTTGCCACCTATAAAGTTATAATCCATGAGTTATATATGATCTTCGAAAACGTTACGAATTGTCCGTAGCATTTGATAATTTTTAAGAATTAGAGAGGATCTAAGATGCTGGATTGCTTATAAGTCTGCCGGTGGTGGGGATATTGATCTCACCAATCTTAGTTTCAAACATGTTGAACAAATTTATAAGCAGTTACCAAGAATTATTTAAAGGTGTTGGTGATAAATCCCCATTTCGCTCGTAACAAGTATAACGCAGAAGCTGACTGCTGTTGGGGTTGATCACGTTTCCTTATAAGTTGATGCCTCTAAACATTGATTGTCCTGATGTAATCCACACGTGGCCCACACAAACTTAACCCCCACAGCCCCACTGGTGTAGGGTGCGAGTCGCAGTGAAATCTGGTTTAGATTTAAATTTTCAACAATCCCACTCACAGCCCTGAAGCTAGTTGTGATTGTTAACGCGTACTCTAGGTTTTGATTGCTAGGTCTTGAGCAACAACAAACAAGGCGGCAGAGCGCTAATTACCATAATCAAAGCAAAGAGTGTAACTAAAGTTGCGTCTGCGTGCGTGGTTTTGTTTTATTCCATTTTATTGCAGCCATAAAATGAAGCGTGGAAACGAAGATGCCTGCGACGGCGCAAATGAGGAGCAAGTGTCCACAGAACAGGACGGATCCAACGATGAACAGAGTTCCAAAAACAATGCTCACGCTGAAGATTCGTCTGATTCGAGCAGCAAGTCGTCTGTGAAGCGGATGCGCTCCGAGGAGCAGGAGGTTCGGTTGCTGATTCCGAGCAAGGTAAGTGATCTGAAGTATTGTAGACAAAGTTTTGTGTTTTTAAGACTGACAAGCAAATTAATTCACTTCTCATCTCTATTTTTCTTGTTTTGTCCGCTTGCATCTCTGTGCCTTGCCATCGAACCGTTGTCCTGATAATCAAGATGGCTGGAGCTATCATAGGAAAAGGAGGCCACAACATCCAAAAGCTACGGACAGAGGTATAGTTACTGACGATTATGTTTGTTTTATATATTTTCTAAAAACTAATGCGTATATCTAATTTGTTTAGTTTTGTTTACTCGTTGAACTTCATTTTGTTTTCCTCTTGTTACACTGCTTTCGACAACGGTGCGATTATTAGTTAACCAAATCTTACTCCCCATCTCAATTGTCTGTTGCAGAATGTAATAATTACGTAAAATTTTCGGTACTAAAACGTTATTTCTTGTATGGGACAAACGAAATGATGATGCACTATTTCCATGACAGAATGAGCGAATCTAGTGTTAACAGAATATAAATAGCAAAATTCTCTGCAGGTCTTTTGTATTAGCTGCGTAAATCCCACTGTAGATGATCTATTGTACACATTACATACTAACCGAGTATTATACTATTTTCCGGTTCTGTCAGCATATCTACCACCAGGGATTATAAGAACTGTAACTATTTCATTCTGGTCTCTTGTCGTTTTTGATAGTCCAAGTCCTCGATAAATTGTCAGTATGCAGTTCAGTTGGGTGCAGGACGCTTCTCGTGTTAGTGTCGAGTAACGTTTGGTTAGTTCAATCGTCTTCTGTAAACGATCCATCAGCTTTGGTTTGGACGATTGTGTTTTATACCGTTATTAGTTTGCCTCGATCGACATTCTTCTGATTCGTTTCGTGTCCTTTATTGATGTTAATAATGAATGGTTGGTTTGCAACGTAAGCCTGTATCTAAATATGATTTTTTCTTCTTTCTCCTTTCCCCCCTTCTCATATGTATTCCGTAATCTATCGATTCTCGGGTGTGTTAAACCGTTGGTACCGTGTAATTGAATTAAAAAATGACTACCCATGTTCATCTACTGCTATATTACCGCCACCAACCAAATACCACACACTGGCCCTACTACTACTACCACCACTACTATATCTTGGGGGAAAAAACATCAATACATTTGAACGCCCGCTGATATTAACAAATCGAAACGCTCTAAAAACCATACCCCTGCCAACCTGCGATGCCCGGAAACCCGAAATTGATGTCCCAACCGATGGCGATTACGGTGGTGTCTTCTGTCTCCTGGTGAAATATCCGTTGTGCACATTACACACAAAAAAAAAAAAACACACGAACACTACTTTTTTGTCGGGTACCAATCGACAATAACGTTCCTCACACCAAACACGCGCGCACCGTCTAATGGCGTGAACAATGATATACCCTATCTCGATGGTGGACGGCTTGTGTAATGTGGTGCTACATAAATTCGCTTCTGGATAACACTTGGCAATGTATTCGTTTATAACCCGTCGGTTCCACCACTATATTACGTATATCATCTGTACCGTCATGGCTCAACCCTTGCTGACTGCGCCTGCCCGATTACCTTGTGCCAACATTGCTAATCACAATCACCACGGGGTGTCTCCGGTCTCTCTGGCGTGTGTCTGTACAAAACTCTATGCTGGCAACTAAACGAACTGATCCCAAAATCGAACTCGATATGCTCACTTACTTGCCTCGCCTACCACCAACTGCCCTCTTGGTATTCCCGATCGCCCGGCATGTCAAACGCATGGGACTCAAATCGTGACTCCATAATCAATATGGCAACCACCAACCAAAACGATCGAATCTCCCATTCTAACCCCGCCAACGTTAACGAATTCACGATCATTGCCCACGGTTTGGTGAAATGGTCAACGATCGCTATGGATCGTAACCATGATTGCGCGTGGTAATCAACGAAATGTGGAACCCCAATGTAATAACTCCCGATCGTACGATGTCGATGATGGTGACGATCATCCACCGTCTTGACAACTTCACTGTTGGATCATCAACGTCCTCACACTCTGGCTTTGTTGCGGAAAATGTGCACCTTCGCTACCGACCGAATGTTATTGCTATTATTACCATTTCTGCTACCACTACTACCATTACCATCTGCTACTGCTACCACCACCAAACAACGTCACGATAAAACCGACCCTGTTGTTCCATATGTCCTGCCCCCGTGATGATCGCTCACCCGATGTGCGCCTGACTTACTCGTCTGATTGCCCGCCTGCCCGCCCGCTTACTCGTTCATCCGTTCGTGCCTGACCTGACTCGGATCATCTCTTCTGGAAAATAATATAAATTTCTACTCTCTCTCTCTCTCTCTCTCTCTCTCTCTCTCTCTCTCTTTCTCTCTTTTCCAATGGTGTTTCTTTACACACATGCATCGCTGGCCATGTGTGTGTTTCACGAACGGCGCACCGCATTCCCAACATCGTTTGATCGATCAAACCCCCAAAACAAATCGAATCGAAACCAAAAACAAACAAAAAAACACCAATCGTGTGTGTGTGTGCATATTGCCAAAACTAATGTGTGCCAAACCATAAACACTCTACGACTCTACAAACTCGTGTCTGTCGTGTGTATATGTGCCTGTGTCACTTAAATCAAACAAACCAATTAAAAAAAATACACGCACACACATACACAATCTTCTTCTGTGCGGCTGCGTGTCCTTTGTGCGCACATCATCCCCCCAAATGCGCAGTATCAAGCCCAAGTGAATGTAGGCGACTGTACTGGCCCCGAACGGTAAAGACCTCTTTCTTTTATTTTTCTCTTTATATATTCTCTAAGCAAACTGAACCACTGATCTATTACAAATAACTATCCAAGAAAATCAACAACATGATCCACAGACATCTTTTTTTACCCATACCCCATACCACCACCCGCCCATGCCGAAGAGTGTTGTTGTTGTATCAGTATCTGGTATCCCTTTTCGTTTGCAATCGTTTGTAAATGTGTAAATCTCTCATCCGCCTCTCCACCATCCACCTTTTGGTTTTACAAATTAGCATCATCCTTTTGTACATCTGTCGAGATAATATGTTCTGTTTGTAATTGTTGTACTAAAATGGTAATCAAATGTAATACAATTTTCAAACGCCACCTTCGAGAAAAGCACTCCCATTTGGAAAGGTGACAAGAATTTCAAAAAAAAAAGAAGATGAACAGCTCTCCGACCATTCCTAATTGATGCACCGGGTGTGTTACGTGTTACAGTAACTACAACAACTCTGCATCTGTTGATAACGGTAAAAAGGAAAGATGAAAGCATTAGTTACTCTTTTTCCATATAGAGGGGAAGTATTCCTCCGTCACCATTAATTAGGAATAAATGCACCTGCCACACCATGCATCTGCCGTCTTATGGAATGAGAGTGCTGTGTACACAAAGACATGGTGTGCAGTCGCCTACGATCGAGTACGATTTGTAAGGGAGCTTATGTTGTCGATCACTGGACTACATTTTGATTCCTTTCTCCGACCTTCAAATGGTAGTGCTTGCAATCGGAACTTGATAACAAAAAATTGTAGATATTATTCTGCTCAGCATATGTGTCCCTTTTTGTAAGATAAACGTATCTCCTCTAATCGACTGTTGCAATGTGGATGGTAGAGAGAGAAGAGACCCTAGAATGTATGTGTTCCTCCCTTCCTCCCCGCCCAGTATCTAATACCCAAAATTTTAATCTGTTTGTGTTCTACGTGTTTGAAGATTCACCATCAACGCTCTGGTAGAAATCCTTCTCAAAATAAGAAGTAACAACTATTATTCCACAATCCTTCTTCGTACCCGTTTCGAATTGTGTCTCCCGCTCAAAAAGGTTTCCCGAATCGATTATCGTGAAATAGCTTAAAACTACCTCCCACTATAGAAACCGATTCTTGGATCACGATTCTTTCACCTGTTTCTAGCGTTCTGTTGATCATACGTTCTAAACACACCCATCCTTGTTGAACATATATCGTACCTGCAATATCTTACGTGTGTGTGTGTGTGAGTGTTCGTTTGTTTTTCCTTTTGTTTCCCTTTCTGTGTTTGCTACTTTCGTTTTATCTTATGTATCCTCTCGATCGCTGCTGGAAGACAATAACCTTCGAATCCATATCCTGTTAATTGTTAATGAGAGTTAATAAAGAGAGTCACATCTTAGTATGAGTGTATCGTTGTTATGTTACCACCTCTACCACAGCGGCTTACGTTGTTTTTGAAAATAATATAATTATTGCTTGTTTTTGTGGATACATTAAATCGTAATGATTGTTTTTTCTTGGTCAGTAATTAAAAGAAAGACTCCTCCCACACTTCATGTACTAATTCCCAGTTAAATGCCAACATCTTCATATTAACAAATTTATAGCTTATACTATCCAAAGACCTTCCCAAATTTGCATACACAAAAGTAACAGACATCACGTGTCCGAATTCCTTTCTAAAACCACCAATCATAATTGTTTGGTTGCGCGTATAGGTGATATGTGTTTAATGTATTAAAATTAACTGACGTTTATTAAAAAAAAATATCTCTCATCATCACTATCCCCACTTTTCTGTTGCCTTGAAATCCGTTCGAGGAACGCAAATTCCCGCAAGAGTTCCCTATCACACACACACACTCATGTTGTAAAGTTTGAGCCAAGTAAGCTTCCTTAAATGATTGAAAACATTGTAGCCTTAGCAAGGTGGGATACAATTTAAAAATGAAATACACACAATTATAAAATCTTTTTCTTTTTTTTGCATACTTAAAAAAATGACATGATGTCAGGATAGTTTTTTTCGTAAAATTTGTAACATGTTTTCTTATGAAATGCGCAATGATGCTACACATGAACCTTCTTGCCGGTCAAGACGCAGCATAATTTGTTTGTTTCCATACAACTATACACTAATGTACCTTTGCGACATATTGTGATCGTGATTATTGTTGTTGTACATGTTGCTAACGCAAACCTATTGTACTTGTATACTCTCCTATCCATACCAGCTGCAATGTGAATGCATTTATGTTTAATGAATTGTGGCTTTTTATCTTTCTCGGTCGTTGTATTTACAGTGTGCTTACCATTGGTGGCGATATGGAGACGGTGACGAAAGTAGTGAAGGATGTGATGAAGCATCTTGATCGGGTGAGTAAACCTACCTGTATAAGAACTCCTATAAGAATAAAACATACGTATTCCTATTAGAAAGTCCGAGAACAGGAGAAAACGGGTTTGGTCGTTAATGCATTGTATAGTTGTGACAAGAGTGTAACTGTATAATGCGCCTTCTATTCGTGTCACATTCTAGAGTGAAAGGAAATGTATAACCTTTTTTTCGAATTCAACTTTATCGTTTTAACTAAACCACAGCCGCCCCGAGTATATATACCAACGTGCGGTTCGTCCAATTGGTATCGCGTGTTGTCCGTAATTACAAGTTTAAATTTTCATAAAGTGCATGGCGTCGGATTGTCTATACGTGGTAGACGGGTCCAGCCGTACCCTGTATTTACACTCATTTGGTTCGTGTTGTTGATTTGTTTGTGGCAAGTAGTGCGTTTTTTTTGTTGTACGTTTTGACTGTACGCTTTTGATACTGATGTCTACGTTTTTCACGCCAGAAGCTGGCGCAGAAGAGCTGGTGTGTTTTTCAGCCTTTGGTTTCTCTTACCACGATGTGGCGAGTTGTGAAGTCCTTTTAGAGTACTCGTGCCGGACATTGGCTGGTTAATCGGCGCCAGTCGTTGATAATAGGTTAACATTGTGTATGCACCAAAGCATATCAGTCTTGTTTTTTACAAATACAGCACAACGAATAGGTTTTTTTTTCCTCGATGTAGTCTAAGAATGATTTTTTACATTTCTTCTTAATATTTTTCTAATTCGTGTTATCCTTTTTCTTGTCCCATTTTCCATGTCCTCGATCGCACCCCGATCGAACTAGGCCGGCGATAATGAGTACGAGTTGAGAATACTGATTCATCTCAGCCTGGCAGGATGCGTCATCGGCCGCGGTGGAAGCAAAATAAAGGAGATCAAGGATGTAAGTACACCACACCAGCATTAAAAATTAAAGCAAAATTAAATGTCGAACTCGTACGCGCCCGCTCGTGCAGTACGTTCATCCTGGGCGCACTTTACCGCCTCTTAAAATGTGGCGCATGTCGCGAACCGCCTGCATAATTTATCATCCAGCGTAGGATAAATTATGAATTCTAAGTCAACAGTTTAAGCACCGTCGAATGTGTGCTGTGTTTACTCCTCGCGCTCTCCTGTGTGCCCCTGTGCCACAGTGGTGACAGTTATCATTGCTTTGTTACGCCAGTGTCTTAGTTGCGGTAGTTTGCCAACCGTGATCTGTTTTTTTCTTCTTCTTTTTCTTGCCGTTTATTCGGTGATGCTAAAATGGGTTCCATGTTTGCATAATTGTTTGTGTGTGTGTGTACTCAGCTCGGAATCCTTTTGGTACACTACACCTAGGTTTAACTTCGCTGCATCTTTTGCTTTGGGAAGCAAATGTATGGGGTGTCGCTATAGTTGCGTGTAAGCCAATTTCCATACCAATATGACGTCAGTGCATCGCAGTGCTCGCATTCATTGCGCTAAAACGTTGAACACACATGAGCAAGAAAAAAAAACACACGCACACAAGGAAAGAGAAGTCCTTCCAATGCGCACAGTTTGGCGAAAATATATCTCTAGGAATTGGGAAATTGTAGCCATCATCACATCCGCGTCATCGTCGGCACACCACCGTACGTCGCGTGTTCGATGCAGGGTTATGCGCGCCACCGAGGTGCCACGGTGGTAAGATTTTACACCGGGGAAAAGAAATCGCTGGTCGGAAAAGCGTTCGCCTGGCGAGAGCGCTCGAAATGATCGACAGCGAGCAGCGGTTGGACCGACCGGTGGTGCGATGGTGAAGGAGCGGGGAGATATTTCTGTCTGCAGTGAGCGCATTTAATGGCGCCAGCAGTATGTGTTGGTTAGCTGCGTAATGCTGCTTTGGCCACAAACTAGCAGCAGCAGCAGCGGCAGCAGAGGCCCGGAGGGGAGGGTTCGGTCGGTTCGCCGTTTCGTAGCGTGCCCAGGCGACGGGGTCGGTACGTGTAATCCTGTGGCAGAACAGATGACAAAAGCAAATCGTTATTAAGATACGCACGGAACCGTGACGCAGGCGGGCGGGCAGCATTGTTGGGATGTGTTGTGCGGGGCGTAATCGGCGATTGCATGTAGTAGTAAACGTTGCACCGCCACGCACACGCACACTCTCTTCACGTACCGGGACCCTTTTCCCGGCCTTGCGTGTGTGTGTTTGTGTATGTGGTACTCATAACCGCGCCCGACATATCCTTGCGCGCGGGCACGCAACTGGAGATCGTAGGGAAGTTGCAGACTCGGTTAACCACGGCTACCAGAAGGCGCCTACTAGTGGTTGGGCTATGACCTGCTTTAGCTGTGCGTCACTCCTCCATTACCTTCGTTCGTTGCCTTCTTTACCCCTTTGCTCCTCGCGCACGCATGCAAGCTGGAAACTATTTTGAGCGTTTCATGGAAATAATTATGACTCCTAACCACTGGTTATAATGAGAGCAGTGCACATTTGCTTCACTCCCATGCTGTGTGTGTGTGTTTCAAGTTCTTTTGGTGTCCACATCGGGGGAGCAACCAAATGGGAAAAGGGGCCTGTAGATCTGAAATGTAGGGTAATTATTGTACCGTTTTCAGGCGACATATACTACTCGCCGCACACACTGCTTGTCCGTATGTCCTTGTCTTGCGGTTTTCCCGATGTCATGTGGAGTTGATGTGGGGAGTAATGAACGATTGTATGTGGTCTGCGTGGCGGCAAACTGTTTTCCATTTTCTATTTTAACTTGTATTACATTCGTTTAGGTAAATTGTAACGTGTGCGGAGAAATATCCACGTGTACGTATGTGGTAGCAAATCGTCAAATATGTTTAAAGCACCGTTCCAAAGGCGATGGAGTGCATTTTATTTGGTATGATGATTTAGAAGAATGGTTTATTTCATTTTTTTCTGTTTGATTCAACAAAATTTGTGAAATTTTTACACTTTGGTACTGAATATCTGAGCAGTTGGTCCGTTCTCTGGAAAGCAAGCAGGCAAGGCATGCAAAGACGGCTGGCAAAGGATCTTTTTGTATTAATTTCTTGCTACCATATGGAAGCGCACGGTTGTAGCAGGGTATGTGCTGCAGGCAGGTGCTAGCCACAAACGTGTACAAAAATACAATCCTCCTGAACAGCGAGAGAAAGAGAGCGAACGCAAGTGAAAGAGAGTGAGAGGTCGTCTATTGATTGATTGTAGAAAATGAGCCCTAAGGTCCGGCAAAAGCAACAGCAACAGCAGCAGCGGGAAGAAGTTACGGGTGTGCCAGCTGCACCATCATCGCACCAGGTACACCGGGAGGAATCGTACTGTAAGGAAGCGTTACAGACCGCACCGAGAAGAACGGCGGGAAGAAGCGTATGTTGGTTTTTGAACGCGGACACGGCCGAGGTCGTCGCAGCGGCAGTTGTTCGTTGTACCACCATGGGTTCATTGTCAGCGAGAGTGACGAGGTTTTTGGGAAGGTATGACGGGGGAGAGACGACCGGGCCGCGGGGTGAGGCAGTATTTCTACACAAAGAAGAAGGCAAAAAGGATCTTCTGAGAAAGGGGCAGAAAGCATCTACCAAGACGGCGGCGGGTAGGATGATGATGTACGCTGTCACGTGCCTGCCTCTGTATGCGTGCACGTGTACGTGGATGAAAAACCACGTTTTTTGGGAGCGCGCGAGAGCGGCAATCTTTGGCAAGATATACAGTCAGTCAGAGAAGAGCGCAACCAACATCGATAGAAAAAAGAGAATCTTTGTATGTGTGCAGGCGTGTGTGTGTGCATATGCGCTACGGTGCGTGGCAGCTGGAGTGCTCTGACGGGTGAAGACGAAAAGTAGATTGGAAAAGGACACTGCATTCCCTGCTTTTGGAACCAGATGCTCGCGAGGAACAAGCAAAGGTAGATAAAGAGAGTGTGTGAGTGTTAGAGAGAGAGAGTGGCCTACTACGCACGGATAGGGATGATTGGGAGACGCAAACGAGAGGAGTGTTAAGGCATGCGCAACAGCTTTCTGCTCAGTGGACACGTTTCTCGTCATTCAGTTGGCACCGAACAGTTGCCGTTCGAGGAACTACGAAGTTTGGCCCGGCTTCTCCCGATTGATTTCTCGTCCTGCATACCGCTTCTGCCTTCCCTCCTCCCTCCGTTGATGGTGGTGAAGTTCTTTTTTTCTGTTTCGTCAAAATATCCTTAGTCGTACTGTGTGTGTGCAGTGGCTAGCCAGCGATAGGGCAAAAGTTTTAGTTGACATTTCGTGGAAAAGAAGTCCCCGTGGTGCTCACTTCCTCGTGGTGCTCGGCAAGTAATCGGTAGCAATCGCACGAGCGAGAATATTAAACTGTGCCGCATAGAAAGCAAATGAACGGTTTGACAAGCTGCACAGGATGGTTGTTCTATCCAATTTAAGTTTGTTAACTAAATTTGATGAAGAGTAATTCGCGACCGTCCACACTAAACTGCGGCGGAAGGTTCCTAGAGTGCGTTGTGCGTGTGTATGTGTGAGTGCGCGCGCGCTTTCCCTTCGCTGGATTGTCCTGTCTGACTGTGACTGCCTCGGTTGTGGGTCACCTAGGTGGTGCTTTGTTTTCGGTACTTCCTGTTGCGGTGTATTGAACAAAGAAATATTTCAATTTGTCTCGTCGGAGAGCAAGCAAATGATGTTCCCCGTTGGAGAGTCGGCAGTAGCAGCACCGTCGTGTTTCACTGTGCCGAAGGGAAGCGATGCGCCGCACAGAAGGAAAAAGGCGAGCAGGAAACACTCACTTCTTCGGCCTGTACTGCTGTCCGTCAGTAGTAACAGCTCAACACGATGGTGGTAAGCCCGATTTTCAATACAAATCTTATCTAATGGTAATGGTCAAACAATTGAAATACCTACAGTAGCTGCTTTTCACTTTACCGCCCTTTGGTACAACGTATGGTACGCGAACGGTGTGACCAGGATGTTTCTGCTTAAACCTCGATCCTTGTCCGAAGAAGGATTAGAAGAGGATTTGTATTAATTCCTCCCCCCTTAGCAAACCCTCACGGCTCCGGCCCTTCTGCAACGCACACAAACACATACAAATATTTTCACACACACACTCTACCCCACATTGTCTCTGGTGTGTATGTGGTGTGTGCGTGTGTGTATGGAAAGCAGCAGAAGAAGAGACATTAGATCGATAAAAAGTGTTAAATCCGCCCGAATCCTTAGTTGTGTTTCCGGCTCTGTGCACGGTGCACCAAATTTGGGTGGTCGTAGTGGGGAGGGGGCTTCAAATCGTCCACTATCCCACTCACAACACAAAACGTGTACGAGCGGCACTTGTAATGATGCTCACAACCGGGGGGTGGGGAGGCTCTCGGTGGTCGATTTATTTCTCGGCTCTCCGGTGGGGACGAGGATGGTAAATTACAAAACGATTGTTTGATGACATTTAAATCACTCCGCGAGGGGGTTCGATCGAGATCTCGTTTGGGAAGAATTTTAAAATCATTTTAACTGGCTTTCGAAAGGCTCTGTTACGGTTTAAGCTATCGGCATTTCTCATACTGCTGAGGGCGCCTTTTGGGTGCCTGTATTAGGCGAGAATAGGCCAAAATGGAAGGATAAAGATAATACAGGAAAAATAGAGTATTGGAAAAGAAAAGCATCCACAAAAAAGAAGGGCTGATGAAACCTTTTTCTCTGCGAGCGGCTGATACTGTCGGTTTTGGTTACCAGCTGTCTTTTTTGGAGTAAGCAATGAACACGGGTTTTTTATGTGTGTGTTCTTTCTCCTTTTTCTTACGGACTCGGTAGCACCTTTGTATGTGTGTGTGTGTTTGTGTGGCTATGTGGAGCATTAAATTTTGTTCATCCTTCTCAGGTTCACATCTGCCTCGTCATCGTCACGGTGTTTTCAGCAGCGGGATCGTAATTTTAGTGTGTTTCGGTTGTCCCCTGTTGCGTGTAATGTCACCTTTTTCCGTTCTTTTCTTCCCTTCCTTTCCCACGTAGTACAACACATCATTTAATATCTAGTTCGCCCGCATCTTTTTCCTTTCCTTCTATCAATGATGCAAGGGAACTACAACAGATTCGTACGGAGAATGTGTAAGAATCTTCAGTTCGCACTACGACACGGCACAAGAAATGCCGAAACGAAGGTGTGTAAAGTGGTGAAAATTCTAATGAATTTAATGTCTGCCATTTCGTTCCCTTGCTTGTTGCCCATGAATGTGTTTGATCTGTCAGTCAAATAGAAGCCTAGGGTTCGATCCCCAGGGTTCGTGGCTCGAATAGCCGACCAAGGTGTGTGTGTCTGAAATAATTATTATTTTGTTCTTTTCTTTCCATTTTTGCTAGCATGTTGTTTTCTTAACGTTACATCCCGGTACAGCTGCTGAGCGCGCTCGGTTTTTTGTTGTTTCTGTTATCCTTTTTGCTTCTTTCCCTTTCTTCTCTGTTCCGTGTCTCTGCTATGCCACATCCGTTAGTTTTACGTCTGACTCTTTTCTTCATCGCATTCTTGCACTTCCTGTACGGGAACGGCAGCGAACCATTTCTGTTTTTTTTAAATCATTCTTCCTTCTGCTTCGTGTTCAGTTGTTAATTCGGAGAGCTAAATTGCTGCTGCGCGCCACATAGGCGCGCAGATGGTGCAAACGCGTTTCCTGACGATGCCGTTCACCACACGACGACGACGACGACGTCGTCGACACGATACGCACACAGGAAATAGTTCGAAACAACGGTAGAAAGGAGAAGCATGGTGCTCTACGACTGGCTGTAATGGTGCCATCGCTCTCTCATTATTGGGGGAAAAAGGAATTAAAAATGGATTTGCATTCGTTGAAGCTGGTGCGCTGATGAACAGACCGGTTGCATGAGAGGAGGAAGCGCATTTGGCATAAGTGCGAAAACCGTGGCAATTTGCGCGCGCAATTCGTCCTTTGTAAGCCCAAAGTCCAAAACACAATGCTGCCTGGCAGCATGCGTTGGAAGGGGAAATGCAAATGGGTAGAGGGAATGGATCCTGATCGTGTCGTGTGATCAGGGGAACCAGTTGGAAATTATTCATCGTGGTGTATTTGCGTCTTTTTCGCGTTGCTGCTTCTTCGCCCTGAAGGTGTTTTCTTATTACGTATCCTTGTGCCAAATACACCAAATAGACAAGAAAACCAACCAAAAAAAGGGGGGGGGGGAGTTTACAACTGTCAGGGGGAAATGAGGGTAGAATGGGCATGTTCTTTGTTCCATGAAGAAACAGATGTTCAATATCTTCTTTGGTCAGCTAATTGGCTTTCTCAATAGAAGTTTGGTGTGTTCTATCGTTTACGAACAACGCATCGTTGAGCTAAATGAACTTGTGGCGAACGTAAACAACAATTTCCCGTACAATTTTCTATTGAACAATTAAAATGAATTATCGTTTAAGCATTATTTTGCATTCTTATCATATTGTATGAGGAAAACAAACCATTTCCATCCATCTTCAGTTTAAAACTTCCTCGCTAATTATATGTTTGTTTATTTCTTTTATTTCATTTCTTTACAGGAAATCGGCTGCCGGTTGAAAATCTTCTCTAACATACCACCGCAAAGCACAGACCGCATTGCCCAGGTGATAGGCAGCGAGGAGCAGTGTCTGAAAACGCTGAACGAGATCATCAAACTGATCAAGGGCACACCGATCAAGGGCCCGGTGCATAACTATGATCCGCACAACTACGACGACATGTACGCGGACGAGTACGGCGGCTACGGTGTCGGTGGGGGCGGCGGCGGTGGCAGCGGTGCCTTCCGTAACGGTGGCCGCAATGCTGGCGGTGCGGCACCCGGCAGCGGTTACGATCGGCGCGGCGGCGGTGGGGGCGATCGGTACGAAGATCGTGGCCGCGCCAACCGCGGTGGCGGCTACGATCGCGGCAACGATCGGGCGAACCGTGGTGCCGGGGCCGGTGTGGGCGGAGGCGGCGGCGGCGGGATGAGGTAGGGTGTTGCTAGTGGCGCGCGGTGCGGTGGGGGTGTGTGCGTGAGAGTGCAGCTGGTTTATGTTTTGCCCTCTGCCCTTTCTTTCCCTTCCCTAGGGACAGGGATTACATTAACCCGTGGGCTAATCCCATCAACGGCAATAATATGGGTGGCAGCTTTGGCGGTGGCAACAGTCTAGCGCTCAGCAATCTCGGCAGCTTGAATCTGGGCGGCGCGGGCGGCAACCTCGGCAACGGCAGCCTGGGAAGCTTCGGCGGCGGCAACAACGGTGCTATGGATAACAAAACCTCAACGCAGGTCACAATACCCAAAGATGTAAGTGAGGCAGGATGGGAGATGGGGTTGGTATTAGGACAAGCTTTAATGTCATTATTATCTCCTGTGTACATTCGCAGCTTGCTGGTGCCATTATCGGCAAGGGAGGTGGCCGAATACGTCGCATTCGGAATGAGTCGAACGCTTTCATCCAGATCGACGAAGCCTTGCCCGGGTCGAACGATCGGATCATCACGATTACCGGCACACCGAAGGAAATTCAGGCGGCGCAATATATGCTACAGCAAAGGTAAATAGAGAACACAATCGCCTTCTACTACTCGCTCATTCGTACATGTATTTTTAAGGGTGTGTATCGGTGTTTTTGCACGAATAATGTTAAGTTGGTGCTTTTAATATGAAAAAAAAAAACGATTAAGACATGAAACCCCAAGACAACGGAGATAGCTATCACACATCAGTTATAACCAAAAAACATCATCTTCATTAGCCTCCTATGTGTGTGTTATCGCTTGTTTTAACCCCATCGCGCCATCGTCAACTGGGACCGCATCTCGAACATCCTCTGCTGCCATGGCAAAACATTGTATGGAAGACTAGTGATTTTGTTGTTTGGCTTATGATACTAACAATAAATCTCTCGTCTTTCTACAAAGTTTGCCCCTCGCTACCGAATATAACCGTTCATCTGACTCTTATTACTAACACCACTCTCATGGATTGGTCTCATTCGCACGGGTTGTGCTTGTTTGACTGAATGTGTGTTGTGTGACGCGCTGTGCCATATATACTTAAATCATTACCAAATTGTCTTAATGTGCATGCTTTGTTCAGAAAGAGAGAATTTTAGTATAACAACCCTTTCCTTTTTCTTTGTTTTTCTCTTTTTGTAGCGTTCGCGAAAACTTGAGTGGCGCTGGATCAGGTGGTTTCAATCGCAACTAAATAAATGGTGGTGCAATCTGAACAGTGTGTGCATGTGCGCGCGTAATCCAGCTCGAGCGCTCGTCCGCGTTCCCGCCAGCATGTTGAAGAATGTAACATTGTTTTAAGTACGTAAGAAATATTGCGAACTTTTAGACATGGTTTAGGACAGAGGTTGGAAAAGAACATTAAGCAAGCCTAGTCTTCTTCTCCTAAGCGGGGGCGCGCGTGTTTTGTCAGCAACAGAAAGAAAACAGCATGGAGGGTAGAACTACTACAAGAAGTGTATGCTTTTACTGTTTAACTACAATAGATTTTATCTCAATAGCAGCAGTAGCAGCGGCAAACAGGCGCGAAAATCCCCTAAATAAGAGCATTTTTACATTTGATAACTGTGTACGGTACGGTACGGTCATTCTACGGTGTAGTATAAGCATTTCATTTGCCTTTGATGTCCTTCCGCTACACTTTTTACTTAACGGAAAGCAGAGAAGATCACTGTTATCATGGCAAAAAACAGTTCTTTTCAATAACTACAGTCAGCCACCATTCGGCTTCACTATTTCACTATTTCTTAATCATGTCCCTATCGTGACAATGCTATTATATGTCGCGCTTTTGCTAGGATGCTGATGTGCTTGTAGGTTGTGTGGGGAGTGGGACGACCATAGGAAATATGATTTTACCTAGTGCATCACTAGCGAACCATTACACTGGTTCCGCGCATTATTGATAATACGGGCATTTTCTTACAGATTAGTGCATCGCATCGGCAGTTTAAAAACCGGCAGGGTAATATAGTTTAGTCTTTACGTTCATCCTTAGTTTCAGCGTCGTCTTTTGCAGTCAGAATGGAATAGAGAGAAAGAGAGAGAAGGAGAGAATTTTACTGTTACTTACTATTCCTCCCAGTAATGCTCAGCGAGCGCGCTGGATGATGGATATTTGTGAATCCATGAAAAGGAAACATTTTTGTCCTCTGAAACATACAAAAACTAAACACACATACACACAGGTACGCCAAGTGTCTTTTTTGAACCAGCGAAATTCCCAGTAATCTCATGAATTAAATAAAATCGAAATAAAAAGCGCAATCGCTGCAATTAAGTCGTGTAGGCCTTCAAGATTACGCTAATCCTCCGACCCTATTCAATACATCTAAACAACAACTCGCTAACAAGAGTTAGTAGGAAGCCAAAACCGCATTTTCTACCGATTTGCTCCCTCTTTCTGCTCCCAAATATAGTACGTGCATCATATGTCCAGTGTGTAGAATAGATGTAACGAGATGAAGTGAAGGGGGGGCAGTTACGACCCCAATCCCCGAGTGCATTTTTTGACCACAGTATGTTCTACTTCCATTTACGATAAGAGATGATGAACTTAACCGTATAATCAACCATCCAACCAGCCATCCAATGAACCAAAACAGCGGCTCTCACACACTCGACAAATGCACACTTAACTACTCACAAAATATTACACACATTTACCTATTTTCCAGGCTCCGTTCTCGGGGGCTTGGGAAGAGTATGTGTGTGTGTTCTTTTAATAATAACCAGTACGATTTCATCTCTTAAAACAACGTCTTTGTGTGTGCGTGTGAGTGTATGTGTCGCCGCGTGTCAGTCAGTGTGTGAGATTAGGAAAGCATAGGCAATACAGCGAAAATAAAATAAAATAAAAAATCGCGCCATTACACAGTTACATTCAATTGTAGTTGAATACATACAACTCTCACTCTCTCTCTCTCACCCAACCAAGCATACCAAATGTATTGAAAGTGCTCTAAAACTCTATGCGCTGTTATTAGCGATAGAACAAAAACAAAACCGTAATGCAAGAAAATATATATATTAGACGGGGTAATAAGAAGCAAACGTGGTCTTTTATGAGGTTCTGGACACAGGAGAATGGTGTATTATTGAAAAGTTTGAAATGAGAAATGAGAGCATGAGAAAAGGAAGAACACACAAACTCGCGAAAAGAGAGCGTGTGTGTGTGCGCGCGCGCTTTACATTGCGCCAAGTCATCTACATACATGAACCATTGTTTTGAAACCGACAGACTAAGAAGTGTGGACGCAAAAACACGAATTGTGTAGTATTAAAAATATATAAATAGAGGAGATCATCTTGTTGTTCAATCTTTTTTATCTGTTTTCTTGTATGGGTGCATGATTCGAAAGGATAATGTGAGAATAATGACTAAATTTGAATCTCAAATATAGAAAAGGTTCCTTCAAACTGCTAGAAATGTACTTTCTAGTAAAAATACAGTGGAACTAAAGTGAATAAAACACGATATATTGTTTGATGAAGTGTGAATGTGTATTAGTTAATGAAGTGTGTGTATTTAAAAATAACAACTTAAACAGAAGCTTAAAGAGTTTCTCGTAATTTTGTGACACTTTCTTGACTTCTTTCGTATTAGCACCCTTTTTGTACAGGCTTATTGGGAGTCTAATTGGAATTTAAAATTTGCTTGTTCAAAAGGGTGAGTCAGGAAAATGTCACATTAGAACATCTGAATGTATCTGACCACACGACCATTCATATAGTACAGAGCATCTGAAAACCCATGTATTCCGTTGATGCTTAACATCGCTAGATTTTTTTTCTCAAACAACAATCGTATCCAGATTATAGTTCTTTTCCGTACTTTTTTATTACGCTGATAAGAGTGTGCTAATACTTCAACATTAAAATCAATTTATTTGCTTTAGTAGTAACCTTAATGCCGACTAATTACATGATGTATGTGGTTATATATTTGAAATGGATTTTGGTGAACACGCACGCAGGCCACCAGCTTGCGGGTAGGATAATAGCAAACTAGACGACGATATTGTGTTTCTTTCTCAATTCAGTTGAATTTAATTCAATATTCCATTATAATTCCATTAAACATCCTTCATTGTACCTGGTATTAGCTTTACTGTGGTATCGTTTACGTTCTATTTCATGAGATCAGTTTGTGCCGGATGCGGTCCAAGTCCTCCTTCGTTGCACTATTATTTGCTTCCATATACTTGAGCAATGCTGCCACAGCTGCATGATAAAAGAAAAAAAGGAAACTAGAATACACCAGAACGACAGAGGCTCGAATGCCCAAAGCCCAGTGCGGCGCTACGCTTACCGTCTCGATCCGTTTTGTTCATCATCAGCGACAGTATGCCGATCGATTCATTTTGCACGATCTCCTTCAACACGTGGCTCACCTCTGCGCGATCAGGAATGAAGCGTTTATGTAGGATGTGTAACAGTTCGCTAAGCATTTCGTTGGACAAGCTAGCACCGAGCAGTGTGTTCATCGGCTTGCCACTCAGTGACTGTAAGAGGGAAAAGGGGAAGGACACATTGGACCGTGGTAAGACGTTCTCTCACCGCTACGCATTTCACACGTTGCATTCCGTTACCTTTAAGTACTGATATCGCAGATCCTCGTCCAGCCCGCTCCATGTGGTGTAAAACTGTGCGCTTGACTTGGGAGCTCCGGGAATGGTTGTGGGGCGCATCGGTGATGGTTGTGCAGCATCATCAGAAGTAGCAACCTTTTTGGGGCGTTTTTCGTTTGTATCCTGCAAATATTTAGAAGGTCAAACGTTGCGTTTGTAATGGTATTAGGATAGTTCAATACTCACCTGATTTCCTTGGTTGATCTTATTCTTTTCTATTTTATTTTGCGTTGACTGTGCCGGTTGAGCTGTGCTTGCCGATTTGCCCTCTTTTGCTTTCGAGTTCGCATTTGTAGCCTCCTTTGTTACCGCTGTTGCTACGGGCACGGGAGGGGTGGTTTTGTTTGGAGGTGATACGACCGCTGCTGCCGGTGCTGCTGGTGCAGTAATTGGTTTTCTCTGTTCGGTCGGTGTGGTTGGGGGAGAGAACAGGTTGCGCAGTTTGTTCGAATGTGCCGGAAACAGATGCTCGAGGTTGATCTCCTCTTTTGGTTCGACCAACCGTTCGCCCGTGTTGTTGTTGAACATTTTATCGATCGCAGCATCCGGGATGCTTTTGCGCTGCGAAGGGGGAGGAAGAACCCGACTATCAATCGCAATCGGACACGGAATGACGTCCTTGATGGGTATCCGGGTGAGTGGCTTTTTCGATCGAAGGTGCGGTGGCTTCTGAATGAACTTGATCAGTTTGGCATTTTTCTTGATTTCACTCCAAACGAACGCCTGTTTGGCGGGTTGCTCGCTCTTGACCAGCCTCTCCAGCCGCTGCAGGTCCTTCTCGGCCGTCTGCTTCTGTTTATCGTCCTTGGTGAGCTCGATAAACTTACGACAGTCTTCGACCGCACTCTGGTAAGCGCCGCGAAGTTCACGCACCTGCATGCGGCGGTAGTACGGCCGGAAGTAGCTTTCGTCCAGCTGTATTGCCTTGTTGCAGTCGGCCAAACATTTGTCGTAATCTTTCAGATTCCAGTAGCAGAGACTGCGATTCGTATAGTAAATGGCCTCGTCGCCAAACAGGGAGATTGCTTTGCTGTAGCTTCGTTCCGCCTTTTCAAAGTCTTTGCGAGCGAGATGCTTGTTGCCCAGCTCCTTGTACTTGTCCGCTTCCTGCTTCACCAATGCCAGCATTGGATCCATCTTGGCCCCCTTTGGTGGCTTTTCCTTGCCCGGCGAGGAAGCTCCCTTCTGACTGTTGGCATCGCTGAGGCGCTTCTCTATTCTGGCTAAATCTCGCTTGGTCGCGTTCAGCTCACTTTCATCCTGCGACAATTGCAGTATTTGTCGGCATTCGGCAGCCGCCTTTTCGCTCTCACCCAACCGCTCGTAAGCCTGCATCCGGCGGTAGTACGCCTTAACGTATTTGGGATCCTTTTCGATCGAGGTGCTACAGTCGGCCAGACACTCGTCAAAAAGATCCATATTCATATAACACAGCGCACGGTTGCTGTAGTAGGCCGCATTATCGCCGTACGTGTCGATGGCCTGCGTGTAGAGCTCAATGGCTTCCTGGTAGTTGCCAAGCTTGCACTGCTTATTACCCCTCTCCTTCAGAATTTCCGCATCGGCCATCATTTTTTTCTTCGCTGCTGTAAAGTCACATTCAAGAGATGGTTTAAAACACACGCTTAAAATGAATTACATATTCATCCCTAATTACATACATTCGCTCTCCGCTTCATCTTGTTTTTCCAGCGACGCAACGTCCTCGGAAAATTTGCTCATTGCCTTCACGTCGCTTCGCACCGGGGGTAGAGCTTTCTTCTGTGCGAAAGAAATACAACAGAAAAATCATTAAAGCGACGCTGACAAACTGTGTACTAACATTTTAATTGATAAATATGACTTAACAACAACAAAAAAACCTGCTTGCAGTTCCATTAACTAACCTCACTATTATCAGCTGGCTGCACTTTAGCGGTGTTGGCGCTTTTCATTTGCTCTTCCCATTCGTACAGCTCTTTAATAGATTTCTGCATCTGTTCGCATTTGTTTCGCACCGCCAGTTGGGATTCTATGGTGTCCATTTTAGCAGCAGAATTTCACAAAAATCGCACTGCGCCTGGTTGCTGGAAACGATGTACACTTTTGCAATCTTTGTTTATGGAGACATCAAACACAGTAGAGTCCGGGCGGGTTGGGTTGTCAAGCGATTCGTGCTGGTATAAACGGGATAGACGTTTTGCCAGCATTCTTTTGAATTATGAACTGGTCGTTATTTTTTCAACAGAAAACCAGGCAGAGTAACAATTACTCGAAAATAACTTTGCTGTGCAGAGTAGTGATGGTAAAAATGAGGATTTTGTCGGAATCGATTTCGGCCAGTTTCAGCATCGCTATAAAAATAGGCGTTTGGATCCAATCATAATACGTATCGATAAACGCAAAAATTCAAAAATTACTTGTAAAAAATCCATTCTCATGAAGATTGCCGGACTCCCAAGTGCCACAAATCCACTAAACGACCACTAAACGGGTTCTAAATGACTCATGCTCTCAACCTAAACGGAATATAGAAAGACTTCGTTTAGCAGACGGCAAACGACTCATGCATTCTAAAATAGCAAAAAACGCTGAAGCTGACTTCTGTTTGTGGGATACCCAACCAGTGGGAGCTTCCTCGCTTGGAGAGCTTTCTCATTCCCTCTGTACTGTTGTATGGTTTCGCATTGAAGTTATGCATCGCTAGAACTAAAACGGCGATACGATTATTTAAATACTAAACTCCAACGATAATCACCAGCACTGAAGCAAGTGAGATTTGAGTAATGGTGGTTGGTGTTGATACCCACGTATCTGACCACACGACCATTCATATAGATTTTGCTCGGAAAGTTAGAAGGCTATATAGGTCATGATAAGATGAAACTTGCCGAAACACATTGCAAGAAAAGGATAGCAAATAATAATCAGTTTTAATACGCCATCTATTGATCAAACCAATGAAGCTGTGGAGCTTTAATTTTTTCTATGGATATTCAATTTTCCAGTCGTTTAAGCTTATTCTGTGGCGCTTGGGTAAGGAGCCAACGACAACGCGCTTCACGAATGCGTATTTTTTACGATTTATGTGAAATGCTTAACATAACTTTTTTAGTACCTATTTTATCGAATTTTATCCCCAATTATCGGAATATATCGGAATTCATCAGTTGAACAATTTTAAGTTGACATGCTTTTTAATTGGACGCTCAATAGTGGACTGACACTTCAATTAAAAATCATACGTTTGTGTGGATAACCCGGTTCAAGAAAAATTAAGGAACATATTGGATTTTTTGTATGGAAAATCGTGACAACTACAAAGCACAAAGCAATAGTTGCCAGACAATAGAAGTTCAACCAAATAGGGGCCACTGTATTAAGTAATGCGCTTGTGCAAAATTACTCCATTTGCTGTTATCGTGATTTGATTGCAATTCACTTTATCTTGCAATTCAAACGTTAAACTAATCTGCAAATAACATGCTAAAGGGGGTCCCAATTCTACAGTTCGCATACACCAATACACCCATAATCGCGTACAGCTGGCAAGTATACCATATGATAACGCTCTCATAACTACGTGTCAGTTCAGCTTGCTTTGGCCGTACTCCAGAGCACAGTCGTACGCATCCGAGGCAGCAGCAAGGTACAACTCCTCCCGGAGCTCCCGAGCGTCGGTCATTGTGCGGGTAAACAAGCCGAGAAACAGCTGACGTGATACAGTGAGGTGCAGTGAGCCGCTTCCGCCGACGCAGCTTACATTTACGCCGGCCGGTACTTTACGCAAAACCCGTTTGCACTTGTCGCGCGTTTGCGGAAAGTGCGAGCATTGTTTTGTTTACATCTCGCAGCGCCCTCGATTGCTTGGCCCTGTGCGTGCGTGTTGAAGTGGTGTTAGTGAGCTCGAACAGCGCGCTGTGTGGTTGATTGCTTGGTGGTTCGTGCACGTGCTAGCAATGGCCAACGATCGGAGCGACCTCTGCGTGCAAGTACTCGAAGCGGCGACCGACTGCAGGCGGCTGTCCCGGGTGTTGGAATGTTTTTCCACCGAATTTGCTCGCCGCCCTAGCTTCGTTGTGCGGTGCAGTGGAAGGTAGTGAAAATGGCCACAATTTCTCGATGTAGAATCTTAATTTTTTGCAGGATTCTTTTTGTGCAACAGGATAGTATTCATAAGAAATACTTTGATCTTTGTATCCACAGGGTGAATATTATCGGTGAGCATGTCGACTACTGTGGGTATCCCGTGTTTCCGATGGCGATTGAGCAGACGATCTTGCTGGCAGTTGCTCCATCGGACGACAACCTCCTGCATATTAAAAATGCTGACAACAGCTTCAAGTCGTACAAGTGCAATGTGCTCACCTTTAGGTAATCGCTAACCCACCCATCCAATAACAGACAAATTAAACGTGTACTTCCTTTCCCAGCATCGATGTTCCGAGCGTTGGCGGGCCTAACTGGTATCAGTACGTACTGTGTGGCGTGAAAGGCATACTAGACAACAGCACCATACAGCACGACCCAGCCCGTGGCATGATGATCATGCTTTCCGGCAACATTCCACCAGCGTCCGGTCTATCCAGCTCGAGTGCGATCGTGAGTGCTACGGTTCTAGCCACAGCATACATGCACAATGTAAGACAAAGCGCAGTATCGAGTAACGAACTTTTAACCAACTAAAAGCCACTTAACTTTTTCGCAGGCCACATTGAACAAGCAAACACTTGCCACCATTTCGGCCGAGTGTGAAAAGTTCATCGGTACGCAAGGAGGTGGCATGGACCAGGCCATTGCATACCTAGCGCAGGAAGGATGCGCCCAGTTGATCGAGTGGAATCCGCTGCGAGCCACACCGATTCAGCTGCCAGCGAATGCGGTGTTTGTAATTGCCAATAGTCTATCCGAGGCAAACAAGGCGGCCACGTCCGACTTTAACCAGCGGGTTGTGGAGTGTAGACTTGCCAGCAGGTACTGTGGAACCATTTCTGACCGCAAGGTATCGCTTTCTAACTAGTGCGGTCTTACAGATTGTTGGCGAAGCAGATGAAGCTGAACTGGCGTGAGCTAAATCGTTTCGCTGATCTGCAGAAGGCGCTTGCCTATTCGCTAGAGCAGATGGATGCGCTGGTGCAGGCCAACTTGAGCCTGAATGTGTACACCAGGACCGATCTGCTAAAGCTGCTGGAAGTAACCGAAGAGGACTTTACGGACAATCTGTTAACGCCAAACACGCGCAACTCGCAAACTTTCAAGCTAAAGCAGCGAGCGTTACATGTGTTCCAAGGTAATTACCAACCCCAGTACATTGCAATATTGCAGAAATAACATATGAATTGTGCTTACAGAGGCTCTACGCGTGCAGCAATTTATAGAAACGGCAAAGTCCACGCCGGAGGACTGCATTTCGCGTATGAAAGCTCTGATGAAGCAGTCGCACGAATCGTTGCGCACGCTGTACGAATGCTCTCACGAAAATCTGGATCAGATCGTTACCATTTCCGATCGGCTGGGCGTCGGAACACGTCTCACTGGAGCTGGGTCAGTTTGGGCATGCATTCAGTATTGAGGAAATGTCATACTCTAACGCTATACTTTCCGCTTTCATTTGTAGGTGGGGTGGATGCACTGTGGCACTGTGCGACGGTGTAGAGGAAAGCAAGCGATTTGTCGAAACGCTAAAAGCGGAGTTTTACGCCAACATTCCTAAGGCACAGGCAAGCGATATTGGCAGTCTGTGCTTCACCACCAGCCCGCAAAGAGGAGCGGAGATATATTTGATCGAAAAGCAACAAAACAACATTCTTCCTACGCCATAGTTGTTGTCAGCGGTTCTTGTAATGTTCGACGCATTTTCGGATTTCGTTTTGATTAGTGAACAGGTTTAGAATGGAGAACGTTTTTTAAGTGGCTTTTTAAACAATTTAGTTCACAAATTTTTATTCCTAATTACAAACACATTGTTTAATTAGTATGATTTACATGATAGAAACCTAGTAGATGTAATAGCTATTGTTCATAAACAGCTACAAAAAACGAATGCAATAAAAATTAACGTTTGCAACCTAATTATTTTGGTTTATTATTCGTGTTAACGAAAAAATACAATCGTAAGCGTTTCATTTGGGAAAAGTCGCATTGAAGACGATTGTGTCTTTTCTTACCGAGTAAAACAATTTCCTGTATTTTAATGAAGGGTCATTAAAGGCATAATAGATAAATCACTTGCTGCAATTTTTATTTGGCACTCTTCTCCGTCGCGCCGACCAGCCGTGAAGGTAGCTGGTGGCAGGATCCACAGTATAGACGAGCAGTAATCGATAATCTCTCCAATAATACAGTGGGACCTCGCATACTCCAGATCCCTTTAGCAAACATTTGCGCTTCACAGCGACAGCTAGGTTTGACTATGCCTTTTTGCTTACTGGTGTCAGCTGCTGGGGAGATCCATTGGCTGATCAGTGAACTTTCGAAGATTATATAATTTCGGTTAGGAAAGGGGTGATTTGGCAACGTGTACTTTATCCATCAAACAATTACACATATAAAAAATATTCTTAACAGGGCGAGTCAAAAATTAAATTTTACTTGGATCGAATGCGATCCTCTACTACCGCGTTCAGGTCGGTCAACCTATCCCTGACACTAATTATCGTCTTAGTTTCTGTGTGGTGCATACTAAGTTTAATTACGTAATCCTAATCGAAACAAAAATTGAATTGAGGATCAAACAAGATCCTATACTACTGCGTTCCACATGTCTGCCGTTTGCACTACTTAGTACGCTCGGGTACTAAGTGTTTAGAGCCATGTAGGATGCGCTACTGTACTTTGCGCAACTACCACCATCCCAAACTGATCTAGTTAGAATAGCTAGTCCGATAAGCTATCATTATAGCGTATCAGGGACACCAAGGTGCAATACGGTTAGGGATTTAGGGACCCTGGACCGCAAACTAGATTCCTAGCAGGTTTAATGTTGATATATTGATTTTTTAGACAAAGCAAACAAAACGCTAGGATTTATGTGTCGACAATCAAGAGAGTTCAATGACCCACATTGTTCGTTAACTCTGGGTTACACAGGGTTTTCCGAGTCAATTTCCAATGTCAACAATTTTTTTCCATTGTTTGTGAGAAGTTTTTCAACAGCTGTCAAAATTTCCATTTGCATCACAATAATATTTCAATTATTTCACATAATTTTCAACACGTCTCAAGCTGGATTGAGTTGGAATCATGTGTAAAAACTGAAATTTCATTATGAAACAAATACACCTTTTGACAGCTGTTGAAAAACATCTTGGAGACGGTGAACAATTGTGTGCACATTAGGAAGTGACTTGGAAACCCTGACTTGAAAATTGAACAATCAAATAATTTAGTCAATATTTTATGTAATATTTTTGTTATATACATATAAAAAAAACAGTTGAACAACAATACAGCTGTCACTCTCATAATCTTTGAATGTTATTTGTATAATGAGCAAATCTAATAGCTCTACAAATATTCCTTTCAAATATTTAAATTTACAACGACTAACTAAAAATGCTTTCTTGAGATATGTTTAATTGTTTGATGGATTTAGTAAGATTCCACTGCATTTTTAAATTGATAATAAAATCATCTTTTAGCTGTAAAAATAAATATTTTGTATGTCTTTCAAGTTGTAAAAAATAGTGGCTTTTCGCACAACAAGTTAGTCACTGAAACGGATTAAATTGGCTATGTGAGTTTCCACTGTATTGACTTGGACAGAAATCTGTATCTATTGGAAAGATATCTGATTTGTACACGTGTATTTCAGATCGATATCAGTTTGCCAAACGCTGCGCCGAAAGAAAGAGGGGCAACAAATATGAAGCATTGATTGTAAATAAAAACAGGAATTATGTTTCAAACAAGGTTATTATGTTGCAAATAAGATTTGACAGAGAAATAACAAAAGTATGTTCAGGTAAATTCTTCCGTATTTTTCACTTCTTGTAGGTGGTTGAAAATTTAAATAAACATATTTAATTCACCTTTTCGTAATTTATTTATTATTCATTCATTTACCTTAACATTTTGATATATGTTAGTTTTGTAATTGTTTCACTTATTAAAAATAGCTACTACATCTACTAGGTTTCTATCATGTAAATCATACTAATTAAACAATGTGTTTGTAATTAGGAATAAAAATTTGTGAACTAAATTGTTTAAAAAGGCACTTAAAAAACATTCTCCATACTAAACCTGTTCACCAACCAAAACGAAATCCGAAGGTGTGTCGAATATTACAAGAACCTCTGACAACAACTATGGCGTAGGAAGAATGTTGTTTAGTTGCTTTTCGATCAAATATATTTCCGCTCCTCTTTGCGGGCTGGTGGTAAAGCACAGACTGCCAATATCGCTTGCCTGTGCCTTAGGAATGTTGGCGTAAAACTCCACTTTTAGCGTTTCGACAAATCGCTTGCTTTCCTCTACACCGTCGCACAGTGCCACAGTGCATCCACCCCACCTACAAAAGAAAGCGGAAAGTATAGCGTTAGAGTATGACATTTCCTCAATACTGAATGCATGCCCAAACTGACCCAGCTCCAGTGAGACGTGTTCCGACGCCCAGCCGATCGGAAATGGTAACGATCTGATCCAGATTTTCGTGAGAGCATTCGTACAGCGTGCGCAACGATTCGTGCGACTGCTTCATCAGAGCTTTCATACGCGAAATGCAGTCCTCCGGCGTGGACTTTGCCGTTTCTATAAATTGCTGCACGCGTAGAGCCTCTGTAAGCACAATTCATATGTTATTTCTGCAATATTGCAAAGTACTGGGGTTGGTAATTACCTTGGAACACATGTAACGCTCGCTGCTTTAGCTTGAAAGTTTGCGAGTTGCGCGTGTTTGGCGTTAACAGATTGTCCGTAAAGTCCTCTTCGGTTACTTCCAGCAGCTTTAGCAGATCGGTCCTGGTGTACACATTCAGGCTCAAGTTGGCCTGCACCAGCGCATCCATCTGCTCTAGCGAATAGGCAAGCGCCTTCTGCAGATCAGCGAAACGATTTAGCTCACGCCAGTTCAGCTTCATCTGCTTCGCCAACAATCTGTAAGACCGCACTAGTTAGAAAGCGATACCTTGCGGTCAGAAATGGTTCCACAGTACCTGCTGGCAAGTCTACACTCCACAACCCGCTGGTTAAAGTCGGACGTGGCCGCCTTGTTTGCCTCGGATAGACTATTGGCAATTACAAACACCGCATTCGCTGGCAGCTGAATCGGTGTGGCTCGCAACGGATTCCACTCGATCAACTGGGCGCATCCTTCCTGCGCTAGGTATGCAATGGCCTGGTCCATGCCACCTCCTTGCGTACCGATGAACTTTTCACACTCGGCCGAAATGGTGGCAAGTGTTTGCTTGTTCAATGTGGCCTGCGAAAAAGTTAAGTGGCTTTTAGTTGGTTAAAAGTTCGTTACTCGATACTGCGCTTTGTCTTACATTGTGCATGTATGCTGTGGCTAGAACCGTAGCACTCACGATCGCACTCGAGCTGGATAGACCGGACGCTGGTGGAATGTTGCCGGAAAGCATGATCATCATGCCACGGGCTGGGTCGTGCTGTATGGTGCTGTTGTCTAGTATGCCTTTCACGCCACACAGTACGTACTGATACCAGTTAGGCCCGCCAACGCTCGGAACATCGATGCTGGGAAAGGAAGTACACGTTTAATTTGTCTGTTATTGGATGGGTGGGTTAGCGATTACCTAAAGGTGAGCACATTGCACTTGTACGACTTGAAGCTGTTGTCAGCATTTTTAATATGCAGGAGGTTGTCGTCCGATGGAGCAACTGCCAGCAAGATCGTCTGCTCGATCGCCATCGGAAACACGGGATACCCACAGTAGTCGACATGCTCACCGATAATATTCACCCTGTGGATACAAAGATCAAAGTATTTCTTATGAATACTATCCTGTTGCACAAAAGAATCCTGCAAAAAATTAAGATTCTACATCGAGAAATTGTGGCCATTTTCACTACCTTCCACTGCACCGCACAACGAAGCTAGGGCGGCGAGCAAATTCGGTGGAAAAACATTCCAACACCCGGGACAGCCGCCTGCAGTCGGGCGCCGCTTCGAGTACTTGCACGCAGAGGTCGCTTCGATCGTTGGCCATTGCTAGCACGTGCACGAACCACCAAGCAATCAACCACACAGCGCGCTGTTCGAGCTCACTAACACCACTTCAACACGCACGCACAGGGCCAAGCAATCGAGGGCGCTGCGAGATGTAAACAAAACAATGCTCGCACTTTCCGCAAACGCGCGACAAGTGCAAACGGGTTTTGCGTAAAGTACCGGCCGGTGTAAATGTAAGCTGCGTCGGCGGAAGCGGCTCACTGCACCTCACTGTATCACGTCAGCTGTTTCTCGGCTTGTTTACCCGCACAATGACCGACGCTCGGGAGCTCCGGTAGGAGTTGTACCTTGCTGCTGCCTCGGATGCGTACGACTGTGCTCTGGAGTAGGGCCAAAGCAAGCTGAACTGACACGTAGTTATGAGAGCGTTATCATATGGTATGCCTGCCAGCTGTACGCGATTATGGGTGTGTGTGTGCGAAGGGAGTGATCAAGCCAAAGAATTAGAGCACAATTGAAGCGTGGTATGAGCACAGGGAGATTGTGCGTTGTTATTTTTATTGGGTTGTGATACAACTTATCAACGGAAATCGCACGTAATTTAAAAAATTGCATGGCAATTTGATAATGGTTTGCAGTTAACAGACGTCTGTCGAAGATATTGCTGGTCACTTGCCAGTTTAAGGTACCAATCGGTCGATTTAAATGGCTTATGTAAAAAGTGGAATAATCGATAAATTTTACTTTTTATATATTTTTGCTTGATAAATGTCGTATTGAGTCATGATTTACATACCCTCCCCTTTAACTAGATAATATTACTTCCGACGGGCTCTTCATAATCACCTACATTATCTACATACGCAAAGCTAACAACAATTTTATTTCTTTAGGAAATGGACCTGATAAGCTTGAGTTTGTGTGTATGTGTTTTTTATGGTTTAATTTTTTGCCTCATTCATAATGAATACAATAATAAAGTATGTAGAAAAAAAGAAAGTTGATTAATGGTTTCAAAATCCAAAAACGAACAACTATACGACGGGAAATGGTGGATTGTTAAGATGCGTAGCACCTAACCGGTGGTGCGTATCATTGATGGAGCGAGATCGGGCATGACTATCGCGTCTTTATCAATGTTGTGCCAATTATCGTTTTGCGAGTCGTGTGAGTAGAGTAGCTACTAATTCGTCCTAACCGACCTTCGAAACGATTAGCCGATCGTTGAACACTGTAAAGTTTTATGGGACCGCTCGCTGGAAGGCTCGATCATGGTTGGAAACAACCAGGAGACCGACAGTTCCGCTACAACTAGTTTCTTAACGTTGTTAAGCTTCCCTCGCCGTGTGTTTTGTGAATGGTACCAATATAATGCCTTCATTCAGCATTCATTCCCACTGAAGGTAGCTTCCAGCTTGATTGGACATTCGTCATGTAGCGCGCATCAGTTCTGGAAGATACTGGTTCCAGTGTCTTTTATTCTAATGTTCCAGCGTGAATAGATGAAGCAAATGTTGGCATGTTTTGATTTTATTGCATCCCCATCAAATTGCGCAAACGTTTGCGTTTGCGTCCCAATATTTCTCCCAATAAAGTCTGGGTGGTCCCAGACTTGATTCGGTGGCTAATTCGATACGAAAAACATCCAAATGATAGCCAGAATATGGGATGATGGTTGTGCGTTTGCATGATGGCGTAGGGAACGAAAGGAAATCGCTGTAGGCCCGTAATTATGAAATGAGACTAGCATTAAACCTATTTCCTGGTTGGGAAGAAAAGACAGTAGACATTTTCGATTCAATACGAGTCTTTCTGAAGCTTCTTGACAATACTAGTCGGTAAGTTCAGACACTATTGTAGCGAACGTATCACCAAATTCTGTAAGATAACAGGGCAATACAAACAACCATCACACACACGTCAAATGACATCTTTGATTTCGCGTATTCGTCTGGTGATCGTTGCCTTTGTTCATATCTATTTATCGTTGTAATAAAATCTCCATTTCCAGTTCAAAATCCGAATGAAAAACTCTCTTTCTCTCTCGTTTGCAATTATACTCTTCTGTGGTGATGCATCCTCACAATTTTTGCTGATCCTACTAAAACAGTAATTTTGTACCATGTTGACTCAAAACGTAATATTCGACCGCTTTCCGCGACATATGTAAAAATATATGTTGACGATCTATAAAATATGCTCATCATTTTTATTAAAATCGGGCTCCGACCGGCTCAAGACAATTTCGGACCCTCCTCCACTCCAACCCAACGGAGCCGGCTCCGCACCCATGGCTCCGCACCCACGGCTCCGAAGCTGACTTCGCTCCAGTGGCTCCGGAATCGGTTTTAACAGATTGCTAAAAAAATCCTTTTCAATAAAGTTTCAAGCTTAGTAAATAATGTTGTAAAAGAATTTATAAAAAAATCGATAAGTTTTGAACATCGTTCAACAATCACACAATCACATCGGGTGTTAGCTTCTACACTTGTGAGCATATAGATTCGTTTTATAGGCTATCATACAATGCCGTCTCTATTGAAACGTTAGTCCAGAGCCGTTGGTCCGGAGCCGTTGATTCACCGCCGGCTCCGGGGCTGTTGGTACGGAACCGGCTCTGGTGCTGTTGGTGCGGATCCGGCTCCGCAGCTGTTGATGTGGATCCGGCTCTGGAGCCGTGGGTGCAGAGCCGACTTCGGAGCCATTAGTGCGCTCCAAAACAACCATCCCTATTCGGCAGTAACACTATGACAAAAGTATGAATGTGTGTGTTAACTTTCAGCCAATTCTATTTCGTTTGCTTGTAGTGGTTGGTATCAATTTAAAAGAGGTGATTTCAGTTTTAATTTCAATATATGGTTACACTGTAATACAACATTTGAAAGAAAAGAAAAAGGCATAAGCATCCTCTCAAAACATGCGGCAAGGCCGGTTGGGGTGTTAGAGTTACAGCACATTTTTGATTGAAAAAAATATTGATAGGAGTTTTAAAATTCTAATTGTACAACGATATGTTATAAAACATTATTGTGATCCTATGAGACAATTTTAATTCAAATCTAACAAATAATTCAAAAGATATACGCTATTAACCACGAAAAATATAATTCTTCCATTCAAATTGTATGGCCTACCCGGGTAGGTGGTTGTACATGTGAAGGGTATATAAACTTAAATAATTTTAAAATATATTTAAACATATTTGATATTTTTTACTTTTTACACATGGGTATAAAACATCTTTTCTGAGGCATTTTTAAAATTTGAAGTCGATACGATTTTTTAATCCAAAGTTATTTTGGAATGAAGATGCGAAACTTACCCGGGTAGGCGGATGTACACATGACGGTTGAACTTCATAAAAAAATTGTAATAAATAAATTGCACTTAAAAACCAATTTTGCTATACTTGCTATACTGTCATATAATTATAATCTATTATAAGACATGTAAAGAAACTCGTAATAGCGTTCTACAGAGTTGGTATTGACAAAAATAAAGCCAGTTCTCGAGATACGCTGTTTTCCAAATTGGACATGGACTTGGAAACATTAATTGTCAAATGATAAATAATTAGCATATTTCATTGAAAAAATGAAGAAAAAAGGAAAAAAAACAATCATACATTTTTATACACGAAATACTGCTACGGCGGATAAGGCGGATTTTCTTATGAGCGTACTGAGCGGCCACGGGGGCCCCGGCCTAAAGGGGGCCTCAAGCTAAACCTCTACATGTTAGTTCGCTTTTATAAACGGTTGATATTTTATTAATACACATATGAATGGAGTAAGCAAGTACATAATAACGGAAAACTAAATCTTTCTGTAAGTAGTACATTCTAACAAGTAAGTGTGTGGAATGTGTTGATAACCTGTATAGCAATCAAAAATTGAATTATGAACTTTGGAAATCATTTTTGAAGGCCTTAACATTCTTAACTGGGCCGGTCAGGTGGTACAGTCGTCAACTCGTACGAATTAACAACATGCCCGTCATGGGTTCAAGTCCCGAATGGACCGAGACTCCCATACGTAGGACTGACTATCCCGCTATGGGGGGTAATCCAAGTCACTGAAAGCCAAGCCCGGTAGTGGTATAGACAGGCTTTGGCCGACAACGGTTGTCAACGGTGCCAAAGAAGAAGAATAAGAAGAATAAGAAGAAGAATAAACAAACTTGACATACTTTCGCACTCTTCTATATTGGCAATAAAACCTCTCATGACAATTTATCATTCCATTGTTTGATTCATTTCCATATAAAAAAAGCTCTTAGCTTCTGTAGAAAATTAAAATTTTATTACATCAAACACTGGCTAGTATATGAATACAATTTTGAAAAAAAAAAATGCACTACCGGAAACAACGATGATGAACAACCTAAATATATGCAAAATATGTAGGCCTGATTACACGCAGACTATAGATTTTGGGAATTTGTAAGGAAACAAGGGCCCATATAGATCCCCCGCTTAGGGTCCCGAGATGGATAAATCAACCTCTGGCTACTTTATTGGTTTAATGTCTAAACCAAATACATTTTTTCTCTTTTCAAAAAATGAGTCAATTCAACTGAGCTTCTCTCTCTCTCTCCCTCTCTCCCTCTCTCTCTCTCTCTTTCTCTCACGCTCGTTCTAATAATAATTAAATTTAACTCGTATGCATAAATTTATTATTAATAAATACATAAAATAAATATTATTCTTATTTTATTGTTTTAATTTAAGTAGGAATAAAGGGTAAGAGATGGACGTTGGAATGAATGAAGGGTAAGAACTGGCTTTTTCTTATTTTTTAAAATAGGAATTAGTGTTTAGTAAAATTAAAAATATTGAAAAAATTAATATATTACAGGATAATAAAAAATCAATTAAAGAATACTTCTTCATAGAAATGACTACATTACCTAACAGGATGGCACCAAAAGGATTCGTAATGATCATCAACAGTACACACAATAGCAGCCGCAAACAAATGGCAGTGCAAAACTTTTTCAAACAAAGTTTTTCAAAACAATGGTCGATGCAATGAGTACGCAATGTGGGTGTAAAGAGTGGTTTCGTTTTAGTTTTGTCTCCAATTGTTTGGTCCAAAGAAGCGGAAGAGCGGTCCATAATATGCTGGCTGGCTTCTTGAGCCACGTTAACGATGCTATTCCAAATATCACACGTGAACGGTATTGTTTTGTTGTGAATGATGCGCACGAGCTGAAACTGGCGGAAAGGAAGGATCATTCTGTGGCTGGAAGGCGTACAGCGGGCAACACTTAGAGAATGTGGTATTGTCGAAGGGATTTTTTTTGTTCTATCCTCCAGTGTTACTAGACTTTCTCGTCTCAATGTACGCATAGCTTTGAAAGCAATATCGAAATACTTTCACTAGGAAAAGAATACCGTATGAAGATGATTTAGTATCGATAGAATTTTTACCTGTACATGGCATAAGTGAACTCATCTTGCGAGCAAGAAAAATATATAGAAATTTAGTTGGAAAAGCGAAGGCAGAACGCCTTAAATTACGGTGGAAGGAAATGTGAAGTATTTTTTACACGCACAAATAGTTTTGTCCCTGTGGTTAAAACTGCAGGGATTAAGCTTAACCAGACCCTTAACACAGCTGTTTTGTATTCTAAAGCATTTAAATGACTAGGATGCAATGTTTCCTAAGGTCACACCTAATTGATAAATAAAGATACTAACCTTGCTCCAAAATGATTTCTTGTTGCTCGTAAAAGCTGTATGATTTATTTAGCTTTATCAAACGAAGAACTTCGTGCAAGGGAAATGTTTTCGTTTTTTACAATGATATCACACAAACAGTTCAATGTATTGTTTTTTAAATGAATTTTGTTGCCAAGGTGTCCTACCATTCGATCAAAATTAGTATGAGACTATTTAGATCTTAAATACTCTCTAAAAATATACAGATTGAATTCAGGATCAATCGATGTAACAATTTTTATATTTTACAATGTTACATCAGAGGTTTCATATGGTATCACAAACAAGTACAATATTGTATCTATTTCTTTATAAAGTAGCTGGCTGTCGTGGCCTACATTTATCACTTAAAATCTAAAGGACCTTTAATTAATCGTATATCTTGTATTTAGTGCTGCATATTCTTTTCAACATCGGAAACATTTGGCAACACCGAAGGATTTCAAATTGGGACGTAAATATTGACAAGAGACAATAATTTACGTGCATCTATGTGTCCAGTCAGGATTTTAAAAACAAACATGCACTGAGCCACTAGTTTTCTATTTTGTAATGTTTCCAAACATAAAAGCTAACATCAACTTTTACAGGGTTTCGATTAATATTATATAATATTAGATAATATATCGATTAATCGATTAATTAATAATGAAATTGTAATTAATCCGTAATAAAATTTATTCGCAATTCGCAATAATAATAATAATAACTATTCACTATGTAACTGTTTCCTACGTCCTAACCGATTCCTATCGGTGTGTTCAAAGTATTGGAATGCTATCAAATGTTATATTCACAGACTGTTCCCGAGATACGCGAGACTGTTCCCGAGATAAACACCGATGCCGCGGTTTGTGCGTTTCCGAGGCATCGGCGTACCTCGAATATCGGCTTATGTCGAATATCACGTTTTTCTGCCAACATATATTTGATGTATAGCTTTTCTTTTTAGTCAAATTTAGAAACTCTCTACGCTTCATTATTTATTTAACAAGATTTGTGTGGAAAATCAGGAAATTTTACGACTTTTAAGCGATTGAATAGTTTTGGAAAAAATCAATTTATTTTGCTTTTAATAATTCTTGCAGCAAATAGTACTGATTTGACATATAAACTGTCAAATATATAAATCCGCGTAACTCCGAATCCGTCGAGAACTGCGTAACTCGAGAACAGACTCTACAGGTAAAATATGGTATTCCTTTTACTTACTTACTTACTCATACAACGTTACAATCTCTTTTTAGTCTTGGCCAACTACATTAGTGTCCGAAACTACTCGCGGCTTCGCTCCTTCCGTATATCGGAAGCCTTCACGCCATATGGTCTCCTCAACTTACTCGATCTTTTTGATAAGTGTTATTTTTCTATTATGAAACGGTTCATAATTTTCAATTACTTAATGTAGAATATCTCAAAAATCTAATTATATAAAATATTATCTGTACATATATTTATTTTATCCATCCGTCATTAGTGATCTGTTTTCGAGTTCAAGCGTTTGGTGATTGAAAATAATGGTCGATTCGAGCTTTGATTATTCACATTATGCCACAATAATGATAATGATGCTTAAAATAAGAGGAATTGCATATGTAACATGCTTATTCTTCTTCTATTTGGCATAATATCTTACAAGAACATGCCGGCTAATACAGGCTTTCGAGACTTATTCAGTATCACGCAGCCGGATAGTCAGTCCTCGCTACGGGAATCGCTACGGGAATCGCATTCATTGTAGTCTTGAAACCCACGACGGGCATGTGCAAGTTAACGACTGTAAAACGAGACCGCCCCAACATACTTATGATTTACATTGATTTTGTGCATATCCATGAATTTATTTTCTTTGAGCTTTATTAATGTCAACATTTTTAACAACATAAATAATAGAAAACATTAACAAGCTTAAATATTAATAGCAAAATATCCTATCAGTTACATTAGCATATGACATCATACATTAAAAATGATGCAATGCACCGTTGATCAGTCGGACCTGATAGGTGTGGAGCCTCAATTATACATGTTTGTCTCAATTAAACGACAATTTCTCATACATGTTCTACACTTATTAGTTACCTTTCAGAACAGGGGCTCACCTTTGGATGGTTGACTCGTTCCAGTTATCCTTTGCCGTCATGGATCTTGGGTGACCATGCCATGCGAGTGAAATTAGTTATACTACACAAATTGAAACACGTCGTCCGGAAGCAGCAAGGCGTTTGTAACTGGGAAGCTAACATTACTTAGGACATCCTTGCAGGGACTCCCTGGTCGATGAATCATTCGTAGGACAACCTGTAGCGAACGCATTAGATGTTGTACAAGATTTCTCCCATCACGGATATCGTTTCCAATGACATTGGTCGGGAATATGATGGGCCAAGGATGTTTGAGGTGAAGATGTTGCAACTCAAGAAGCTTAAAATTATTGTATTGGGGGGATGTTGCGATGAAGGTGCTATGGTACAATGAGGTAATTCGCTCACGTCCTTGTCCAGCAAGCAGAACGATTGTACCAGGTTAGAATTGGTAGTGATGTCACCAGCAGTGGTTCCAGTTTTACACAAGCTGTCCCGACCGTTCTCCGGAAAAGGGCGTTAGCTGCTAGTTAATAGTTTAATTTCATTCAACCGGAGTCCCATTTGTTGACCGGGCTCTCTTTGATCCTGCATGTTTGCAGATAATAAATATGTTTCCTCGTGTGTTCTCTAGCAAAGCGTTTACGGCTGCTTGCATGTGCTCTACATTGTGGATAACTGCCGACTTTCATGAGAACGTCCGACGGACAAAGGTACAAATAAGGTATTTGGGGAGGTTTTTGAAACATTAGTCGCTGCTGCTGTTGGCCGTTGGTAGTAATACTGGTGATACGATAAATCATGCTGCATATTATAAACTCAGCCTAACAAGAATTGCATGGATGTATTTTTATGATAGCAAAAAAAACTCTCTAAAATTGCACTCATTGCTGGATGACACGAAAACATACAGTTCTGTTGGGGCAGAGCTAAAAGCCTACAGCAAGGCTTCTTATCGGTCTACCGATTGCACCAACCCCGTTCTATTTCGCTGCACTTTCCGGTGCACTGTGGCAGTACTTTAGCTACGTTTACCTGAAAATAGCATGTTAAAAATTATGTTCTTCCTTGGTGTTCTTGCTACTGGACGACGCAATGCGAGGCGGAAGAGAATCGAGAAAGCCGCCTCAATTACACGACGTTTGGCGCCACTATAAACTACGCAATGGTGAAACGAGTGTACTGCTGAAGGTAGAGCCTTCTAAAAGAAAATACTTGAAAGAGTGTCCGATGGTCGGAATGCATCTTGGGCGGTGTAAAATCGTGGTAAAGAAAACCGACCCCATGTTTGCCGAACAGTGGCGTGCAATGGAAGAACAACATGGCTGAAGGGCTCAATTTTCCCCCATTTGTGAAATCAATAGGCTACAGCGCATGGTGATGGCGGTACGTTAGAGTGTGTCCATAAAGGGATGAAGGTCTCCTGCTTTGCACGGAGTGTAATGGGGCAAGCTTTTAAACGTGCACGGTACACATTTTACATGGCTGATGGCTGGTTGACTGACTACCAATGGGGCGATACAGACCAGTTGTGGTGGAGGGTGAAGGTTTGCATGCCGGTGCTTCAACCATAAAACATACGTGTTGGGTAGTGTTATGCTGGTTTGTGCTCTGCCCTTACCTGTGGGTGAACGGGCAGGTAAGGTGATTTGCAATTGAGGGAGGAGGGAACTCAATTTACACACACACACACACACACACACATACCGTGCAACGTAATGGAAGCGAAACTGCAAACGGTCAGGGGAAAAACTTTACTACCCACTTCCGGTTTATTAACATAGTATTTAACAACGTATAACATAAAGGAATTAAAAAAAAACAAAACCCTTGTGCACTCACGTACAGATTCACACTCACACCCGCAACGGATGGAGCAAAGTGCATATTCGGGCATGATGGTAAACGTTGTAGGCGGAGCTGGATGGAAGGTAATTGACGGGTTGCAAAGTGAGAACATATAATAAAATTGTTTTATTGATTGTTACACTGTTAAATCAATTAAAGCACAGTACTGCCTTTGGGGATGCGTTTTGTTGGTTGACCGAATGATCGAAGGGATCGTTAGAGTGCGGGATTTAATCGATCGTTGCAACAGCACTTACTCATTGTTCTGGGAATTTGTATGCGATTTCGTTATAGCCAGTTTGCTGAATTTTATTTCTGGAAATGGCAAGATTTTTTAATTGTTTTAAACAAACTGAGCTGAAATTAATTGCACTCTATATTAAAATCATTACAATTCGTCACGATGATTGTGTTAGAACAGTAGCAGTGTTAGAAGAGTATCAGATTTTTATGCGTTCGATTCAACAATATTGATTGATACAGTGCAATCCAGAGCAACTATCTTGTTTAAGGCTAAACTAGTTTTCCATCCCTCGTGTGTGTTTAATCCAGGTAAATGTGGTACCAAGTTCGGGCTGTGGAAAATTATTCTAAGTTATAGAAACTACTGGATGGAGCTATGTATTTTAATGAGATCAGCTGTTAAATTAATTGAAGATGAACCTTCTTTAGGACTTTGAACCTTCTTCAGGACAAATATTTTAGGTAAAAACCTGCCTAAGAAATACAATATCAGTAATCAATGTCGATTGAATTTTATTCGTTATATTTATGTTTTCGTTTTGTTCGTCTTAATAGCAATATAAAACGGATCGATCGGCCGGGGAGCGGCCTAAAAAGGGCCTCAAGCTAAACTTCCATATGTTAGTTTGCTTTTATATGTGATTTTCTATGTGATGTGATATGTGATTAGTTTAGTGTTTATTAATCGATGGACTATAAAGCCCTCTCGAGTCAAATTTTGTTTACAATAGACATTAGATATCGAACAGAACATTTATATATAGTTATTGTTGGACGCATTCCGAACACTTAAAAGTGATTAATGCACATATCAACGGAAAACTAAATAAATTTCATAGTAGTACATTCTTACAAGTAAGTGTGCTGATTGTGGGCAATCAAAATTGTTACTAAATTAATTGTTGAAGGCCTACACTAACTCGACATACTTTCTCTTCGATATTAGTCACTAAAAGCCAAGCCCACTTGTGGTACAGGCAGTCCTTGGCCGACAGCGATTGTTGTGCCAAAGAAGAAGAAGAAGATTAGTGAAAACATTTTGATAAAAAATGCGAACAGTTTAATAGTTGTTGATAATGATATAATTTAAGGGATTTAAAGGGAACTAGGGTCTCCATTTTGATCTGCCGCTTAGGGCCCCGAGATGGATATATCCGCCTCTGCTTATAGTACAAAAACACATAAATGTTTAAGTATCTTTACAATGAATAACAATGGACATCTAATAATTTGCGACAATTATGTTATCTTTGCCCTACTCAATGCATTAGCATAGCCTAAGAGTATCCGCATTGGTGTTAGAAGGAGATATTTTGATAGGTCCGAGAAATTATAAAGATCACACATGTATGGTGTTGTTAATGAAGACTAAAATCAAAATTTCCTAGTCGGCTGTATATTAAAAATATATAGTAATTTTAATTTTAAGCAATATGTCATTTTTTGACCGTTCCTCAAGAGTAAAAAAAAAATGAATCCCATATCTACTTGAGAATTTGAATTTATATGCCGCTGAAAGAGACCATTGAATACGCGACACATCGACTCAATTAATTAGCTACATAACACAGTCAACACATACGTGGCTTAGGCAGTTCTTGGCCATCTGCTAACTAAATTTGGATTTGGATTAGAAAATGAAGCATTCAGCATGTTTGTAAATTAAACTAAAACATACCTTAAAACGTTTCGTGCATACTCGTACCATTGGTATTATGAACTCGCGTTTTATTCCGATTTGTCTTGCAGCGTCTATCTTTCATTACCGTGGAATGTTTCATCTTCCACTTAAAATACTTTATTACTCTTTGCGATCTATTGCACGCTATCTTTCCACAGTTTTGCATGTGTTTCGATTCAATTTCTTATAGTATTATTACACCTATGGCTTGTATTGATTTAAAATAACAACCTTTCGCACGTTTCATATTAGTAAGAAAGGATAATGTCGGTTTATAATACACTTGCTACAAAATTTCTCTTCAAATCAGGTACAATAATAATATGAAGTACACTATTACATATTCATTGATAAACAAACTTCACTGCACAACAGGGTCATCCTATTAGTTCACTGTTACAGTACAACACTACACCCATGGCTATTGCACATTCCCGTGACTTCAACGAACCGCATTCGCGAGTGAATGTCGACAAACTGTAGCGAAATGGTAACAGCATTGTGTGAACAGGGTACACCTTTCATCCAGTGCTCGTTCCGAAACGAAATAAAACAGAACCCCGCTCAGATAATGAAAAGGAGTAAGCACCGATCTTGCCGCAACGCCGTGGCAAAAGAAATGCAACGAACAAACAGCAAGACAAATGCAAAAATAGCACATTGCCAAACAAGAACAAGGTGTTTTCTTATAAAAAACAGGAACGCACTCGAAAGATTGCGGCATCCGTCGCTACCACTCGACGAAGGCGCTGGAATAAACAACTTAAAGATCTACAATAATCAAGCACCTTTTTTGCGATGATCCCTCGCTCGTAGAATTTGCTCTCCGCTTAACCGCCTGAGCCCTCGCGGTTGATGCCAAACTGCGGTTTCGGCTAAAGCTTAGGGGTGTTTTGCGAAATTATAGGGCCCACATGTTGTAGCAAATTAGCATCGGCTTATAATTGTTTCGTTATTTTTCTCGACGATCGTGATCAAGGGTTTTTTTGCGAGCCTTTTTCTCTCTTTTGTTTTGTTTTATCGCCCTGTGTTTTGTACGGGTAAAGACCGCTGGCAAACGGGTGACAATTAAAATGTGCGAATTTAGAGCAGAAGTGAGCCTTAAGTCAACAAAAACGAAGAAAGAAAAAAAACGGCCACGGTTGCTTTTGCCATCTCGCGAACGAGTTTAGTTGCCGCGTGAACCTTTTCTCAAATTAAACGACCGAAACGTGGGCATAAAAAAAATGTGAGGATTAAATAAATGTAAGTTGTCGTCTTGGTACATTTTATTCCCTTCGGCCGGCCAGAGCCGAATTAAAGTTCGTTTCACCCCGTTTCGCCACGCACTGCCATCGTAAAGCCGCTCGAAACGGGTGCACATTGAACAAGCCCCGTGCGTGCAGTTGGTTGTATTCGACGATCGCACGCAACTTTTGCGATCGTTCAAGGTGTGTAGACAACAGGCGGAAAAGGCTCTCCGTTACGCACACACACAGGGAATGGAAATACGATCCTAACCTAACGTATTGGGGCCGTTCTGTAGTGGCGATCCACTGTCCTGCAACTGCCAGGCGGTGTTGTGCAGCCCGATAGTGTTGCATTACGCTCGGTCAGCCGCTCCAACCATCTTAATTTGATTTATGTTGAATGTTTTGCACATAGTTCTGCGGCATCCTGGTCGGTTTTGCACCAGCTCCCGACACGAAACGAAACACGGCAGCTTGTTGTTTAAGGTTAATGCTGGTGGAATAAAACGAGAGTAAAGCGAACGGGACGATCTGCAAGCCTTCGTCCTGACTGATGGATTAGGAACATTCAATTAATAATCCCAATATCCTTGTGCGAAGCTTCCTGGTTTAGGTGGCAATGGGCGTGCAGCGAACGTTTTGGTAGATGTATTTTTATTGATAAAAATCATACCCGTTGACGGACAGCCGAACACGACGGGTTTTTGGGTGCATGTTGTTTATTGATTTATATGAGCCAATTATCGTGTTACACAAGGCACAGGCACAAGTGGTGCAACGATTATCAGGTGGAAATGGAAACGATTGGGTGGAAGAAACGCGTTTAAACCGTGTCTTGTTTTTGCATTTTGTGTGAGTGTGTGCTTGGGGTTTTTGTTGCTTGCTTTCTTTCCCTGCATGTGCAAGGTGTTTATGCTGGAGGCTCGTGACCGTTTATTAGTCACAACAAGCCACACAGTTCCGCTTAGTGTTTGTGCTAAGGGCGGTTGGCCAAATGCGGGGTACCCCTCTCTGGGGTGATCTATTATTTTCGTGCCAAATTATAAATAGCGAAAAGGGTGAAAGACAAACATACAAGCGCATGATTGAAGCAAATACGGCGTGGATCAATTTTCTATTAGCAGCTACTCCGTTTTTTGTGTTGTTTTCCAATTTCCATTCATGTTTAGTTGGCTCATGCCCGAAAAATGGAGAATTTTATTTTGGGATATGTTTGCTCTATTTTCTTTCGCGTGTGCCACGATTAACTAAGAAGTAAAAACAACGCTATAACTGTGGGTAGTCGTAGGGGTTTGTATTTTGTTGAATAAAATCAATTCCAAAATGGTATTGTATGTCCTGCCAAACAAAATGTTTCGCAAAGGTTTGGCATATTTCATGGCCGTACAAAAACACACACACACACGTTTGTGTGTCGTTAGACAAGCATAACCAAACGAACTGACACGCAATGCTCAGGAAACTGGCGTTTCATACACTTTTGCTAACTAACTTTGCAACGAACCAACGTGCTGGACTCGTTCGACGCAAGGTTTGTGGTGTGGTAGGCGAGCTGAGGTAAAACAAAACTATTGCCAAATATGAAATAGTAGTAAATAATTGTTTCTCCTGCAGAGACTCATGCCATCGAGCAGCGAGCATAACGTGTGATTGTTTTAACAATAAATAAAACACGCAGCACGTTTTCGGGGCTGCGTTTTTGGGATGGGTTGCGTAGGTTTTGTATTTTTAAGCTGTTATAAATTAATAGTTGCATTCAAATTGACCGAGCGAAACTTCGGAATCGCAATGGGGGCTGGAAATGGAAAAAAGTTGATGATCTGGAAAAAAAATAAAAATGATGTTTTTAGTATGCTGAGTGAAACAAATAGCTGACAAAATATTCTCTTACGCTTCATGAAATATTTTAGGTGATAAGATGCTATTTTATTCTTAACAGTATAAGTTGTCTGCTTCATAGTGCGCTCAATAAATGACAATAGAGGTAATTTTAAATGAGAAGGTATCATGTTTGCTTCCCTGCAACGATATCATATGCAGTTTCTTATCACACTTGACCTGATAAACCATTATCCAACAACTTGAACCTGCTGGACTTGGGTAATCGTACCCATCGAATTGCCGTAGTGACATGTGTTAGGTAGCAGTTGTAAGCTCATAGTAGCTAAATCGCACCGGTTGTCAATTACGTCAGCAGACAGCTTCGATAAAATGTATTAATTGACTCCATTCGATCCAGTGCAGAATGTGTTTGTGAATCACATTGGCAGAAGCAAGTGGACTTTTGGATCCTTCGCACAATCAGTGCCAAACAGCTCGTTGGCGCAACGGCGCACACGGTTTGGCACGTCAGTCAACTGTCATATTTCTCCTAGCACACCGTTGGGCTCTCTTCTTCGGTGGATAATAGCATCATCTTGCGAAGGGCCCGAGCGGTCGCTGTTGTGAATATTTTCTGTTTGCTGACTACTGTGTTTCATTCGTGGGTTGGAAAAAAGAATTTGTAAAAACAGTATCATACCAGAAGCGAACAGATGTTGTATGCGCTTGTCGCGTAATTTGAACATCGCACGCAGAAGAGGGTTAAAAGGGATTGACAAGCTGTCCCGGACTGGTGTGGGAGTTGATCCCGCGCGAGTACTAATTCCGTCCTGTGCACCCGTTCCACCGCATCCAGGGACGAGAGCATTAACAGTTTGCATGGAAAATGGTTCCTCTCCAATGGGTTGCTGTAAAGATGGTCACGCTTTGGTGACAATGTTTTGCAATGTTCTGTGGCCGAGACCGATGGCAGTAATATTGCTTACAATCAATTCATATGTCACCTATTTCGAAAAGTGAGGCCAGCCTATGGCCGGGAGGGATTTGACTGGTTTAGACATTTCATAAGCGCCCTTTGTTGTAATCTTCATGAAACAAATCGAGCAAATGCTTCTATAGCACCCCCTTCACGCTGGGAGGGTGCCAATTTGGTCGCTATCACTTTGCAGTGCAGAGAACAGCTTTTGGCTAAATGCGTACACGAGCGTGAGTGGTGTGGCGGGATGCTTTTTACAGTAACACAACATCGTCATCGCTAGCGCGGTTGTACAGGCCGGACAACAAATGGACCCCGGAAAGAAGTAGCTGACCGAAGGGTTTCGAAGGGTTTCCTGATCCCGCCACCCTGACCAATCTGGCACGCGGGCTGAGTGGTTCATTCCCGCCCTGTCAGCGTGTGATATGATTTATCGGGCGATAATGGTTTGTTGTTGTAAATTTTGACCGCACGTCTAATTTCAAATGGTTTGACAACGTCTAGGGACACTGAATGCTGTGAGGGTGTACCAGGAAATACATAAATTGTCCCACACTGTCTATGGGCGGCTTTTTGGTGGTGGTTTAATGGCGCAAGGAAATTGGCAGTACGGAAGTGTTGCGTCATTTGCGGTTCTTTGCGCAGGAATCGAATAATTGCAGCGTAAGTATATTTGCCAATGACGTTGGCTGGCTGTGGCAAATTGATTTGAAGACGGCAATTGATTCTTTTGTGAGCGTGTGTGAACATTGTTTAGAGACTAGAGATTACAAGATTGTACTGATGTCCAAAACTTGCAGATATATCAAATCAAGTATGCATATTGCCTACCTATTTGGGAATACTCTTTTTAGGAATTCCAGCCTGTTGACTAAAACAAATTCGAACAAATTTTTAAGTGATAATACGTTATTTTATTGTTATTAGTATAATATATCTGTTTCATAGTGCTCTCAATAAATGACAATATACGTAATTTCAAAAGAGAAAGTGTATTAAAGTCTGTGTTTGAGTATCTGCAACGCCGTTATGTGCAAAAGAACGTTCTAAACCAGTGGTCGGTAAAGTCCGGTGTGAAGGCCAAATGCGGTAAAATGTGCCATAACATTAAATTCTTCCCGTGAAAAAGTTTGCGCGATTTTCAAAGAAAGAAAGAACATATTCGTATACAAATTACTGAATATCGTTTAGTATGACATTTCATACCATCGAACCATTCCAAATTTGATTATTGTAACATGGATTGATGGGATAATCAATATGGTCGGGCTCGAGGTTATATATTCCTTACTTAACACTAACATTGCTTCTACATGACAATGTTCATCTTGATTTGAAAACCTGGAACCCAGGAACGAGTATTTAAAAAACGAGATTGTAGTTTTTATGAGCATGACGGTTACACACTGTTTATTATTAAAAGTAACACGATTGTCAAGGAGTTTTTTAAGTTATCAGTTATCAGTTATCAATTTGTCTCACATGCCATTCATTGTTTGCAAAGCATTAAAATAGTTACAGAGTATACGTTTATTTCGATAATTTTTCAACCGTTAAGACTTTTGTACCATCCCCAGAATATCATCAATAATTTTTGCACCATGAGGGGAGAGGTTCATTAATAAACGATATTTCTCTTTGTTGTTTTGAACTTTAAAACACTTTCAAGCATCATGTTGCCGATCTATAACTGTGGAATCTTTATTTAAACAATTAATTTTAGTAATAGTAATAAAACAATACGAATCTTGGAATTTGAATCTTGCTTGGATGATATAAGCACAAAAACTACAATATAAGCAATGGCATTGCTTATTATCTTTCACCAATCATGCTGTTTCTAAAATTTTAACATGTATGCCGAGTGCTGTTATAATCAGTACGAAAATTGTGTATAAATAATTATTTTTTAAGCAAAAGGGCTCAGGTCTGCAAAAGTTAGTAAAGTAATATATTCGTTCGAACTAAAGTCGTTCAAGACCTAAGTAGTCGTTTCGTAGATTCAATCCTCGTATGTAACGAGGCTTCCAAACGGAAGACAGATTATCTTGCTATGAACGTTTATGGTTTGAAATGAACGTAGTATGTGTTTATAAATGAAAACAATCTAGTAAAGGAGGTTCGCACATTTAAACAGTTATCTAAACCCCAGTCCAGGCGTCTCCAAATGTTTCAATTTTTGGGTCTCATTGCTTCACAAATAACGTTGTTGAGGGTCATTTTGACGTTTACTTTAGCTAGTAGATGAACGTTTAATTGTCCTTTTTATGAAAATACTCATAACATTTATACAATTTCAACAGCTTTCAATTATTAACACTTGATTCTTCTGGAGAAAGGAAAAACTATGAATTTGGTTGAAATAGTTAATAAACGATTTATTTTAATCTTTATAAAGTAATCGTGGGATACAATATAGGCTAGGCGCATGCGGTAGTTTAGAGACCCCTGATGTAGAATCTGTTTTAAAACCTGTATTTAGTCGCTTTATCAAGCGCAATTGCATACATCTGACGGTATTTTGCATATCAAGAACTTTTTCTACTGCTTGGTGTAACGTCCTACGCAGACATGTCGGCTGATACCGATGATTAACATTGAATACAGAAGATACCGTAATGCTTGGAAATACGGAAACTGAAGGCATTTTTGGTATGTAATGTTGTTTAAATAACAAACATCGTCGTCGACTACGCGTTCGTTGATTGCTTAACAGGTTCTAAACATTTACCTAAGCAATATTCTATTCATTTACAAATACATCCATCCAATATCAAAATCAATTTTTACTCAAAACCCACAAGTACTCTTTCGTTAATAATACATTAAATTATGTTACTGTTAAAAAGTATATGATATGCTTGTTACTCACACTTTATCATTGGATTTATGTTATTTACCTTCCACCCACACATCACCAAGAACGGTTGTAAGTGCATCTCAGCCCAGCCAGTGGATGATGAATTCTGTAGCAAGTAGCTGAAGCATGGCAAAAAATAAAAGGGAAAAACATTATCCCAACCGTCGAACGTCGTTTTCCATCTTGAGAGCACGTGTGGGTGGGTGTATGTATCAGCGTGTGTGCGTGTTTGTATGAGGGATATATTTCCGGAGTTTTCGCCCGCAATAAGCGCATGTAGCGCAGTGGTAACAAAAGGTTTTCCATATCGCGAATGAGAGAGAAAGAAGGAGTATAAACCAAAAACACCCTCTCTTCCTCCCATGAAGAGGAACGAACGACGACGATGCAAGGCGACAGGGAAACCGGAAAAGGCAATGCCAAAGGAGTTCCCCTTCCGCAGCGGAACCCTTTGTGTTGGTGTGTGTCGTGCGGGACGTCCCCCGGAGGTTGGAAAAAAAGAATACGGGGAGATTTTTAATGAATGATTTTTGGATTAATTTATATAAATAAAATTAAAATTAGCTCAATTTCCTCGTTTGGCACCCGAGGTTTTTGTGTGTTCGCGCCGATCCGGATAAGGTTGAGTGTGAAAAGCATGGATACGGGAAGGGTTGGCTAGGGCACAACCACCGCCAGATTGAAGGGTTTCCCCGTTTCCCTCTTTTATGTACGCTCTCGTTCGGCTGCCGTCGTCATCGTTGATGTGGTTGTTGTTGCTGTTGTTGTAGTAGCTGATGTTGTTGTTGAGTAGGACCCTGGAGCAAATTTGTCATGGTATGTGCCTGTTTTGCCCATTTATCATCCGCGAGGGCGTTGCAGATAAATCGGCGACCTTTCCACGGGCGAGAGACGCTCCGGAACACCGGAGATGATGAGGGTGTGTGTGTGTGGTGGCGTGATTTTTATTACAACTTACGGTGGATCCCCGCCGGCACAGTGTCGGTTAAAAACGCGCGTCGCTTTTGGTCACCGGAAGTTGATGGCGCTTGTGAAATGGCACTTGTAATTATGCCATCTTTACGCGATGTGGGTATTTGAGATTGTGTGAGTAGATTGTACACCGTGCGCGTTCTGCCTTTACATACTGAGAGCGCAGCATGAATTCTGCTTCCCCAGCAAGTGTTTCGGGGTCAGACACTCTTCTCAGACAGTGTGTAAATGCCTTCCAGCGCTGCTCTTTTAGCGGAAGTAGCAGCGAAGCCGTCCGCTGCTGATTTCGGTTACAAAGCCTTTGCTCTCTCACACTGTATTTGTTTGTGTGCCTCTCGTTAGATGTTCTTCGACATTGTCGTCAGCTTGCGGACGGTTGTCCCTTGAGGCACACACATACACACACGCACACCAACACTTAGGTCTGACTAATGGGTGTTGCTGTTTGGGAATCGTTAAATGTGTATTGCGAAAATACGTAGAAGCAACGTAGAAGCAAAATGATTCAAAGGTACAGCAGGAACAACACAAAAAAAAAAGACAAAAAGAGGGAAAACGCGCAAGAGGGTTTTCAATTAAAATATTTTCTAAATTGGATTGATGGCGATTCAGAGATAAACACATTTTACACTTCATTAATGCCGTTTGTATATTATGCCTTTTGTTTTGTTGCGTTGTGTTCGCTTACCGCTGAGGGCCACCCTCACGACCACGGGACTGTCGGTTGCTGTGAGATCCTTTTTGTTGTGTCTGCTGATGGGTTGGATTTTACTTCCGTGTTCAAATAAGGATTGTCGGGGACGATGGGACAGAAAGGGATGGTGGATTGCTGGAGCGCTTATTCGAGGATAGCTCTTAACGATGTTGGTGAGTATTGTTGCTGCACCTGGATTATATGTAAATCCAAACGTGCCATGTAATGCAATGAAAATGGGTAGGACGACTAATTTGTGACGAGCATGATTTATTCTACTCTAGAGCCGGTGGTCAACAGCGAGAAGAAAATGATTATTTTGTTTAATTTACAAAATAGTATGTACAGGAAATTTATTATTTGAAAATTTGTTCCTTGCTTACAAAGTGAAGTTGTCATGATAGTGGGCCCTCAATAGCCTATTATGCTCAATAGCCTCAATGACTTAGTAAAGGTTTAAATAAACAGTTAATTATGGTGACTATACAAGAAAAACGTAATTATTGCTTTTTACGGGACGTAGACCAAGCTATACAAATTATGAACATTTTGTTAGTATTTTCTTATAAAAACGAGATTTAAACGTTTGCATTAGCGAAAAGAATTAAAAACAATTAAAAAATTGCCCTCAACACCGTTATATGCGAAGCATGCGACTCGCGAATGGAATTGTTTGGATACTCTGTTGTAGAGCATCGAGCTTAGTTTTAAATTGTTCTTCATTTAATTTTTTTAGATTTAAACATAAAGTAAAGCACAGTAGTGACATAATTAATGAATTATTTTTAGTTTATTCAATTTTAGCCTAATCGTTCAAATTCCATCATGCTTTGCGTTTTTATGAATTTTACATCGTTATTATTTTGTTATGGACTCTGAGTTTTAGTACTTTGGTTAATATTAATGTCCATAATCCGCCAGAAGGCAATAGGTTGGAGAAAAAAAGACTAATATTGAAGCTACCACACTGTAAAAATCTTATTAGTTTTTGTATAGTTTATTAGATATAGTGTTAAGTAGTATTGCGTTAGTGTTAGGTTTAATTATAAGTATGCGTGAACTACATATGTAATGAATATTTCCGTAGAATAAACTCAGTCTACAGCAACCTCCGAAGAGAAGCGACTCGACACGATAACTTCGATATGTTTTTAAATTTCGAATGAATTTAGTCATTTAATATCAATCCAAAAGATTGCCACCTCTGTCTAACAATAGGTAAATAAACCTATCTTTTAAATTATTTTACTATTGGGTTCTGGTTATCAACTACAGAAACACAAATTTGAGTTTCATTTTTGTTTAACACTCTGATTTGTTTCAACTCATAGGCTAGCTTCATTTAGTTTTGTTAACCAATGTTACATTAACCTGAAGACAAAAAACGGGGCTTTTGTCTCTCGTTTATTTGTAATTTAAGGTAATGTAGAGTAGGACCCCTGATGTTACCTTTATTGTACGGTCCTTGGGACAGCTGCTTTCATGAATATATTTGTCTTTAATCATAACCACGAAGATTTTTATAATATTCTAAACTCCTATAGCAGTTTTGAATTAAAATTTGTTTTCAAACACATGTTGAATTTAAAGTAGTATATTGGAGAGTAATTTTAAAATTAGCCGGTCTCGTGGTACAGTCGTCAACTCCGTGCATATAACTCCGGAATGGACCGTGCTGCCATACGCAGCACTGACTATCCTTCTATGGATCCGTCTATGGGGAAATCGATAAGTCACTGAAAGCCAAGCTCATAAGTGGAACAGGCAGGCCTTGACCGACAACGGCCTTGTTGAGCCAAAAGAAGTCTTCAATTTGCTTCATGCCAAATTTGTTTTGTTAAGCTTCTAGTACAAGCGAATGAAAGGCTATCAGTTCACCTTAGGATTATTGTGATATTTTTTGAGCTTTAGTTTTTGACGTCATGCTGAAGTGGTTGCTTTATAAGAACTTTTTATGAATCATCTATTTAAAGAACCAATGAGATCAATTAACTTCTCAGTTTCCAAATCTCTTTCTTTTACCTTACGCATTTCCTTAGCAACACCTTGCTTATTATAGTAGGGGAAGGTATGTAAAGATGGGCACGTTACAGGGGTTTCAAGGAGTTCCCATAGCTGAGGGACACTTTATTGACTCTTTCTTTCGGGATCAACTTAATGTAATAGGAATTGAGCGCTATAGCGCACTTTTTGTACAAATCCAATAAAAAAATTTCCAAAGAGCCTGCCCAAAAAGGGTGCTATAGAGTCCAATTTCCATCATAACAAGTTTGCTTCCCATAAGAAAAGCCAAGGAAGTGTCCCACAACTATATGAACCCCTGGAAAACTCTGTAAGGGAAAAAGTTGGAGACATGGACAAAGATGGTTTTGAATTTTGTTAAAATTGAATGTAAAAAAAAACAAAATCTAAAAAAAATAAACTTCATCAGGGGAGGTCGTTATACACGCTAAAATATGGTACATCTTGAATTATTTCATCAAAAGAATGCCTGTTATAGACTCAAATCTTGGATGGGTCAAGTCCCTGATACTCAAGATTGTTTATCCTGCTATATGGGTAAACCAATAGGCTCATTGATGTCCAGAAAAATTAGTAGCTAGGGCCAATCTTGCCCATCTACGGTTACTACGCCAGATAAGAATAAACGAAACTTTGCAATAACATTTTTGGAATAGTTTTTTATCTCTTGGGGTTGAATATTCTTCTATTTATTTTTTTTATGAAAATGAGAAATTAATGTTATAGAATAAAATCTTAATTTTCCTAATAGTACATAAAGTTGACTAGGCGAGTTGAGTTGGTTAGTTAATTCAATACACAATATGATTTATATTCAAAGTAGAATAACATGCAAAACGTGCTAAAAAAAGTTGAAATGCCTTGTTTTAAATTCACCAGTTCCAGTAAGTGTTGTTTTTCTATCAATAATATTAATGAAAGCTCCATCCATGCAAAACCTAACAACATCAACAGATGTCAATTTTATAGCCAGTATGTTTATAGCTCTGTGGCATACTTTCACCGGCGAAAATTTCAATTTCATTGCATTCGCTTTAGCAACATGAGTCGCTTGTAAGCAAACCTGCATTTGAATCAAATGTTTGTGTGTATGTATGCGTTTGATAGCCGTCGTTATATGTAATAGAATTTTCAAAACCCTTTACGATCGCTTGCCAGCACCATCCAGTACGTTTGGCTAGAAATCATTCACCACCCGCCAGCCGATTGGCACGTTGTCATCGTTGTCGTTGTCACCGGCTGGCGCAATATTGAACACTTTGCCAAAACAGCATCAGCAAACATATTACAAGCAAGCCGGTTGCTGGTTTTCAATTTCTTCGCCATCATACAATAAAGCTAATATGCGCCGAATTTGGTCGTCGGCCAAGACGTGTTAGAGTGTGTTTAGTATTTCTTTTTTGCTGCAAAGGGAATTGTATTCCATGATATTTCGATCCATTTTTGTCAGCTGTAAAAATCGTGTACTTGTTTCAGTTGTAGTCAAGGCGTCCTTAAGATTCGCGCCGGTGAGGTGCGCAGACGGAGAGCATGATCGATTAGGGGAAAGGGGTAACGATGAAAGAGTTGTTGTGCCCGGTGTGGAGGAGGATGCTGTTGGTAGAATTTTCAATTTTACACCCTCGGCCCCCAGTGTCGAACGGTGGCAGTGGTAACACATTCGCGACCACTTCGCCCCTAGTCTAAGCAGGATTCGGAGTCGCTGCTCTTGCACAAACACATAGGACAGATCTTGTGCCCGACACCGGGTGGTGGAGGTGTTAGTGCTTGTATCGTTTTCTTGTTTAACGCTGGAAACAAGTGTCTTTTATAACTGTGAATTTCGTCGCGACATTGCTCCTTGCCGCGCGATTCTTGCTTGCGCCCTGTTTAATAGCGATCGGCAGTGGTCGCGTGCGGCGGAAAGAAGGTAGAGACGAAATGGAACGAGCGAAAAGGAAACCGAAAGGGTTGAAGTGTACAACGAAATCGAATTAAATTTTATAAATATTACCCCAAGCCACTGCCACTCCGCCGTCGCGGGTGTGCACCGTGGACGAGCAGCCAATTTGGTACGGCAGCGATTCGCACGCAAACTGCGCCACCTTGTCGCGCGCGCTAAACAGCGCTAACAGCGTGTGCAGGGGGTCGCAAGCAACTTCCGCCGGGAAGGAAGCATCAACACCTAGCGGCACCTAGACGCGTTAAGTAAGTCGATTCTCCTGCCTGCCGCAGGCTCGGTCCCTAGCAAAAGCAAAAAGCGGGGTCTAGTCGTCGCTGTCGCTGTTCGTGTATTCGTTGCGCTGTGCTGTAAACAAGCGAGTCTTTCGATTCGCTAATTTGTTATGTGGGGTGTCAGTTGGTATTATTGTGATTTTAATTTAAATTTAACCATATGCTGCAGCTACTCAAATGGTGCTTAAAACTTTTCCCAGCCTGTCCCGTGTGACTGTTCGAACGAGCGAGTGAGCAAGCGAGCGAGCGCGTGCTAGATTTCCAGAGTTGACGGGGGAACTACCTTGGAAGGGTTTTCGGTTTTATCGTGGCGGGGACGGTGAATCGGGTGCAAGTATCGCACCACTTAACGGTTGGCACTTCTTAGCGGAAAAGGTTGACGGCTTACAATATAAAGATGTTGCTCCGTTTGTTACTGTCAGATAACAACGGTAGCAATTTTCGCGATCTCCGCTTTACCTTTCAGAAGCAATTCACTGGGCGACTCGCTTAGAAAGGGTCGTAGCGATTGAAAATCGAAAGTGCAAAAATGTCTTGCTATCGCTGTTTTCATATTCTAAACTTGTTTTATTGTTTGCTTAACCAATTTATTACCTTATTTCTATATGATACGAAGAATAAGCGAAGCGCAGCAACACAAAGTACCTAACGCTAATGTTCATGTTCATAAATGCCTTGAAAATTATTTATTAGAAAAAAACAATATAGCACGATATATTTTAATATCGGTCTATTATATTTTCATATTTGTCCTTTATGTGGAATTTACCTTTTTTTAGGGCGGAATCGTTAGCCATACATTTCTTACAATTATTGACTCATTTGAAGGTTTATGGTAGAAATATGAGATTACAGCCTTTGCCAGACTTTTTTTATGCTGTTTCGTTTAAATATTAGATAACTTTTTTATGATAGTCTCCTGATTTGATACGTGAATGATTGGATGGAAAAAAAATATTTGGTTTTGTTAGGTTGATAATAACCGACGTGATAAAATAATTGAAGAATTGAAAAAACTGTGACGTATTTCATATAGAGTAATTGATTTGTCTCATTATTTTCAACTATTTGAAGTTGTGCATCAAAATTAAGCAAAATAACCCTTAGGAGCAAATACTAGTTTTATTGAAAAAAAGTTGAGAAACAGTGAGATATGTTGTACAATATTTTTTGTTACTAAAACCCCTTTTAGATTGGGTTAAATATATAAAAAAATAAAAAAATAAAAAATAAAAAAATAAATAAATATATTTTGGAGCAAATGAGCCACCTCTATTTGAATGAGTGCATGTTGCCTATGTGCCCATACGAGTGGCAGTCATTCCCCATATCTTAAAAATCACGTCTTTTTAAACTCTTTTTGAAACGCTTCAAAACTAGTTTGTTTGGATTTATTATTTTTGAGACCCATTAATAAGTTAAAACATATTTTTTTTTTAATCCGTGGAGCGGTCCGTGGTGCAGTCGTCAACTCAAACGACTCAATAACATGTCAATCGTGGGCTCAAGCCTAGAATGAACCGTCCTCCCGTAGCAAGAATTGACTATCTATCCGGCTACGTGGTAATGGATTAAGTCTCTAGAACCTGTATGTGCCGGCATGTCTGCAGAAGAAGAAGAAGAAGAAGAAGCTTTAGAGGATATCAAATTCATTATCCGCGTATTTTGGGAGCAAACAGTACACAACTGCATACTTAAGCATTATTTGTCTAATGTTGTTGCGCGCAACATTGTTGCTCGGAAACATATCGCTGAGGGTGGTCTATGCATGTTGCTGGCAACATTTAGATTTAACATTGCATAGCGTCAAAAAGTAGGGAAATTAACAGCACCGAGTTTACTTTTTTAACCACTTGCTTAATACAGCGTTTAAAAAATAAAAAAAAAACAAGAATTTTACTACTAATATTTAAATTCGAAATTTAGTAGAGGTCAACAATACGCACAATGCTGATGTCTCGTTTCTTACGCCTCACAACCACGACCAATGTAAATATAAAATGTTGTTGGAAAAAAACCAAATTGGTTTGAATTCGGTCAGCAATCAAGTTGCACTAGCTGTCAAATTCATACATTCATACATACATTCAGTAACAATGACCAATGCCTTAGTACAGGGGCCTCCAAACTTTTCAGCTCGCGGGCCGCATTGGTTCAAAAATAACTATGTTGAGGGCCATTTGACGCTACATTTAAATGATGATTGAACGTTTAAATCTCGTTTTGATAACAAAATACTAACGTTACTAGTACAGCTTCGAGTAACCAAAGCATGATTTTTGTCTAAGAAAAGTAAAAAAATACAATTCTATTTGAAAAAGTCATAATAACGTACTATTTATATTAACTCTGGCAAAGTCATCGTGGGCTGCATTATAAGCTCTTGAGGGCCGCATGCGGCCCGCGGGCCGTAGTTTGGAGACCCCTGCCTTAGTAGATAGTTTTATTACCCAGGCATCGGCAAAGACCAGCCTGTGATCATAATTATGGTAATAGTTCTGTAAGACTATTTCCTCGGAATGTCCTTGGAACAAAAGCGATAGATCGGTGAGCTATTTATATCATTGTAGCGATTTTTTGCAGTTATTTATTTATTATTTTCCATGGACCTCGCTTAGAAAATATTATTTTATCATTCAACTAATCCAAATTTGATGTCAGTTACAAAATATTAAACCTAAATTTCCCAATTATAGCTTTTGGCACGTTGCATTTTTGCAGGTGGCACTCACAGAAGCAATTTTGTTGGAGTTTTTTGAAGCGTTATTTCATAATAAAATAACTGAATGGTCTTGAAAATTGATTGGAAAATTGGTCGGTTAAAGTCAAGCAGTGTCCGATATTTATCAGCCTGCTGCAGGATGTAAGGCAAATGAAATTGGATGTGACCTACACATATACTACTCAAGTTCTCATCAATCAATATGATGGGTTATCTGCAACCTTATATGATTACATTTTTGCATGTATTCATGACAGGGTCGAACTTTTGACATCTGTGAACGTCACTATTTGATCGTGTTCTGGTCATCGCTGGCTTCGCCAGTGTTATTTTAAGCAGGCGTTGAAGTCAATTTGAGAATGCTGTCGTGTGGCCGTACAATCACACAATCATCACTGCGGGATTCGGGTGCAGGAAATGCCAAGGGGAAATGAAAGGACTAGCAAGGGCAGCAATGTCTAATTTCTCGATAGTTAAGTCGCTACACGTGTCGCGTACGGATGTGCGAGCGCACGTACATATGTACACATTGGCTTCGGAGGGCTAATGCTTGGGCGAGGAGTCACTTTACGATAAAAAGCAGATCATGACACTAATGAATACGTCGAGCAAATCAAACCCGACTCCCAGTTCACATTCAAGAGGTCAATCGTCTTTCTGGAGCGAGGGAAGGGTGGTTTGATAATCTTGTGCGTACGGCAGCAAACGCACGGCAAGGTGGATTATGCAATGGCTAGGAACTACGGAAGGAATGCCTCAAATATGCCAACCTGCCGATAGCAACGTGATAGATGGGTTTGGCATTGTTTTTTCTTCCCGATGTTGAGCTGTTTTCCTTAATTCTCACCCTCCACCCTTACAGTGCATTCACTCGACGTCACTTCTCATCTCGGGCGCGTTCATAATTCCGTCAAAAAGGATGACACGAAGTTATGCGAAATTGGGCATCGAAATTAAAATGGAATCGGAATGGACGGTGCGGGCAACCCAAAAGCATGTTTATAAATACGTCAATTCGTCCTACAGTCACGTGGCGCTGACATTCGTGTCATCTTGGGGTGCTGCGTTGGGTAGCGAGATTAGGGTGGATCGTTGAGCGTTGGTAAAAGTGGTGCAGGGAAGTTGGCCGATTTTTCCACGTTAACGACAACTGATGATGCAAGCGCGACACTGTTATTTGTTGGATGTTAGTTGCAGTTGGTAGCTGGATGAAGTTGACACGTTTTATGCCTTGTCATCGGGCCATGGACACGGTCGGGCTATCGGCATTGCGCTAGAAGCAATTGATTTTTGTGGTCGGTAAACATGCGATTGATGTTGGTAGGAGCATTTGTCGGGAAGCTAATCGAGCTAAATGATTCTTGCTGGAGAGCAACAGTATTCGTTTTGAAATTGAAATTAGCGTATCTTATAATTTATCTTTTAATATAAAATATGTTCTATAAAATATAATAATACGTTCTGCTACCCTTTCGTTGTCGTAAATCATTTAATCGATACTGGCTGACGGTCTTAATCGCCACACCAATTGAACTAATTAAACTGCTACACGCTTGGTCGTTGCCGTCGTTGTCGTTTGTGGCCTGCTGATCTAGCCCTGTCCAGTCCGAGATGGAACAATAGATCACTTGAAAAACGACCCACCACAAGCGAAATGACGACTTTTTCACGCTCCAAACGCTCACGATAGGAGCGTTTCCGATAATTTCGCGCGACCTTTCGCGGTTTGGTCGCGAATTTCATGCACATTTACTCGTACTGCTAGGGCTGTAGGCTACTTTATCCACGGAGCGCAGCGATTGGCGGGATTGTATCGAAGCCAGTGTCGATAGTGTCGTTGGCGGATAATCGCGTACGCTGATGTTCGGGTCGAGGTTTGGCTAAATTGAATGGCAAAATTTAATTATCTTCTAGCTCGGGTGAGAACGGTAAGAGCAGCAGTCAAGCAGGGTCGTGTAGAAGGGAGAACAGCACAAGCATAAATAATGTTAACAGCTCTAAGTGCTTATGAAAATATGTTTTTCTCTCTAGGATGTGGTAGGTTTTAGAATCTGCCCGCGAGTTTAGTAGCGAGCAGTCGCGAAAGTACACCCTTTGCGTTCCGCGTAAATGACAAATGTGGCGGTATGTGTTGTTGCTGTTGTTATTGTTGAGCCCAAGCGGGGTTCACCTCAAGCTCTGTTAATTAAGAACCCGTCCTTGTTTCCTCCCGTTTTGATTTAACGATCAGAATCGTCCCTGCCGCGTCTACTTTTGCTAACGATGGTGTGTGTGTGTGTATGTGTTTGACTGTGTGGGTGAGTAGCAATCATAATTGGAAGGCAATTTGGACAATTGATGTAGTTTTTGTCCATGACATTTAAAGGATAACAGTTGGGGAAGATTTGTTCGGATACCATAATTTGAGTCTTTCAGTTCAATAACTTATCTTCATTTGGTCTCTCAAATAATACAACATCAATACTTCATGGTAGTAGCCATCCAACCGTAATGATAACTAATCATGGTCTAAAGCAAAAGTTTCCCATCTATAATCACGCTTTGAACATTTTCCCTCGCACTGTAATGACGTCACCGTTAGTGGCTTTCAGTTTAGTTCCCGAGCAACAGATGGCGCTACTAGGTAGGTAAAGCGTCTCGAAAAAGGGGAGGAGCGTTTCTGTTTGGAGTAATGGGTAAAAAAGAGAAGGAGAGTAGGGTAGACGAGGAGAAGCAAACTGAAAGGTGCAAAGGAAGAAACGCTTGAAACGCTTTAACAGTGCTTGTTTGTTTATTTTTACGGGAATCATAGTTTTGCGTAACACGATTTATGGCGTAAACGTGGAATCCTCTTCTGTTTCGTCGCAGACATCGTTTAACATCGGTAGCCAACGTGTTTGTACACTTAAAGCAACGATAGTGAAATGATTACAAGACAGTTTAACTAACTTGAAGGCTATTTTGCAATCATCTCAAAATAAACTTTTACACAATCCAAAATGTACAGAAACTAGTTTGAATCAAATTTACAATAATATTCAGCGGCATAAGTACTAGTAGCAACATAAATTAGTTTTTGAAAGATTCTGCTACGCTTTACTCCGTCCAAGTAATGCTGAATTTATAGGAAATAGAAAAACATGAAACATTGTAAGTAAAATAGAAAATATACGACTTGATGGTAATTTCGCGTTCCGCCACAGCATAATGAACCTAGCAGGACGAAGAAAAAAAAACTAAAAACAAGACAAGTGAGTAAGCAGTGTGGCACGAGATGCGCAAACAGAAAACCTTTTGCTGCCCCAGTTTGCCCTCGAACACTTTGCATAGAAATGCGTGAGCTTTCGGGTCGTGCGAGATTAGTAACCGACCTGCTGTTGAGGCGGGGGTTTCTTTTATTTTGGTTTGAAAATAAAGAAAACCAAAATGCAAGAAAAAATTGAGATACGAATCACTGCCGGTGCGCTAATGGCATGTTCTTAATCAAATGAATTGTACATTCTAGTTGGAAATTAAAATAAGATTGCTTAGCGCGCCGCGGTGCTACTTCTTCCGGACAACCAACGGCAGCCTACGAAGCGTATAATAATAGGCTCGTTTTTGTTTTTTTTTGTTCGGTTAAACTAATGCAACCGTTTCGGGAGTTTATGTACCCTGTTCTGGAGCTGTACTAAACCAGTTGGCGTTAGTTGTATTCGTTGCGTTGTTTTGTTGTTGTGGTTGAAGGATAAATATGTACACAATGGTTGAATTGGGGAGAGGGTGAACAACTATCTCACGCATACGCCTAAACTGGTAGTTAGGCAAACATATAAATTAGCTTAATGAAGCAAATGAATATTTTGTTACATTTATAGAATGAAAGCGCCAGTTGCTCATGGACGGCGGGCGGTGAAACATCGAAACATGGCGGTGCATTAGCATAATATGCTTTATGTGATTTTAGCACGTATCGTTTTGATAATTGAACATGCGAATAATGGTATGGGTGCAAACTAGCGAGGTTAAAAGGTGGTGAAATTCGATTCGATGTTAAATTAAGTTTAGTTTTCTTTTCTGCTTGCATCGTGTCGAGTGGTTGTAATTTATTTTTAAAAAAACTTCTACTCAAGTAGCTTGCAATTGATCGGATAGGTTAAATGAGTTTAATAAGGATTGACTGACATTTCATGTTAATAAGGTGTAAAAATTGGCCACCAACCGGCTACATTGTGTGTCGTCATTGTTTTTTTTTGAGAACATATTTTGCTTTCCACGCTGCCATAATCTGGCGAGGCCGTAACACGGGGATTTGGAAATTTACGATGCTGACCTTGATAGCAACACAAACGTTCCGCCGAACAAAACTGTAAACGGTGCTATCACGATAACGAGCATTCGGAAGCTGAAGAAAATGAGTTTATACATCTCTATTGCGCACGAAGCTCTGGCGGCTGGGGTGTCGGGGTGCGTGCTTTTCATTCCTGCTATCTAATACTAATCCCCACCTGAGAGGATCCCTCTCTTTCTTCCTGCAGTTATTCGAACACTAGCCTAGACGGATGTCTTTAAATCGCGGATCATGGTTGTACATGGTCAGGGGGAAAAAGATAGAGAATACTACCCCTTCAAACCACGGCATATCAAGATAAGGTTTCAATCCATCCGAAAAAATCGTAAAACTAAAATGTTTTCACCGTTAATATCGCCGTAGCCGGTGTTTTTCGGTGTTCTCAAAACACCGACTGTGGCGAGAGCTGCCTGGTGAATTGGCATCATCCGAAACTATTGACGAGCTTGTGATGAAGTGGAAAAGTTCACCCGTGCAGCCACTGGCGTGTGTTCGGTATTGGGTTGCCGCTAAATTTATTGTTATTAGTAATTTGCCGTGTCTTGGCTGGAAAAGGTCTTGGAATATATAAACACACGGAGGGAGAAAAAAACCCTCCACTTTCTGGGCAATCGTTATTGGCTTCTGTGTGGTGGCCGGTGTTTTGATGGTTCGGTGGTTAGGCCTTTTTAATGGGATTTTTTGTTGGGACGTCTCATAATTTGTCGGGTTCGTTGGCTCGGGATCATAAACCAAACCGTACCTATCGTAGTCCATCGCCATGCAATCATCAGATGCAGATGAGATGAGCTGGGGACCCTGTGCTAAAGGCGGACGAAACCGCTGGTCGCGCGGCCTAGAAGTCGTTTCGGCAACTTAGCTACCGATGATTTGATTAATGATCCCAAACTCCAATACACACATACACATACACATACACATTGTACCCTACACAGCAACGACGCTATTGACCATCGATGGAAATCGATAAACGGTGGTTTTGCTCCGGTAGCGGAACTTTATGTCTAGTCGAGTCGAGGTTGTGTTGGATTGTCGTGGCTTGAAGGTAAGCAAGGGAAAATGCTAATCTAACGGTTGTTAGAGTATGTTTGCCTGTAAATTATGACGTTGGCACTTCATAAACCAGAAACAAACTGGTGTCTAGAGATAATTGTGCGTATTTTCAAATTTCTTGCTAGTTGCTATTGGCTGATAATAGAACAATTTCATCATTTGCTGAATGCAAATGACAAAGTTTATCTTTAGTGTATGTTTTGGTTCAAATTTGAGTGTGTTTGTGAGCATAGAATCAATCTAAATATTTATTAACTCGTACCGCAGTAATGTCGTCAACTCTTAAAGCTCAATAGCATTCCCGTCATGGGTTCAAGCCTAGAATAGACCGTTACCCCGTAGTAAGTACTGACTATCAGGCTGCGTGCTACTGTATATGTCTCGAAACACCATCTTCTTCTATATGGCGTAATGTCCTACGCGGACCTGCCGAACAATAGGCTTCTCGAAATACTATAAAGACTTGATTAGAGGACATAGAGGAAGATATATTAATATTTAATAGATTTTCAATTTTAGTGTTTTTGTGTAATTATTATTGCGTAAAATATGTTCAAATTATCCACTTTGCCTCATGCAATATTTTGTTATGGGTTGATTTTGATACTAGTACTAGAATATTGAAACATTTAGTGTACTTCGTTGTGTTTTGTTATGTTCGTTGTTTTTTGTTATTTACGATTTACGATTGTTTTTTATTATTTTTCTCTGGTTCTGTGTACTCTGTATCTGTGTATATATTTTTTACTTAGTGTTTTTTTGTTCAGTCTAAATACTTTTTCCAATTCAAATCTTTAATTTTCTGATGGTATCCTAATACATTATTAGTTAACTCCATGAGGAGCATTAGAGAGAAATCTATTAGATACTATGAATACAACCAAATTAATAACAAGCATGAAAAAAACAAGAGAGAATTTCAATTTACAGCTTTTACGGAAAATTCTTAGATACTGTGTGAAATATTGATTGCAATAGTTTTAATCGTTGTTTATTCGCAACTATGTTTTATTATGTTTAAAGGAAACTAAAAGGAAACAATAATTTAAACTAAAACAACATACGTTACGGTTTCCAAACTGTGAAATGTTGATATGACCAAGGCAATGAAAATTCAGTTATGAATAGAGAAAATTACAAACGGTTCAGGATTGAAAAATATTTGCAATCAAAACAAACGCCCCGTTGGTAGATGGTTAAATTCTCCAGAGGTGCAATCCCAACGATCCTGTCATTTCACCCGATAAAAGTGCACACAAAAAAGAAATCAAAACACTGTTACCATCACCGAATCGTCAATGTGACGAATGAGTCCAGCGTGTGTAAAAGTGGGAGGCGGTGGAGGGTGGCCATGTGAAGGTTTTCCGTGTATACGCATTTCATTGCCGGGGTGGGATTGTCGTAAACTTAAAAGCATAATTAAAAAAAAAGCGCAATCACAAATTGAGTTTCGGTAGATTAAAGCCGGATCCACCGACTACGATGATCATGGACGGAGTCCAGGACCCGGGGTGGATTTGAATGAATCTTTTTTTGGGAAACCGGCTCACCACCACCCAGCGGCAGCGCGGGATGATTTTAATGGTGCGGCGTGGCCCCATGATTCCCGCGTGGCGTTGTGTGTGAAATTTCTAGTTCGACATGTTGTCGACAGCAGGTAACATTTCGAAGCTGCGCTGGGCCCCTAACTCCAAAGCTTCAGGTGCGGAACAATTGAAACACACGGCAAACACGAGCGGTTGTGGCGGTTGATGAAATTTTTATTACACCTAGCTCATTTGCTTGAGGTCCCTGTGCGCGACGGTGCGGTTTTGAGTGCGGGTTCTAGAGCGCGGGGTTCTCCTGGACACGGGAGCAATTAAAAAGCGATTCGTTTTTTGCTGTTTGTTTTCAGGGATACAGCCCAGCCGCCGTCCAGAAATTGACAGCGGCTCCTTCAGCAGAACCAAATCACAGACAGCAAACCTTTTGGGGCGCGTTGTTTGATCGCTCCGGTGTCCGGTGACCCATCCTGCAGAGTCTGGAGTCGTAAAAGTGGGGTGATGTTTCTATACGCTGAAAGCCATCAAACGGATCGGTACAAGACACGGGTGGTTTCATTCAGCCTGGGCGGCGGTGGTAAAAGCATTCCAGCAACCTCTTTGCAGAACAACCTGCGGATTGTGGTCGACCGTTGACCACCGGTGAATACTCCAGCCAAGCAACTGCGGCGGGCAATTGAAGGATGATGAGAATGCGTAAGGAGACGCGCGAACATGGCCCGGCTCCTTCAAAGAAAGACGTACGACATAACACGAGGGCTTAATGTGTTGGATGTTTGCCATTTTACTCCGCGAAGAGCCCGTCATTTGCTGTGGGCGATTGGGGCAGATTGGTTTGTAGAGTATTAAAGGGGGGACGGGGGGGGCTAGGGAAAGGAACCCTAGTGGTTGCTGTTTTGGCGGTCAAGATCTGACCGAGGTACATGATGATCGCCGTTCTCATTGCCAGCCATCAAACGCATTATCACCATCGTGAAAAGTACCATCTTCATCATCGCCTTCGTGAGAGCAAACGAGATTAAGGGCGGTACGAAGAATTCCCTCAAATGCGTGTATCAGGTTGGTTGATGGTCGAAAAATTTGGTGCGAAAAAGCTTCATTCAAAATGTAATGCCTTTTTTGTGGGTGTGTTTGTGTGTCTGTGTGAAGATCTTTTTATTAATGTTGCGGCAAAAAGGATATGAAACGTCGTGTTGCGATAAGGTTTAAGAAACATGTGAATTTAGATACCGTACATTTTTGCTACATTTTTCGACGCGTGTTTGATAAAAAGCTATTTAGGCGATGGGTGTAGTGATATGCGTCGTATGGTAAGAAATATTACGATTAAAGGTGCAAATTTAACAGAAGCAGTAACTATTTTTAATACTGAGAGCGTTGTTGCCCTTAAATATTTGATGTATCTGATGATGATCTGATTTGATGTATTTTTTATATCAACGTTTGATTGATACAAATATGATTGAAGCTATGATTTTTTTGGTGTATGCTATTGTTTCCTCTCTTAGCGCTTTTAAAACAATGTTAATATTGATTCGTATATGTTCTAATTACTCTAGGAAATACGCCATGTTGGTTTGAAGATGTTTTTTGGACTTATTCGAGAATTGCAACCCTTTTACCCAGGAAGGAATTTGGAATGAAAATAAATCGTTGCAGAATTCACTGCGCTCCTAGTATATCTTTTGTCCTTTCTTAAGTATTCAACATGGAAGAAACATGTATGTTATTATATATATGCCTTACAACTTCAAACGATTTCGTTGTTTCTTTGTATCTATTTTGTATGTCATAAGCCATATGTTGTCATAAACTAAAGTTACAAATAATAGTAAGTTACAAATAATTATATTTCATTCATTTGTTTGTCGACATATTGGTTATACAACTCCTTAAATTATACTTGTTTCTTATGTTCCTAACCTAGCACAAATAAGGGACCACTGAGGGTTTAGAAGAGAACTGTGGCGGGAACAAAAAGAGATTAAGGGATGGTTGAAATTCAAATGTAATGAAATAATGTAGTTATCAAAATATAGAGTTCAGAAGGCGATGATTTCTGAGTACGCAAAGTGTTCAGGTCCTGCGAAATTATCCAGCTTTATTCAGTATCTAAAAAGTAGTGGCACAAAGACATTTAAACTTAGTTTTACTTGTCTTGTTGTACTTTTCCAGTGCATAATACTTTTCTGAAAATTTAACTTTTAGATATTACTATTGCACTTGAAGTAATATCTAGGTTAATGGGAATGGTTACTTACTTCATTTTCTTTTTAAGTCTATTTTGTTTTCATAGTCCTTTTCTATCTATGCCCATAGTGATAGATCCAATGAAAATATCACTTGTGTAGAGCATGAGAACCTCACATTGGTTTATGAGTGGGTTTATGGCGCAACCTGCTTTAGAATGTATGCTAAAATCACACATTCTCGTTAGTTACGTTTCAAAAAATACCAAATATATGATAACGATCGTTGCGCTAAAGCTGACGGGAATTGGTCTGGATTAATGGGTCGGACTCCGGAGGCATTAACTTTAACAGCCATATTCTAATTAACAGCTCGTGAACTGCTGACCGATACGATATGATTGGTCTTTTTTAGATTAGCTTGAAATCGAACCCGATCAATCCCAATCCTGGGGGTAAACTTGAACGACCCAAATCTTGGATCCGAAAATATCAAATACCGCCCTACGATTCTCCACGTTATTGAAATCATCGTTTCTAGGAAGTTTCCTTTTGACTGGAATACGTTTCGTTTGATCTCGTGCCAAACTTCGGGGATGTGTGTGTGTCCATTCCTCTTAACCGTCTCCTGGCTGCTGCTCCGCCGTGGGAAGCTACTATTCCACCTTTCTTTAACACATTTTGCGCCGGTGGTGGCCGTCCTGTGACAAGTGCCGCCAGCTTTCATCTTATCCCGCCATCGGATGGTCCCTACGATAGGGCTCGCAAGCCCTTCCTAAAGCGTAAGCGTCCATACGGGATGGAGCGTTAAATTTATACACGCGTACGTGTTGAACTCGCCGCGAGTTGGCCGCGGATGGTGCATTTTAGAGATTTAGATTTTTAATTACATGTGTTTATATTTTTCTCTACCACGGAAGAAATGAAACAAAAAAAAAACAAGCGAAATGTGTGCACACACACACTAACACTCACAAGTACATATATACCAGCAGCTGGGCGGCTTTGCACCTTCGAACACTTCAAAGTACCGGGTACCGGGCAGCACGACACTGCTTATAAAATTTTAATTTTAATTAATCGCTACCACGCTGCTGCCGACAGTTCTTTGGCTCTGGCGGTCCTGTGGAATCTGAGCATAACATTTGTGTTAAGCTATTCACATTAATGTAGGTGGTTGGGTGCCGAGGATTGCGCTGCTGCCGGCGTAGTTGGTTGATGCCGCCCGTGAGACGCTGATCTACGAGTGCAGTTTGTCTAGGTTTCTCGCCGGGTGGATCGTTGACTTTAACGTGGGCCGCTTGTTAATGGGGCGTGTATGGTTGAGAAAGCATCGTTGTCACCTGTATTGTTAGGGGGAGGGCTTCCAGGTGCAGCAGTGTGTATATCGCCCTTTACGTTGCCACACACGTTTATCGCTACGGTTAGATAGTTGATACAATAGGTGCCACAACGAGCAATACAGTGTTTATATGTTTGATTATTATATTAAAATGGTTATTTCATTGGTTGTATGGCTATGATGCAATTTTTATGTATAGTTGAAACTACATTTTCAATGATTGTTTAAAATATTTGTACTAAACAAAAAGGCATTAAATTGTATAGCAAAATTATTGTACGTTACACATTTTTTCTAATGTTCTGAAAACGATTCGTACTAGTTTATTGGCGATCGTAACATTCTTTCCCATTCTTATGAGCATGTGTAATAAAAACATTTGTTCGTTAGCGTACACCACGTTGTACACCATTTTATACGTAACTTCACCCTTTCTTTGGTCCTCCCGTAAAGCAATACTCAACCCCGACCTGAACCCATTACGGACATGTTCGTTTGTAGTTTTCCGCCGTGCCACAGGTCACAGACGAGGGCGCTCGTTCTGGGCTGAGCTAACCTGTCGGCCCATTCAACACGGAAGGCTTATATGATTTATTACGCTCCCGGGGAACTTCTTTATCTCGGCTCCGTCTTTAGCTTCGAGGGACGACCCATCCAATTAGAAATAGAGCAAAACACGCCACGTACAGGTGCTTGAGTGTTTTATGTTTCACCGGCCGAATCTGTCATCGTTGGTTTGCTCATTTTTCGGTAAGGCCTTTTCCCTCTATTAGTTCCGCTACCGGGACGGGTAAGATTGGCCGACCAGTGCTGGCATTTGGAATGGCGACGAATCGGGCCAAATGAGGGAGAAGGTTTTCCAACCTGCCACGGTTTGCTAGTGGTCGCGAAGGAAGGTTCAGCTTGGGAGGGCATTTTTTAAGATCCTGCTAAAGATAAGAAGCTAGATACGATTCGTCACTAGACTTTAATTCATGACAAATGTTCTCTCGAAAGCTCAAAGCCTGTATTTCGTTTCAGAAATGATTGCGCTGTTGGTTAGTTGTCTATATATAAATGTAAATGAAGAGATAAAAGCGCGTTTAGAGATAGCGAAAAATTCTAAACTGATCTGTTCAGCAAGACGCAAGTTTTCTTGCTCATAAATAATGCCAAATGAGTGTTGGGAAGACAGTGTGAATTTTTTTGGGTCTCATTAGCCTGAAGTGTGTACTTGCTGTTAATAATTCATTTATTATTTGGATGGCTCGTGGCTTTACCTCATGCCTGACTTCGAAAAATATTTTAAAGAGTTTGTTGCTCTTAACCCAATTGTGACTATGAGATAAGCAACATATACAATCCTGTATGAATCTGTAAAACCATCAGTTGTTGTACTCAATAAGAATTAAATGTTATAATAAGTAAAAGAAAATATATCACGCTTTACATACTTTTAAAGATATTTTCCAACTTAACGGCAATACTAACTTTAACTATAATATCCAAAACAGATGTTTTTTTCAATTGCACTAGGTGTAATTCCACCATTTGTAGAGTTTATCAACCTCTAATGTATGATTATTGGGGGTTTTCTACGATTATTCTAATTATAATTATTATATAAGGATAATTATTATATAAGGTCATAAAAAACTAAAATGGTATTTGAGAAACTTTTAAAACAAACTGTTAAATCATTTTCCATTTTTATATTTGCTTAAAATAACAGTAAAGGTAAAAACATTTTGATAAAAATTGTATGCATCATGGATTTGATTTACATATATTTTAGTGTATTATTAATAAATGGTTTAGTATGTTTTAAGAAATAGCAACGACTTCAAAATGTAACCACATGTCCACTTTATTGTTATTTGTATCTTGAATAGGGATACGACTGTGCCCCGGCCTTTACAGGCTTTTCAGACTTATTCAGACTCACACACAGTTGGATAAGTCAGTTCTTCCTACGGGAGAACGGTCCATATGAGGATAGAACCCACGCTAGGAATGTTACTGAGTCGTACGAGTTGACGACTGTACTATTGGACTGCCCCAGTAGCTTCTATTATCATTGATATGTATTGATTTGACAGGAATGGTGCTTATCTATCGACGATTTTAATTATTTCTCATTTAGTGCATAAAACATTATACTAAAGCAAGTTAAGAGAGAGGAATAATAATGAAAAAAAGGTTTGAACTACAATTTCCCTATACCCGTTGCCAATTCTACTATCTTGAACAGACAGGCGGTCATAAGAAGGCGTACATCAATAATAAGGTTTGAAAAACATATTCATTGCGGGAAATTTATATTTGGCCTTTACAAATTCCTATGTTTCCTCAAAAAGTGTACCATTGGATGCAAATAATGATCAAAAATAAAATAATTTCACATTATCCACAACTGCTATACCGTCGTGTAAACGAAATAACCCCAACAAACGCATGAACACAGTTTATAGTCCTTCGAAGATGTTCAGCAATTTAAGCTAATTGTGAGCAATTGCGCTGTGGGTCACCGATCACTCGAAGATCACATAACCACTTGCTCAACAACCGAACCCGTTACAGACATTATCGGGTTCGGGGAAGTTAGCGGATCATCTTCTTCACCATTGCCATGTTCGGGGCCCCACGTCCATCCGTTGTCAGCTTCCGTTCAGCTTGCCGTCGAAAATTAACGCTTCCACGTTGCCCCGTGGCCTAATCTAATCTGCCCGGGCAAGAAACAGGTGGACGCTTCATATACACTGCTGAAACCATTGGACCATGTGCCGGATGTAGGGTACATATGATTTCCTGCAGGTTTGGTCCAACAGTGGTGCGACGATCAACGGTCGTGTTGAAGCGTGGAGCTTCGTATGGTCTGTTAATTGCCGATAATCCTGTGCCAGCGAGGAATGATCTTATCTGCGCCGTCCTTGGGAGCGGCAACAACAAGCCTTTTCCGGTCGGTCATCATCAGCATGGCGTTCACGATCGTGCGCTGCACCCGTCCGGTATGACGTTGCAGATGCAATTTTTGTCGAGGTGAAATTATCAAAACCCAAGCATATGTCTCTGCATGTGCACTCAAACATACTACACACAACACATACACACACACACACACGCTCTAATGCTCGATTGTGCAATGCGCAATGTGCAATGTGCGCAAGCAAAACGAAGAGAAACGGCCCACAGACACAGTCCGTTTGCTTTTGATGCATGCTGGAACACATGTGCAAAGGCAAACTCCTCGGTTGCGACAGCACAAGAAAGCATAAGGAGCGCATAAGGGAAGGTATTGTTAATTATGTAAATTACAGCCGGTGGAGCACGCCGATCGAGAACTGTGCCGCGTGTGGGTTGGGGAAGCACATTCGGGGGGCTCGTGGAGAAAGGTAGGGAAACCGAAGACTTTCTGAAGTGGCATTTAAAATTCAGCCGACTAAAAGTTTTATCACATATTCATTAGCTACTGGTTTGGGGTCGATTTTTTCGCTCCCCTGAGAAGATTCTGCCTCTTTGATGCGATCGTTTGTGTGCTTTTCTGCGTCAGTGTTTGTATGTGTGTTTTATTTCCTTCGCTCACAGTTTGCTCATGTTTGCTGCAACGGTGGGGTTTTTATATTCATTCCTTCCTTTTTCTAGTGCTAATTCTATTTCGATTTCGGGGTTAAGCGTCGAACGTTTGGGGCCACCTCTCCGTGCGGTTGGTGATCTCTGGGCGTTAATTTGATCTTCTCATGGTGCCCGCGCAGTCCGGGGGCTCGTTCCAAACGGGGAAACGGGGGTGCGTGCGGGATGCTTGCAGCCCTTCTGGCTGCTTGTTGTCGGCGGCGTTTGCTTCTACTGTCACTGTCACCGATCAACCATCATCGATCGGCAGCGCTTGGCGGCAAAATCATATGCCATGTCGTCGGGCAGCGTATGGGAAGCGCAAGATTGTGGATCCGAAAAACGCGATACGCGGCTGGTACGAGCAGAAGCAGCCGAGGGTTCGAACAACAAAATGAATTTAAATGGCACATCGGTGGGATCGGCACAGGAGCGAACGATATCGGCGGCTAACAGTTTTCTACATTTAATATTCTCAACATCGGTCCACTGCCTGGGACAGCAGCAATCGTTATGTTAGGCTGCTGCTTTCCGGCAGGCTCTCGGCGGGTAACGAAGGGGCGGTGGATTGCGTTTCACCACCACCGTTCCGATTGCATTACATCCAACGGGTTGGCAGCATTTCACCCACTCGTGTTCCTTTAATCACGGGTAGCGGCGAGGCGCAGATCGTTCGGGTCTCTACCGATCGCAACCAAGATGAAGGTGTCGTTTCGGAGAATGGCGGCCGGAGAATGGTCGCCCCTGGATAAGCAATCCAGCCACGTCCGAGAGACGGAACGGAGGACGGAGTGGCGAAGATGGATGTAAGGCTGCCGAGTGCGGTTTGCGCTAATGCGACGCGATGCGACATCAAAAGATGTATCCGACACACCAATCCGATGCAAATGACATGAAAACAGCTTTTAAAACGTTCGCTTTATTTATTTATTAAATGTTTTTGTTCCTTTGTTTCTTTGCTCATTTCTCGTCTCCTTCGCCTTCCGGGAGTGCGTTCCTTCCCGTGCTGGTGCTGTTTGCTTTCCGCGAGGCTTGAAATATACATAAAATTCTTAATTATGTCTTATCGCAGGGAATTCCGATAAGTTCCCGTGGGTACAAGGGATAAATATTGGGTCTGGGTGTAGCCACTGTCCCTCCCTGCTTGCCGTTTTATTGTGATTTCTTCCTTCGCTCGATGGTTGCCGATGGTGGAGAAGAATAAAACAAGATTTGTCGTTTGAATTCGATCGAGGAATTTGTCAACTGAAGCCGCGCCGCCTTATTAGGGCGAGCGATTGGGACGAGCAGCACTATCGACGAAACGAGCTAGGTAGTAAATGTTGAATTTATTTTTCCGACTCCCACTAAAATAATGGTATAGTTTGTTTATCAGTCTCGTTATTCGAATGTTTGTTTTCCTTGGTGTTTGGTTATGTCGGTGATAGAGCGTACGCAAGAAATGCTTATCAGCCGATTTCTTTTGGCCGTACAGTGGTTTTTAGTAGTCGTGGTGTTTTGTTCTTCATGTACGAAAGATTACCCTCTTGTGAATGCGGTATGTGTGATACACGTGAATCCATTTTTTAATGAATGAGAAAATTTTGTTAAATGAGGTTTGTTAAATATCTTAACTTGATGAAGAATTTGAACGAATCTTGGCACTATTCTAGGCGCAAGTATCGTTAAATCGGACAAAAAGTATTAAATTGTAAGTTAGTAGATGAAATTAGTCACATACTCACATCAAATGTAATTAAAACCCCATTATTTTTCTTATATTGCACAACGATAGCCCTACTATAGTGAAGAGATAATCATTTACACAAAATATAAAAACATAAAATCGAAAAATAAATAACCGTAAAAGTTAATAATAAGGTTGATGTATGTAATTGTTGAGGGTAATAATCCTTAATAATTGGAAATATTCTTCTCTTTATTTAGTTTAAATATCTTATTGGACCTTGGTACAACAGTAAATATAATAGTTAATATCATTATCCTATAATAGACAAAAGTAGCCATAAGGCCGGTGTGGAATTAATTAATTTGCTCCAGGAAGCATATGAAGTATATGTGTAAAGCAACCTACCTTACATTATTTTTACAGATTGGCAATTTATTTGTCTAATCATAATAAATGAAAATCCAAAATGTTGTGTTGTAAAAAAACTATTCCGATCCAAATATTCCACAAGACATTTAATGCATCAATTTCAAACGACGGACTTTGTTGCACCTTAACATATTTAACCGCTTGAAACAGTTTCAGATAATGTGCTCCTAATCACACTTTGTCTCCATCTAATCAGTTTAGTCAATGTTTTTGTTTTCACCAGTAAATATCTCTCAACATGAGAACAAGGAGAGCAGAGAATAGACACAACATGCATGTAATGTGTTTAGAACGGATAAACTATTTGCAAAATAAAGCTGCAGAGTTAGGGTAAGTGGCGGTGCTCTGGAATGTAACCGTAGGTATAAGATGTACATATTTCTGTGGTACGAAAACTTTCCCATGGACAAACATGCTCATTTGTCTAAATAGTTTGAGTTAAAGATCACGCTCGAATGTCACCTATGTAGGCTTATCAGCGTAGCGAACAAGGCACACAGCTGCCTCCAGTGTCGACCGTATTGTTTCATCAAAAAGTTAAGAGAAAGTACGAACCCCATGAGTTTCCAAAAATAATCCCCATTCTAGGTATTCGAACCGCACCGATCCTACCGACAAGGCTCCAAGGAAGGCTCTACGCGATTGGGCGAGAGAGCTCGAAGAGCGACGAGGAATAGCGAACGAGCCGGCGGCTGAGCTGCCTAAAAATAATCGAACAAGGAGAGCAAACCGGCAAATCACTTGCTAAACATCTTTTCGCTAACCCTGGGGGCGAACATTTAACAACTCGTTTAAATCTCTGTCACATATCTTCCACGGTACGCTCAATCACTTGACACCGCCGGCGGTGCAATGTATTGTAGAGCTTTCTTCCACCCTGCTAGTCTCCTCTTTGCCGACAATATCAACGTGGTCCGTGGCACTGGGTTGTACGGCAAGCGTTTCATCTGATCTTTAGTAGCTCTTTGCAGCGTAACCGGCTCGCGAAAGGCATTTCGGGTGGTGGATTTGGCCGCCGGTCGCCGGTGTGGCCATGTCAGCTCATTCTTGCCGTCTCGCCAACAATTTTGAGCCAAGCTCTGTGTTCTTCCACTGATCCCGCATCTGGTACCGTTACCCACAAGCTGGCAAATGTGCGTGAACAATAGAGCGAACGGCAGACACCACATATTGGCGTAGCGTAGATCGTCCCATATCGCGGCAATCACACCGTCGCAGGCTTGCAATAACGACGACGACGACAAGCGACGATGCGTTCATGTGATCGCCTAGTGTGAGGTTGGCAAAGGTTATGCTTTAGGAAGTTTTTTTTACTCATCTTCTGCTCGCTGTCCCTGTTGCTACCGTGCTGCGTTCGTTTCGTTGGCAACGTATCAGTTTTATTGCAATGTCTTTACCAGCGTTGAGCATGTACGGACAAATGTAGTTCATGTTCGAATTAGAGAAGATATTTTATCGCGACAGGCCTTCGGTTGGAGCAAAGCTGCAAAGGAAGTGCACGGAAGCAGATTCTGAGGAAGATGTAGAATATTTCCAATGTGAATTGATTGATACATGGAATATGTCCCAAAATTCTACCAAAATTATAGTCTGTCGATCGAAATTGATGAAGATGTTCCAAACGAAAAAATATATCCAACAGCAAGCCTTTGCCTTGCAGTTTTGCTGGAATAGAATACAATGATACATTTTTATTTTCACCTCTATTTTTTTACTTTCAAACTAATGCCTTTTGTCCAATCCAAAAACTTTTAGGTCATACAATTTGGCACACGCGAACCTTCCACCATAAAACATTTCGTTTGTTATGTTATTTGCTGTAAACACTCGTGTGCCTCGTGGGAGGCAGAAGCTAAATTATGATTCGTATTGCTTTTGACGGCTGTGGTGTGCGTAAAAAATGCGTTACGTTGTTACCAAAATAAAACAACATCGGGCGCAAGAAGGAAGTAAAATGAACGAGCCTTTCTTAGCCGAAGCGCTGAAATGACGAGATGAGAGGTACTTCAGATTTCATAACACACCGTACGCCGCTGGCTGTTTTATTAGTACAGAATATCGCAACATGATGAAAATGTGTATTTTGAATGTAACGAATACGGTGAGCAGTTGGAAAAGGAAAAAAAGCCGGTGGCAAAAGCTATTGATGGTTTTTGGAGGGCTTGTGCACGAAATGTTTCCCTTGCATCCGGAAGTAGCACCAGCCGAACTGAACACACACACACACAGACATACATACATACACAAACACGTAGAGACGGAAAAGTTAGGAAGCGGAAACGCAAGCAAGCGTTCTCTCACATTCGGTTGAGTTGCTGCCTTTTTACTATAGCGTGGCATGATTATCAGACAGTAGCAGTTGTTTCGTCGATGTACTCACCGGTTGAGTGATGTTGCTGAGCGTGGATGAGCGAAGACGGAGCAGCTGTGCAGTGAGTAAGATGAGTTAAGTATCCCCCCGGGGCGCTTACATGAATTCGAACGTCGTCTAGGAGATGTTCTGTTTTTCAATGGTAGTAATTATTCGAAAAATTCTTTGATTTTTAATGTACCTTACCAGTCATGTACATTGGCCTAAAGGTAAGGCAAAGTTTATAAAATAAAAATAACATGTGTACACATAAGCAATATAAGACAAATGATAATATAAATACAGATGATAATGATCACTCACAAATTCATATTTTGGTAATTCAGTCTGTGTTGTGAGAATGCTGCCGTACTCAGTTTTACAGGAGCTAGTAAACGAAACCGATTCCAAACAGGGCAAAAAAAAACACAAAAGAAAATATCAGAAACTACAAACCGGAGAAAACCGATGTTTTCGCTTCATAAATACATAGAAACACAATTAAACTAGAAATATATTGTACAGCTTTTATCAATTTAGAAGAACGGCCCATAAGATATGAGAGCGCCGCAGATAAGCACTGCGGTACCGGGTGCCGCGTTGTGGCCGGTTTTATTCATTTTTACAATTTAATTGGATGCTTCAAAGTGGAATAATTTAACAATATATTGCTCAGCCGCAACCAGCACAACGTACGGCGTACGGTGTAGTTTTTTTCGGTATAATTTTTGTTGTTATATATTTTTTTCTTTTCAGTTCATCTTCTCGCGGGCAGTGGTGTGGCGTTGCCCAGAGCGGTGGGTGCGTTTCCCTGTGAATTGGTTTGTTCACTGTCGCGGTTGTCTCTGGTGGGAGGGTGGTTGGCGGTGAAATGTTTTACCATTCACGATACCACGACACAACAACAAAAAATGAAGGGAACACCCTCTCTCCCCCCACTCCATGTTTGAAGTGGTCATTCTCACATAAAGGGAGTTTTTTTGAAGTTATTCCTTATTTCTTTTCCCGGATTGCCGGCCGAAATGGACGAAATGTAGCGAAAGAATCGCCGACTCAGAACACCGAAGGTCGTTTCGTATGAGAAATGGTCAGTCGGCAATATATACAGTGAGAATGAGCTTTCGTCGAAAGCACTAAGGGACAATCGAAATGACCAAAATTTGGATGAATGAGAAAAGTGCGTTCACAATTTTTGGAGCATAGACTATTTTATTGTAACGGTTGTTTTTAATAAAACGACATAACATAGTTTATAGCAGGATTGATTTCTTAAGGTTCATTTTTGGAGTAACCAGTATCGAACGGTGAGGGTTATTTTTTCTTAATATTGTTAACAAGTTAAGAAGTTTCATTAAAAATATTCTAGAAAAATTTACATTATCTGGCTCATTTTCCACACTTTTTTCCTACAACGTAGTCCTATTGTTCCTTATCGCTTTGTCCCGCATTCACTTGTTCGTATCCAAAAGGAATCGAAGAAACAGGGAAATAATGGAAGAGAGCGTATATGTATACATATACATTTATTTATTCCGGTAACATTATTCCATTTAGATAAGGCCTGGAAACAACGGTGGGCGATTCGCTGAGTCTTCCTTTTGCGCCAACCCAATCGCTCGCAAGGCAATGTGGCGAGTGACACTAGCGGCAGCTGTGAGAGTCGGGGATGTCCAGTACCCGTTTCGAGATCGTACGCTGGAGCCTCAGCACCAGCCCCCAGACAGTAAGGGAGAGGCAGCGAATGATAGAGCAGGAAGAGCTGACCCAGACTTCCAAACCGAAGTCGGACGGAAGTCAAACGCTAGGAATTAAACATGCATTGGTAGAGGTTTTAGATAATTATTGAAATATGTCTCAGAACTTATCGTCCGCTTGTTAGTATTAAACAAAACCAAAATGGACTTCACATTGACTAGCGGCGCTGACGGTGCAGCTGCGATGGTGGAAAATTTATCTAAATAGTTACCAGCTATAAAGTGAAGAAAAATGAGCTTTAAACTATAAGGCAAACAGATTAGGGCCGGCGGCCATACGAGTGTGCGGATGGACGTGCCAAATGTGCACGTCTTACTTTTGTGCGCCATACACAAATCGCACCGCAGCTGGTTCGGATATACGTTGCCCACAGGACGGGGTGAGGGTGTGTCTTGTTGGTGTTGCTTGTTCGGGTCAACCTTAAGCAGTCTGATTATTGGCACCTTTCGCAAAAGGAGTATGATTAAATTAATATCGTCCGTTATTCTGTGCGCTCGGTCGTTTATTTAGCAACAGTGCTTATCAAGACAGGCCTCCGACGATGAGTGAAATAGCCGACGCAGCGGTGCACTCGAGCGTCATACAAATCTTTCCGATTGTTCGACAAACGATCGAGTTTCGATAAGAACGCTATAAAGCGAATGCTCGAGTGCATGTTTGTACGCGGCGCTGGTGGAAACTCATAAACGAAACGGCGCTGCATCGTCGGAGTACAAAACGGGCGAATTAAACACGAAATAAAGCAATGAAAGTTTTATTGCGGAACGCTCACTAACAAGCTCATTCGGAAGATAAAATGCAATGCATTTCGAGGGACAGGTAGCATGGTAGTGTTCATGATGTATAAATTGTTTCTATTTTGTTCATAAACTTTATATATTTGTATAGTAAATCACTGTGAATGTGGTTTTAGTGGTTTGGTATAAAATAACAAAATTCTCAAATTAAATGTTTTCTATTCAAAACGATTGATTTTGCTCCAAGTTAATTGTAAATATTTGCAATTATAATGTATTCAAAAAATGTAATCGGTTAAATATATATGTTGAAAATTTAGGCCCTAAACAATCTTAAATAACAAGAAAATATTGAAAGAATTGAGGACAGTACCGTGAGTCGTGATCTTCGATATATTTTTATTAATCATAACTTTTTACTTTTCTGAATATTTCATTTGCGACCATCCTTGCGAAGTACAATTACAAGACTGACGATTTACTTCCTTTATTTGCAAGGCCTCATATTTTGGCACTTCCGTACGAACGGATATATCTCATGCTCTCTTCCATTAGCCTGATTTGTATTTTGAATGCGCTGATACTTTTCTTCAATCGCTATTCTATTTTAACTGTTTACATTTTTTTACTACGTTGAAAATCTCTATTTATAATTTCTATGAATTTTCTAACTGTTACCTATATTATTTAAGTTTGTTACCTATATATAATATTCTAACTGTGGTACAATCGTCTGTTCAACATGCCCGTCGTGGGTTCAGGCCTAAAATGGACCATCTTCCCGTAATTAGGACTGATTTTCAGGCATCGTGGTACTGACTAAGTCTCCAAAGCCTGTATGGACCGGCGTGACCGCGTAGGAATTTACGCCAATTAGAAAAAGAAATATTAAGAAAATTATTCATGTCACCTACATGAACTGCTGACACATTAGTTAAAAAGCAATTATTATAATTATTACTTAGAACTTAGAATCATGAAAAAATATTTCATTTTATTTAAAAATATTCAAATCATATTTTTATTTTTAGATACCGTTCAATATATGACAAACATGACAGAAAAGGGCAAAACATAGATTTTATGTATAACAAATTTTGCAGAATGGTCTTGATAAGTATCAAAGTTGACAACAGTAAAAGTAAATTAATTCAGTTAAAATTGAGGACAAGGATTTGAGATGACATAGGTTTTTAATTGAATGACAAATTACATTCAAAATAACGCTTATTTATAACCTTTAAAATTTACTTATATACTTTTACCTTTTTACGTTTGTAATACTTTAGTACATTTAATATATTGACTGAAATATGTTTTAACCTATTTTGACAAAATATTTATGCTTCAGCATAAAAATCAGCATTAAAATCAATCCTTGAAGAGCTAACCTGATCGAGCCTGCGACGAATCGGCGTTTGTTTAAATATTTTTCAAAGTGATATAATCTAGGCTGAAAGTCTGAGGCTAGTTTTGCGCGTGATTTTGTATGGAGTGTTGACATGATTTCAGCCGCCAACTGTCAAACTCCATATAAAATAGCAGGTGAGTATCGTGAAAGCCCCCAATATTTGTATAAATGCTCATTCTTCATTCTCTTTCTGGTATTTCGGGTTAAAGGTTAGCGCTTGTGTAAAATAGAAAATATTTAAAATAGAAACAGAGATGGTTAAAACTTAACTAAAAATTTTTGAGATACATGAATGCTATCATTCATGTATTGGGTACACGAGTTGTCTAACATTTAAAATGTGATACACATCTAACAGGTGGATACGAACATTAGGCTGCCGGTGTAAGTTTTTTTGTTTAATACTAACTGGTGCATTCGGAAAAGTTCAGAATTGAGTTTTTTAAATAAATTTAGACAGTATAAGATAAATAATATGAACATATTTTATTCTCTTGTGAAGATAGCTCTTTTCCTGTTTTAAAAATTGACATTTCTTCTTGTACTTATCTCTGATTTCCGAAAGTTTAGAAACACTCTGTGCATATTTTCGTGCTAAATAATGCAAATAATCTTCTAGTTTATGACTTTTAAGACATTGTGTGATGAATGGCCAGTAATATTTGAAACTGCCTTCTGTATCCTAATAAAAGTACTGTATTGTATTTTTATGCAGCTTAAATCTGCATTACAATATATTCCATCACACACTTCATCCTAAAATATGTTCAACCTGTATTATCAAATTTATATTCAACACGCAGCTTATATAGTCAAGCAAACTGGAGTGATGCTTACGGCTACAGTTTTACAAACACACAAAATAACACCTTGTACTGTTGCATTAAATTTTATGCACTTTTAGCTTATCTCTGTCTGCGGTGGCGTCATTTTTTTTTGCGAAATTCAATTCAACTTCGATGCAGTCGGTAGATGAAGAAACATGAATAGTTTGGCACACGATATTTAAGAAAAGAGCAGCTACCCCATCCTACCACCAACTATAATCACAATCGTTTCAGCGGCGCGTACCGAGTGTAAGAAAAGCGCAGCAATGCAGGAAAACAGCAAAGATGCAACGCCACCCGATGCACGGGACAGAATAATAAAATGATTAAAAATGGCTCCGTGGCATGACAAAAGGAAAATAACGAAAATTATTGCCATTGTTTTTCGATCATTTTCGTGCCGTGCATTTCGCGCTCGGTCGGTAGCACCGTTCGTATAAACCCATGGATCGGGGATGTACAATAGCAAGAACTGGCCATTCAGGCTCCTCGGAGCCTCGGTGCAATCGCGAAGACAACTGGCGCCGTCACCTAATTATTATTTCGAAAACTAACAAGATGGCGCTCACATATCGATATTTTCCTTTTTTTCCACCCTGCATTTTCGAAGATGCTTTGGGATGGTAAGGAAGGGAAGAGCGAACATTCGGACATTCACTGGGTATACGAGCGTGCCCGGGCCAGGAAGCGGTGTAGAAGAAGTTGCAATGGATATATTCGAGCCGATGGATTCCAGCACAAACAGAAGTACATTCGGTGGCCCGCTATTGCACTATTGTATGTTTTGTAAGCACTCTTTGCACTCGTGGCTTTGGATGCGGTGATGGTTGTAGTCGTTGTTTTTTTCTTGGTGGGCGCTTCAACAAGACCCGGCCTTTCCGGTCACAATCGGATCGGATGTTGTTGAAAAGTTTGTTTCTTCTCGCGGTGACTGGAGACTGTGGAGCTGCGCCACCGCCCCGAGGTGCAATTTTGTATCGCGTTTTGTATTTTGCTACCAGCGAAATAAGGTGTATGTTGCACCTCGCCAGCATCAGACCTTGGGAAGAGGACCAAACACACACACACACACACGGACCTCGTCTGCAACAACGAACCTTTCCTTGCACACCGTGCCGATGTCTGGATGAGTTTTGTTTGGTTATTTCAATTTCATGTCGCAAAAGTTTTCCGATGCTTCTGATTTTTTCTGTGTTTTACGCGCGTATCGATTTTTTCCGCCTGTTGTTGTAGCTGCGTTTGTTGTGGACGCATGTCTGGTCTGGTCGCTTCTTGGCGTGTTGTTTGCCGCGCTCAAGTTGGAATATTTCGATCGCCATTTTTTCAGTGACAAGATGGTTGTTTGCTGGTCGACTTATTTCGATGGCTTATGTTTCGCTGGTAGGTGCGCTTGTTAGGTTGGGTTCGTTATTTGTCCCCTGCTGGAGTTTGATATACCGCCGGGGAAGAGAATGCGAATAATTTTACAAAGACTATATTACCCTGCTGGCGGCTGCAGGTAGGTTAAAGTGGAATTTTAAAATATTGTCGTTGCTTTTTGCTGGCATCGTTACCGGCACCGAGTGAATTGGTGGGAACTGAAACACCAAACAAGCACGATAAATGTGTGTAATGAAAGTTTACCGATAGCTGCATTCTTGATGGGGGTTGGTGCACCTTCGAGCGAAATTGCTCATCACATCTTCGTCTGAACGGTTTTATTTATCTGCCGGTGATTAATTAAGCTAAAGTAAACCAAAATAGTCCCATTTAAAACACTTATTCGCTCGGTTACACTTTTGTAAAACATAATTAACCTCAATTGCACATGAAAGCGAACCAGCCGCCATTCGAGGGTGGTTCCAATGTAACCCGCATGTGATTCGAAAATCACACCCAGGCCTCCCGTGATAGTGATCTTTTACCGATCATTTGCAGCATCATCGAGTTGCGTGCAAAATGCGTCGCCAGCCGAGAGGGGGTGATCCACCTCCACGCTTCGTACACCACTTTATGATATCGTGATCAAACAAGTTACGCCCTGGCACGCAACGGTAAGTAGCAGTAGCAGCACCGGCAGCAGCAGAACGGTGCAATCGGTCTTGTAGTGCGTCTGCTTTGATGTGTGCTCGCGTTATAACCGATGGCGCTGATTTGCGCCTCGACTGGGAAGTGTAATTAAGCATTGCCGCTTTGACAACTCAATGCATCAAGTGGTGACGAGGGTGACGCGCGAGACAGATTAATTAATGTTGGGCTGGAAGCCACGCATAGCTAATTAGTTATGATGGATGGAACGGTGAGCAGTAGTCGTCGTCGTCGTACGCTACATGATGATCTATGCGGTGCTCTGTGGACGGGATTCGTTGTGGCTTTGATCATCTCGATCTTGTCGGTCTGCTCGGGGAAAGGGTATGCTAAACAAAGACACACTCGTCTAGCGGATGTAGTTTGAAGAGGATCGCACCTCGAAACATGGTGTATGGAATAGATATTTGAAGTTGCCAGCTTGTACGCGCAGTTCCGGAAGGAAACTGAAAACTAAGAAGGATAAGTTTTGGTACAGTTTCAAGTGGGGCTCATGATTAGTGCTGTGATTGCTTCCGATCGAACCGCAAAGCGTTGGCCACTTGTTGAGTAGCTCTACTTATTGGCAACACGAGGAAGCAAGGGAAGATATTTTTCGTCTCCTCCATGTGGTTCTGATTTCATACTCGATCTAGTCGTGCTCGTAATCGTGAGATCCACCCATGCTGGGGTTTAACGTACAGAGAAGATCGCAGTACAAGAAGAAGCAGTGTGAAGTGCGTTCGTTCACACTTTGCTGTGCATGCTTGCCTTTTTTGTTGAAGTTGCTGGGGTAAGAAGAGGTTAAAGATCAGAGTTCTGGTATTTTTCTTCCAAAGAAAGCAAAGTAGCTTGTATGCTCGGATGAAATTGTTCCATTCGCTTGCACTCTGTCCTGGCGTATCAACTATAATTAGTGTCTCAATAAGTTACCTAAATTGATTCAACGAAAGATTTGCCGCTTGCTGTCTGGCGTTCGGTTGTGTTCGTTTTCTTGGCAGCGTGTAATCGGCCGTAGCAACTAAGTGACTATGTCGGTTTGTTTACAGTGTTTCTCGTTCCCACCGGTGATGGTGAAAAATCAGACCTTAAAATCGGAACTGGCTGAAAAAGTTCTCACTTTACCATTTTGACAGCTTCAAGTGGTTTCTGTTCGGCACGGAGCGCGCTAGTTTAAGTACCAGGATTGCTGGCGCGGCATGTGCTCTGTTTGTCATAACGGAGTCATTTGTTTAAAGTGACTCCGACAGTCGCGACATCGTGGATTGCGCTGGATAACACGATCGCCTGGGTGCTACATGATTTGGCCCATTTGTCGCTAATGAATGTGAGTAAGTGTAGCGTTTGTAGAGGAGCTGATACGATACCACCGTCTGGGTCGGCCTTTTCAGGGGCTCATTTTTCACAGTCGTGTATCTTTCTTATGACATGATCGTAACAAATGATGTCAAGATCATGACGGGATTGTGATTGCATCTGGAAGAAGCGATACTTCTGGTACGATCGTCTTCTCGGCCACAAAGTGGCAAAGAATGTCGCGCATTTATTTTGACCATTTTCTGCTCCCCCCAAACACACTCAGTTCTGCATCGGCAGGTAGGAATGTAAATGCGCTAACGCACACACGATTTGTCACTGCAAACATCATAAACATTAATTCGTTTACCAACCGACCGAGGAGTAAATCACTTACTGCGGCGTGAATGTTAACCATGCTCATAAAGGACGTGTCTTCTTCATCACTTTTACACTGGCGCTGAAAAGGGTTGGCTGTAGGTGAGGGGCAGTTATGTCAACAAAAACGAAAAGCATGAGTTGGCAGCTGTTATGCTGCATAGTTTCGTGTACTAAGTAGGTTTATTGTAAAACTGTACCAAAACGATGTGACTCGATAAAATAAATAGGGATTTTTCTTTAAGTTTAGAAAGGTAGCTATAACACAATATCGACTAGATGAAAGACTATTACTACAAGCATTTACATTCCTGTAAATGAGTCATTGATGAGGCATAACCGTAAACCATTAGAGGCGGCATTTCTATTGTTTTAGCTGCAGCGCTATTTGCAGCATTCTTGTCCGGTTAAAAGTGTTAGCAAACAAATGATTCTCATAAGCATTTTGAGATTTTTGAACGGCAAGTTAAGCGTTTTCTTTTGTCACTTCGGCATTGATTTGAAACGGTAGGGTTATTAACATGTTAACAAGCTTCAGTAGAATGGATTTATTCTGTTGCTGCTGACCGTTTTGTGAGCGAGAACAACACGTAGTAAATTGTTTAACAAGTCTTTGTATGACAATAATAAAGAATAGATATTTCATCAATAAACACATGTGTATAACACGGTTCTCGATGTGGTACCTTTGAAAAAACTTTCTGAAAAAAATTATTAATTTTTCTATGATAATAGAAATTCGTCTTTCCTATGAAAAAAAGCGAATGAAATTCCATGCTTCGATAATGATTCTGAGAGCTATGTTTTACAAGTTTCTAATATAATCCTTGTGGTGGCTACTACTGGTCTGGAAAATAAGTCTTCAGGATCCACAATTTAGCTATAAATTTTTACTCTGTTTTATATCAATAAGACACACCATAGCTAGTAAAGTAAGTGGCTTTTACTAGTTGCGATGAAAAGTTATAGGTACACAAGCTACCATCAATATTTTAGTTTTTTAGGTTAAAAAAACTGAGAAGATATAGTGTTCTGATTGATCTTGCTGTGTCTTATTTCGTATCCTATTTAACATACATTGTCAACACATAATAGATTGGAGCTTTCCGTGGCTTTGGTTCAAAGCTGGTGTCTCTTATCAAAACCCTGATGGTTTAATAGACGGCACAAGCGCGTTAATTACGCTCAACAATTGGTTCAAATTCCACCATAGGCAGTACATGTAAGTTGCGTTTGTTGACGCATACATGTATACGCTGGGAGGAAGCCACCGAAGTGCAATGCAGTGCTGACCACACCCGCCCCAAAGGAAACATGTGTCGTGTAGGAGGCAGGCGAACGGGCAGCATGACCTATAACATCTAATTCCTTGCCGTAATTTCGAGCAACAGCAGAAGCGAGCTGTTTAACATGATGCCCGGTATCGCTATCAGCATCATCGCGAAGCGCAGTAGAAATGATTCCCGCATGTGTGAGCATGGTGCAGGGTAAGGGTGGAGACAGTTACAACCAGCAAACAGAGGCTCAGCGTCTGACCACCAGATGACAGTTTTCAAACGGTATCCGTACCATAAAATTGTGGCGGTTTTCGGAACCGGAGGTCGAAGCCAGAGGGTGTGAACGGATTGTTGCAGATGGAACATCATCAACCGGCGATAGGCATGTTTGTGTGTATGGTGAGAATTAAGGTTAGGTTTAGCTTCGGTCAACCTAATACCGCTGTCGCATCCCGATATGCGATCGCGAGCCACATCCTAACACCTAATTAACGCGACAGTCGGAAAAGTGGGTTTGCCGCGAGCCGCACTTCAGGATGGGTATAGGATCGGTGTGAACATAAATAAAAAAAAAACAATCAGATAATAGATTTTGGGAACGAAACGAGCGCAGCAGTTCAATCGAGCCAAAACGGGCTACACCGGTACGGGGTTGAGCTGTTGTGTGACTGGATCGAAAAGCATGGGGTGTTTCGGGTGTTCCTTGTATGTTTTGGGCTGCATGTGTTGCTTCATGTTGAAGAAGGTTAAATATTAATGGGTTCTTCCGATTGTCCGATCTGTCAACTGCTGGATGAGATATCTACTGGACGGAAGTTTATGCGGGTCTGATCGATGAGGTTCTAGAATGATCTAAAATAATGGTAGTACTTTTCAACACCTACACTGTTGGCATTATTAAGAATAGTTATTATATTTAGAATTATTATATGAACTTATCTCTTAGTTAGACAGTTTGTTTTGTTTTATATCAAGCAAAAACATAATATAACTATAGTCAACAAAGTTGTGTCCAGTCTAGTTACAGAGCAAAATATATGGTGTTGATATTACATAGTAAGCAGAATGAAACATTCTCTAGTGAAATAGAAAGCATGAAGTCTGAAACTAAATAGAAAAAAAAATCAAAATATTGGAGTGTGTTTGTTTAATGTGTTGTTCTTTCTTTCATTCAAAACTCCTAGAAAAACGAACTTTTATTTATTATTTATTATTACAAAAAATATACTTAATGTTTTTGATATTACTAAACTAATTGCTTTTAATTGTTTTGAGTATGCTCTGACAAATGTTGATTTACATATTACATCGGCCCCGTAGTCAACTCGTAAGAATTAACAACATGCCCGTCGTGGGATTAAGCCTCGTATGGGACCGTGCTTCTCCGTATGCGAGACTGTTTTTCCTGCTTATCGAATGTTTCCAACGTATCAAATGAGTTTGAGCGAGATATTCGATTAAAAAATGATTTTACAAACAAAATTGTGGTCAAAGAGCTGATAAAGTTATATTGCTAGCAAAGAAAGAATGGCAATGTCTAAAAGTTGAAAAGATTGTTTTTTTTCGAAATGGAAAAATAAGCTAAATCAATAGAATTTTTTTTCAACATAATGCAAACAAATTCAAGATTTTGTTAGCAATCATGGTAGTAGATTTATTTTTCTATTACCTAAATTATCAATTAATTAGTCCCTGTATTTACATGGACTCAGTGGACGGTAATTACTTGAAAGGCAAATAAATAAAATACAAAATAAAAACAGATTTTCAAGATTCCATTCCAAAATGCAAATCTTTATCCAATTAAACGGATAGTCGTGATTTCAAACAATCGTTTGCGGAGGACCAATTGTAAGGGCGTATGCTGCTTGATCTCGTTCCGCACGGAGAGGACTGTAAAACAAGAACTGAGAGACTAGAAAACAACAGGACCACGGCAGGGATATACTACCACTTCGGACTGTAACTCCGCAAAGGAAATGGTTGACTGATATGCAAATGTACGGAGAAGCGAAAAATCTTGCCTTTTGCTAGGCCAGCTCAAGCAGAACGGTCACATTAAAGCGTAACACAGCAAACGGGCGGAGGATGCACAGTCGGAAGCTTCCCTCGCGCTATTGGTTTGATTGCGCTGCGAGTTGGACAGCAGAAAAATATCGCCAGTAAGTGAGTTGACACTCCCGATGCCATTTCCATCCGGGGCGGGTGTGTTGGCAGGCGCCTTAAGCAAGGGAAGGAGCTTTCGGGAACATCAATTCTGAAGAAAATGACAACTAACCGAAGAGTCCAAGGACTGCGGATGGGGAAGGGCTGAAAGCGGGAAAGCAGAACCCATCACTGGTGAACTGGAAATTGGAAATCACTTTCGGTACGTTTTGGGGATGCTGCGTCGGTTCTGCCGGCGTGCGCTCGTTTCTTCAGGTCGTGAATGGCCAGTGCCTTGGTGTTGCTGTCGTATAGTGCTTTTTTTTTAACCTCTATCTTCTATGGGGTTTTGTTATTCGTTATGGTGCCGCTGCTGCTCGATCGCCGGCCGCCTCGACAACCGGGCGCTTGTTTCTCCGTGTGACAGGCGGTCGTTTGTGAGTTTTATATGAAATCCTCCTCTTTGATGTTGCAGAGTTTTTGTCGTTCGATTTCATGCCAGCGAAACGATCCTCCTTAAAATTACTACAAAATGAAATTCGTTCTGAAATAAAAGCGCCATCCCCGGCCATGTCATTTCGTTTGATTTGATCTTGGAGATGGAGAAGCAAGAAATAAAAAGAGCAACAAAAAATGTACGAAGCAAGACAGGCAAGCCAATGCCCGGTAACTCGACTAAAGCCAAGGTACGGTACGGGCACGGTTTGTGCGGATTGTGAGCAGGCGCTCGCGATGGAAAAGGTTTTGCGAATGTAACGAATTCTCCGTGCCCTACAAGGCGCACAGCAACGGGCAACAAAAAAGAAGTGGAGGAAAATGAGGTTTCCATTTCGATTTGAGCTGCTCCTAATGGACATTTGGCATATTTGGAGGCGCAATGAAGGGAAGCAAAGCATGGATGAAGCACAAACAAGTAACTACTGGGAGAAAATCATAAGATGCCCGGGCAGCACCGTTGCAGATAAACAGCGCGGCGGTACGAAATGGGTTCACAAAAGGAAACGGCATCGAAAATGCACAAAGGCGTGCACAGCGCTTCGTTTTTGTTTGTTTCATTGTAAATAGGTATCAAATAAATTTAATCAAAGTGTAGAGTGAAGAGTCAATTTTTCGCGGCGTACAAGTCATCGTCGATGTTAAGTAGTTTAAGCATGTTAAGCGATTCGATGATCGAAAAACTGCATTTACTGTAATGAGACACACCGATTGGATGGAATGGAGAAGCTACTACAATGCAAGGAGCTGAGGATTGAACAGGATTGGGAAGTGGAATTACGAAGCTTCATTGTCAGTCATAATAAACAGGAATCAAATAAATTACATCGATTTTTGATCGTAATTTATGTCTCGATATTTGAGCTTTTGAGTTGAAATAACGAGCAAGCAATTCTTCTATGCATCATATTTGTTTTTAAAGCATCTAGAAAGTAAGGATTATTTAATCGAACGATGCTTGATAATTTTATTTCATTAGTTTACTTTTTGCATGCTTTTTTATTTGATTTTGAATTATTGTGTTTAAGTTGGTTACGGAAAATGACATGTTTGAGTTTGATTAAAAGATAGAAGATTACATGCTTACCTTTGGAGCATCGGAGAACCTTCGCAATCATTCTAATGAAACATGAACTCAATTCCAAAGCAATTTTAATTTATGTATATATTATTTCAGTAATATCCAAATTTTCACCTAAGAGTATTACATGGATCACAGAATTAGCGTTTTTGTAAGCAAATGCAGAGTTCTAATTAGTAATTAAAAATATTAACGCTATTTTACTTTCCATAGACATGAAAACAGTACCTATTCAACAGACGTGTATATTAACATTTATATTATCATTAGAATTCCTGTCACGTTTAGCAGAATGGGTGACGAACGTGGATAACGATTTGTCACATGCCCTCCCCATTCCAATTAGTGGCATCATTTCGATCGACCATCAACCATCATTCAGCAGCAAAAGTCAACTATCGCACCGTGCCACCGAAACAGGATGGGCTGCTTAAGTATCGTGCTCACAGTGGTGTATTTAGCAGGCTGGAAGCTGGAATTAAAATCCCTTCGCTTGTTGAGCTGTTGTTGTTGGTGGGTTTTGTGTGTGGAGAGGCAAAGCCAGGTGGCGGTGACAGTGGTGCGTGGTGTTTAACAGAGGCATCATTGCGTAAGAAAGATAAGATTATTTCCCCCCGACAAACGTGCGAAGAGTGTGCGCGAACCGCGTAGAAAAGATGCCATCATTAATAGCAAATTCAATAATACGAATTTCTGGCCCCGCGTTCGCTTGCTCGTACCGCTTACTCACTGTGTGCTTTTAGCTGTGGCGTTTCAGTTTGCCAGTTTATTAAATGCGCAGCCCGAAATCCGATAACCATCCGGTGTCAAAATCCTAAGCACCTCCTGACCCCGTTGTGCGAACCATGGAAAGGATGCGTTCGGAACGAAGTCAGATAGGAGGCAGCCAGTGCTCGTGAGAGGATAATTCCCCTTTCGCGGCTTTCCGTGGCGTGCGCATGAAAGAGAAACCCTCAGCAGAAGCCTTACGCACAGGAAGGGTGAGCGAAATTTGTCTACCACCGTTTTTATTTTGTCGACGGCGGGGATAAAACAGTTGCTCAACTAGCGAACGCGTCAGCGTGGCACCGGGAAGTGGCAGGAGGCAAGGATGCTCTGCCCCCGGCCCACTGAATTGGCCGGAACAGAATTGAATTGAATTGAATTGTTTGTTGGCGGAAGCGACACCATGCGACACGGTAGCGAATCCAGCGCTGGCAGCTAATAAATAGGGAAGATTTTCTATCGCGAGCAACTTAAGTGTAAGTAATCTGTTATTCTGGCAGATAACGCCAAACAAAAACCCCCGCCGTGCAGGCAATCGTCCAGGCGCGAACGCCTTTTCCCTCGTGGTGGAGTGGTTGAACAGCGATGCTACTCTGGGAACTGGGAAAAGCGTGTGAGGGGGCCGCTTGGGGAGATGCGAAATAAGTAAATTCGTATGTATGAAAAGTTGTCTACGCTCGATAGCATTGTTCCTGGGGGATGTTTTTCCATTCCAACCCCTAAATTAATAAACACCCTTAGCGGCAGTTCCGTTCCATCCCGTTTCCGGTTTCCATCGGTGGCCACAGTGGAATCCTTGCCCGAGATGAGTGTTCATTATGGCAATCGAAGCAATAGCACTGTGTGTCTATTATTGCTACTGGAAGGAGTTGATTCGTCGCGTTGCAGGTGAGGTGAGATTGAAGGCAAACAGAGCAGCTCGCATGAAGATGGGCGGATGAAAGTGTGGGCAAAGGCTCGCAGGCGCCGCCGTTAACGGCTGTGTAAGTAGTAGGGATGTATACCTTTTTTGTTCGGTGGTGAGATAAAATTTGCATATTTCATAATGTTAAATTAGACTTTTTACGCTTCGGTTGTTATGCGGGTAGGGAGGGTGCGACGGGCTAGGAGCACAGGACACGGTAAAGGTTTCGTGATGTGATATACGAAGCGCGTCGTCGGTGTCGATGAAAGAAAAACCTACCCGTTTTGGAGGTCTTCAGATGGGAAGGTAAGTTTGGAAGCCTAATTTGAATGTGCCGTCGTTAAAAATGTAAAATGGCGCACTCAGGCAAGTTTGTGGCTGTGTAATTGGTTACATTCGATGTGAAGAGTGTGCGCGCGCGCGTTTTTATTCTCTTCCCGCTCAATGAACGTATGCCTGGATGAGGTAAATTAGTTTGCCGAAAGCGTTGAGAAGCGGTTCATTTTGATGAGTTTTTAATTATTTTTAGATCGGCAGCGCGTTGCACCGAATAGAAGTGTTTGCATAACTAGCGGGGTTATGTATAGTGGAGTTTAGGGATGCGATAAAAGCCGCCACAACATGTTTTCATTTGTATATTTTAATTTGTTATACCATAATTATAAGAAAATTGAGAATCAACAGCTTAGTCAATGATTTTAAATTTGATGGAATTGGAACTTTATTTAAGTTAGTTAGAATTGAATAAATAGGGATATTAACACAAACTTGCTTGAATAATTAACTAGTGTTGCAAGTGGAATAAATGATTATCAAGCCCAACACATTCATCCACCTTTAATTCAAAAGTTATTGATATTCAACATGCCACAAAACGTTTTTGGATGAGTTTGAGTTTGATAATGTCAGAAAAAAGATAAACGCATTCAAAATAATCCTTTGAAATGATTGTTACCAATATCGTCGGATCGACTTGATGAAATAATTTAAATCGACTTAGTATCTGATTTCCATTGAAACCATATCCATACCCCACCCTTATCATTGGCTATTGTGGACAATTTTCCCATTACAATGTGAAAACATTTGTCATCACCGTGTATAAATGTCCTGAGCATCGGCTGAAAAACGGCATGCTAGTGAAGGAGAAAACCGTGCGCTACCACTTATGCAACTGCCGGCTCATAAAAGAGTCGTGATCATCATCATCATCAACGACGACGTTGCCGATCATCTACGGGGTGTTAACATTTTGGAATGTGGATGCGTTTGACGCTGCGCCGGTGGTACAGCACGCGTCTGTTATTTATTATTTAAATTATGTTTGTACATCGCCACGGTTCGTTCGCTAGAGCAGCGTGAAGATTCTCGGGCCTGTGGAAATCACCAGGCACAGGCGCATGGAAACACAGAGGGGCCAATCAGGCCAATGCACCACGCCGAAACGGTTGATGCGCACAGTGGTCACGTGTCAATTAGATTTAGTTGTGCAATTGAAGCCTCTTTAAACCAAAGGCAATGGCTTAAGGAATAAGCGTTTCGGGAACCGAAACCATTGCCCCGTAAGCGGGACCAATGTGTGGCGGCCAATAAGTTAAGCGGTTTTAACCCCGTCAAGGAATCGGAACGAATTGACGCCACGCACTGGAAAATCGGTACGAACTCGCTTAACGATCGGGGCGAGCAGGTCCTTTCGTAAATATTTGCTCTGGACGGAATTTATCATCACCCCCCGGGAAAGGGATAGGGAAATTTCATGGGAAGCAGTTTTCGGGGTGTTGCAAATCGACAAATGCTTCTTTTTTTGCTTTTTTCTCTTCTTTTAGTGTGATGTTGCTCTTTTTGCAAACCACCCGGAAGAGGGTTGAGATTGGGCGTCTTTTCCACGGGGGTAAAGAGTGTGTGCCATTGTGTTGTGCACTGTGCACATTATTAATGATATCCCGTGCCTTGACACTTAGAGCGTGTGCGTTAGCGTCTATGTGTAATCTATTTCGGTGTTATTAGCCTCCTCTGTTATTTAAACATGCCACAACCGGATAATTTTTCCTGTGAAACCTCCTACCGAGCTTCCGTTGCGAATGCTTGGGCGCATTTGGCCCCTTGCCGGTTTTAACCGTCTGTTGAAGCGGTCAAAATATTCTTACAACTCTGCGAACACAGTAAGGATGTGCAACGCTTTCGGTACGAATGCCTGCCATGAATGGGTCTTTCGATGTTTATGGTTGTTTTTCGGAATACGCTTTCTGTACGGCGTACGAAGAGGGTAGACGCGCTAGCCCGCGTCCGGAACCAACAATTGTCCCTGTCGCATCAGCCAACACAAAGTGAGATAATGTGAGGCCGCTTTCGCGTTACAGCGAAATCCCAAACAAAAGACAAAAGGCACTGACGTCGTGTGCAGGCTGAAAGTGACGCAGGCACCCTGTGCCGTCGCCCGAGCAGGGGTGGTGTGTAAATTTATATTTCAGTCTTTTATTTTTTAAATATCTGTTTGTAATGACTTTTACACTCGCGCAGCATAAAAATGATTTCATTATGCATTTGGTGTGTTCCGGCGCAATTTGGGCATTTGTCAGCGGCCGACGTGCTGGGAGGTGATGGAATAATTACGATGGCACTAAGGACTAGACGCAACGATGAAGAAGAATTAATCGTTTAATTTTACAGAATTGTACGTAATCTACACAAGCAACTGAGCTGGTGGCTATCAACTATTGTGGATTTGTATATCTTGATTGTATGTTAAAATGGTACTCATTACGTACAAAGATGGTTAGTAATTGATAACATGTTATATTTTGTAAAAAAATTATGCGAATCTAAACTAGTTTCTTGATGCATCTTTTATTTTTATTTTGAATCAAAGTTTGATGTGTTGAAAATCGGTATAGGTGTTTGTAGATCGACATCACCGCCATGGTTTTTCACCAAATTAGAAGAAGATTATACAGATACAAAATATGAATTGAAGTGAAACCAATTGGATACTTTGTCTTTTTCACTTCTTTTTAATTTCCGCCAAGCATAGAGGAATTTGTAATGCATGAAACACATGCAAAATTGACAAAAAAGTGGATCACGTATAAGTATGCATACGTATCTCTTTCAATATTGTTCTTTATTCAAAAAATTTTTTGTGTATCAAGCTATAGATAATTCACCGAAAAATCTTGTACAAATCATGAGAAATAGGGCGTTACACATTATGAATATAATATTGTCTGCTGGATTGTTGATATGTAAATTGGATAATCATTGGTTAGCATATGGGCATTATTAGGGAATATTTGACCCAAAATAGGATTGCGCAGTGATGGCCAGTATTTGCAGTATGACGAGCCAAAATCTATAAAAAATAGCGGTAGAATTCCGTGATGGTCTCAAGTATTTTATGAAATATTTGTGTTACTTACTAGATGGTCATGGGGAGTTCGGGAATGATCAATGTATCTGTGATTTATAAAAAAAATCTGTTGAACAGAATAATTCTTTTTGCATTATTATTAATGGTAATTCATTTGGAAACTGACAAAAAATATTGATGTCGGAATGTTTACTATGTAATGCGCAGTTTTTTTTTTGTTCTAATAACAATTAATGAAACATTTTCATTCATTGTCATATAAAATAATTTTAAACACCCGAGTAATGCTAGGAGGATTGAAGTGTATTGATTGAATAAATATTCTTTTTTTAGTTGTATCGAACTAGACACTGCTTATTCAACTTGCAGCTACATACAAGATCTTTCGAGCAACATAATCATTTATCATGCATCTGTCTAGCGCTAACAGTACATGAAATTGTAACAGCTTCGAACATGCCAAGGACAAGAAAATATTGCAATACGACCATCTGCCATCATGCAAAATCGTTCAACTTTGACTCGGGAGCAGCATTCGGTGATTCGGGGCCAATCTTGTACCTGCACAAAAGTATGTATCTTGTTAGACAAGCCGAGGTCAAAAACGAGGTAGCCCCCATTGCGTAGTGCCATGTACAAGCGCACGAAGCGGATCCCGGAATTCGCCTTGGTTCCTGGTGGTTCCAATCGGCGGTAGAGATTGCGGAGAGTGAGTGAGTGAGGAATATATAGACAGACAGAGAGAGAAAGATAGAGCAGAGTGTTACAAACAATTTATAGTCAGAATTTATTGCAGATAAAATTTCACGCTGCGCAGAGAAATGCATCGCAATGCAAGCAGCATCCTCCCTGTCGCATTTCGCAAACCCTCGAACTATGCAGTTGGTTTTCATAACCGCTCGCTCACGCTGCATTTTCATTTCCCACATCTTATCAATCCATTTGTTTCTTATTGTACGTACTGGATGTACGGGTGCCGGGTAGCTGCCGTAGCTGTTGTTTGGTTCGAATTATGTTTTGTTCTTTCTGCACAGGATTGGTAGAGTATTTGTGTTGCGGAACGCTCCGTTTACCTCAATTTCCTCCAGCGTTGCTCGGAGTTTGCGCACGATTTCAACACCGTCGCCCACGTCTACGGCCAGAGCAGCTACGCGAATGCATCGTTGTTTCGGTATTTGTTTTGTTAGGTTTTATTACTGATGTAGGTGCCGTTGCCTTACTCTGCTGCTGGGGTGCTTTCTCTTTTGTTGTATCTGTTACTGTTTACTCACAACATGCTCTCTTTATTTTAAAATTTATGTAAAAAAGAAACACAATTTACACACTGAACAGAGCGAAATCGGGTAAAATTAACTGCAACCAGAAGGACGGTGTTACAATCGCGCGATCGCATCGATGACGATGGTGAGACAACCGTTCTGGCAACGGAGAAAACAAAGCAAAACAACAAGAGAAGTGTATAAAAATAATAAAACCAAGCCAAACCAAATTGAATCAAGCGAAGGCTCGAAGCAAAATACAATATTGTGGTTATGAATGGGCAATGTTTCTTTAGCGAATTGAGAGAGTGTGGGGTCAGGCAATGGGATGAGGTACAACAAACTCGGACACGTTCCATGGTTCCCTTTAAAAAAAAAAGAGTCGACAAGCATAATTTACTTGGTGGTGTTAAAAATAAAACAGTATTATAAAATTAAAATAAAGCAAACAAAAGTTCCCTTCTGTTTGTTTTATCTGTCTCTCTCTCTTTCTCCGTTGCACTTCTTGTAAGTAGCTTGGGGCAAGGTTGGATAAAAATCGAAATACATGATCTTCTCACTCCGCATCCTTTCGTGCAGGCGTATGTAAAGCTGGTTATTTGAGGTCCCGCATGGTTTGCGTAGAGATTTAGTAACCAACAGGCGCGGATTTTCCATGCTGATCCGGCGTGCGGGAGCATCGTTTTTGCGGTTCGGCAACAATTGTACCAGCCGTTTGCAAGTCGGACGTCGGTGGTCGGCCGGCTGTGGGTTTGTAATATTCGCCCGAGCAGATTTGGCATGTATTAAAATGTACATACACATTCCCGCGATATGAAAACGCGGTGAGACTACCGCGGCATGACGCAGTCGGTGGAGGAATTGGGCGTAGAACGGGCTTGTATGGATTCACCGATAAATGTTGTAACCATCGTGCATGGTTATCAAGAGGAAGAGATGTACGGAGTTCTCTTCAGGGAGCTGGCTATGAAACCGAACTTTCGCAGTGATCCTTTCAGTGTTGCTCATTACTTTTAGAATGTATATCGTACCGGCTAAGAAACAGTGTTCGATTTTCATTGAAATTTTGGAGGTTGACTGACATAGGAATGTACACCCTTTGTTATTGATTGGTAATCATGTTGTATTTGTTCAGACTGTTATAATAAAATTAATGTTATTAATGTTCATATAAATGTTTAAATTTTGTCCATATTTGTACATAGATTTCAGCATTTGGTTGTTGCAATGATGTCAAAACGCAAAATTAATTCGTCGCTGTCTAGAGTTTCTAGATTAAGTTAGGCCTAGCCTAAGCATTTTGATTACAAGTAAAAGCTGCTAAGCCCTTAAGGCAAATAACATAATGTGTTTATTTATTCTTCTAGTTTTAGAAGGAATACTCATACAATGTTGTCCATAACTCTGTTTCGATACGTAACAATAAATTCATTTAAATTGAATATTTTTATTGAGTTTGGATTCGAAACATGTTTTATGGTCTAGTTTCTTTTTTTATTTTCATTAAGAAAATTTTAATGCTGCAATCCTTGATAACACATTGAAAACTCGGGTGTTTTTTTTAAATATTGCTTTTATCTTTTTAAAACTTATTCATTCAGAATTCAGAAATCTGGTGTTTAATAAACAGAAGTTAAAAAGATTCATAAACAGAGTTTCCGGAAACATGTTTAGTAATTGGTAAATAGTAGATATTATCAAAATACTTGTTTTGGTCGAAGTTGCATTGAACCATTGAACATCATACTGTTTCTTAAAAAGAGTTATTCAATTTATAACCATGGAATGTTTTCCCATTTCTTAAAATTGGAAGTTCCAGGATATTTCAAGAAAAGTAATGTGAAATTGTAAGCATAGTTCATCGTGGCATTGTAATGCAAAGTGCATATTGTGAGATGTGAGCGATCAATCTTAGGTGCAATACTATTATTGGGGCCCTTTCCGTTTTAAGATCGTAGGCTGAAATTTCAGCCTGTCAGCTGTTTGCATTGTATAGCAGTTTTCGAGCAGCTATCTAAGTGAGTATAATATACAAGTGGGCTTATCCCAAGGTGTATGAATTTAGAAGGCTGATTTTTATCGATTCTGCTTCTGAATGAAGATTTTAAGAGTGTTTTGAGTATTTGTCAAGCCTCCGGAAAGCTCGTTTGAGTAAAAGTTTTCACTCGTTCTGTTAAAAAGTGATATTCAAATTTGGTTATAAAACATGCTATGAGACCACCTGGGCTACATGCACTTTGATTCTATATTGCATCACCTGATCTCTTTAATGCACCTTGGGATAAATGTAACCAAACCCTTGTTTTCGAGCAGGGACTCGAATCTAATTCTAGCTTTGTGGCTATAATAATCTAGAATCAAAATTGCAGGCTAGTTTTTTGTGTGGTTTTGTATGGAGTGTTTAGATGATTTCAGCCTCCAACTGTCAAACTCCATACAAAAAACTGACTAGAATCGTGAAGGCCCCCACTATTAGTATTGAAGAAGGAATAACGTTTTTTCTCTTTTTTATGCTTTGCATCAGTACATGTTCGACCATTGTCATCTGTTTACGAGGTTATGAGTTATTTTGGGAAATATTTTAAGCTTAACTAGTTTTGGCATATGTTTAAATGACCATTGACCATTGGGCCATCGACACTAATCAAACTGGAGAGCTGTTTTTTTCTAAATTACTGCAATATGACTTTTACAATGTTTTAGAATTTTTTTGATTGTTTCATTTTGTTTATTATATCTAGTATTAGCAAAACTAGACCAAAACACATATTTTATTTAACTTATTTCGTCATCTTAGCAAAAACTAAAGCAGAGGTTTAACATCATCCTACAAATAAAAAAAATAACTTCAGATTCGAGGAAATTTATGAAAATCTTATCAGCAGTATCTTAACAAGCGACAGATGCCAAAGATATTCAACCCTACTTATGTCGACTAGCCGGTACGATCCGGTACTTGTCGTAAAAACGCAATGACACCAGCATGTGGAGTAGTTGACCCTTGTTCATGTCTCACTGATTGGCTCATCGGCCACACGTTTCCCGTGCTGAGAATCCGGGCCAATCTGTTTTCGTTTTCTTTGTCCTCGTATTCTGTTGACCAGTGTTGTGTCCGATACGGGGCAACATCTTTGTGCTCATAACTTATACATTGTCCATACATTTTCTTAATAGATTCGCATGTCCACTGTCTTACGACGTCCTGCATGTTTTGCGTCCAGTTCCTCTCGGGTATGGGCTCGCATCCTCACTTAGCATCCTGTCTAATGTGGCTTACGTTTATTTTCTCGGTATAAGAAAAAGGTCAGCACAGTTTGGGCTACTAAATGGATATTGATAGACTTTTCGGCAAAGTTTTCCGAAAGAAAAATCCGCTTCCCATACCTTGGATGATGATGTTGATGCTGGTTGGATCCTCGAGGGGAAAGAATTTGAGCAAGGAGCGACCTCGTATTTCGGGTAGGGTAGAAAGAGCAGCAAAACGTAACACTTGGAAGGATAAAACCCTTCGCTGGGCTTGTAGATAACAGACTGGCAAAACACAAAAACTAGCGTAGCTGTTACTTGCAAAGCGAAGAGCGTGAAAGTTGCCCAAAACCGTCGTAAAACATTTACAAAAGTAAATTATTTCGAGATAAAGAAAATGACATGTTGACATGTTGTCCGGTAGCAGGACAGGCTAAGGCTGCTGCATCGGATGGGTAGAGTACCTAGAAAGAGAGAGAGAGAGAGAGAGAGAGAGAGAGAGTGTTGGAACCGGTAGGTACTCCGAAAAGTTGTGCAAAATATGGTCGGGGATGATGTTTACCGGTCGGTTGATCTTATCAATGTTAAGTAGTTTTCAAGGAAGAAATAGACTTAAAAAAGGTCCATTCGTGAGAGCACAGGAATGTGTAAAATTGACAGCTGGAGAATGGCTTTTTCTTGTCCCCAAAAGCCAAACTAGCACTCGGACATGCAGATCACTATCTGTAGATGGGAAGCATTTGGGATGCTAAGGCAAATAAGTTTAGCCGGGCGTGACAGATTTTGTTGGTCCAGAGACAACAAAGCGCTGAATATAAATAAATCAAACTTCTCTGCGCGTCACGTAATTGGTCTTAGAAGTGTTGATTTACTAGTAAATCGAGTCGTGATGCTATCGGGTGGGTCGGCGGTGTGCAGGTTTGCATGTGATGTGAATATTTGTTTAGCTAAGTGGACCAAAATGACGCGGTAAGATCTTTTAAATCAGCAGCTTTATATTGGACCAGTAGTAAGAATGTGAATGAAGCCACTGTTTGAAATGAATCATAAAACGTGCTATGGATATTGAGTCATTAGCGGCTTTCTAGTAGATGTTACTCCATTTTCTGATAGTTATATGTTCTATGTTTTCATGTTATGTGGTTCGTTCAATATGTTGGATTCTATTTTGGAGTAAAGGTACCGTAAAGAATCATACACACGCGTATGTTTTCGCATTTACGTCGTGTGCATTATAGCTTCCTTAATGAACTCTTAATGATATTTCTTTAATAATAAAGCTAGCTCACTGTGCATTTTAAAACACCAAACTGGGAAGCTGGTAATGTGGTTTATCCTTTCTAGGGCATTGCACGAACGGTTCCTGTGCGGTAGCCCTCCGCATGTTAAATTGTATTGGTTTATGGATGGATGTTCAAACTCACCCTGGGCTCGGCGTTTCCATCTTGAGATGATGGTCGATGATCCGTACGTGTCGTGTACATAACGCACTTTGCCAGGCGGCACGAAACCATGCTGTGTGCGGTGCGGCTTTAGGGTTTTTGTTTTAATCCACTCATTCCGTTTGGTTTGATCGCTCCGGTGCGGCTAGAAACACTTGCACTAATGCGATACGGTGGCAAATGGTAGAGCCAGCGGCATTTAGCCTTTCATTTGATCTTGTCCAAGCGCTTACACAGTCGGTTCCATTTTAAATGACCATCTTGGGCGTGCTGTTATTTAAATGTCCGTTAGGTTCCACACACTCTCTGCTCTAACCACTGGAAACCGTAAGTGTCTATGTAGCAAAGTGTGGAGCAGGATTCCAAACTCGAAGCACAATGCCAACGAAAAGTAGTCAGTAGCATTAGATGAGAGTAGAGAAAAAAAAAAGAAATTCGTAGAAAAAATATGAACACAATCTCGAAGAATGATGGTGGAAAATGAAGAAAGAAAATCAGTCTCTAAATGGAAAAACAAATGGATAATGACAAAATCAATATTTTTCCTTTGTTTCATCGCACGAAGTGCCGCCCCCATGTTGCACGGTATCCGCCATGGTCGCGGTGACCGCGTCCAGTTTCTGCCCTGGGTGGGAGAGGTGGCGATGGTGGTAAAAAACTTTTCCAGTGTTCATTTGTGTTATATTTTCTTTCAATGACACATAAAGACAACGGCGAAGGTTTTGTTGTTGGTGCTGATGCTGACATTGTTTGTCAGTGCCGGTTTTGCTGCTCCACCATTGGGTTTTGTGCCAATGCTTGGCCACTGAGTCGGAACTCCCTAAGAAGTTGTTTTTCCTTGTACGATGGTACTGAAACCGTACGCTTCCATTTTTCCTACGTTGTTTTTCCCCCCTACGCCAAGTCAACGGCTGGAGGAGTGAAGTCATTTTATGTACAAACTGAACACAAAGAAAACGTGTTATCATTTGATATTGTAGAATTAAGTACTGACAGATTCGCTGAGAGCAGCATGTTAGGATGGATGTGCCGGGACAGTGGGGAGAACGTAACAGGGGCGTGAAGCGTATAGACTCACACTCACTCGCCGGGCAGCGCTACCTATACAGCGACAGGACAATGTTCGCCCACGGGATGGGATGCGATCCGCCCTTATTTTATCCGAAGGGAAGCTGTTTTTATCTCCACCACCAGGAGCGAAGGGGACAAAACGATCCAAGAGCCAATGGCCGTGGAATGGCGATAAAGTGATCGCCGGAAAAACAATTTCCCGCTAACGAAAGATCTGCTCGTGTGCTGGCGGGCGGGATGATAGCAGCAGTGAGGAGTTAAATAAATAGAGGCAATACTTTTTCTGCTTGGTGTGTGGGTTTTTTTTTTGTGCGTTGCCGCTCCTACGTTTTGCTCCACTGACAACTGGCTTAATCTTCTTTGTGATTATGGGCATGTTGTGTATTAGCTAGCTTTCGTTTCGTTTTCCCTTCCCGCTGCGGAAATGAAGTCCAGAGTAGTATTCGCTTAGCTTGTATTCGTGTATTGCAAAATGGAGTTTGTCGGGCATACCGCCGTGGGATTTGTGTTTACAAAACAGAACAGTTCAGTTCATACAACGTTTTACGATGCTAGCGAAATCAAACGCGTTTTATGATAGAACAACGAAATTTAGTTTTTCTTTTTTTGGCATGCCATCGACAAAAATGCGTTTACAAGATTTTATCGAATCAAAATGTTGTGTTGATAATCTTGGTAAATATTGAAGCAGGATAGCTGACATTTTTGAGTTCAATAAATGTTAAATAAGAGTCTATTAATATAAACTCCACGCTTTAGTTACTCTGAAGAAAAACTTCATTTAACATTAGTTATCGTGTCATTTCAAAGTATGATTAGGTGTACTACTGGTGAGCATTGTTCTCTCTTAAAACCAAAGCATTACTTCGTAATATTAAAAGCATGTGTCTTACGGCATCTTAAAACTGTGAGAAACGAGATGAAACAAACTAATGTGAAAAAAAGAAAATAATTAAAATATCCATCCTCATTATTTGGAATTATCTTATCACCTTGATTTAATCATTCATTTCATTAAAAACATCCCTTAGGACACAGTACTTCGCACAGCCTCTTTAACGACTCCATTATCACGCAGCCCGCTGGACTGGCTGGCAAAGTGTTTTGGATTTTTGGATGCCGTGCATAGAACTGGCAGAGCCAAAACCTCAGCTGCCATGTTTACCGATGGTCGTAGGGCGTTGTTTTAGCGGGCGAAGAAGCTGGTTGGGGTAAGCTTCATTTTCGGTAGGGATTGAAGACCCACCGTCGTCAGGCTAAGGCAAACTTCCCGGACGTTTCGAGTGTCATCGTTTTGCTTCTCCTGGGGTAAAGCGCTCAATCCTGTCGAGCCGCATAAGCCGAGGGGTTCGGTGGCCGTGTTTGTATCGATACTTATGGACACACAACGCCTGATCTAATTTAGATGCTGATAAGGCGGACACTGCTGCAGCAGCAGTAGCAACAGCGGTGGCGATGCTGTCCTGCAGCGAAGTGTCCCTTTTTGTGAACGGAAACGTTACACCCACGCAGGACAGGGTGTCACTTACCACAACAACAACGCCCGGACATCCACCCAGGACACGCACACACACATGCGCAGAAAGGGATAGCCTGACACCCACCGCACCGTGGACGGAACGAAACCAATGACTAGACAATGTTAAACATGTTTTATTTGTAGTAGTGAGTGTTTGTTCAAGCGACAAAATGAAACTTCTGGTTTGGGGATTAGATCGAAAACGATACTGGTTACAATTTCATCTCGCTCGGGGGACAAAACTCACTGCACGTGCGTTTGCGTGACGAGCGGGCGATAGACTACTAGGTGGAAAAGAATCGGCTCTATGACTCTCTCTTTCTTTCGCACTGTTTGGATTGTGGATCCGTTTTAGAAGGAGGGTATAGGACTAGGAAGAAAAAATAAAGTAAGGCCCTAGAAACTGTAAACGGCGATAGAAATGGCCTTTTAAAATCTCACTTGCCACAGCCGCATCGAGCGTAGGGCGGGAAAAGGTAAACTTTTGCTTGCCAAAACAACATTCAGTAGACCTGATTAACATCTCTAATGGTTTGGCATCTAGTGTGCGTGTTAATAGGCGGGAGCGGTCGTGTGGCAGAGTTTGTTCAAGTTGAAATTGATTTTTCTGTTCGTATTGTCGTCCTTCTGTTTGTCCGATGGTGTGTTTTTGACCTGATGTCCTACGAGTGCACTCCTGGGCAGACCGGGTTGGTGGGTGTGCCAAATCAGTCAGCAAAAAAAAAAATATATATATATACATATCAAATGAAATTGTAGATAGCCTACAACGTCACTAGAACTAGAATTCAATTTTTTTGCAGATTACATGATAATAAACAGTAACCGAAATATACTTTGCTTTGATTTAAGTAGCAAAAGTAATGTGGACTCGATAATTTATTTTCAATTGCTAAGTATTTAAAAGAACTCAAATGCAAATTATGCTATTTAACTTAATGCAGAATAAAACTACATTTTTTTCTTAAAATACGTTTAGAGAAAATAAAAGTGCAAGTAATTCAATTAATTTATAATTGCTCTTAAAATTAATTGAAATAAAATAATTTATCTAAAAATGCATAAAAATCCGGCTAACTTTTGTAACAAATTGATTACAATTTCCCACAATAAAACGTTCTGCTCATTAGTTTCTCAAGCATGGAAATCATTTCGATTTACATGGCCGTACCGTCGGCAGGCAATTGTAGGAATACGAAAGGAAGCGAAACTACACAGTAGCTGCCGAATGTAACCGATTGAGTCGCACGTATCTTGTTCCATCCTCGTGCAGCAAAAACCAAGGCAAAGGAGTGCCGATGGTTTATCCCTATCGAATGGAGCAAGGGATGGTGCTCAGTTTAGTCTCGAACATCAAAACACCGTCGTTTGGTTTGTTCTCATCCTTTTTAACCCTAAAGCGGACATGGGACCGAAGCTCCGGATTTTGCAATTACGAAGTTCAGGGCAAATATTCAACACCCATTTATTTGTACCACCCCAGCAGAAATCGTGCTTCCGAGCGGATGGCGTTGCATCGGCGTTCAGGAAGCCGGCCAGAATGGTGTTGAACAAAGCTCAATAATATAAAGTTAAGTCTCGAAACCTTTTTATCATTTCACCCGGTCGGTTGTCGTACTGTTTCGCAGTGGCCACGGCGCTAGCAGAAGATGGGTTGGAGTATCCATTTCTTTGCCCTGGTCTAGCACTGCTTGTCTGTACATAGCACGGTCACATTTTATCCCGCAGTACTCCTCGCGCGAAGATGGCGTCAAGGCACCTCGGGGGATGGTGGGTTTTACGTAAATGGATTTTGTCCATTTTTATCCGTTTGGCAAACGAAGCAATTGAGTGTGAAGTTTGTTGGACCATATCGATAGTTGTATTTTTACTTAAAACTTACCAATATTTTTGGAAAAAGGTTTTCTTTTACAAATAAAAGCGTTTGAGTTTGTTTTTTTAAATAAACATTTAAAGAATAAAATGTCATTACATGAAACAATAGCTGCAAAAAAGAGCCTAGTACCAAAACATGTGTATGAAATCTTTTCATTTTAGCTGCATTTTTTCTCCGACCAGTGTGCCAACGTTATTCACCACTTTTTATGCACTGAATACAGCTAAATCCGTAGTGGCAAAATGCTCGATGGTGGATGAGCACGATGGCTAAAAGCATGGTTTAGCACACCCTCCCTTTGGTCTGTTGTCGTACCGCCAGCCATAACTACCTCACGGACATTTCAGTCGCAATGTGGTACGAAATGTACGCCCATATCCCCGCGGGTCGGTGGATCCTATCCGCTACTGCATCTAGTTTGCCAATTGGAATGGGACACGAGGGGTGGTATTCTGGGTTGCCTTTCTAGCCACGAAGCAGGTCGAACCGGAGCCAAACGCAGAAGCAAAAGTAGCAAAAATGTACATGTGTCTCCTCCGGTCGTACATAATGTCCGGACGGGCGGAGGCCCTTCCCTAGTGCCTGTTCGGTGGAGTTAGTTTCCCGCTTTCTATAGCTTCACACGCGCGCACGACCACCAAGCTCGGAGGCAGCCAACGCTGCCGAACAAATATACTACCCAGAGTGCACATAATGTTATAGTGTTGCTGTAGTTTTCATGTTCATCTCAAACTGTATGTATGAACAAACATTATAGGTTATATGTGAACGGAATATTTGCTCCCCAGCTCTACTGGTGTGGCACGATGCGTTCGAATCGGCAGGATGTGTGCAGCTCGCTGGGATGTAAGGAAAACCTGGAGCGGGTAGTCTCCGGTACACAAGCAAATGAACTAACGACCACGTACGACAAAGGAACGTAGATGCGAGGGCAAATGGGACTGCAGTCGGCGAACGCGCACTCAAGGATGATGATGGCGCCCTGAACTCTTTCCGACCAGCTCGTGCACGGGAAGATTCTGACGACGCGGGACTTTGGAACTGTAGCGCTCGTAGTGGGGAAAAAAGATCGGCCAAATGTCGGTGCAGTAAGTGGGATTGGGGAAAAGAGATTGGGAAATGGTCGCAATCGATGTCAATGTCGATTGGCAGGACAAAACTCCCAAAGTCTTACCATCGTTGAGATGTGAAACAAATAGGAAAGCTTCACAATTGTATTCTCTTGACGCGGTTGCCGTGAGCTGGGTTGACTGGTTCTGTCTCGCTCGCTTGTTGTAGGAACTGCAAACGAGATGAACCGTTGTGTGTGTGTTCAACATTGATCTATGCAAGTTGGTCGCACAGTTGGGGACTGTGTATTCAAAAAGACAGGACGAAACAGCCCTATCGTGAGTGGCTTCCGGTTTGAAGGCCTTTGTAGTGGTTGTATTTGTTTGAATAAGTTGGATAAGCAACGGGTAGATGGTTAGTTGATGGGTTTATTATTTGCACTACGTTTTACACTGCACTGCACTGTATGATGAAACGATTATATTTTAACATATTGATGATATTTGATTTTGATATTGATGATGATATAGTCAATAATTGTAATATTATATAAAAACTTAACTAACGCCTCTTTGGAGTGAATTGTCGAATTGACTCTATGAACCCATGTTAATAATTAAATAACTTTAACAGTTTTCAGTAAATTTAAATCGAAGTTCACATAAAAATATTACATTAACATTATTGTATAACTTTTGTAATAGAAAACGCTTAGTAATAACTTTCGAATTATTCAGTAGAATAGGATATTGCGCCCTGAGATTGTAAAGGATATACTAAATCCAACCATCATCATCTATCTGCATCACATCAATCAACTTGAAAAATAAGCAAACAAACAAACACATGGCTGATATTGAGTGAGTGAAATGTGGATTTCTCAGCAAACTTGTGGGGTGACTGAGCTATCATTGTGGGAAGTATCGGCTTTACTCCCGTCACCGAAGCTGCACCAATAACTGTAGCACAATCTTTATTTACTGTCGATAGAGTGCTGCTCTTGCCGCAACAAGAACCAGCAGCAACCGCAGGGATTGTTTCCCTCCGAACAGAACATATCATACACAGTTCACATTCCACGGAATGCTCGTACATCGGAGCTGTTGAGCTAACGCTGGTAGCGTTCTGTCTTTATCCCAAGATAAAAGCAATGTAAGCTGGGCCTGTTTCAATTTTGTCCCCTGCAGGACGGATGCTCTGGAGCCATAGAATGAGGAACTACTCGTGAGTTCGAGGCCGGAATGCGGACCCTATTTCATTAAGTCGGCAAAGTTATGTTCGGTTATGTTATGCGCCCCCAAGAGCTAGTGGCTTGGAGCTGGTTAAACGTTACATTTCGGTATTAATACACTAATCAAGTGCTGATCGTAAACAATCCGATGGCGATTATGCTCGATGCGACAGGAATACGCAGCTGGTGCAAAAATGAAGCGATTAATATTCAGGCGATGCCTTTTTCATAACCAGGGCCTGGCTGATATTGGGAACAATTAATTTTGAGTGCAGTCCAGAGATAGTTTTGTTATTCTGTACATATTTTCCCAGATAATTTGTGCTAACACACAGGGTAGCATTGTAAACATGGATGCGAGTGTTTGTAGCACATTTAGCAGAGCGAAAGGTTAATGTGGGCATATTAATTCGAAACTGTCATTAAGGGATTTGCGTATGAAAATGCATTGAATTGATTGATTATCCTGCTTGATTACTGTGTGCAAATTGTAGAATGTAAATTAATAAGTTAATAGTTCAATGGATAATATATTACTTTTAAAGAAACATATTCAAAGGCTTAAGCTTAAACAGGTTCCAATGCATACTTATCCCTCTTTACAAAACTATGAATTGTCTGTTGAACCTAACTTTGGCTAGAAAGCACATTATTTTGTACAAAGGAAGCCCTATCTCTAACAAGATACTGGATTAAAATTCATGACAACATCAACAAACACGAACCATACAAAACGTGTTAAAAATCCGAACCATTACTGCTTCGAAATAAAGCCATCTCATTTTATCAATAGCAACGGTCACATCGATTCAACCCCTGGCAGCTGCCACCTAGCGAGCGAGCGAAACGGCTTTCGAATCGGAAAACATTTGTAAAATACTTTATCACCCGGAAAAAAGGAAACAGCGGGCTCCTTCAGGCACAACATTTGGTGCGATCCACCGATCCTTGCCCCTGTATGGGTGGGTGGGCACAACCCCGTGGTTCATAAAGACGAGGTGAAATAAAAGAATATTCATGGTCACCCATTTAGGATGGCATAAAGGCAACTTTCCGAATTAATACACCATTAATCAATTCCAGCCGGTAGCCCATACGTTGTGTGCGTTTTTACTTCTTTGCTTTGTTTCGGTTGACACTCGAGTGGCCGAACCTAAAAAAAAAAAAAAACACACACATTCAACGAGGCATGAATGGTAGCAGCAATGTTGTGAAGAAAGGAAGTGCTGAATGACTGCTTGTGTGTGTGTTCAAAGAAGGCAAAAAGGCGAAAAAACCAAAATAAATAAAATAGATTCCAAAGTGGTCATTTGGAGTACTTTATCAACATTCTTCCCTGTAATCACCGGCCACCGATCACGCGGGTGTAGAGCGTCGCCTAGCCGTGAGGGAAGGATAGACAGGGTGTCCGCTCTACGATAACCCAATAAAGCATTGTTAAATATCTCTAAATCAAACACAAAGATTTATTTCCTATTCCTCGCCTTTTTTTCATTCACCCAAACGCACTCACACTCGATTCGGCCAGGACTACTGTACCGGAATTCTCCCACGACTGACGCACTCCGGGAGGCCGGCAGGATGCCTAGTTGGATGTTTTCCTTTTTTCGATTAACTTACGACTCGGAGCGCGTCCTTTTATTTTAAGCATCCTCCTTAGGCCACACGACCCACAATGCCACTGCTACCGGGAGCCGATTCTAGGTGCCAACCGCGTTAGGTAACGATTCGAAAATTTAGAAGAAAGCGATTAAAAAAATAAAAACCCAAAGCGCTGCAAAGAAAATGCTACGGAGGAAGCGAAAAAATGTGACATTTTTCATGATGGGTTCCCCGGGGTGGAGGACAGTTTCGATTCCCGGCCAGCGTCTGGGAAGGGGAAATGGTAGAGCGTGGACAGGGGCTTTCCTGGCACAGGAAATGGTCTTAGTCAGGGATTTCGCTTTCCATCTACTTACGGTCGTTGAGCATTTTTTGTTTGTCGATAATAATGGATTTGGATGTTCGTAAAGAGATTTCGCCAGCGAGTGAGTTCGGTTGGGGTTTGGCGCACGGCAGGCCGGCCAGGAAGGTGGTATGAAATATGAAGGAAAAGGCATTCCGTGCCGAGTGCAATGGCGCAACATGGAGCGTCGCCTTTATGTTTCCTTATAAATTATGATTGTTTTGCGCTTGTAACATGCGTAACGCACAAATCCTTATTAAATCACATTTCAAGGATATAAATTTTGATGTATTTATTGTGTCATTTTCTGCCCTGCCGGCGCTTTACCGCACTAGCGTAGTCAGCTCCCGAGCGATGATTCGACACGGGTGAGACATTTTTCGATCTTCTTCCAATTCTCGTTGGATCCGTGGCGCGTACTTCTAAGCATGAATAACGGATAGGATTAGGTATGTGCCTGTGTTCGCAACATTTGTTAAAAATTGTTAACATAGATCATATCAAAGGATTATTTCTGGGGACCGGCTGCTGCGACTGCTACTTCTATGGCTGTGGCTGCTTTCTTTACGATGGTTTTGTAAAGCCCGGTTCGAATTCGTTCTACTTCCAACTTGAGCGGGGCAACTGTTTCTTATGCTGATCCAAGTGCTTCGTTGTGATGGAAATACGAAGCATGGGTGAAATCAAAAGCTGTAAATGGACTTTTTTTTATCTGGGTAGAGCGACCCGTAAACTCAGGTTATGCCAGAGAAGTAGTAATGATATGCTGCCGCACGTTGGAGTAGTAAGGGTGGATTTCAAATGGTGAAACGTAACATTTGACATTGGGCTGTTGAAAAGGATTTTTAAGAACCTGGAAACATTGTTATGTATGTTTTGAACAGGGGGTAGGAATTTATTACTGGTGATTTAAATAAATTTACCAGTTACACACGTAAAACAACAGTTTATCAGTAGAAACTCAAACTTATTTTCTTCTGGAATTTGATCGCAAGACTATTATTACATGTGAGGACATTTATGTGTACTTGCTTTTCTAGACAATATCATTTTTAAACAAACGAATTGGTCTTTACTAATCATTGGAAGGTTACTACCATTACTGGTCTCGCGGTACAGTCGTCAACTCGAACGACTTAACAACATACTCGTCATGAGTTCAAGTCCCGAATGGACCGGACACCCAAACGGACTGCAATCCTGCTATGGGTAAATTAATAACTCACTGAATGCCAAGTCACACACTAGTGGTTAGGGCAGGCCTTGAGAAAGGTTTTTGTGCCAAAGAAAAAGAAATAATAGAAAATCTGATTTACAATTAGGAATCAGTTAAGAAATTAACAGTCAACAATGGTGTGGAGTTTACATTGGATGAAATGCTGATGGTAAATAGCTAACTACCTTACTAATTTACATCGTTCATATGGATACTACTTGTAAAGAAATAGTTTTTTTTAATAGTTTTTTTTTCTTTCTTAAATGCCATAGAATTTCTCGTTCTATAAATGTTATAAGAATTATGATACTTATCATATTTCCTATGATATTATGGGAATCGTGGCAGAAACTCAGTTATTGCTTAATTTACTATCTATTTGATGCATAACATAACATTAACGCTCCAGATCTGTTGGCATGATTAAGTATAAATACTCCAGCTAGGATTCTTAGACAATATGAACACTTAAGTATCGACCGTTGGAGGCGACATTATAGCTATAACGAACCTATGTTGTGTTTGTCTCGCAGTTTTAGTTCGTCCTATTCATACTTTGATTATAATATTTTGATCGATACGTTTAACAATCACCTATTGGCTTTGCTTAACACTCTTTAAATGTTATGTTAAATTACCCCAATAAATGTTAGATCGTTTTAGCATAGTTAAACCTAATCGTAAGATAATTAAGATAGTTGGTTTAAGTCTCTTAGGCCACTGCGAAGGCCTTGCAAATAGTACACTACATAAATAAATAAATAATTAAATAAATAAATAAATAAATAAATTGCAGTTTACAGGGGATTTCAGCGGTTATAAAATGTTTGGTACAATTTATGAACCAATTGTTAAATTATGTTTAAACTATGTGATATTGGTATAACATTAAGGATTATCTTCTTCTTCTTTGGCTCAACAACCGATGTCGGTCAAGGCCTGCCTGTACCCACTTGTGGGCTTTGGCTTTCAGTGACTAATTGATTCCCCCCCACTGCAAGATAGTCAGTCCTACGTATGGCGGCGCGGTCTATTTGGGGATTGAACCCATGACGGGCATGTTGTTAAGTCGTACGAGTTGACGACTGTACTACGAGACCGGCTCACCGGATTAAGGATTATATGATATTAAAATTAAGGAATACATTTATCACATAACATCACGCATAGTGCAGAGTGTTCAAACCGGTGAAACCCCCTATATGACTTATGTGGGCGATCATGAGCTCCGTAACGGTACTATATTGATTTTTGTTTAAATTTTAGATTTTGCTTGGTATAGTTTTACATTGGAGTTATGATCCTTACATAGAAGGTACAAAATCATTTTTCTAGCATTTAAAGCAATCAGCAAAACAGCTAGAGTTTTGGTTTGATCAGGAGCTTGCTTTCTCAGGATCAGGATTTTGCTTTCTTTTCACGAAAAAATTATGTAAAAAATAGGTGGACGAAAAATCGAAAGCAACGCGGATAAGTCGTGTGGCTTAATAAATGCTCTAAATTGCATAATCAAATCAATGAAGTGATGAATGATGATCAATTCATTTAGCATCATTATTTGCTTTATGATGCATTCAAAAGCACGGATTGAATGTTAAAATGTTTTCAAATATTTTGAAATCACTTTGCACGTGCGTCTGATTGTCTGACCACTTCGTCTTTCATAACCGACGTGAAGGTGTGAACAGAACAATGCCAAACCAAACCAAGCTCTAGGTAAAGTGGTGCTGAGGCCGATTTGCATAGTTATGATATTTTTCCGCAGCGATGCGCATCTGCTAAATAATACAAAACATCATTTCGTTGCACGCCACGGTAAGCCGGCGAATGGGAAAAACCGCGACCGGGATTTGTACATTTGCGTGTTTCGGCGGTGCGCTACAAAACACGGAGGTCGTACGTTGGACAATGAGTTGGCACCACCGTTGGGCTGTGTTGGCAGGCACGGGCCTATGCTTAGCACACCTGCAGCAGATAAGCGAGAGCAGAACGCAGCGATGCAAATATGACATGGATTGGGAAGCATCCCCGAAACCGTCTCTGCTGCACCGGAGCCTATGTTGAGCCTTATTCTGTTGTTTCGAGCGATGCCGGTGGTATTGAATAGAATTGGTATATCATACATCTAGCAGTGGCTTATTGTATCTATAAACAAAAGTAGTACATGAAGTGTATACTATTAACACAATTTTACTTCACAATCTCATTACAATCTTCAATAAGGTACAAAAAAAAAGTTATATGTAAGGTGGTATATAAACCCATTCAATGTTGTCCAATGCAAAGTGTTAAGAGAAAAGGATCGATTTTATTAAATGAAGTTTAAAGTTTTATTTTTTTTTAATAAAATGTTAATGCTGTACTATGCACGCTTTAATTTCAACCACTGTGCTTGATATCACATCCGAATGTTTAGATTTGTTTCGGTTCGTCGCTTTTGAATCGGAACCACAAAATTTCACACAGATCTTGCTGCCAGTTCCGGTGTGCTTCGCTTGCACGACTGCTCACGACCAGGGGCAAGGATGCGTGGAAATAAAATAAATATATTTGAGAGAAAATCCCGACCATCCCCTTTGCGTGAGTGTGAGTGCTGTGAAACAAATAACCCAGCAAGGCTCGCGAAAACGTCTGCCAGTGTCCCGGGCGATGTCCATGTCGATTGGAGCGTAAGCAATCGGTCCTTTTCGGGCGATATTTGGCGTATGTTTTTGTTTTACTCGGGGAAAAGACCACGACCATGCAGCGGCGTAATTGTTTTCACTGTAGGTTCACTGTCCACTGGGCATCGCTATGCGAACTGCGGAGGAGTGACTGATATTTATTTAATAAATGTACAAATATTCATACAAAACACAAGCGCAAATCGTATGATTGCGCTACGACCGGATTTGCGTGTGGGCTTAGGGTAGAAACTCTCCTTATAGGGGTGTGGGTTAGTTTGGACGATTCGGTGGATAGCTTTCCCTGGGCTTAATTCAATTTCTCTACCATTTTCAGTATGGTAAAAGGCTGTCGGCGGGGCGAGGGACCAGCTGGGGTACAGGGTACATTGCATCGGCGTGGAATGATGGTCATATTTTCACAGCTCGTTTTACGTTTCAGCAGATTTGAAAAGGGAACTTTACGGTTTACGGTGGGTTCGAATGCAATTGTCGAGCGTACAATTCCGTCGAGGGAACATTCGGGGTATGTGCTGTTCCGGCCAGAGCACACGCTAGAGCACCGTCCGTGGGATGTCGGTGCGAGGGAGCGCGCGTCAAGGAGTTATGGGATTTAGAAGCTCTGAATATATATTTATAAATTATGCACAGCAAAGCCGCTTGCATTCTGGTTGCTTGTTGATTATAATAGTCAATTGCCAAATCGATTCGTGCATCGTCCGAAACGGTACGGCTCGACTGGCTTGGGGTTGGTCCGTGCTCTGTAAAACCGGAAGCCGTTGCTCTGTAATAGAAAGGAGAGGAAATTTTCTGGTTGACCGTAGTCCAATCTCGACCATTGGTGCGCGGTGCGGGATACTAGTGGCAAGAGAAATGGGTGTTGCGGAAATGTTTGGCCAAAGCCGACAAACAATGAATTTTTGATTAGCGGTTCGCAATAACCCAACAACATGGTGAGAAACGCGACCAGACTAGTTGTTGCTGCTGCTTCTGCTGATGTTGTTGATGGTCGTAAAAACAATTGTAGAGTCGATTTCAGTCGACTTTTGTGCAAAATGAACGATGCACCGCTGTTTAGTCTGTATCTATCGTTGTTGATGATGCATCCTATCTATTGTTTTGAATTTCGAGATCTTTCAGATCTAAGTGAGTGGAATTTTAGTTTAGTTTTAATTACCTAAAATCTTAGCAAAAAAAAAAAAAAAATGTTGTGCCTGTTTTACAATGGTTATTTTTTTATTGGTGTAAAGTCTATTCAACGAAATGGATAGTATTTGAAACAATTTAGTAGTCTGTCTTGTGATATTGTCTTATTCCTATCTTCTTTACAATCTTATATCTTGTATCTTGTAAAAATGTCGATTGTATTGCGATTTCTAAAGGCCACCTATCCCGAGATCAACAGCAATTGTCACCATACGAAAATATGACCACCTTACAAATATGAACTCTCCACCCAAACTATGAATATATTTTGCTCTAATAGGGTACGATAACATTTACCAAAACTCAATCAACATTAGCAGCAGACGTATTAAATCTGACTCAACACATTACAGCCACTTTTAAGCTAAGCCCTAAATCATTCCTTTATCCGCTTTGGAGTAGATCCTTCTTGCATTCACATCACCTCCTGTGTTTCCATTTGTTGATGAGCCCACAAAACGGTAAATCCAAAAAACCAACGTTGACCCTCCCTTAAATTTCACTTCAAATCAATGTAATTGAGTTTTATAGCCATCGTTGGAAAGCTACCATCGTCATTAAGTTGATCCTGCACACTGTTCAACCTCAAATTGTCCGATACTGTGATAGAAGAAGGCGGAAATGCGAAGGGAATGATTTAGATTTTAATTTAATTTCTTGAAATCAGTCACAGCAGTTGTTCGACAAAGCTCCACTAGCCTGTCCTGTCCCACATAAATATACATGGGCCGGGTGAGTCAGGCAAAACAGGCAGTGTAAGTACATGGTGTGAGGATAACATGTTGTTGTGGGTGCACCCTTCTTCGGGATGATGTCAAGGATTTAAGGACGACGAGACTCGTGCGGTTGGCTCGCTAGGATTGTGAGCCGCCTTCGAGACCCTATCGAGACTGGAAGTGCAAAATCGTACTCGGTGAATGTAGAATGGTGCAACGGTCGGGGGACGTCTTAATATGAGGCGGGCGGTGGGTGGCGTCGTCGACGTCGTCCACTAAAAGACATGTTACTGGCATGTACTGGATGTTTAACATTCACCCCTTCTTTTCAGTGCTGAACGATAAGGCATATCCATGTCGATTAATTTAAACCACTCCGGACGTGTGGAGGTGTAGCAGAAGCAAGATTTTCTCGGCTAGGAATTTGGTATTCGATAAAAGGGGATTGAGTAAACGAAGTTGCTTGCTGAGGTACATCGTGTTGATTGACAGGTGGACAAAGCCGTTTTAAAGTAGTTGATTGTTGGACTATTGAACGTTATAAATTGTATTTGTCACTAAAAAGTACATGTGTTGTCATTTAAATCTTTTGAGGGACCTCTATAAAAGGACCAGTGAGTACGATAATGGTTTAAAATCATTCAATGATCAATGAAGTTAACTCTCAGTAATGGTCTTTACGCAAACTATTGCAATATACAACAAAAATGAAGGATTTATAACGGATTGAATTAAAAAATAATAAAATGAAGCATTATCCTACTATATGAAATTGATATGCTAGAGTGAGTAAGTTATCAATCTTCATCTTCTTAGTTTTTACAACGACAATAATTGATCTAGTCTTGGCATAAGCTTCTAAAAGATTTGTCACTTATTGACCTATTGTTAACTCTTAACAGGATAGTTTTTCCTGCTACATTGGGGATTTTTTCCATAGAGGATAATCAAAACATCTGTAAATTAAAGCAATTATTAAATTTAAGTTGATTTTCATAAATCAATCATGGAAATACAATAATCGAGTTCAAAAACCAATGATAATCGTGTTTAAAAACCAATGAACCAAGGCCTTTTTTAAAATAGTTTATTTTCTGTATTGCTCAAGAATAGGATCATAACATATTATTAAAAAAAGTGTTACATAAAAACGAAGGTTAGGATGTTTTTTTTTAATAAAGATTGCAACGAGATAAAGCTAAGATGTTAAGTACGACCAATGCAGGAGGGCATCGTACGCGTGAATCCATTGATCTTAAGCATTATTTTTTAACTCGTTTCGATCGAGGCCGAACGCGCGGTCATTGAGACGACAACGAAAAACATGAAAAGCGTTGTAAAATTTGGTGCTCTCCAACAGTGTCCTCAGCA